>NC_052158.1:110495194-111171564 GCF_902713615.1 Scyliorhinus canicula
TCTTCACAAATACATAGATAGGATGGGTATAGACGGATACAGCACATGGAAATGCTGAGGGTTTTGGCCAAGGTTGGTATCATGACTGGTACAGGCTTGGAGGCCGAAGGGCCTGTTCCTGTGCTGTATTGTTCTTTGTTCTTTGCTTGTTAAACATTGAAGGCTGTTCAGTTTTTAGGAAGGACAGACAGAAAGGAAAATGTGGTGGAGTTGCATTGTTGATTCAATAAGATGTTGATACAATATTGAGGAAAGATATTAGTACAGATAATGTGGAATCTGTATGGATGGAATAATTAAGGGATCGCTTCTTGGCCTTTTGGCTAAGATGAGCGTGAAGTCAGGTGTAATGCCTGGACCTGGTATGTCTCTCTTGTGGGGACCATGAACTGGATTCAATTTGAATTGGTTTCCCACAATAATTCCTGGGATGGCGGGACTGCCATAAGGGGACAGATTAAATCCGTTAGGATTATATTCAGTGGACTTCAGAAGAGTGCAAAGGGATCGCATAGAAACTTCTTAAATACTGACAGGATTAGACTGGGTTGATTCTGAATGAATGTTCCCGATGGTGGGGGAGTCCAGAACTGGGGGTCATAGTTTGAGGATAAGGGGAAAACCTTTAACTGAGGTGAGGAGAAATCTCTTCACCCAAGGAGTGGTGAATCTGTGGAATTCACTACCGCAGAAAGTAGTTGAGGCCAAAACGTTGCGTAATTTCAAGAATGAATTAGATATAGCTCTTGGTGCTAAAGGGGATCAAGGGATATGGGGGGGGAGACGTTATCCGGGTATTGAACTTGATGATCAGTTATAATCATAATGAATGGTGGAGCAGGCTTGAAGGGCTGAATGGCCTCTTCTTGCTTCTACTTTCTATGTTTCTAGGAGGGCTAAACAGTCGCAATTCAGCTCTGGCGGGAGAGGGCTGGATTCTCCGTCACTGGGAACCTTCATTCAGCTGGCATCGCATTCACGCCCGCGGATTACCCGGCAGCGTGGGGGTTCCAACAATGTGAAAATCCATAGGCCGGCTGCTGGGACAACGGATCCCGCTGCCGGCAGGGGCATGCCACACCAGAAAAAGGATGCGGTGGGACAGAGAATCCCGTCCATAATCTCCCAATTAGAGAATCTTGCCCTTTGTTTTGTAGATTGGCGGATGTGAAAATTAGAATAGGAAAAATGCGAGAAATAGTGAATTTCAAAAACATTTTTTCCTTCTGTTCATACGAAGGTGGCAGCAACAAAGAAACAACAATCTTTCTGGAAGAAAGCATCACAGAGGAAATTTTCCTGACAGTGCAACTTCAATTCAGTTTATAAACAACCTTTCATTGGGTATTTGAAGAGCTGTTTCATGATTATCTGATATGTTGTACTGTTATCCTCAAGTGAATGTGTAATCGATGCTATGGGACAATCAGGGTGAGTACAAGATTCTGATATTCATGTCGAGGCTCTTGTAGAAAAAGTGGCCTGAGTCTTCCGCCTTATTAAAGAGGCAATTCTTGGTTCTGAAACAATTATTTATGACGGGCTAAAAGGATTTCTGATCAACTACTAGTCTCCAGGCACCTTGATTTCATTAACTCATAAAATTGACTTGTAATAGAGTCTGAATGGCGCCTTACTGTATGACGAATGAAAAATAAATACAAATACAAAAACAGATGGCTAGATGATGCACTTGTCATGAAATATATACTTTGGGATGATGGAAGATAGGACAGAATCCAAAATGTCCCTACTTGATTTAATCTAAGACAGACTATTGAATGAGGGGGCACCTTTGAATATATTGAGGAAGAAATAAACACAATGAATCAATCTAAAACGGCCTCACAGAGCTTTGATAATTTTCTCCTGAAGATGAATTGAGATGTTTTTCATATTATGGCTTGAGTGAGGGATAATTAGAAAACTAATTAAATATGTCAGGAAATAAATGCAGCCTCTAGTTATTGTAATATTTAACTTTACAATGATAATTTCCTATGCACTGGAATTACCAGCACTGTTCCATACATTTCCCATTGTATAATCATATCCTTGAATAATTTAAGGATCAAAATTGTTTCTTTGTGTCCTCCAGCCATTCTGCCTCTGTCATTGTCTATAAATAAAGCACAAAGATGCAAGATTGTTTCATGTTTTTCTTTCTTGCACTGGATTTGCAAAAAGGTATGGAGGGGAATTAAATCTGGTTAAATATATTGAATGTGGATGTAGTGAATGTTATATGAAAGAACAGACAATGGAAATATTGGGCTGGATTCTCCGATTTTGTGGCTAAGTGCTGACACTGGTGTGGGAACTGTGCCATTTTACGACTCCCAAATCAGTGCCAAACCCTCACCCGTCCTAGGATCGGTGTGGGGCCAGCAGCCACGGCGGGTAAAACTCCTGGTTCCCATGCCAAGAACACCTGGAGAATGGCTGGGTCCGTGGCCGCACATGCGCACAGCGAAGACCTGCAGCGGTCGCGCCGTACACCTTGGCGCCGGCCGTGGGCGGACCTGACCTGCCAAATACTGACCCATGACCGCCACCTGGTCAACCCTGGCTACCCCCTCCAGTCCCTCCAGCCCTCATGGAAGCCCATCTGACCAGCAACATGGCTCCCGACCGACTGTGGCCATGCTGGACAAAGACCACTGCCGCGACACCGGGTTCCCGACTGCTCAGAACACATGTCCCCCGCGTGGTCGGGAACTCGCCCCATGAGGGACAGAGCATCAGGAGAGGACCTTCTGAAGGTGCACCAATGGCATTCCAACAGCATGTGGCGTGCGGCGTGCAACGCGATGACATCAATTCAGAGGGAGCGGAGAATAGAAAACCGGTGTCAAACCGCTCCCCCCCCCCCCCCCCCCCCCCCCTCCCGGATTTGGACTTTAGAAGGGATTCTCCGTTCAATCGCTGATTACGATGTCGGCGTCGGGCAACGGAGAATCCCACCATTCATGTGCTTTTCCAATCTAACTTAATTGACGGCAGCACGGTGGCACAGTGGTTAGCACAGCTGCCTCACGGCTCTGAGATCCCAGGTTCGATTCCGGCACTGGGTCACTGTCCATGTGGAGTTTGCGCATCCTCCCCGTGTTTGCGTTGATTTCGCTCCCACAACCCAAAAGATGTGCAGGTTAGATGGATTGGCCACGCTAAAATTGCCCCTTAATTGGAAAAAATGAATTGGGTACTCTAAATGAATTTAAAAAAGAGAAAAAAAATTAAAATCTGTTGCATTTTTCATGGAACATATGAAAAAACTTAGTTAGAAAAATTATAATTGACATCTTCTGTAACTTGTGACGAATAGTTAATAAATGTATGGAGGGGCTTTTGACTGCTGTCATCATTTCATGAATGATTGCACATTTTGGCTCCAAGAAAATATCTTTATCATTTATTTGTCTAATTAAACAGGCAAAAATGCTAAGAAAATATGGGGCTGGATTCTCTGTCCGCTGCGCCAAATTTCTGTTTCAGCACGCCGGCGGGAATCTCCGTTACACCGGCTGGTCAATTGATTTTCCCATTATGGGGCAGCCCACGCATTCGGGAAACCCCCGGACTGCCGGCAAAATGGAGCATCCCGCCGGCAGAGAATGCAGCCCATGATCTCCCTTCCAACCGTGGGACCCTGTTAATTACTTAATGGCGTAAAACAGAGACCAGCACCAATTGCAATCAAAATACTCAATTTAGGATTTTAATATCTGTAATATTAAAATGTATTTTTTAGTTGGCAACTCATTTATTGCTACATTTAAGATCATTAAATAATTTTATGTGGAACAGTTCAAAACAAGTTGATGCAATTATACGCCAGGACCAAGACTATAAGATTCTAAGGTTATTAATTATCAGCCAAGATATTCACTGTGCCATTAAACATATACAAATAGTAATCTGATTAGAAATGCATTTAATCGACTGTAGGTAGAGCCAGACTTTGGGAGCATGGAGGAACAAGGAAAAGGCCTTACCGGAACCAATCATTAATGATTCACCACTAAAGGTTTAAACTATATCGTTTTTGAGAATTAAGGAGTTAATCTAAATAATTCCTCCAAATAAAACTGCCCTTAAATAAAATATTTACTTCATGTAATAATCATTCAAAGGTTTTATTTTTGTTCTTGCATTATAAATATACCTATGTGGGTGATCCAACAATACACGCATTTGTTAATTTCCAGCAACCTATAGTGATTGTCCCTTGAAGGGCAACACTGCAGAGTAAGGGTCACATGGCCTGTGTGACCAATCGGGATTCAGGGTGGGGAATCACCCCATGATGAGGAATGCCGGATTTCTCTGGGGCTACCTGATGTGTGGTCAGCATGGTAGCACAGTGGTTAGTAGTGTTGCTTCATAGCGCCAGGGTCCCAGGTTCGATTCATGGCTTGGGTCACTCTCTGTGCGGAGTCTGTATGTTCTCCCTGTGTCTGTGTGGGTATCCTCCCACAATGCCTGAAAGTCGTGCTTGTTCGGTGAATTGGACATTCTGAATTCTCCCTCCATGTACCCGAACAGACGCTGGAATATGGCGACCAGGGGCTTTTCACAGTAACTTCATTGCAGTGTTCAAGCAAGCGACTTGTGGCAATAAAGATTATTATTATGAGATGCAGGATTCGCGATGGCCTGCAGAATCCCAATTTGGGCTGAAATCTTGATTTACACCGGGTGGCAGACTGTCGCAGCTCTCTGCGCCTGCCCTGTTCCCCAAAATCCCCATTGACTCTCCTGCCCCTGACCCAATGGGATCATGCAAATCGCTCATTAAAGCTGTTTCACATCTCATTGATGGGTAGGAAGCCTGACTTACCAGCCAGCTGGGATGCTCCAGCCCCCTCAGCCGAGAGCCCCACTGGTGTGAATTGGTGCCAGTATTGAAGAATGTGGATCTGGCAGCTTGAAGTCTGAGGGGTGACAAGGTGAAAGTATTCTTCCAACAATTGCCACCTCGTTGCTGAGGGGATCCTTCATGGGAAGTGGGGGTCAGGGGTACTTATGCTGGACTGGAGGGGCTCAGATCAGGGTGCCTTCCTGGGATGGGGCCCATTGGGCTGCTCTCAATTTGCAGCCTTTGAACAGTCTGTCAGTATGTAATAATTAAAGTTTTCTCATAATAATATGAAAGTGTTCTCATCTGTACCTCTATACCATTTAAAAGGTCACTCATTATCTCAGAAATGCACTTCTCTCATAATAAGATTACCCCTAAGTCCTTTAAAAAGTATGCCAAATTTGAAGGTCTGTAAGATGAAGTTAAAAGTAACCCCTTTAAAGTGGTGGACATCTTTGAAGTAGATTTCACACAGTCAATTTAATTGCCCTTTAAAGTTAGAGATCTGTGTGTATGCCTAGCAGGCTGAAAGCTTTAAACTGCATTATTTACATTCAATATCATGCTTTATGGCCTGTTAAAAGCTCTCTGATTGACAGATTATGGCAGTTTCAAAGGGGAGAATCAAATTGTTTATTTTTATCGCTCTGTAGGAATCCATTAACTCAGGGGGCCAGGTGCTTTTCTAAGCACAATTCTTGTAATGAGGCTGCCTCTTTGTTCTCAAGTGCTTCCTAGAAAGTGCAGGTGTGCTAGGCTGAGATATTTTGGGAACTAACTACAGTCCATGAGGCTGCTGCACAATTCTAATTAATAAATAATAAATGTTTGTGTTCACGAATGAAAGTCTTGGGAAGTGCATCTTTACACACCCGCTGCCATATAGACCAGACATTACTTTTCATCATCAATGTAAAACAGGTTAGTGGTTAGTTTACTTGCTTCACAGCTCCAGGTTTGATTCCAATCTTGGGTCACTGTCTGTGCGGAGTTTGCACTTTCCCCTGTGTCTGCGTGGATTTCCTCCGGGTGCTCCGGTTTCCTCCCACAGTCCAAAGATGTGCAGGTTAGGTGGATTGGCCATGCTAAATTTCCCTTAGTGTCCAAAAAGGGTGGGTGGGATTACGGGGATTGGGTGGGGGTGTGGCCTTAGGTCGGGTGCTCTTTCCGAGGGCAGGTGCAGACTCGATGGGCTGAATGGCCTCGTTCTGCACTGTAAATTCTATGATTCTGTGATTTTATATTTTGTCAGGCATATATGCAGTTAGTTGGCATAAAGCTGATGATTAGGTAATGTTGATGAGCTTGATACTTATTCTGATGAATCATTATTTTTTTTTAAATAAATTTGGAATACCCAAATCATTTTCTCCAATTAAGGGGCAATTTAATGTGGCCAATTGACCTACCCTGCACATAGAACATAGAATTTAGAACAGTACAGCTCAGAACAGGCCCTTCAGCCCTCGATGTTGTGCCGAGCAATGATCACCCTACTCAAACCCACGTATCCACCCTATACCCGTAACCCAACAACCCCCCCCACCTTACTTTTTTAGGACACTACGGGCAATTTAGCATGGCCAATCCACCTAACCCGCACATCTTTGGACTGTGGGAGGAAACCGGAGCACCCGGAGGAAACCCACGCACACACGGGGAGAACGTGCAGACTCCGCACAGACAGTGACCCAGCCGGGAACCGAACCTGGGACCCTGGAGCTGTGAAGCATTTATGCTAACCACCATGCTACCGTGCTGCCCGAAATCTGCCCACATCTTTGGGTTGTGGGGGTGAAACCCACGCAGACACGGGGAGAATGTGCAAACTCCACACGGACAGTGACCCAGAGCCGGGATCGAACCTGGGACCTCGATGCCATGAGGCAGCAGGGCTAACCCACTGCGCCACCATGCTGCCCTCTCATGCATCATTATTAAGGACAGCACCTAATTTATAACCAATTTCTGCGTTGTCTCCAATATAAATATAATAGTGAAGGGATTTGGGGAAAATTATAGTGAAATTATTTACTTTTCCCTCACCCACTTCTCTCAGTGATGCTACTTGCCAACACACTTTACCATGAAGGCTGTACGGTGTGGTATGGAAGAATTCTACTGTCCTTCCTATTCTGTGAATGTCCAACTGATAGCACTGTTCAAGTACAAGAATCAGATTTCCCCCAACTAAAATGGCTTCAAAATTTGCATAGTGCTTTATTTTTCTGCTTTCTTTAGAACCAACCAATTTACTGAAATGAGGGCTAGCCAGCACTGGGAGCCGAACTTATGACCTCTGGTTGAGAATAAACCTCTCTTCAGGTTCGACTGAAACATTTTGATCAACTGCATTTGATGGGAAAAATACAAAGAAATGACCAGAAAGTGATAAGAAATGAAGAAATTGTGGAATGAAATATGCCCGTAGTTCTGACTACATACTTTTTACTTGCTGTAAAATGACATTGCATTTGCGGTATTAATTTCAGAAAAATAAGCAATTATTATTTATGATTAAATTGGTTGATTAGTCTTACATGCATGATTCAAACATGATTGCTGTTATGGGTATTCAGTCATGCAGAACAAAATTGTTGCTGATTTAAATATGCGAATTTGTTTGCCATTTCTACATACGATAGCTTCCAGTAAAGCCCATGCTAATTACATTGCAGAAAAGGGATATAGATAATAGTGCGATCTTTATTCGAAGTGTTCTTTAGATTATGTTTTCTTTTCAAATCCCAAGCCATGCTGAAGAGGAGCCAAAATGCTAAGATTCTCAAAAGAAAAATGCAAGTAGATATAAGTTTCTAAAAAGCAGCCAGAAATTCCTTAAAAATTACATATTTACAAAAGTGACATTAGAAAATCCATTACCAGTTTAATATTCCATTGTGATCTGTCTCGAGTTCTTTGTAGTGGCCAGAACATGATCTGCAAGACGTAAAACACAAAAAAAAACAACCCTGTCTGAGGATTCCAGGAAGCTTAACCCAGAAGCTTTTTGATAAAGCTGACTTATATCTTCACAAATCACTCTAATTAATGTTGGTAGACAAGCAGTCTGACTGTGACCTGCAGCAATTGAGACCCTCTGCCAAGAAATGGGCTCTGTTCCAAATAGTCCATACTGGTGCATTGCATATATTGGTAATTAGCATTGCATGCACATTGATCTGCCAGACTGCTCATATTACAAAATCACTTTTAATGCTTGCTATAGTCTTTGGAGTTTTTTAAAAAAAGCATGCAACTGTGATGAATTACAGAATAATGAAACCACACACAGATTTATATGTTTTTATAAATTTTGCATTACACTAACAAAAAGTGGCATCTTCAGCAATAACTTTTCATACTGCTCACTCACTTGTCACCAACATTGCTATGCTACATTTTCTTGGAAGTAAACAAAGGATTCTTTTTAAACTTCATTTTTTAAAACTTTGCAAAAATAAATCAAATATAAGTTATAGTTCTACTGTATGGATTCAGTTTTTACTGTCTGCTTGTTATAGAATCTGCCCAATCTCATTTCCATTGGAATTAGTGGAATAAAAATCAAGCTACTTTTATACAGGACCTGTGATCCGCTCCAACAGTGGAAGTGGGGGCAAAAATCTACCTAAAGGTATACTTATATACAAATCTAAAACATGCCAAATTTCGGAGGTTCAGGTTGTTACAAGTTTCTCTAACCAATGTTTCCTTCCTCATAATTCCTCAGTTAGTGTTATTCTCGCTTCTCATACGCAGAGCTTTGGCAGTTATTTAGAGTAACAGCTGTTAAATTAAATTGGAGTTTTAGATCATTGGTGACTTTTCAGCTGCAGCACATGACAGGGGCGCAATTCTCCAGTCACCGGCGCCAAAATCGTGTTCGGCGATCGGTCGGAGAATCCCCATTTGCCTCAAAATCTGGGGCGGCTCCGCTTTTACAATCCTCCTCCCCCTTGAAAACGGCATATTCCCGCACGCCATATGGACAGCCACATCACCTGAGGCCCTCCCTCGATGCTCCACCCCTGATGGGCCACTTCCCGACAGCATGGGTCACTCATAATATTTTTTTTCATGAACCTGGCGTGGTGGCTGCGGACTGACTGGGGGGGGGGGGGGGGGGGGGGGGCTTTGGCAGGGGTTGGGGGCACTGTTGGAGGGTGGTCCTTGGGTGACGAGGGGGGTTACTGGGAGACAGTACGTGGCAGGCTGGGTCCGCGCGCGGTTGGCACCATGTTGCATGGCACGGCCGCTGCAAGCCGCCGCCGTGGGCATGCGCAGCCACGGACCCACCAATTCTCCGGCCGTATCCACAGGTAAAGGCGGGGGATTTACGTTGCGTGCCTGCTGGCCCCCCAACAGACAGAGGATTGGTGCAGCCTTTGCTCCGCTTTTATCTGGCGTAAAACGCTCCTGTTCCCATGCCGGCGTCACGCTTAGTCTTTAAATCGAAGAATCCAGCCTCTGGTACTGCATTCTTTTCATAGAAAGTACAACACAAACAGAGACAAATTATTTGCCCAACATGTCGGTCATGACCCACCTCGAGAAAATGGTTCTAATTCAGTTTGCTGATCTCTGTCCTGACATTCCTTCAACCGTGTTTCTTTTATCCACCTACCCAATCTTGGAAATACAGACGGAGTTTTATGCAGGCGAGGTTTTCTGGTCTCTCCAAAGTCAATGGAGTTTCGAATGGCTCGCCGCATTTTACGGCATTCAATGAGGCTGTAAACTTCCACTCATAGTTTATCTCTCTCAATCACTACTAAATTCCACATCCTCACTGTCATAATATATGCATCAGTATATAATGGTGCAGACACACACTGACTGACACACTGCAAGACCAATCAGCACACACAACACAGCAGCCAATCACCAGTTAGAGCACGCTCACTATAAAGCCAGAGGGCACTAGTTTTCCCGTTCATTCGGGATGCAGCCTCTGAGACAGACAGAGCTCGCAGCTAGCAGCACAAAGCTTCACCATGTGCTAACAGTTCAGACTGGTCAGGATAGGCATAGGTCTTCAGTTAATCTAACATAGTGTCGACCCACAGTGCAAGTATGTTCAACAGTTCCTAGCTTAATAAAATGGCGTTGTACTATTACTAGTGTTGGTAGCCTGTCTATGTTACTGCTAAGGTAAACGCAGCCTCCACAGATCCAGAGTACCCAACACATCACTCACAACTCTCTGTGTGAAGATGTTTCTCCTGCTCCCTGTTTCCGATCTGTTTTATTTATAGCCTGCCTTTCTGAACCCTGAACTTCTGGAAACGGGCTACGTCCATCTACCAGTCCCATTATGTTTTGGGTTTAGAAACCTCTATCTTACTCCACAATCTGTGCTGCTCTAACAAAAATGAAACTCAGATTTTCAAGTAATTCTACATATTTATATTTCCTTACAACAGGTAGAATCCAAGTGATTCTATGTCCTGCCATCTCGAAAGACTTAATGGTTCGAATTCTCCTGCCTTTGGGATTCTCTTTTCCCGCCGGCAGAGCTTGGATTTCCTGGCACTGTTGGTTGGGTGGGGCTTCAATGGGAAATCCCATTGACAAACTGTGGGAGTAGAGAATCCCGACGCCAGCGAACGGCACGCTGCCGGGAAACATGTGGCTGGGGAAACAGGAGAATCCCACCCAATATTTTTCCTTTTGTGTAGAGCTTCTTGAGATAAAATATCAAATTGTATTAGCTTATTTTACCGTTTTATTGCTATAGATTTCATTTCAGAAATTTTACTATTTTTGGAGAACACTGATTTTTATATTATTATTATTTTTTTCAATTTATCCAATTATGGGGAAGTTCAGCGTGGCCAATCCGCCTACCCTGTACATCTTTGGGTTGTGGGGGTGAGGCCCACACCGACATGGGGAGAATGTGCAAACTCCACACGGACCGTTACCCGGGGCCGGGATCGAACCTGAGTTCTCGGTGCCATGAGGCAGCAGTGCTAATCCCATGCCGCCTATTTTTGGAGAACACTTGATGGTTTAGCCCTTAGTCCACAGAAAGGACCAGAGAGGAACCCAGGTTTTATTGTACATTGAGATAGAGTTAACTAATTTCAATGAGTATGGTTGTACAACCGATAGTGGCCGGTTTGGGTTCAGCTCTGACGCCTCTCAGAAAAATTACTCACTATTCCTGTTCAAATCTGTAGCACATCCATTTGAATGAGGTACAGTTTAGTTGCAGATTGCAGCCAAACCATATAAGAGATTGAAGATGTTTTCCTTCCACCCACAACCCATGCCTACTTGGCATAGCATCAATGTAATTCTTTCAAGTTTGCCCAACAAAAGGGTGCCTGAATCTAGATATATTATTGACTGCTAATATTTCCCTCTTTCTTAAAAAGATTTAGTCTGTGAGAGGGCAGCTACACTTGATCAGGAAAGGTAAACTGTGAACTGTGGCAAGCCTTAAAAATGTCACCAGCGCAAATTTCCACTGAATAGCGGACTTTCGGGATACTGTCTAAAATTATTCCTCCTTTGCAGGCCTATCAAATGGAGAAACTTATAAAAATACTAAAAAGCAGTTTGCTCAGATGTTTCCTGGTGTGGAGGGCATTAGCTACGAGGAGAGGTCAGATAAACTCGGTCTGTTCTCACTGGAACGACAGAGGTTGAGAGGCAACCTGACAGAGGTCTACAAGAAGTGGCATGGACAGAATGGATAGTCAGATGCTCTTTCCTCGGCCAGGAGAGTATCAGGGGACATAGGTTTAAAATGCATGGGGAAAAGTTTAGAACAAATGTGCAAGGCAAGCGTTTTACACAGAGGGTGGTAGATATATGGAACATGGTGCATGGGGAGGTAGTGGGAGCAGGTATGATTGTGATATTTTAGGGGCATTTAGACAAATATATGAATAGGGTGGGAATGGAAGGATACGGATTCCTTAAGTGCATACGGTTTTAGTTTAGGTAGGTACCATGGTCGGCACAGGCTTCAAGGGCTGAAGGGCCTGTTCCTGTGTTCTATTGTTCTTTGTTCTTTCTTATCTTTCTGAAGATCTGGATAGGTTGGTGACAACTTATAACCTTTACTTCTATATATTATCACTATTGTTCTTTGATCTTCGCCTGACAGAACCTTAGAAAAATGTGCAAGAGGCATGATGATGTTATTCCTGTGACATTTATATGAAATGCCAATGTTCCCAGCTATTTCATGAGGGAGCTTCTAGCCCAGGCCAGGGGCTACCCCAGGAAATGTGTGTAAAGTCGACAAAGATCTTGTATAATGAGCCTTTGCCCTAATTTCCTTTGCCTCATACCCCAGAATCAGAAGCTCAGGGGTGTTAGACAGAGGAATATCAGTCCCAACTATCTGCACGAGAGGAGAAAAAGCAACAAGTCGATGAGGTGGGGGAATATAGTATTTCAATTTGCATTGTACACAGGCTGGCACTTGTTCGATAATCACTTGTGGGAAAGTTCCTGACTCAACATTTTGAACAGAGGGTTATTGTACAGTATCAACAACTGATAGAATAGGACTGACAATACAAATATGTTATCCAAAGGTTGGGACTAAATTAAAAGATGGACTAAGAATGCAATAATATATTCTATGAAACTTGGTTTCAGTTCACATTTAAGGAATCAAAAGATGCATTAAATGTTCAGAGGAATAGCTTGCCATTACTTCTACAATTACTTGTCACTGTAATTTCCTTTGCTTTATGCCAACAATAAGTTCATTTGCTTTGAAGGAAAGAGATATATAAAAGTTTGAAGAAAATATTAACAACTTGAGTAAAAGCAATGTGTGCATGGTCATACCCTAAACATTCAGATATTGTAGTGGCTTGAGGCAATACCAGAGAGACTTCCAGTATAACTGAGCAAGAGTTTATTGGTAACAAGTAAAGGTTAATTATACACAGAAACGGAGTCACTAAATGGTCTTCACTCTTTGGCTCCAGGGTCCACTCTGCCCGAGATTCCGCTCCCAGGGACCCGCGCTTTTTCCATATTGGTCGGGGTTCGCAAGCTCCCATGTGTTAGACCCCGAGCCAGTCATGTGGACTACGAGGGCTCAGCCCAAAAAGGAGCCGCGCTACTACATCCCACACCCCCCTTAAGTCCTTCAATAATTAATTTACAAAACAGGAAATGTACAATTATTATAGACAATAAAAAGGCTGAGAAGCGCAAGGGGAGCGAGTGCATAACAGTTCATCACAATGTCAATCTGTCGGGGATTTTTTGGACCTTGTAGACTGCCTTAGTCCCCCAACCAGCCCCTCCAACTCCAAGGTAGCGACGTTGCCATCTGTGAAAGATTGTCTCTGAGATTTGATTGCTACAACAGGGGCATTCCCTTCTTTAGCTCCCTCCTGGGATGTCATTGGGGGCTCCTCGGAACTCCTCGATTCTCTCTGTTTTGGCTCCATCACAGGAGCATTAATGCTGCCTGCTGGTTCTGAGATTGGAGTTGCGGTCCCTGACGCTTTACATGGTCAACATGCTTCCGCCGTTCAAATCCACCATGGACGAGACTGGGCCTGACTTTGATAAAATCCTGTCTGGTAGCCATAGTGGGCCTGAGGCAAAGTTCCTGAAGAAGACCAGGTCATCCACTTGAAATGATGTGTCACCTTTGCGCGAAACGTGTTGTTTCCTCTGGGAGACCTGCCTTGCCATTGACTACGATCCTGTTCCTGGGATGGTGCCTGAACTTCCTCTGCACTGTGTAGCCACACCCACAGCTGGTTCACCTCGCCCTCTTGCACGCTTTGAAGCTCTGATGCACCTCTCTCAAAGCACTCAGTTGCATGAGCTATTTCAATCGCATCATTTTGGGTAATGTTCATTTCAGCCAGAAGATTCTTTTGCACCCTTATGTTGTTAATGCCACACACTAAACAATAATGCAGCATGTCACCAAGCAATCTGCCCAACTCACAATGCTTGGTCATCTGACAGAGTCTGGCAATAAAGGCAGACATCGTCTCTCCTGCGTCCCTGACAACTGATTTAACTTGTGTCACTGTAGTATAATTGAGGGTCGGGGGTTAAAATGCTCCTTGACCAGCGTCACCAGCTGGTCGAAGGCTTTGTGTCAGGAGCCTCCGGGGATGACAAATTTCTTATAAGACTATATCTTTGGGGTCCACAAACTGTTAATGGGATTACCTTCTGTCTATCTTCCCTCGCTATTGCATTTGCTGCAAGAAAGTAAGGGAACCGCTCAATATACTGACTCCAATCTTCACCCCCCTGGTCGAATGGGTCAAGCTTCCCAATCATGGGCATTTTCCACTCACTGTTTTGAAATGCCATCGATGTTTTCCAATTTCTCTGTTCGTCTTGGAGGCTTCTCCCGTCCCCTCTTAATTCTGGACGACTGAGAACTTATGATCGATCTGGATTACACTCATCGCCATTGTGATGGCTCGAGGCAATACTAGGGAAACTTCCAGTAGAACTGAACAAAAGTTTATTGGCAACAAATAAAAGATAAACTATATGCAGGCACAAAGTCACTAAACAGGTTTTCACTCTCTGGCTCCAGGCTCCACTCTGCCCGGGACCTCAAGCCCAGGGCCCCACACTTCTTCCACATTGGTCGAGTTTCCCAAGTTGGTCATGTGGACTGTAAAGGTTCGGCCATTAAATGGGCTGCGCTTCCACAGATTTCTAAACATAAATTTAAAGGACCCAATTATTTTCTTTTTCAATTAAGGGGCAATTTAGTATGGCCAATCCACTTACCCTGCACGTCTTTGGGTTGTGGGGGTGAGACCCATGCAGACTTGGGGAGAATGTACAAACTCCGTATGGACGATGTCCCGGGGCCGGGTTCGAAGACGAGTCCTTGGCGCCATGAGGCAGCAGTGCTAACCATCACACCACCATGCTGCCCTCTGCGTTACCACAGATACCCTACATGTTACCTTCATGTTATGATCCTAGGCCAGGCCCCCAACTTATTGGTAAGATTGGTTTGGAACATTTTGTTTACTGTAAAAGAGCTTTGAGATTCAAGGTGCTCAGCAAAATAATCATGCCACAATATTCCAAGGGCTTTGAACAAACAAAAATAAACTTTACTGGACAAGGCCAAAAAGACAATTTACAATGTCTATCTTATGCATTCTAACATTCAGGTTTATTATGAGGTACATGGAAATTGACAGGCAAACTGTGATCGAACACAACATACTGTACAATAAAAAACAAATTCAACCAAGATTCATCCCACGGATTTGACAGCAATCCTTCCAGACTTCAGTAAACACTGAGAGTCAACCAATTTCATTGAAACTCTGATTCCCTCATGAGGGAATCCAAACTTTTCACTTTAAAAGATCAAGAGCTGGATTCTGCGCTCCGTGACATGGAATTGTGAAACGCAATTGGATGGAGAGTTGGGTGTCAGCCAAAAATTAGGTTTGCCGCCAGGTCCGGTGCTTCGCTGGTGAAGTCAACATGCTCCTCATGTTTACATGCATTAACATATCATCGGGTTTGTCCCGGTATTCTCTGGGCCTCCGTGATACTCCTCCACTACCTGTATTTAAAAATGGGGACCGTTGCCATGGTTGCTAGGGAGAGAGAAGTGGTAAGAAATGTTTCCAAACTCACAATAGTGGGCTGACAGCTGTGCCACTAGCTACGGGGCATCTGCCAGGGTTGGGGGGAGCAGCCACGTGCAACCCAGAGATGGGCCTTGGTTCGGAGGGTCCCCCCTGGGTCAGGGCTGGATGGGCATGGACTGCCATTGCCGTGGCCTGCAAGACAGCCTTCTGATTGTGCGCTCCGCTGACTGCTCACTCTTCTGTAAATCCGCAGAGCGACACCGATTGTCTGTGCCCCCCAGGTGACTCCCATGGGAACCCACAGACCTCAGCTCACCCAACAAGAGGCCAGTCCCAGGGCTGGTGCTCTGGGGTGTTGCAGGGTTGTGGCTGGGAGTATGGGGCACCGGACGGTCTAGTCTCATTGGAAGGTGATCCTGAAAGACAAAAGGCAAGACGCATGGTGAGATCGTGGGTAGGTTTGGTGTTGGGGAGATCAGTGACTCAGGTGCCATCGGGACATCACAATTCATTTGCTGATCACTTGGTTCTCCCATGCCGACCTCCGCCTGGACAACAGCTCACTCCCCCACCCCACCAAACAAGTCCATCGCCCTCTGGCCCACGATGGTGAGGGTCCGCAGTCCGGCGGGCTCCCTCTGGTCCTTTCCTGCTCCCAGTGGTTGTGGGCTATCTTCTCAGTGTGAGACTCCCAGATGCGGGCTGCAAAGGCGGTCCGCAGTTAGTGGCCTGTGTTGTACAGGTCACCCAGCCATGACGGGCATTACAAGTGTTGGAGTGTGGTGCATGGTTGAACTCAAGCAGGCTGCTGGTGGCTGGAGGACGATCGCGCTCTGGTAGCGGATGGGGGTCACATGCGAGGTGTGGGGTGGGGGTGATGCCAGGGACACAGAGGTGTTGAATCACTGGCCTGGGGGTGGTTGCCCATCCTCACGCAGCCCTACCTACTCATCCACCTGGTGGGGACCGCCTGGGGGTGAGGTGTGGGGTTTGGGTTGGGAGAGTGGGAGACGAGGATAGGGGCACGGAGGTGGTGACTCACCCAGGTGGTGCAGCTTTCAGCACTACTGGCCGGTCTTTGCGATGGGGTCCAAGGTGATCACCACCTCTGCCACCTCCATCCATGCCCAATGGACCTCAGTAGGTGGCGGCTTCCTTCCCACCTCGGGGAGCAGTGTGTCACGCCTCTCCTCATGGTGTCCATCATGGTCTCGAGCTCCAAATCTGCGAACTTCGGGGCCGATCATGGAGCCAACTTCTTGGCTGGAATGAGAGTGTCTGGGGAATGGAGTGCTTATATGCAGCTCTAGCTTGTCACGCTCTGCAATGCAAATCCCGAACCCAGCGAATCCCACGCCGATGTCAGTTGGAATCGCAGTAGCTTCACGTGGTGGGAGTGGTGGCCAATTCACTTGTCCTGAATTGCTCCGGGTCCGGTACCTCCATCGGGACTGGGGAACATTCCCGATTCACTCGTGGCGTCAACACTTCTCTCACCATCTCTCAAATGGAAAATCCACCCCCAAGCCTCTGAATTCCCTCAAAGCTTCTCCAACTTAGGCGGCCACAGTGCACATGCCCCAGGGTTGCAAACTCACCTCCTTGGACTCTGCTATCCTGGATTTCCAATTCTGCATTCCAGCCTCTACCAACTGTGCAATTTCAGCCCTTGAATAGCCAGCTAGCTTCGCTGGACTGGCACTGCCCCTGGATTTCACCAATACCCAATATCCCCATCTACACCAAGCTAGAAATAGCCCTGAGGGCTTCTTTTGAGATCTGATCCTTTTTAACATGGAGCCAATGACCTTCTGCCAGCTTTTCAACTCGTGAGCTTTACTGAGCCTCAGCAAACAGAGTTAACTAAAATCGACACTTCTGCTGTGTGGAGCCCGATAACAGCGGCACCTTTCTAGTATGGCTGTTCCCCATGCTGTAGAACACTGCCCCCCCGCCTCCCCAGCAAACACATAGATTAAGCTCCTCCCACCTCCATAATGCTGTCAGCCTCCAGGGTTCGCTGAATGCTTTCAAATTAATGGTAACTCTAACTCCCAAAACAAAACAATTAACAGGGCTGCATGTACTTTGCATATACTTTGCAAGTCGTATTGACACTTCGGCTGAAATTCTCTGGCTGTTGAGATTCACTTTTCCCACCGGCAGTGCGCCCACGCCCATGGATTTCCCAGTGACGTGGGGTGGTTTCAATGGGAAATTCCACTGACAACCGGCAGGAAGATAGAATCCTGCCGCCTGCTCAGGGTACGCTGTCGAGAAACGGCTGGGGAAGCGGAGAAATCAGCCCCTCAGCTCAAATTCTCCAGTTAAATAAGCCCACCTGCTGTGGTACGATCTTAACTTTCTAGCTGCTAACACCTTAGATCAACACGACCCCAACCATTTAAGTGTAAAGGCCTTCAAGCTATTTCAGTTGCATCTGTCCGATTTTCTACAGTTAAGCTGAATTCTTCCCAAAACTAAAAATTACCTCCAAGATGTGACTATGAACCATGAACTTGGTATTTATGACAGTGAGTTCCGACAATATGCATACGTTCCATTTTCTTTACTAAAAAATAAATTCCCAAATTAATACCTTTTGAGAGGCCGGATCAATAAAATGGAGATAAGACTTCAAATGCAATGACAATATTTTTCCGATCTGAAGCACAATTCTAAAAATGTTGCGTTGAAGTTTAATACTCGCAGTATTTAACACAATAAATAAACTAGCATAAATATAGTGATGTTGACAATAACCAATCATTTCAAAATCTCTGGCTTGTAAATCCCAAATATTTATTCTGGTATTTTCTAGAAAGTATTGCGGTAGGGTAGTGTACAAATTATGTCATTTTGATGCATGTTCAGGATGCCTATCCAATGGATTACAGATACCCTTTTGTACCACAGATTGGCAGATGGATTTCTTGCTTGTGGTTACATCGCACTGGTAATTAATCAGTAACTTGGTTCAGCCTTTGATTTTGACTTGGGCCTTGCAGAAATCTTTCTGAAGATTAAAACAAAGTGACAAGGAGAATAAAGAAAAGCAGATAGTTCACATTGGTGGTTGACCTAAAGGTGTTTTCTATCATTCCCTTAATGTTTGGGATTTGACCCATTAAATTGCTTCTGTAGCTTTCATCAGAATAATCATGTTTCTGGTTTGCAACTTATTTTTGAAATTACAGCACCTGTATATTCCATTTTTCAGTGATCGAAATTAAAATGTTGGTTTGTCAATGAAATAGCTTTTAAAATAGTCAAGGCTGGCAACTTCTGTTCCATAAAGTTAAATGTATTCGGGCAGGTCCCCTTTCTTCCTCTCTCTTTTAAGAATGTAAAGGAACACTCATTCTTTTCATTCAGCTTCAAAGCAAAAATCGTTTACTCTCACTGAAATTCCAAAGCTCCTGTCTTGCCCAACCTTCCTCACTCAGGCTGAGTCAGTCAGGAGCAATGAAGCTGCATTGGCGAGGAGTAACTGGGGTGCAGAGAGGTAATAAACGGCCCAACACAGGCCACCGACCTTTTACGGCACTCGCTGCCGTGGAGATATTTAAAGGGACAATTTAAAAGGAGAAGATAAGTTTCAAAGGTAAGTGGTTCAGACAATCAGGGAGGAGACTGGGAGGGGGGAGGGATGGGGGGGCCAGGGGGGTGACTGTGATTTTGCGGGGGGGGGGGGGGGGGAGAGACTAAGGGAGACCAGGAGGGATGGGATGGAGGGGATGGAGACAAGGAGGGGGCTGGGGGTCCAGATGTGGCGCAGAAGGGGTCAGATAAGATCGTAGGGGGTGGAGGGGTCAGTGGAGGATGGTCGGGAAGTGGGGGGGGCTTGTCGGGCTAGGGGTGGGGGTCAGTACATTTGGGAGAGTGGATGGTTCGAGCCATGGGGCCAGGTAGGGTTAGGCCCGTGGGGGGAGGGTTGCGCCGGACTAGAAAGTGGGAGGGGCAGACCGGGAAAGGGGGGGGGGGGTGAGGGGGGGGGGGTGTTGGGATGGGTGGGGGGTTGGGTCCAGGGCGGGGGTAGTGTGGGAGTGCCCTGGGTGGGGTTAAGTGTGCGAGGAGCCCTGCACAAGGCTCGATCTGGGTGCTTAAATCGTTACTCTGGAATTAGAAGTGATTTTTCTTTCTTTCTAACTCTTCCAGAGTAACCATCAGGGTACTGGCAGGACCATCTGAAGTTAAATTGTTCCTGTTGGATGGTTCCTAGCCAGCGCAATTGTCCAGAGGAAGTTTGCATTACTGGACAATTGCCAGGTAAATGATTACATGGGAACCTCTGAGAGGGATTCCATAGCACATCATTGGGGTACCCCCTAAATGTGACACTGGGGAACCAGGAAGTTATGGGCTGTAATCATTAAGACTCTCTTATTAGATGCTAATAGACCTTTATAGTTTTGTATATAGTCACTTATATAAAACACTGATATGAGACACTTCTCTAATGGAATCCCATTGAATATCCAACCACTTTCATTTTACAAAATCTTACAAAACTCTGCACAACTCTGAATCCTTTCTTGTTAATTCCAGCTCCAATTCTTCCTTTGAAATCTTTGTTGAGGAAAGCTTTTTTTCATTACAGCGCTAATCTTGGAACAGCTGTCTCTTGATCCTTGATGACTTACAGTTGGTTCTCTAATGAGGAGACTTGAGACGATGGCTGACTGCCAGCTTAGGAACTGCGGAGCACAGACTGAGAAAAGCAACCACTCAATAAAGACATTTGATTTTGTTCAATGTAACCTGGAGAGCAAAACAGGATACAGAGACGCTTAGAGAAAACCGCTCACCTGCTGATTTTCAATAATATCCACGAAAAATATATTTTTGCAAAATGGCCATTAAATTTAATCGCTAAAGTTTTTTTAGTGAGGTGCATTCTGCAACATTTTAAAAGCTCCAAAATGCACAAAATATTATTCATTGTGTAAATGTCATTATTACTGCAAACAGTATTAGTTCATTTTGGTTCAACAGTAGAAATAGTTGCCCTTTACCACTCAGACCTTTTGTTCAAACCCAGCATGCACAGATTAGCTGAAAGTTTCAGTTATTTGTGGCTCTTAATGGTTCTCCTGTAAGTGAAGTGTATTTCGGCAATCTCAGTAGACGTGGTTCCACTGTGAAAACTGGCCATAATTCAATGCTAATTAACTCTAATTGGGCAATTGCTCTGAGAGAGACCAAAAGAGCAGCTGATAGTGGCATTGGAAATACAATATGTGAACATTTACAATTGTTCATTATTGGCAGCAGAAAGGTAGCACTGGACTAACTTGCTGCCGGTTTTTTCTTTTCACCATGTTGGTGCAACTGGTGAGGAAGATAAGGCGAGTTAGAGGTCAGTCTGATCTTGATACATTACTCATGTAGTTTTGTAAGATTTTCATCTCTGCTTTGCATCTTGCCTGATTCAATTTTTCTTGTGTGTTGTGAAACAGCTTGTTGATTTACAATGTTCCCATTTTGCACTACGAGCACATATACTGAATTTTGCAGGGGTCTGATGCCAAGAATGCCAGCAGCCCTCCAGTACTTCATCCCAGTGATTTTTTTTTCATGTTGGATGCTGTATTGTTCTATTATTGGTAAACAGCAAGGAAACAATTGTTTTATATTTATATATAAAATTTATATATCCTGGGGTGCAACATTCACCAATGTTCTGCAGTCCTGTGCTGAGTAACGTTATCGGTCTATTCAGTTCACCAGCTACATGGAAAGCAGAAAGAAATACACTTGATGAAACTCCAGTATTTTGAGGCTAAAGTGTGATGATTTCTAACTTACCAGAAGATATAGCATGGTGGCAGCGATTGTCATGAGTAAAAAACATTTCAAACAAATTTAATACTGAATGAGATTGAAAAATCAACAATAATTAGCATCAGAGAGAGACAGAAAAACTGCAAAAACAAAACGGTTGCAATAAACAAACAACTCCAGCTCATTGGAAGGTTGATGATATCATAGAGGCACTTAAGAAGTTGAAACAAAAATGTAGACTAAGCGGGCAATTCTCCGACCGTGTTGCACCTGGCACAAATCCTGCAATGACGGGAGAATTCCAGGAGAGGTCCGAAACGGGATTTCCTCCAGATGCCAAACAGTTTTCGATGCTCCCAATCTGCTCCAGCTGGCATGGTTTGGTTCCTGCCCTTGGTGGGTGTGAACCAGATTAGCGTGTTTAAATCTGAATATGTAGGATCTGTTTTAAGCTTGATCTCCCGGCTCCTACAATTCCCCCACCCGCCGGCGCAACGTGAAGCTGGTGTGAATGACGGCTAGTTTCCATAAATGGGGACCAGATGTGATCACCACTCTGGGGCTCAAATGTCATTGTAGTTGCCGAGTGGTCAGGGACAGGGAGGGCTGTGCTCTGGCACCTGGCTGTTTCAACCTGGCAATGCGCTGACAAGGGGTGGGGCCTGATGGGCCAGTGCCTGAAGAAGGATACATTTGGCGACCCCATAGTGGGATGTCGCTCACTTGGGGGGGTTGAGTAACACTGGTATGAAGATTGTGGAAGGGCCTTGCTGGTCAGATCGGTGGGTTGGTCTTTGACACCAGAAGAGTGAGGTCGGGTGGGTGGGGGGGGGGGGGGGGGGGGGTAGGTGATGTATTGTGTGAGACTGGGGCACCCTGTGAGGAGCCAGACCTGCCAGCATCTTCAGGTCCTTCACAACTCTTTCATGGTGCAGTTCACCCCTCCCTCCAAAAATATTTCTAAGTGTGGGTGGATTGCAATCTGGATCACGCCAAACCACTCGGTGGGAATAGCACCCTATTTCCCACCAGAGAGCACACTTAGGGTGCACATCTAATGGCCAAATAGCGGTTTGCCGCGGGTCAGCATGGCCGATAAAAGCCGGGAGATGCCGCCCCCGGGATCTACCACACTTCCGGGATCTATTCGGCTTGCAACATCTCACAAGATCCAATGAAAATCCCGCTCATTGTGGGCAGGATCACTTTTGGAAAATCTGCATATTAGAGTGAGACAGCTAGTCTCATTCTAATGTGCAGATTCCCGAGGTACCTGAGGCTTTGGGATTCATCCACTTTGCCTTGGAGATCTTGGGTGAGCGCCATTTAGCTCTGGACTAGTCCCCACAAATGGGGACCAAATGGAACGGCACTTGTTGGGGTTTGTCAGAGGATTAAAGGCCCCCAGCTGCATACCTTTTGGGCAGGGTGATGCCCTGGCACTGCTGGTGTCACCTGGGCAGTTCCAGCCTGGCACCCTCAGTGCTACCATGGTACCCAGGTGGCATTGCCAAGGTGCCAGATTGGTACTGCCAAGCTGGCATTTTTTGCATGTGCGTGATTGGACTTGGGGTGCACTGGATGGGTGTTGTGTTTGGGGGGGTGGGGGTGTCGGGGCCTGGGGACCTTCCAATAGTGTGTTTTGGCTGGGGGTTCAGGGGTAGCTTTGGGGGTCTTGGAGATCGGGAAGCTATGCTGTACAATGTACAAAAAGGAACGCACATACCCCACTGAGACCCCTTACACAACATGGGAAACATGTGGCTAAAAGCGCTCGCTATGGGACTTTGTTCCCAATTAGTTGAATCGGGCCTTAGAACTGTGTTAGGGAGACCCCCACAGGGATCCCTGTGGTTGGGAGCCCCCCAACAAGGACCGATGTAATAGGGGCAACCTCGCAGGGACCTCTGTGATAGTTAGACCCCCCCCCCCCCCCACAGGGACCTTGTGAAAGGAAAACTCTCCATAGGGACCCCTGTAATAGGGAGATCCCACAGAGGATCCGATGTAATAGGTGGACCCCCACATGTACCTCAGTGATAGGGAGAGCCCCACAGGAATCCCTGTGAAAAAAAGACACCCTGCAGAGAGCCCTGTAATGGGGGACCCCCACAGGGACCCCCTGCCCAAAGGAGCCCCCTCCGCAGCCCCCTGACACACACAGACCGCCCACACAGATCCCGCCCCCTGGAAAAGGAACCCTGCCTGGAAGCTAGAGAGCAGTGGAAGCATTATTGCTGTAATACTGATCTTGCAGATCAACGTGTTCATTCCTTGAAGGAGAACAGCTGTCCCTGTGCCTGGTTCGACTATTTGCAGCCATTCATAGGTTTCACATAGCGGTCTCTGATTGACAGCTCATAAAAACCATCTGCAACTTTGATCCATTCATATCCTTTCATGCGTCAATGGCCTAAGTGGTGAAACCCCAATGTTTGTAAACATTGACCACATCAAAGAGATATAAGTGCACAAAGTGCATTCTAATCACTCAGGCTTGTGATTTCACTGCATTGAAGTCTCTAAATGTGCTCAGTGCCTTCTGGAATTATCCTTCTTTGTTTCTGTAGAGATCTTTATCCATGTATTATCCAGATCTATGATGTGGATAAAAAATATCATGCCCAACATTTAGATGAAGCCATGGAGGCAACCATAAAAGTAGCGATCAAGTGAAATCCAGACAGGTGCATTGTGAAAGTTTCAGAATGGCAATTCTTCAGAATGGTGGTTCTGCTGGTGGAATCAAGCCATACCCTTTAGAATCACAACGCTCCAAAAGACGAGAAAGCATTGAACAGTTTTCTTGGCTTGATCCAATACACAAGCTCATTCATACCTCACATGTCAGATCACAGCAAATCTATGAGAGCTGATGAAAAAAGGATGCTGAGTGCCAGTAGTTATAGTCACATGAGGGGAGATTCAATAAACTCAAAGAAGTAGTTTGAAACTATGATATTACAACAGAAAGAAACCTAGCGCTCTGCAAGTAGATACTTCTACAAAAGGATCGAGGGCAGCCGTGTTACACAAGGGGAAACTGACAGCATTTGCACCCACAGCTCTAACATCAGCTGAGACCAGACAGATTTAGAAGAGAGCTTTTGACATTTGTGTGTGAAATGTGAGAAATTGTCTGTGGGAGGACAATCATAGTGGAGAGTGATCATCAGCCAATGGAGCAGATCATACCAGAAGAGTCCGGATAAAGCACCAGCAAGATTGCAGAGGTTACTTTTGAGATTTCAGAGTTTTGACTTCATTCTGAAATACAAGCCAGGAAGAGAAATGGTGTTAACAGTTGCCCTATTTTGGTTGTCGCCACAGTGCGGCACTGGGGCATGATGTTTAGCACTGCTGCCTCATAGGGCCAAGGGACCTGGGTTCAACTCCAGCCTCGGGTGTCTTGGCTGTGTGCAGTTTGTATGTTCTCACCGCATGTGTGTGGGCTCCCTCTGGGTGCTCCGGTTTCCTCCCACAGTCCAACATGTGCAGCTTAGGTGGATTGGCCATGATAAATTGTCCGCCCCGCCCAACAGATTAGGTGGGGTTGGGATTAGGTGGGAGAGTGGGCCTTGGTGGGGTGCTCATTCGATGGGCTGAATGGCCTCCTTCTGCACTGTAGGGATTCTATAAGACACATGAGGGCTGGTTTAGCTCAGTGGCCTAGACAGCTGATTTGTAATGCAGTACAAGGCCAGCAGCATGGGTTCAATCCCTGTACCGGCTGAGAATTCTGAATTCTCCCTCAGTGTACCTGAACAGGTGCCAGAATGTGGTGACTAGGGGCTTTTCACAGAAACTTCATACTTGTGACAATAAAAGATTATTATTATTATAAAAGTTCCAGATATAAAATCTATCATTTAGTGAACACAACACCACAAAAATGGAGTCAAATTAGAGATGAGACCATCAAAGATAAAGTATTACAAATGTTTTCTTCATGAGTGATCCAGGGATGGCCTCATCAGATACAGAAAGCACAGCCGGCAGTACTGGTCTGCTTTGTGAATCATCATTTCTTTAAAAATAATATTAAAGGTATTAGTTTTAGAGCACCAGAGGCTAACCTGTATACACAGCCTCATTGGAGTGGCAGGGTGACACATTGGCTCGCTCGACTGTCTCATAGCCAGGGACCTGGATTCGATTCCGACCTTGGGTGACTGTGTGGAGTTTGCACATTCTCCTCGTATCTGCGTGGGTTTCCTCCGGGTGCTCTAGTTTCCCCCACAGTCCAATGATGTGGCGGTTAGATGGATTGGCCATGCTAAATTGCCACTTATAATAATCTTTATTGTCACACGTAGACTTACATTAACACTGGAATGAAGTTTCTGTGAAAAGCCCCTAGTCGGTATATTCCGGCATCTGCTCGGGTACACAGAGGGAGAATTCAAATTACCTAAAGTGTCCAAAAGGTGTGCAGGTTAGATTAAGGGGTGAATGGAATAGGACGGGGGAGTGTTCTCTTTCAGAAGGTCAGTGCAGACTTGGTGGGCCGAATGGCTTCCTTCTGCACTGCAGGGATTCTATGATTCTATTTTATGAATCTATCTACCGGTTAGGTGGATTGGCCATGCTAAATTGCCCCTTAGTGTCCAAATGTGAGGTGCGGTTACTGGGATGGGGGGAGGATTCAGCCTAGGTAGGGTGCTCTTTCAGAGGATCGATGTAGACTCAACGGGCTGAATGGCCTACTTCTGCACTGTAGGGATTCTATGATTCTATGAAGATGCACTGCAGCAACTTACCAAGTCTCCGTTGAAGGCACTTTCCACACCCGTGACTTCTATCGCCTGGAAAGACAAGGGCAGCAGATAAACAGGAACACCACCACGACATAGATTTTCTCCAGCCTTCTGTCTATTGGTGATCCCCCAGCACACTCTTCCTCTCTTTCTCTGCTTATCCCTCAGAAGCTGCATCTCTAACTGCTTTGCCCCTACTCTCTAAACTCCTTCCTTCTACTTCTGCTTTGTTATTTTGTCTCTGCTCTCAAACTCAAAGTTTCATTCATGTCTGTGTCTCTCCTGCCGACTCCTGACTTCTACTCCTTTCTATTTAGTTCAGATTTCCTACCCATTTTTCTGTGAAGCACGCAAAGATATCTGGACGTGGTAAGTTAGAAGGTTACCCTTTTACTTCAGCGACACCCTGTATAGTAGCAAAATCAGAGAGAAATGAATGATAGTGGAAATAATAATGGAATCAAGGGTACAGGCTTTCATTCTCAATCTATGCTTTTGTTGCATTTTGAACTTGCTCTAAAAAAAATTGGATGCAGTGTAATTCACATCCTGATCCACCATCCTTTTAGTTTTCAAGTCGAGAGGATCAGATTTCTGTGCATCCATCACTGTATTTTCTTTTTGTGTTTGTTCACTTAATGACATGTTGGTTCTATGTCGTTATACTGAAGCCAAACAGTTTTGCGTTGATAACACTGTTTATCTTCTGTATTGACGTTACCTTTGTAAAATAGGGCAAGGGGTGCTCAGGAGTTTGCCTGCATTTTCTGGCGACCTGTCGCACATAAACTCTTTGCTGATGAAAGGGATTCAACGGAGACATTCTTCAGAAATTAATATCTTTAATACTTACCATCTGTATTATGTGCTGTAATTATGTTGAGGTATAGAAGCAGAAACTACAAATTTTCATGACTTCCAGACACTGATTTGTCAAGTCTGACTTGTAGCTTTTAAACACATAACCACTTTCTTGTGATTTTTTTCCCTTTCTCGAAAATTACACCAGTTCTATTCACCTCAGTGGCTTTGTAAAATGTCATTGTTTTCAGCAGTCTGGCCCCCTGGCAATACTGAGACAATTAGGAATTAAGAGTAGCAACTGGGAACAAAAGATACCTTTCACAGTCAGGAGATGGGGGTCGGGGCCATTGTGCAAAGAAGGTGTTAATGGTTGATTTTAGGGGGTAGATCAGGGGATTTGGAAAGAATTAGTTTTTTTTCTCCAGTATCCACCTCATTGGAGAACTGCTGCAGGAAGTGATTTTCATACCGGCTCCATGTCTCACAGCTGTTCAAACAACTACCCTGTTTATATTGCAGAGCGGTTTCTGGAGCAGCTGAATAGACCTTTGGTACTTTCACATTGTCATAGGGATCGCAAGGGAACCTCAACTCAGCACCTCCTTCATGAGCTTCTCTCTCCTGTTTATCTCACTCTGTTTACCTCACATTAGAGTCCAAAGTCAACGATTTCAGTAGTTTTGCATTGATAACTGTCTATCTTCTGTACTGATATTACCAAAGGCAGGGAATCGGGCTTTGTTGATTTAATTGGAAGTGGACACACATGATTTTCACAATACCCATAAAAGACAATGGCATTGGATCTTTAGAGGTAACATTGAATTGATGTCTGCCATTGACAGCACTCCTTCAATGTAAAAGAGTATTTTAATATTGCAGTTATTCACAATTAACTTTACAGGGCTGCATCCACTGACAAGTACATGAGACCATATGGCGTAGGAGCAGGAGTAGCCCATTCAGCCCGTCAAGTCTGCCATTCAATGAGATTTTGACTGATCTGATATACCTTTGGATGTAATGCCGCATCATAAACAACATGAAAGGAGTGGAACTGAAGATAATGAAATCACCATATGGATGTAGTTCCATCTCCAACTAAGGTCAATTAAGCCAAATGCACTTGATCTGCCATTTTAACTTTGCCTCTGAGTGGACTGATCTATCACTTCCACATCATATAGACCACTTTTGGCATTGATGGCCTGTGTAGTGTTTCTCTCCAAATTGTGGAAATTCTGTCGGGAAAATAAAAGCATTCACAAGTAAGGCTTTGTTTTCAATCTGCTCTGAACAGGACAAATTTGGTACCGACAGAATTGGCTGTGCAGTGCAACTACTTTCATTTATATTGTGGTTTTTGTGATAATGTGTGGCACCACCATATTACTCCCCCAGCTGGTATTGCCAAAATAATAAGTAATAAGCAGGGCATCATGCACATTTGGCAGCATGGGGAATTTCCTCAAGGGGTTCTTCTTTGCTGTACAGCTAGAGGAAAAGTGCAGTGGTTGTGTAAACAAACATTCACAATTGTCACCATTCCGTTCTGCCATCCCCAAGGGCAAATTTTCAGAGATTCCAGCCCTGGTGCAGAATCTCAGTCAATATGAGCTGATAGAGAAACAGGAAGAGAGGTCTTTGTTCCTTATTTACAATATTCCTGATTTTAAGGTCATTAATTTTAACAGGTGGAACTGGTAAATATTAAAGACATACATGCAAATAAAACTGAATTACTGAGCTTCAAAGGCCAGAATATCAGAGATCAGAAACCACAGTTACATGTAGGCTACAGTTTGGACACCCATGACCTAGACAGTAATTCTTGGCAGATTACTCAATCACAAAGTAGCACAGAGGACAGTTTGATGGAGTAGAGCTTTGAAAATGTAGCGAACATGAACACTTGCTGAATGAAGGATTAGTAAGTGTTTAATCATTGAGCTCTTTCCAAAATCTGATCAAGTTGCTGCAGTTAGTATTTAAGTTAACTTTAACTTGTAGTTTCTTTCTGGCTTAATTTGTGATAAGCAAGCTGCCTGGTCAGCAGAGCCTGGCTCAGATCTCTGGAATTTAAACTAGTATAAATGCAGAAGGTTTTGCTAAATCATTCAGTTCAGTAAAGATTTGACAGAGGACTGAAAGTTGAAATTGAAAATCACTTATTGTCCCAAGTAGGCTTTAAATGAAGTTACTGTGAAAAGCTCCTAGTCGCCACATTACAGCGCCTGTTATGGGAGGGTACGGGAATTGAACTGCGCTGCTGGATTGCCTTGGTCTGTTTTAAAAGCCAGTGATTTAGCCCTGTGCTAAACCAGCCCCATGTGGGAATGTGGGAATTTGTTTTGTGAAGAAATACTGTGCGGTGAAGAAAGAGATACTGCGATCTCTCAGGATAATTTTTCACGGCAAGGAAAGAGAGAGTGAGACACAGGGATATTTGAGTGCTGAAGCCCAGAGGCATTAATTTGTAAGGAGGCAGGTGAATGGTTGGTGAATTTTAAGATTTTTTTTCTAAACTGGGGCAATAGTTTACATTAGTCCTAGGGGTGATATAGTTATTGCATGAAATTTATAGCTCAACTAGTTAAAACTACTACAAATAATCATTGAGTGATATTTTTGAAATGTTAATAGCTAAACGAAACACAACAAGGATAGCAGAACAGGTGATGTGTTGCTGCTGCAGCATGTGGGAGCAGGTGGACACCAACATGATGTACAGCAATCACATCTGCGGGAAGTTTCTGTGACTTGAGAAACATCAACTCAGAATAATAATAATAATAATAGCTTATTGTCACAAGTACACTTCCATGAAGCTATTGTGAAAAGCCCCTAGTCACCACATTCCGGCGCTTGTTCTGGGAATCTGGTAAGGGAATTGAACCTGCGCTGCTGGCATAATTCTGCATTACAAGCCAGCTGTTTAGCCCACTTTGCTAAACCAGCCCATTCTAGAGTTGATGAGCTGGAGCCTGAACTTTGGATACTGATGCAGTAGGGGACAGTCACACACCCTTCAGTTAAGTATTTCAGGTTTGGTCTGTGGTCAGGTACAAGACGGTGTGAGTTGAGGTGTGTATGGAGCTCCACAAGACAGCACCGGAAGAGCCTCAGCCTTTGCATTTGACCAGCAGGTTTGAGGTTCTTGCAGTCATTTTTTAAAATTCTCTTATGGGATGTGGGAGTCAATGGCAAGGCCAAGGTTTGTCTTCCAGACCTAATTGCCCCTCAGAAGATTGTAGTGATCCTCGCCTGAGTGTGTACAGAAGGGGCTGATGGGAAATGGAAGTACCACCAGGGGGCAGCACGGGGACATATAAGAGCGATGCCAAAGGCCCGCCCTCGCTCACTTTGGCTGGAGAGGCGGGGAGCAGGACAGGACGGAAGTTGAGCTCAGGGCTGCAAGTGGTTAGGCCTAGTTGCAGAGCATAGAAAAACAGTATCTTTACAAGTGCCATTCTGTAAGTAAAAGCTAATGAAGTAATTTATTTTGGAGCACAATAAACCATCCTTCAACTGCTGAACGACTTCTAGCATTCTTTTAAGAAACATAACATGGTACAGGAGTGGCTTCTTTGAACAGAAAGAACCAACGCAACCAGCAAAAAGCAACAGGCCAGCTGCCCGACTGTGGAAGACTTCGCAGCCTCTCGACTCCAGACGACCTTCTGAAGCAATGGATCACACGCTACGTCCAGGGATGATGAGAACTACAGGTAATTTAAATAGCAACTGGAAAATGTTTAAACAGCAGTTTCAGCTATACATGTCAGCTCTGGACTTAAATGCAGCCGCCGATGACAGAAAAATTGGACTTTTACTCTCAATGGCAGGCCAGCAGGCGATAGACATTTATAACTCTTTTACGTATGCTGATACTGAAGAGAAAACTAAGTATCAAGTGATAGTGGCAAAATTTGATGACCACTGTAAATCACAATCCAATGAAATCATTGAAAGATTCAACCTGCGTAACAGATTCCAAAAAAACGGGGAGACTATCTCCCACTTTGTAACAGATTTACGCTTGCTAGCACAAGGTTGCAACTATACTGATTTAACAGACTCAATCATCAGAGATCAATTAATCTATGGTCTTGCCGACGGAAATCTAAAAGAATCATTAATGCTGCAAAATGACTTAACACTGAAAACCACCATAGATAAATGCTTACTACAGGAGCAGAAAAAGCAGCAGTTACTGGAACTGTTTGACAAATAATCCTTGAAAAAAACTCACCACGAGACAGATGTGAAAATGGTGACCTCTCCTCACGGACCCTCTCTTCCGGTCGCCGGCCCGTCTGCGCATGCGCTCCATCCCGAAAGACGCGACCCCAGAAGTACTCAGTACGCGCATGCGCACTTCTCGCAATACCGGCCCCGGACTGAAAGTCGCGCTGCGCATGCGCGAACGCAACATACGCATGACGTCATGACGTATCATCACTGTGGCTCCGCACATTTAAAAGGGCAATGTCCTCACAAGGAAAAAGGTGCAGAAAATGCTCCAAAATGAACCATTTTACCTCCCAATGTCAGGCCACAGCCAAATATTACTCCACAATGCAAAGGCATGGAGACTTTAAAGTACGCACAGTTGATGTAATGGACACTCCGGCACCCGAAGACAATTTCTCCGACCACGAAGAATTCCACTCCTGGGAGAACACGTACGGCATTGGAATCATAAACGCCACAGCGGAACCACAGGAGCTGACAACAAAGCCTCGACACGTGCATGCCATCAACTCCGCAAGCGAATGGACTGCTACGGTGCGAGTCAATGACTTCCCCATCACGTTCAAGCTGGACACGGGAGCGTCCGCAAACTTGATGACGAGCAAAAATCTTGCATCTGTCGCAGGGACGCACGAGATGTTACCTGCCACATGCAAGTTAACTGATTACAACGGAAACCAGATCACCTCAAAGGGATCCTGCCACCTACAAGTTGCCAACAAGACAGTCACAACAGGACTACGATTTGATATTGTAGTTGACAAAAGATCCTCACTGCTAGGTGCTCAAGCCTGCAAGGATTTGTGGCTAATTCAAAGGATCTTCATGCACGCGGCTGACTCATCCCACATTGCCGATGACATACAGCTGCTACTCAGCGAGTACCCCGACGTCTTCTCTGGCATGGGTACGCTACCCTACACATACAAAATCCTGCTCAAAAAGGATGCCATACCGGTCGTTCATGCCCCACGGAGGGTGCCGGCTCCATTGCGGGACAAGCTAAAAGCTGAACTTCAACGTCTCCAATCTCAAGGCATTATCTCACGAGTCACATAGCTGACTGACTGGGTCAGCTCGCTGGTGTGTATTAAGAAGCCGTCTGGTGAACTCAGGATCTGTTTAGATCCCAAAAGACTTGAACAAGAACATTCGCAGGGAACACTGTCCTATCCCCAAGCGAGAGGAGATAACGAAAAAAATGGCACAAGCTCGCATATTTACCAAGCTTGATGCCTCACAGGGCTTCTGGCAAATGCAGCTCGTTGAGTCCAGCCGCTTGCTGTGCACCTTCAACACGCCGTTTGGAAGGTACTGTTATAATCGGATGCCCTTTGGCATTAAATCTGCATCTGAAATATTTCACAGAATAATGGAGCAGATGATTGAAGACGTCCGTGTCTATGTGGATGACATCATAATATGGTCGACGACAGAGGAAGACCACATTGCGAGGTTGAAGCAAATCTTCCAAAGGATCCACCACTTTGGACTGAAGCTCAACCGGGCCAAGTGCACCTTTGCATGGTCCTCTCTGACCTTCCTGGGTGACACAATATCAGAGCACGGGGTGAAGCCGGACGCTGAGAAGATCGTCGCAATTCAGAGCATGCAGAGACCACATGACAAGAAAGCGGTGCTAAGATTCCTGGGATTCATCAACTTCCTCGGCAAATTCATACCGAACCTCGCAGCACGGACAACGGCGTTAAGGAAAGTGACAAGGAAGGACACGGAGTTTGCCTGGACCCAAGATCACCAAGATGAAAGGGATGATCTGAGACACCAATTGATGGCAGCTCCAACGCTCGCATTTTTTGACCCGGCAAAACCTACAAAGGTCTCCACTGACGCCAGTCAACATGGAATTGGTGCGGTGCTACTGCAACAGAATGACCAGTCGGACTGGGTCCCAGTGGCTTACGCTTCACGAGCGATGACCGCCACAGAGTGCAGGTACGCACAGATAGAGAAGGAGTGCCGAGGGCTGATCACAGGCATGACCAAATTCCACCACTATGTGTACGGTCTCCCCACGTTTCTCGTGGAAACTGATCATAGGCCGCTGGTAAACATCATCGACAAAGATCTAAATGATATGACACCGCGCCTACAACGCATGATGATGAAGTTGCGGAGGTACGACTTCACGCTGGTCTACACCCCTGGCAAGGACCTTGTGATAGCTGACACATTATCACGAGCCATGGACACTGACAACCCGCCACTGGCTTCCATCAATGATGTGGAAGCTCATGCACAATGGTGCAAGGAGACACTCCCAGCAATGGACGAGAGGCTGCAGCAAATTCGTCAGGCAACACAGGAGGACGCCACCCTCCTTCAAGTCATAAACAATCTTCAGCATTGCTGGCCAAATGGGCGGTGCCCACAGTTCCAAAACGTCAGGACTGAACTGTCCGTGGTGGATGGCATAATACTGTGCAATGACAGAATCGTCATCCCACTGGCGCTCCGGGCGGACATGCTCCGCAGGATTTACGAGGGGCACCTTGGTGCCGAAAAGTGCAAAAGGAGAGCACGACAATCCGTTTACTGGCCAGGGATAAACGAGGACATAACGAACATGGTGCTCACCTGTGACACGTGTCAAAGACATTGACCGGCACAATGCAAGGAGCCACTGCAGCAGCATGAGATGGCCACATTACCGTGGGACAAAGTTGGCATTGACTTGTTCCACGCCATGGGCCGCAACTATGTTCTGCTCATCGACTACTACTCCAACTTTCCGGAAGTACTGAAACTCCCTGATCTCACAGCGGCATCAGTCATCAAGGCCTGCAAAGAAACCTTCTCCAGGCATGGCATCCCACGGACGGTCATGTCCGACAATGGTCCTTGCTTTGCCAGCTGGGAATGGATGGACTTCGCCAAGCACTACAACTTCAAGCATGTGACGTCGAGTCCACACTTTCCACAATCGAATGGCAGGGTGGAGAAAGGTGTCCACATTATCAAACAACTAATCAGCAAGGCTGCGGACTCAAAGTCCGACATACACTTGGCCCTCTTGTCATACCGTTCGTTACCTTTGAGCTCTGGACTATCACCGGCTCAAATGCTCTTCAACAGAGATGTGCGGACAACATTACCGGCACTACAATTCACCAATCCCGATCACTCGCCTGTTCTGGATAGGATGCGTCACCAACGTCAAGTGCAAAAGCAGCACTATGACCAGCAGGCAAAAGTACTGCATCCGTTGGCAATCAACGATACGGTGAGGTTGCGACACCCGGCTGGGGGCTGATCTAAAATGGCGACGGTTCTCCGCCAAATATCTCCACGATCCTACGTTGTGCAGTCTGACGATGGAACACTGTTTCGACAAAATCGCCGAGACCTTCTAAAAGTTACACCTCGTCGACAGGTATTTCCAACACTAGATCTGCAGGACGCTGTCATGCAACATCCTGGAACTCCAGCAGCAGGTGTCCAAATGGACGTAAAAGACTCTGGATCTCCATGCCCACTCAGGAGGTCTACCCAGATCAGACGTGCACACAACCGTCTGAACTTATGAACATGGACTGACAATATCATTGCTCTGCCTTGTCTTTGTATATAAACCTAACTGTGTCTGAATTTGTGTTTAGTTACAGCTCTGCAACTAAATAAAAGTGAAAAAGTGGGATGTAGTGATCCTCGCCTGAGTGTGTACAGAAGGGGCTGATGGGAAATGGAAGTACCACCAGGGGGCAGCACGGGGACATATAAGAGTGACGCCGAAGGCCCGCCCTCGCTCACTTTGGCTGGAGAGACAGGGGAGCAGGACAGGACGTAAATTGAGCTCAGGGCTGCAAGTGGTTAGGCCTAGTTGCAGAGCATAGAAAAGCAGTATCTTTACAAGTGCCATTCTGTAAGTAAAAGCTAATGAAGTAATTTATTGTGGAGCACAATAAACCACCCTTCAACTACTGAACGACTTCTAGCATTCTTTTAAGAAACATAACAAAGATGGTGGTGAGTTGGCTTCTTGAACTGCTGCAGTCCACAGTCACATCCACAGGTACACCCACAGTGCTCTTCGGAAGGGAGCTCAATCTTTTAATCCTGAGACAATGAAGGAATAATAATATAGTTCCAAGTTATAATGGTGAGTGGCTTAAAGAGAAATTTGCAGTTGGTGATGTTCCCGTGCATCTGCTGCCCTGTGTGGACAAAAACAGGGACTGTAGGGAGGATGATCAAGCAAGCCATAGCAATGTACTATAGGGGGCCATTAAACTTAGGGGAGTAAAGGGGAGTGTATGAGAAATAGTGGTCAGTATAGTTGGGGAGATAGATACTGTTCTCAACAGCTAATAATGTGAGTACCTAAGGCTGTATTACCATTTTGGTGCCAGGGTTATGAACATTTCCTTGAGGCCTGGAGGGATATTTGGAGTGGGAAGGCAAGGATTTGTTGTCATGGTTCTACATGGGTGCCAAGGACATAAGTCGGGTTAAGACATACATTCTACTAAGGGAGTTTGAGCAGTTGGGACTAAATTAAAAAGCAGACCATGAACACAATAGTCTTTGGATTACTACCTGAGTCACAAGCAACATTATAGGGCAAAGAAAATCAGAAAGCTGACTGAGGTTCAAAGAGCGGTGTGGGGGAACCCATTTCACAGGGCACTGGCATCAATACTGGGGAAAGAGAGAGCTGTACCGCTGGAACAGACTTCACATCAACTGTTTTGGACCAGTATCCTAGTGAATTGAGCTCTGGAGAGGACATTAAGTCAAACGTTGGTGGAGGGGAGGGTTTATTTGAGTAGAGATTTTGAAAGCTGATTAGAATAGACAAGGCAACACGACAGATCGAGGTACGGATAATGATAGCTAGAGTGTGACGGGAAGGGAAAAAAACATCCAAAACTAAGCACACCAGCAAATTAGGTCAGGGTGGGGAAAATAATAAATAGAATGAAAGGCTCCTTATCAGAATGCACGCAGCATTCATAACAGAGTGAATTAATTAATAGCAGAAGAAACAAATGAGTATGGTATGATTGCCATTATAGAGATGTGATTGGGAGGTGATCAAGGCTGTGAACTGAACATTCAAGGGTGTTTGATATTTCAGAAAGATAAAAGAAAGGAAAAGGAGGTGTGTGCAGGTGTGTGCTTGGGGTGGGGGGAGATATCTCAGCTAACAAGGGGTTGGGTTTAGCACAGTACAAACAATCTCTGTCGATAGGGGAAAATACATAGAAACATAATGGGACAAAAGATTGACAAGTCCCCTGGGCCTGATGGCCGGCATCCTCAGGTTTTAAAAGAATACACAGATATTCGGATGCATTGGTTGTAATATTGAAAATATCCTAGATTCTGATAAGGTACCTGTGGATTGGGAAACCCCAAATGGAACAGCTCTATTCAGCAAAGGAGAGACAGAAATCAGGCCACTATATTTGGGATTTTCAGCTCCCATTGGCGTTGGGTGGGTTTGGCAAAGGAAGCTGAAAATATTGCCAGAGGTTCATCGTCATGTTTTAAGTCATCTTGAAAGCTTGCCCCCCCTCCCCTCCCCCCCCCCCCCCCCCCCCCCACCCACCTCACCCCCTCACCCCCATTTCCTGCCTTTCAACAAAGGGAAGAAAATTATAATACATTGCTTTCCATCATTAGATCTATGCACCGGAAACAGATTCCAAATCAAATAATCCATCCATTGCGCCATTGTCGGAGTGCTGCAAATCACATCTGGCTTCATCAGACATCGCGGAGTGACTCTGTATATTAAGGGGGCTGACTGGGGAGTACCAGCTCTGATTGAAGGTGACCAAACTGTGACTCAAGGGTTACCAGGACTTGACTTGGGGGTGATCAACCTTTGACTTGGGGGGGGGTTCCAGCTCTGACTGACGGTGACCAGCCTTTGACTCAAGGGTGACCAACTTTCGACTCGGGTGTGACCAGCCTTTGACTCGAAAGGGACCAGGATGGACGGCACGGTGGCACAGTAGTTAGCACTGCTGTCTCATAGCGCCAGGGTCCCGGGTTCAATTCCAACCTCGGGCGATTGTCTGTGTGGAGTTTGTACTTTCTCTCCATGTCTGCCTGGGTTTCCTCCGGTTGCTCCGGTTTCCTCCCACAGTCCAAAGATGTGCAGGTTAGGTGGAATGGCCTTGCTAAATTGCTCCTTCGTGTCAAAATGTTAGGTGGGGTTGCTGGGTTGCGGGGATAGGGTGGAGGTGCGGGCTTAAGTGGGGTGCTCTTTCCAATGGCTGGTGCAGACTTGATGGGCCGAATGGCCTACTTCTGCACTGTAGGGATTTGATGGATTCTATGAACACTGGAAGGGTACCGGGGGCTGATTTGCAGGATACCTATGGTGACTGGGTAGCAGTGGAAGAGTATCAGGGGCCTGGTCAGGGAGACCGGGGTAAGTCTGGAAGGATACTCGGGGCCCAGTCGGGGGAGACTGTGTACTTGACTGTAGGGTTCTGGAGGGAAGACTCAAGGGAACTATGGGGGGGGGGGGGGCACTTGGGGCAGACCAGTGCCAAGGCTCCAGGATACTAGGGGCAAGACTATAGGATGCCAAGGAGAAGACTCCAGGGTACCAGGGAAACAACTTCAGCTTACCATGGGGGAAGACTTCAGGGTACCAGGCTTGAGAATACCAGGCGGAAGACTCTGGAGGTGGGATGTTGACAAGGACAAGGCACTGGTCTGGTGGAGCCCTGCAATACAATCCGCAGAGTGTGTCGCGCATCATGGTCAATTCTGCACTCTACACAACTTGTCACCGCATTTTGGGCTGGAACTGCCTGAGAAGGAGATGGAGATTCCCTCAATGAAGATTGGCATTGAAGGGGGCGAGGCTGAGGAGGTCCTCGAGGCAGAGGATGCTATCCATGGGACAATTGCGATGTCCAGATGAGGCAGAAGAGCTCGGGAAACGCCGTTGGCATATCATTAGCGGGCCTGTATCCTTCGGGGCCTCTGCAATTCTCCACCTCCACTGGGGGGAATTCCTGGTGGCAAAGTTCTCTTGTGCTTTTAAAAATCATGAAACAACCGCAGTGGCTGCTGAGAGAGAGAGAGGGGATATAGAAAGTGTTCAAGATACAATAGTTTGCTGGCAGTTGTGCCGCTGGCCGGCAGGCTTCTGCCAGGGCTGTGGAGAAAAGAAGGGGGTGGCTAGGAGGTGGGCACAGAACACCATTGCCACAACCTGCAGGGCAGCCATGCAGCTGCACATGCTGCTGACTGCCAACTGTGAACTTAGGGCCACGAGTCGTATGGGTGACCCCTCAGGACACCGTCCTAGGTGCCCTCTGGCCCCAGCCGGCCCATCAGCAGGATGGCGCGCTCCAGCAGAACCAGTGTCATCGTTTGGCTGGGATGTTGTGTGTGGGGAGTGAAGTGTGTATACGCAGCTGCAGCTTGTCAGCCTCCTGAATTTCTCATTGGATCGATTGCGTTCCACGTGGCTCCTATGCTAGCACCTCAACAGTCACTGAATCGGTCCAGGTGCGGCGCCAGTTTTGCTATCGTGGAACTCCACAAACCCTGCCCCAGCATCAACACTTAGTTTCAGGAACAGAAAATCCGACCCTAAATCTCTCATTTTAGTCTATCACATGCAAGGGGCGCCAGAATGTCCACAAGGCTGTTTGACCTCATCAGAAATGCTGTTAAGATTTCCCTGAAGCATTTCTGTTGTTCCCCCTTAGAATATCTTGCCACAACCAATTGTTTCTGGAGTCTGGTGTCAGACAAATGAATTACATGTCACGCCCAGCTGGTTCTAAGTGAATAGTCCCACGATGCTGGGCATGGTTGGCTTTAGAGAAAATAAGGTGGTCAGATGCTTGTGTTTTCGAGCCTATGGATTATAGGAGTTTTAAAGTCTTGGGAAATAATAATAATAATAATAATGGCAGCAATTTAGCGGCCGTGTTAGCCATGAGCGCAATTCCTGTAATGGCTGCTAAATCTCATGAGATGCAAAAAGCGGGATTCTCGACGGTGAGATTTCAGTTTGTGATCTTCCCAGCTCTTCTTCTGCCCAGAAGGGGCATGTATTCTCATCAGCGGGCATCACAATACATAAGTTTCTTTATTGTATCTTCCCACTTTGGCGCAAATCACTATTGCTCTTGAAAAATTAAACCTGCCACCATGACTTCCAAGAGAGAGCTGAGAGCGAGTAGCTGAACGCGCATGCCCTCCTCTCCTCCACAGCATCCAATATCCGTGTCAAAACATCCTTGGTGAATGTTTTCTTGCTGCTTGCTGCTGTCACCTTGGCTGGACTCTGAGCAAGTGCTGTGGAGCTGTTTAAACACAGCACCCCCTTCGCTGAACTGCTCAGATGACCCTAGGGTGGCTAATGCAGATAGATTGCATAATGGGCATGGCATTATTCCTGTGGAAAATTATTTTTTCCCCAAATTTCTTACATCCCGGTCATGATCGCGTCGATAGGGCCGACCCGATTTAATCTGGTTTTTGTGCCAAAAATAATACTGAGCGAATTTCTGGGAAGATTCCGGCCAATGCATTAGCATAATAGATGACACAATGGCCGTGATTCTCTTGCCGCATTGCGCTCAAGCAAAAGCACAACACGGTCGGAGAATCCTGGGAGAGGCCCCCAACGGACCTCCCAACAGCCTGCGCGCCTCGTGGGATTCACCCAAGTCCCGTGAAATGTCAGAGTCAGAACTCCACCCAAAAGGGGCGGGGCCAAACCTACCTACCTGATATCCACCAGCCTCCCTCGATTCGCCAGACTCCTCAGGGAGGCTGCAGCTGGGCGTCGATCACATAAGTGCTGGTCCCTCACATAAGTGAACCAAGTGGAACGGCACCCGCGGGAGGGGGGGTCGCCCAGGCCATCGGAGACCCCTGGGTGGTCACGGTACATGCAGGCTGTCACCCTAGCCCTCCCCCTGGAACGCAGGCACCTTGGCATTGCCCAGATGGCACCTTGGCACTGCCACCCTGGCACTGCCGAGATGCATGGGTGGCATTGCCAAGCTGGCTGGAGCACTGCCTGGGTGCCAGTGCAAATATGCCCAGGTGCCAGGGTGGCACTGCCGAGGGCCAGGGGCCAATGGAGGGCCTTGCCCATGAAAGGAGGGTGGAAGAGGGGGTTTGATGAGTGGGGGTCCTGGAAGGGAGGAGCTGCTGTAAGGGGGCTTGGTGGATGGTCCAAGGGACCACACAGTAAGGTGTCCCTCAGAAGATGTGGTGAGTTGTCACATTGGGGGTTGTGGGGTAGTGCCTGTGTGTGTGGGGGGTGATATTGCCCATGGGTTGGGGGACCCACAAGCTCACTTAGAGATCGGGGCACTCTTTCAAAATGGCGACCTGATCTCTGAGTTCAGCTTCCCCGTGGGTAGAAAATTCTAAGTGTGGGCTAAACCGGTGAGAAACTCCCCGGGGACCAAATAAATGACGAAGTGTCAAAGAACAAAGAAAATTACAGCACAGGAACAGGCCCTTCGGCCCTCCCAGCCTGCACCGATCCAGAACCTTTATCTAAACCTGTCTCCTATTTTCCAAGGTCTACTTCCCTCTGTTTACGCCCGTTCATATACCTGTCTAGATGCCTCTTAAATTATGCTATTTGCTGATGTCATTGAAATGCAGTGGGGAACTCGCCGGCAGAGCAGCGGGAAACTTCCTGGACTGGATTCTCCATCTGCGGGATTCTCCTTAATGCCAGCAGCGCACTCGTGCCCGCGGATTTCCCGACAGCGTGGGGGTGCCCACAATGGGAAACCCCATTGGCCGGCTGCCGGGACGGAGAATCCCACTGCCGCAGCAGAAAACGCGTGCGGTGGGAAGGAGGATCCCGTCCCTGAAAAACCCGCCACAAATGAACTTCGAAATATTTCTGGAGAATCGTGCCGAGTATGTCCTAACTTTAACACAATGCGGATAGAGGGAGAAAGGAGAGCACACAGAAATAGATATGATTCATTTTGGTAGAAAAAATTTGATGCGGATTACAGGGTCAACGGCAGGGTTCTGAGGAATGTGGAGGAACAGAGAGATCTTGAGGTTCATGTCCACAGATCTTAATAGAGGTTTATAAGATGATGAGGGGGATAGATAGAGTGGACGTTCAGAGACTATTTCCTCGGGTGGATGTAGCTGTTACAAGGGGGCATAACTATAAGATTCAGGATGGGAGATATAGGAGTGATGTCCGAGGTAGGTTCTTTACTCAGAGAGTGGTTAGGGTGTGGAATGGGCCGCTTGCTGTGATCGTGGAGTCGGACACTTTTGGAACTTTCAAGCAGTTATTGGATAGGCACATGGAGCACACCAGAATGACAGGGAGTGGGATAGCTTGATCTTGGCTTCGGACAATGCTCGGCACAACGTCGAGGGCCGAAGGGCCTGTTCTGTGCTGTACTGTTCTGTGTTCTCTCAACCTGATCACCAAAGCACATAATTTATGGTTCATTCTCCTTTAAATATTAAAATAGAGTTCTATGCTTATCAAAGCATGAGGTCACTAAACCTAATTTAGCGTTCTTCATTTGCTGAATTGCTTCACATATACTGTCACAATTTAATGTTAACTCTACCTAAGATTGGATATGTACCTGGAGATTTTAATCACATAGAGCACTCCATGTCACCAGCCAATGAGCAATTTCCCAGCTACAAATTTAATTAATTAATAGGGTAAAATAAAATGAAGTGGTTGGGGGTGGGGGGAGGAAACACATGTTTAAATGTTTCAATGATTCACTCTTGGTTTACACACAACAGTGCCCAGGAGGTTAATCTGTAAATTCCTATAGACTCGAGGATAATCTCGAGCATTGGCAACTCTAATAGAGCCTGATTTTAAAGGAGGAATTTCAGTCCAAGTACTAAAGCAGCAGGATGTCAGAGCAATAAATGTATAACTTACCAAAATGGGGCCTGTTCAGGTGTCTCAAGATCATGCTCATAATAATAAGTCCCACAGCAAACAGGGGCCTGCCCTGTAAGTGGAAGCTTCCTGATATCAGGAAGCAGGAAGTGATGTACAGTTTCTAATACTTGCTATTTAAGGGGCTGCTTTTTTTTTAACTCACCTTTTGAAGAAGAAATATCTGTAGCAAGAAACAAGTCAGCTCCATTTTCTGATGAAATTTCAGAGGTTGAAGTATCGAAAACCCAGGCCTCTTCTTTGGCTCCCCCAGCACCATTTAGCACAGTGGTCTACATAGCTGCCTTGTAATGCAGAACGATGTCAGCAGCGCGGGTTCAACTCCCATACCAGCCTCCCTGAACAGGCGCCGGAATGTGGCGACGGAATGTTTTCACAGTAACTTCATTGAAGCCTACTTGTGACAATAAGCGATTATTATTATCTTCTGCGGAGAAATACACGTATTACATACCGAGGTGCTAGCAATTACTGTTCAAAACATAAAATCCGGAGGCACATAATGAAAATGTTAATCTTTAATATTGTCCGCCAAGACTAACCAATCGTACATTGTGGCAGCTTCTTGGGTGAAGTGTACACTGGGCCACTTAGAGTTTTGCCTTGCCCTAACTAAGCTAAACTCTCACAAAGCAGCTTTTACTGAGCTTCACATCCATACTCTGCTCTAGTAAAGCTCTTGTTATTATTACAAATAAAAAAAACTATTGTCACTTGGGTATTTAGAAAAGTACCCTCACTAAGCAAGCTTATTACAGAATGAATGATATCTGTTCAGTTACCCGATACAGGCTAGTAAAACAGCCAGATTGCCTTATGTCAGTATACATTTCTAACTTTGAACATTTCAGCATAGCATTTCAGCTTAAAGAACAAAGCCGCACAACACAGGGAAAATCCAATGAGAAAAGATACTCTAATTTTACACTCCAGACAGTTGACATTGCACTGGACTGTGGAGGGAGTAGGCAGGGGTAAAGGAATCTGGAGATTTTGTTGGAGAACAGGGTAGATACCATGCTTTTCTTGTCTTCCTTATTCTGCCTCTCCCTTATTCACTGATGTAGAGGCTCATAAAAACTACTGCAATGATAATGTTGGACTGGTTGTCCGCATTATACTCAGCCCAATTTTATTCCCCATTGAAGTCAATGAAGTGTAAAATTTGGTGGGTCGTAATATTGATCCTACCAGTTTATTTCCAGGTGGGTTAGATTAAAACTGCCACAAATCATTATCTCAGCATTTTTTCAGGATGTGCTATACTTTGGAGCAGAATATATAACATAAAAGGAAGCTGCAAAATCTTTTCTCAGTATCGTATTTCATTCAGTGCATTCATAGCAAGCATCTCTCTGGGTATATCCACCCAAGGCCATTGTGAAAAGAAATAATGTGTATTCATAGAGCACTTAATCAGAACGTCCCATGGCACAGATGAAGTTCCATTGTGGATGTTATGATGACATAATCCTTCATTCTCCTTACCTGATGCTGGACTGAGGGTTATACTCACAATCACAATGAAGATGTGTGCAGATGCCCGTGTTGCTGCACAGGTCCCAACAGGATTGTCTTGAACTTTAGGAAACCTTGTCATTTCATTCTTCAACTTATTGTCCCCAGGACAAAAAGGGGATAGTTTGCCCTGCTAAACAATAGATTATCCATCTACTTCATACATCCACGAACTGCACATTGGACACTATTGTACGTTGAAATGGACCTGAGGGATAAAGATTCAGGGCTGTAGTGACGGCCTCACAAAAGATGCTGCCAGGGCACCGAGGGGCCATCTTCCTGAGAGACGGGGGTCAGGGGGGGATTGCCGGGCTGGAGGGGCTCAGGTTGGGCAATGGGTCTTGTTTTGTTGCTTTTTCCACCTACAGCCTTTAAAATATGAGACAGTCACTCAGTCTGAAAAAAACTAAAGTTTGCCCATATTTCAGTGAAAGTTCATATCGGTAGCCCATACACCATTTAAACAGCCAACCATTGTGTAAAAGTTCAGATTTTCCCATAATAAAGTAAAAATGTGTTAATCTAAACCCTATATCATTTAAACAGTCACTCACTATCTCATAAATATACATCCCTAATAATAAAGTGGAATTGTTCTTATTTGCTCCCCTAAATGCTTTAAACCATAAGTCAGTATGTAAAAAATAAAGTTTACTCATAATAAAGTGAAAGAGATCCCATTTGCGCCCCAAAAATGTTTTTTTTAAATAAATTTAGATTACCCAATTATTTTTTCCAATTAAGGGGCAATTTAGCGTGGCCAATCTACCTACTCTGCACATTTTGTGGTGGCGAAACCCACGCAGACACGGGGAGAATGTGCAAACTCCACACGGACAGTGACCCAGAGCCGGGATCGAACCTGGGACCTCAGCGCCGTGAGGCAGCAGTGCTAACCACTAGGCCACCGTGCTGCCCCCAAAACTCTTTTAAAAGTCTGTCAGTATGCCAAGTTTAAAGGCCTGTGAGATGAAGCTTAAAAGTAATCCCCTGAAAGTCCTGGAAACCGTTGAAGTGGTTTTCACATAGCCTTTTGAAGTATTGAAGTCAGTGCGCATGGCTAGGAGGCTGAATGCTTTGAACTGGATTGTTTGCAATGATATTCGCACTCCATTGCCTGCTAATAGCATCGAGATTGACAGCTTACTGGAACTTCAAAGCAAAGAATAAGATTGTTTATTTTTATAGCTCTGCAGGGATCCATTAAGTCGGGCTTTCTTTAACCTCAATTTGTTGTACGTGTCTGCCTCTTTGTTCTCAAGGAAAATACAGCTTTGGAGGCTGCTTTCTATGAAGCACTTGAGGACAAAGAGACAGATTTATTTAAAACATTATGATTAGAGAAACAGCTGCTACCCTGACTTAGTGGTTCATGTGGGGACAGTTCTTTCACTTTTACAGTTTTTGAAGCTCATCTCATTTGTGCTGCTAGCACTAACAGGAGACGCACCGATTTCTCAGCTGGCAGCAGCACTTAGAATTCATTCAGGAGAATCATGGCTTCTATTTCTCGCAGTAAACAGAGTTTCTGCGTCTGCCTATCTTCCATAAGAGCTACAGCAGTAAGGTTCCAAAGAAACCCATCCCCTGAATAAGGCCTGTTTTTAAAAGTTATTTTTTTGCATTGCCATTAAAACTTGTAGAAACAAAAGTTTGTTATATTAATAAATGTCAGCATCACATGTAGCATTGTCTGAATGACAAGTTTTCACAATATTACTCAATCTCAGAATTTTTGATGTTGACAAGATGCTATGATTGCAATTTGTTCACTAGAAATGAAAAACGTTTTATAGTTGTTTAATTCTAATGAAAAAGATGCAGAAACCCAGCAGGCCCAATGCTTTTAATTCCCTCACTCCCATCAAAGATATCACAATCATCTATGATCTGTTCTTTTCTGGAGTGCGATGAACAGATAATCTGCACTTATTTTTTATGTCAAGGAGGGCAGGGATTTTATTCTTTTATCTGTTTGAGTACATCGATGTCATGTGACTTTGTGTCCAAATTGAAGTGTTGGGTAGATTTTCATCGTTCTTGCTTGGGTTGTAATTATCCCGTCTACAGAATGCAGAAAGGCAAAGAAATGGGAGGATTGTATGCTCCTTACTGAACCCACTGGAATTTATTTCCATTCATTGTAATGGCATATTTGAATCATATGAACCTCCTTGTCAGATTTCCTTACTGCGTTCCATCAAGTGATGGTTACTGCCCAGGTGACAAAGACAACAGTTTCCTCCGGTACAATTTTGATTGACTTTTTTAGAGCTGTTTTTGTACTACACCAGATAGCAGATTCAATGTGCCAGTGTCTTCTCACAGCAAGGTCTCCAACTGTGAAAACACAACTGTTATGAATTTTCAATTTGAACTCGCGATCTTTAGTTTGCAAAAGGAAACCATAAGAATGGAAACATTTTACATTTAAGTTGCAAAAGTGGAGAACAAAGACAAAAATCCAATTGTGAAGGAAGCCAAATGAAATAGAATCATGTTTTATTCAAGAGAGAGCACAGACGCAAGAGTTATATGTAATAAGAATGCTTTTACCTATAGAAGACAGCCAAAGCATTTGAGCTGCAGCTTGGGTACATGACAGTGAAATAAACTGATTAATTGTATGAATAACCTCACAGATAATGCTGTATGGAAGATTGCTCACATATATTAAATGTTAATCATGTTCAGTAAGGATATAAAATAGCTGAGGGTTACTCACACTTTGGGCGAAATTCTCCGTTTGGGAGACTATGGGTGGGATTTTCTGGCCGTGTTTTTCGATTGTCGGTGTCTCGCCCGTGACATTCTTACAGCAGTTGGGGCGGAAGAATCCAACCCTAAGGGCGGGATTCTCCGTTTCTGAGCCTGAGTGTCGATGCTGTGGACTTCCACGACAGCAAAATTGGTGCAGAACCTGGATCGATTCAGCAACTATGAAGGAGCTAGCACCAGCGCCACATGGAACAATTGATTCCAATGAAAAATGGTGCAGGTTTCGCCGGGGTCGAGATTGACACTGGGGAGGATGACAAGCTGCAGCCGCACATATACATTACAATCCACTCGCACACTCATCCCAGCTAACAAGATGGCACTGGTTGTGCTGGAATGCGCCCATACAGCTGAACCTGGGGGGATGGATTGGGAGGGATGCATATGACCTGTAGCCCTAAGTTCACAGTGGGTTGTCAGCGGCGTATGCAGCTGCATGGTGGCCTTTCTGGCTGTGGCAATGGTGTTCTGTCCGTCCACCCCGACCCCACAGCCCACCTCCTGGCCACCCCCAAACTACTCCCCCCAGCCCTTCAGAAGCCCCTCAGTCAGCGGCACAATTGCCAGCAAACTATGGCGACGTTGGACACTTTCTGTTCCCCCTCTCTCTCCCTCAGCAGCCACGAAGCCAGTTTCATGATTTCTAGAAGCACAAGTGAACCGCGCCATTGGGAACTTGGCCCCTCGGAGGCAGACCATCGCGGAGGCCCCAGAGAATACCGGGTTAGGCCCGCTAATGATATGCAAATGGAGTTTACTGTTTGTGTTCCGGACCGCATTGACGCTGCTGTCGAGGTGATGGAGAATAGCAATTTGGCGTCACATCGGCGTCCGCCACGATTTTAGTGTCAGAACCTATTCTCTGCCCAATCGCGTTGCGCAATTTTGGCATCAGTCAACAGAGTACCCTGCCCTTTGTGTTCACACCGGGACTGAATAGCGTATTGATTGACAGCTCAAAATGCTGATAAAGTGATTAACTATCTTTGTTATGGAGCTATGCATAAAAATGTTTATTCTGATAAGTGATTAACTACTTGAATGTCATGATATTTTATAAGTGATTAAGTACTCACAGAAATCGATATGTATTAGATAATTTTTTAATGAATTTGATTGTTTTTTTCAACAGTAAATTTTGCAACACACTGAAAGAACTTTATTTTATTTCACCTCACCATGGCTCATGAGGTCTGCACATGGTGGATACTGGGGTGAGTTTGTATGGATAGGATAAGGACAAAGGCTGATGGGGCTGCATGGGTTGCGAGAAGGTAGCACTAAATTAGCATAATGGTAAAAAGAGTCATGGGCATGGATGGGGGGGGGCATAGGTTGACATGGAGGGTATGCGAGGGCATGGGGAAGGGTGTGAGGAGGCATGGATGGGACATGGGGAGTGTGTGGGGAGTGAGGGGATGTGAAAGGTGAGGGCTATATTTTGTTTTATTACTCATTTTACCGCTGGGACTGAGTGCTGGGCATCAAGGAAGGCCCTTTCAACAGTCCATCATGGAACTGGACAGGACTTGTGGCTGTTTCCAAACTCTTTCTGAGCGCAGCAAGCCCAATTTCTCTTAATATCCATCACCCCCCACCCCCTCCCCGCAATGAGAATCAGACCATTCGAGACACTTTCTCCTGAATTGGGCTTGCGGAGTTGAGAACTTTTCTGACTCTGTGCCCCTGACTTGGCAGCAAGTATTTAGCCTGGAGGTGCAGCTAACTCAAGCTGAAAGAAGCATGAGGAGGCCCTCAAGGGAAGTTGAAGCGTTTATTTGTGGGGCTAGAAGGAACATAATTGCATCTTCGGATTCCACAAGGAAAGTTCTGGTTTCCCCTATCCCAGGCTGTCCAGTATCTCTCTCACAAGACACACCATACCTTCCCCAGGGCATTTAACTCTAAACACCCAAGCGGCTAAGGAAACATAATCTTCCCAATGCTCTTCCCCATTTTCAACCCAGAATGGCAAGCTTAGGTAAATTCGTATATTTCACATTCACCTGCCTCTATCCCAACTTCCACACCGCTGCTTTTCTAAACCTCCCATGTGTTCTTTGCAAACCTGAAACACCAGTTGGCCGATGCAAAAGACAGTAATCGGTTAAGGAACACCAAACATTCACCCCTTCAGCTATGGGAGATACAAAGTTAGATGAGAGCTGTCTGATTCATAGAATAGAATACCTACAGTGCAGAAGGGGACCATTCAGCCCATTGAGTTTGCACTAACCCTTCAAAAGATCATCCTACCTGGGCCTAATTCCCCATCCTATCCCATAGCCCCACCTAACCTTTGGACACTAAGGGCAATTTAGCATGGCCAAACCACCTAACCTGTACATCTTTGCACTGTGGGAGGACCATGCTGCAGGGCTCCTCTTCATTTGGGGATCCTGGCATGGGGATTCCTCATTCAGTCACTGGAAACAAGGCTTGATAATTCTGATGGTTTGGTCCACGATGAACTCAGCAGTGCCCAAGGCTTCACTGAGCTTGTTTTTAGTCTCTGCCCTTGGATTCCAAAAGAATGGTATCAACATCGGTGACTGAAGTGAGTATTCCTGGTGTCCTTTCAGCTATCCTGGCTTTATTGTGGATGAGTAATGCAATTATCCTGGGAATAAGCAACTATGTCTACTGCTGACTCACTGTCATTACCAGCAAACTCCTTATGAGCTTTTTGAAACCTCCAACTGCCTACAGATCAGTGACATTAGAGGTGCTAATTACCACAATCTGGCATTGGGATTCCTCATCCTGTGAGTTCCAACTTGCCTCATTCATTCAGAAGGCTGGCACATTCAATGAGCTGAGTAGCCTAGAGGGCAGTGTTTGGAGACTCTACAGGAAGGATCCAATTCGGGAAGAGGCCTGGATCACTGAAGAACAAGAATATATTTTTATATACATAGGGAACTGGCTGGTCTTGAGAAGGCTGCTTTTCCTTGGTCCTATGCCATTGAATGAACTTTGGGGGGTCCCTGGCAGGCACGGTCTAACAAGGCCAAAATTCTCCCGTTGCTGCAGGGGCACAATGAGAGTTCTATAAGAAATGTGATTGTGGCGAGCGAAAGGAGGCAAGGTTTAATCACGGAATTAACAATTCCAGGCTGCAGACCTAAAATGGCAGAGGGTAGTGAGAAACTTAAAACGGAGTAAACACAGGGGAAAACTGCAAAACATTTGGGCTTTTCGTATTTATAGTAAAGTTACGCATGAAACATGCACCAGTATTTAAATACTTTTTGACTGACCTAGGACTCAAGAAGCAACCAATCAGCACACACAAAAGCCGATAAACAGACTGAATATTTTCCTTTTCCCCCAGGATATCAGGCAAACACTATACGCAATATTTCTAATGATTTAGTTTGACAAACAAAATTTGTGAAGCTTCGTCTGACCCAGATTTCAAAAAGCTGTTAAAATCATATTTCCAAATAATATGGAAGCAATTCAGGTTTCCAAAATTTGTGCTGTTGGTTATTTCGCAATAAATAAAATACTGTAATGGAGAAAGTGCAATGTATTACTTTTTTTTGCACAGAATTAAAATCTGGCAGGTAAACTTTATTCCCGGTTTACAGAGTGTGTTCGTACATTGTTATTTTGGAAGCGTCTATGAAAGAAAATGCTGCTGACCCATTTTAAAAAATATATGCGATACAGCTGAACAAACAGCTGACACAATACTGTAAATATTAGCTCTGTGTTTGTTTTGACTGCATTTTGCTGCAGGTTTCATACCAAAAGATTAGGGTTCGAGCTTTATCATTAAAATAAGATGGCAAGTCACAGTTGAGTAGTAAAATACAAGACAACATTACTTCAGTTTTTCTGAAACAAGATGAAACGTGCTGTCTATAATGTGTATTTTTTTATTCCAGAGGAGGAGATGGAATTGACATCACCAGTCATTATAAATCCCAGTACTTCACAAATAATGCGATGAGATTCTTGTAGTTGGAATAAAATATATACAGAATCAATGATGAATTATTGTCAGAATAGTCCCTACTTAATCAAATCACAAGTGAGACACGGTGACACTAATGATGGATGACACACCTCCATATGTAGCCATTTTCTCTATCAGTTTGTCTTATTCACTGTCTGGAAGCAGTATCTGCAACCATGTGCCGCAGTCAGAGTTATTTATTGATCTTTGGCATTTGTGTTCTTAGCAAAACAGATGTCTTTTTGGTTGATACAATCAGATACTACTTACATTTCCCTCTAATTAACATTAAAACTGCCTCCAGTATGAAGGCAGTTCAACTGCTTTTGTGCATGCTGGGAAGTTCAACTCCTATGTGTGCCTCTAGTGCTGCCTGACATTTTTTCAAAATTTAATTACAGTGCACAGTTGAAGCACAGATTGTTGATCTTCATATCTGTGGGGCTTTCTTTGTCACTGGCTAAAACCTCCTACTGTAAGCCTACTTTGTACTTTCCTGAAGAATTGTACATAATGCCCCTTGAACCAAACTTAAACATGTCAGGATGGTACTTCAGGTGTCAATTTAACTCTGCAAACTCAGAGATCGAAATTCCTGAATGTTGGATAACTACAAAGTATGAAATCCGAGAACGCTGACTTCATCAGAACTTCCAGGGTCAACAACTTCCATAACAATGGTAAAATGAGGGCAGGAATCCCTCCAACAGAAGGTCAGATGCACCAGTGGGAGTTGAAACATTGGGGAATGGAGCAAGGGTGTCATTTAAAGATTTTCATGCAATGAAAGAGCTGAGCAGGCAGAGTGAGTGAAATGGCTGTTGCAACAAGGGGAAATGGCATGCCTTTAGCTTCTAGTGTGTGGGACCAATGCTGATGTTGATTAACACATAAAAAATATGCTGACCATCAAGACATGCAAAGCTTTCTTGAAACCATCATGGCAATTTATAAACCAAGGTAAAATGTACAAATCCTTTTCACTCACAGGATGGTGTTTATCTTCTTCAGGATAACAATGTTACCTGTCAACGCTGGAAAGTACATTTTCACCCACTCTTCGACTGTAAATCCACCATGGCAGCTGATACTCTCCAGGCTATCTCCTACCCTGTGGTTGAATCCATGGGTGAACCCCCAATGCTGGGAGAGCTGGAACAATCAAACAGATGAAAAACAACAATGCTTGCAAGTCCGATGGTATTCTAGCTGAGGTCCTCAAAGCTGGTGGACTTCTGCCCACGTCAAGTGTCCACGCATCCAGCCTGTGGATTTGTGAGGGAGGAAACCTCTCCTTCACCCCACAACCTCAGGAATATGACAGTTGTAACTATCTTCAAGAAGAGAGATAAATCATGCCGTGGAAACTATCGAGGTATTTCCCTTTTGTCGATAGCAGGGAAAATCCTGGCGCACATTCTCCCGCATCACCTACTTCCTGTGGCTGAGGAAATCCTCCCAGAGACACACTGTAGCTTCAGACCTTCCAGAAGAATCTCTGACCTGGTCTTTCTTGCCAGGCAAATAAAAAAAAACATATTGAGAATCACACTAGGAATTCTTCATTACATTCATCAACCTGACCAAAGCATTTGACTCAGTAAATCACAAGGCTCTGTGGATTGTCACCAAAGATCTGGACGTTCAAGAAACTTCATCACAAATCTGCAATTCCTTCATGATGATATGGCTAACTGTCTTGAATGGGAGATCCAAAACATAACCCTTCAAAATCAAGGCCGGGGTTATGTGATAGTCCCAATACTATTTACAATCCATCTGATAAAGTCTATTTGTCTCATCTACAGCTCGTGGATGACTGAAGTGCTATCACCCACTCTGCAAAAGATTTGCAAGCTGTTCTTGGCCTCTCCAATTCTGCATACAAGAAACTCGGCCTGTCCTTGAATGTTGCCAAAACAAAACTCATATATCAACCCACACCTGATCCAGCAAATATTCCAACTCCCATAGATGCTGAAGCAGAGACTCTGGAATATGTTGAACACCTCCCAGACCTTGGCAGCCACTTATCTCAAAAGGCCACCATTGAAGAGGAGATCCATCACTAGATCTTGAACAGCTAAAAGGCCTGTTTGATGTACAAAAGAACAATGGAAGGAATAGTCATGTGTAGCGGCATCACGCTATTTTATGTTTCTCAGTGGCGGGAGGCGGCACACCGTTCGTTCGCGGTGGGATTTTCTGTTCCCATCGCTGGCAATAGGAATTCCCATTGAAGCCAGCCCACACCGCCGGGAAACCTGACGGCGGGGGTGTGCTGCTGACAAGACCAGAGAATCCCACCACCAGTGAACAGCCAGAGAATTCCAGTCTACATATCCTATTTGAAGTGACATTATCACTATACGTTCCATCTCTCAGCTCAACTTCATGCAGTGTGTCCAAGAAACTCTTTTCAATCAATTAATGACAAACCCAACGAGAGGAGATACAATTCTAGATTTAGTCTTAGAAATGAAGAAGGGCGAATGGGCTTCCCTTGATGGAGAATTCTAGAATCGGGGGCATAGGTTCAAGATAAGTGGCAGAAGGTGTAGAGGGGACATGAGGAAGAACATTTTTATGCAGAGCGTAGTGGGAGCCTGGAATTCGCTTCCCGGGTTGGTGGTGGAGGCAGAGACCTTAAAGTCTTTCTTTAAAAATCTGGATTTTCACCTTATGTGCTGTAAGCATCAGGGCTATGGACCAGGTGCAGGAAGGTGGGATTGGAAAGGACATCTTGTGTCCTCAGGCTGGCATGGACAAGATGGGCTGAATGGCTACCGTCTGTGCTGTAAGTTTTCTGTGGTTCTCTGCTTTTACATGGGGGTCCCCGAATGAACTTTCAGCAGACTAATAGTGGAGGTACATTGGTGGTTGCTGTTCTATTCTGATGCTATTCCACAAGAGGGGGGAAACCAGCATCGCCACACTTTCTGGGTTAATTAGTGCAATGGGATAAACGTATATGCTTATGTCCAACTAGATCATAAAGAAAACAAAGTATGTTTAACAAAGAGCAATAACATCAAATTTATAAATACACTGCTAACACAAATAGTATTCGGGCACCCTGGGTAAGTGCGCAATCAATTCCAGCCCCACTCATCCTGGAGTCACAACATAAATGAGTTAACCAACAATTCTTCTAAAAATACCCGAAATCTTTGGCCCTTGGCTGTCCAACAATTACAGTCACCAGGTTTGTAAGTTCAAACACAATTACTGTTTATTTATAACAAGAACAAATATTAAATCCACATCTGCTTAATCACAAGCTAATACCTGACTCCACCTTCAACTGCCCCAACCCTCTACCCACACACACAAGACAGACAAACACAGAGGGGTGGAAAAGGGTAAAAATAATAAGGATTAATGTCAAAGTATAAGAGTCCTTGTTTCAGATGATGGGTTGTAGAGTGCGCTTTCTTCATAGTGTGAGGGTGGATTAAAGTCTCTGGTTTACAGTCTCTGGTTTACAGCCTGTAACAATCTTCCTGAACCACAGAATCCCGACGTTGCAGAAGGATGCTATTTTGCCCACAGAGACTGCAACGACCCTTTGAAAGAGCACTCTACCCACGTCCAGTTGCCCATCTATCCCACCTTATCCCATCACCCGAAAATCAACCTGCACATCCTCGGACACTAAGGGGAAATTTAGCATTGACAATCCCCCTAACCTGTAAAGCTTTGGACTGTGGGTGGAAACTGGAGCACCCAGAGGAAACCCAAGTGGAAACGGGGAAAATGTGCAAACTCCACACAGACAGTCACTCAAGTCCGGAATTGAACCTGGGTCCCTAGCATTGTGAGGCAGCAGTGCTGATCACTGTGCCACCGTGCCACTTCAATATTGACTCAATATCTCAGTTTCTTACATACAGATTTTCAAGGAGAGGTCCCTTGCTTCACATCAGCCTGCGGAAAGTTATCATATTCTGGTCGCTGCTTGCAACAACCTTTTCAGCAGAGAGAGTTATCAGATTCCGGATTCTGCTTGCATCAGCCTTTTCTGCAGCAAGAGTTGGTTGCCACAATGATGGTTTGATGAGGGTAAGCTGGTAATTTCTTGAGAAAAAAGTGAAGCTGAAAAATTCTTTAGTTCTCTGAACCATTTCAATAACCATCCAATCACCACCTGTTACTGGCAGAGCACCACTTTTAGGCCCATTCATTGGCCTCCAGCCACATCAATCAATCTGAGTCATCACTGATGTCAGTCTATAACATATTCATGAATCACAACCACTGTAGCAGGAGAAGAGGTTGGTCAAGAGAGGGAGACATGGAGCAAATAATCCGATGGGATGGAGGTGGTGATCAGTTGTGGTGCAGGCAGGAGAGACAATGAAGTTGTGATCTGGACAGCACCTAGAGATTGGTAATGGTAATTTCTCCCAGATCCAGATTCAGATAAGTAGATTTGAAAAAGGTATCTTTTTAGCACAGACATGCCATGTGCACTTTCATGACAGCTCATTAGGCTGCATGGTCACCTGTATCATGAATACAGCTGGCTCAGCAGCAGCTGTGCTCAGGTCAACTCCATCTTGCACAGGGAATTTCAAACAAATGTTAACCTCTTACTTTCATGTGCAAAGGGCCCAGAGCTGCATTCTGCAGGGCCCTTTTCTTTTGTCTATGCCAATGTAACAGGAACACACTTCCAGGTTGTAATGAGCTCACACTTTCTGCTGTCACATTTAGGCACTTGAGAAAACAATTGCTGCCATCAAATTTCTAGTCCAATATATACTTTGTCAGTATTTTTAAGCATACTGGAGCTGATTCACCTTTTTACAAAGGGAAGTACTTACATGATGTTGATCAATATCTCCCTTCTGGGTTGTACAATTGTTCAATTCAGACTGTCTCCTGATGGTTGTGGGGCAGCAGCAGCTTCCTTTGTGATCAGCCATGATCATAATGAATGGCAGAGCAGCTCGAAGGGCCGAATGGCTTCCTCCTGCTTCTATTTTCTGTGTATGTTTCTGCTTGAATCATATCCTCTCCGCTCCCTTGGTTTTGCTGTGTGGTACCACAGCACTCCCTTTGTATTATATTCTAAATTTTAAGAAGTATTAATAAGGTGCTAAACAGCTGGTTTGTAATGCAAAACAAGGCCAGCAGCGCGGGTTCAATTCCCGTACCAGCCTCCCCGAACAGGCGCCGGAATGTGACTAGGGGTTTTTCACAGTCACTTCATTGAAGCCTACTTGTGACAATAAGCAATAATCATAATAATAATAAGCAGTGTCAAGAAAGTGCTATTAATCCCACACTTTCTGGCACTGAGAGATTTAAATGGATTTGGGAATTTATTATTCATAACCAATGACTTGCAAACATGCTGCTAAATTACCATGGACACTCTTGGAGATACTGGCAATACAATGATCAAATGCTGTTCCCATGTGAGAAACATCAGTCTCTGAGTGTTTTAGATTTTATAGTTCTGCTGCCTGTATCTATTCCTACCAGGATACCTGCTGTTATGGTATGTCACACTTGCTAGTGCGCCATTCTCACACATCCACTGTAGCTCATCTGCAACCATGCCTGTTGCACATCTATGCTGAAACTGACCCCTGTTTCTGCTACCTTCGCTTCCTCCATAATGTCCAATTCTGTGTTTGATTTGGACCTTCTATATCCCCAAATCTCTCCGGTAATGTAAATTTGGAATTTATAGCTGCTTTAAGTTTTTAGGAGGTTTGCTTTGATTTTCTTAAACTTCTGTTGCTGTTATGGAGTTTACCCATGTGGAACAATCTTTTACTGACACTCGCTGGGGTTGCTGACCCTTTTTGGTCATCATTCCTAAATTTTCCTGAGTTTTAAAGCTGATCATTGGGAGTTACTGTTAAGCTCTGTTTATTCTTTTATTCCCAATGGAGAATCAAGTATTGGCAGACATATTTTTTTCAATTACAGCTCATGGTTGCTGTGGTAGTCATCACTGTTGTATTGTGGCATTTTTTTCCCGCACCCTCCATGCTTCTGGAATTCGGCACACCTCTGTTGAAAAGGGGGCCCAAGCCATCGTTAAAGTTGTGCGGCATTGGAGGCATTACCCCGCCGGCTGGAGATTCACTCTCCTCACTGACCAACGGTCGGTTGCCTTCATGTTTAACAACACACAGCAGGGTAAGATCAAAAATGATAAAATCTTGAGGTGGAGGATCGAGCTCTCCACCTCCAATTATGAGATTTTGTATCGCCCCGGTGAGCTCAACGAGCCCCCCGATGCCCTATCCCGAGGTACATGTGCCAGCGGACAAGTGGACCGACTCCACACCCTGCTCGACGATCTCTGTCACCCAGGGGTCACCCGCTTTTATCACTTCATAAAGGCCCGCAATCTGCCCTACTCCATCGAGGAGGTCAGAACTATCACCAGAGACTCCATGTCTACGCGGAGTACAAACCAAAATTTCTACTGGCCAGACCCTGCGTGCCTGGTGAAGGCCTCCCGCCCCTTTGAACGCCTCAGCGTGGACTTCAAGGGGCCCCTCCCCTCCACCGACCGCAACACTTACTTTCTCAATGTGGTCAACGAGTACTCGAGATTCCCCTTCGCCATCCCATGCCCCGACATGACACCTGCCACCGTCATCAAAGCCCTTAACACCATTTTCGCTCTGTTCGGTTTCCCCGCCTATGTCCACAGCGACTGGGGATCCTCATTTATGAGCAATGAGCTGCACCAGTACCTGCTCAGGAGGGGCATTGCCTCGAGCAGGACGACCAGCTACAACCCCCGGGGAAACGGGCAGGTGGAGCGGGAGAATGGGATGGTCTGGAAGGCTGTCCAGCTGGCCCTACGGTCCAGAAATCTCACGGCCTCCCGCTGGCAGGAGGTCCTCCCCGACGCCCTTCACTCTATTCGGTCGTTCCTGTGCACTGCGACTAACGAAACTTCCCAGGAACGTCTCTTTGACTTCCCCAGGAAGTCCACCTCCGGGGTTTCGCTCCCAACATGGCTGGCAGCTCCACGACCCGTCCTCCTCCGCAAGCACATGTGGCTCCACAAGGCGGACCCGTTGGTTGAGAGGGTACAGCTACTCCACGCGAACCCGCAGTACGCCTACGTAGCGTACCCCGACGGCCGCCAAGACACAGTCTCCCTCAGGGACCTGGCACCAGCTGGGTCCCACACACCTCCCCTCTGCCCCGGCGTCACCCTCCCTCCTCCCGGCGCACCCCACCACAGCCCCCGCTCCAAAATGATCCGCCCTCCCCTTGGTCCCACCGTGGATGAAGATGAGGTCGACACGCTCCCGGAGTCACCGATGACCGAACCGACGCCTGAATCGCCACAACAACCGTGGCGCTCGCAACAACGGATCAAAGCGCCCAATCGTCTAAATTTGTCGAGTCTTTCTAAATATTTTAACAACCTGTATGTAAATAGCTTCTACCCCACTGGACACTTTTTTGTCAGGGGGTGAATGTGGTAGTCACCACTGTTGTATTATATACTGCATACGCGGGTATTATGGTAAGGCCCCTGTACTACAGGTAGGGGGGTAGATCCCTGCCTGCTGGCTCCACCCAGTAGGCGGAGTATAAATGTGTGGGCTCTCCGAGCTGCCGCCATTTTGGCAGCAGCTGCAGGCGGCTCCACATCTCTGTGTCATAAAGCCTCGATTACACGATACTCTCGTTTCGTCGTAATTGATCGTGCATCAGTTACTATGTGTCATGGCATCAACCGTGGATCTAGACTGCAGAGGTATACCAAAACCCACGCTGGCTAAAAATGGAACTTACCCAGTGCTGCCTGCTTATTGCAACATTAAATCGAAGATTTTGAACCCTTTTCAACGTTTGCACGGTTGTTTGAAGGCAAGTAGTAGGGGTGTGGGGATGACCTTGGCAAGATATTCATCTTCATCGATGACGTGTTGGAGGCTGCGAAGAAGATGTCGTAGTTTCTCCGCTCTGGGACAATACTGGACGACGAAGGGTACTCTGTCAGTTGTGTCCCGTGTTTGTCTTCTGAGGAGGTCGGTGCGTTTTTTTGCTGTGGCGGTCAATGGGGTTTCAGCAGACTTCAACACATCATCGATGAAGATGAACATCTTGCCAAGGTCATCCCCACACCCCACTACTTGCCTTCAAACAACCGCGCAACCTCAAACAAACCATTGTTTGCAGCAAACCACCCAGCCTTCAGAACAGCGACCACGACACCACACAACCCTGCCATGGCAATCTCTGCAAGATGTGCCAGATCATCGACATGGATACCACCATTACACATGAGAACACCACCCACCAGGTGCGCAGTACAGACTCGTGCGACTCGGCCAATGTTATCTACCTCATACGCTGCAGGAAAGGATGTCCCGAAGCGTGGTACATTGGTGAGACCATGCAGACGCTGCGACAACGAATGAACGGACATCGCATGACAATCACCAGACAGGAATGTTCCCTTCCAGGCAGGGAACACTTCAGCAGTCAAGGACATTCAGCCTCTGATCTCCGGGTAAGCATTCTCCAAGGCAGCCTTCAGGACGCGCGACAACGCAGAATCGCCAAACAGAAACTTATAGCCAATTTCCGCACACATGAGTACAGCCTCAACTGGTACCTGGGATTCATGTTGCATTACATTCATCTCCCACCATCTGGCCTGGGCTTGCAAAATCCTACCAACTATCCTGGTTTGAGACAATTCACACCTCTTTAACCTTGGGTTACCCCTATCTCTGGAGAGGGTAGCATGGTGGTTAGCATAAATGCTTCACAGCTCCAGGGTCCCAGGTTCGATTCCCGGCTGGGTCACTGTCTGTGTGGAGTCTGCATGTCCTCCCCCTGTGTGCGTGGGTTTCCTCCGGGTGCTCCGGTTTCCTCCCACAGTCCAAAGATGTGTGGGTTAGGTGGATTGGCCATGCTAAATTGCCCGTAGTGTCCTAATAAAAGTAAGGTTAAGGGGGGGGGGTTGTTGGGTTACAGGTATAGGGTGGATGCGTGGGTTTGAGTAGGGTGATCATGGCTCGGCACAACATTGAGGGCCGAAGGGCCTGTTCTGTGCTGTACTGTTCTATGTTCTATGTTCTATGTAAAGACTCAATTACCTGCAAATGCTCGTACTCTAAGCATTGTCTGGCATCTTTGAATTTGTCTATATATATGTTTCTGGAACATACCTCTTCATTCACCTGAGGAAGGAGCAGTGCTCCGAAAGTTAGTATTTGAAACAAACATGTTGGACTTTAACCTGGTGTTGTAAGACTTCTTACTGTGCTCACCCCAGTCCAACGCCGGCATTGCCACATCATGTCCATGAAGATGGTTTGCATTTGAATTAGCTTGTCAAGAGAGCTTGCAAAGGTATATGAATTAGATTTCTTCAAGATCAATGGAGAATGTGGACTTATAGGGACTGATTTTGTCTCCCCACTGCTCTGCCTGACAATAGTTTGATGAAATACATCCAAAGTACACTCAGCCTGACCTACCCTGACCTAACCCCACTGTGCTTTCAGATTTCTATAATCTGCAATTGGTTAAAAGCCCTGTGCCTAATAACACAGTCAAAAGGCAAATGCCACTTCAGGCTTTACAATCCTTTACAATACTATGGAAGCATCAATAGCTGACATCTACATCTCCAGAGACTCCTTAAAGGTAAACATACCAACAGGAATGTTACTACTTCTCTGAAGGTGGGCTGGGAGAAGGGAGGGCTGGCAAAATTACAGCAGAGGGTGTTGGGAAGAGGGCCTGATGTCTTTCTGCCAGCACGGGATAATGTCATCAGTCAGAATGGCAATGGCATGGCTACCTGCTGACGAGAGGCAGGTGGCCAAATAATGACCACTTCCGACCCTGCTGGCATTTTACCAATGAGGGACAGGCCCCCTCCCCACTCTGTGGGGAGACCACTGGGGAGACCACTATGTCGATCTGGGTGGCCTCCCAGCTGGAAATCTGTCCTTAATGCCCACAGAGGTTTCTGGTGGCAAAGATAACCCCGTGGCTCCAACTCCACTGCTGGAAGATTCACCCCTCCGATTACCAGGGCCTACCTGCCTGGCTCCGATTCAGTAAAAGTAACAATGTGGTTGATGGCGTCTAATCATGGAGGCGACACTTCTTACTGCAGCCTCAGCAGTGATCACCTCACTGCCAGGGCTATTCAGCAGGTGGCCCTCTAGTTGTGCTGGTAGGCAGTGTGCCATCTTCAATTCGACAGTAGTCCTGGTGGTGGCCTCTTAATCGGCCACGATTGGTAAAAATACTGCCTCGATTCCCAACATCCATCCACATGGGCTCGCGAACTGCTTTTCGTCCCAGTAGTGACCTCCTCATAAAATACAGATGACCATGTTTTCTCCTGGGAAATATGCTGTCTGAGGAGTTACATTGGTCATTCAATTGTGTGTTACGTTATGTGCCAGTAACATTACAAGGATTGAGCACCATTATTTAAATGATTGTAACTGCTCCCACCTCTCCCCAATGTGCCACCCCCCTATTCCACCACCCAACCTTCTCCTTGGGCAAGACACAAGAAATAGGAGCAGGAGTAGATTGCATGACCCACCTAGCCTGCTCGGCCATTCAATATGATCATGGATGATCTTGGGCTTCGACTCCATTTCCTACCTGCTCTCCATATTCCTTAATTAAGTGAGAGAACAAAAAATCCATCTATCCTAGTTTGAAATACCCAATGATGAAGCAACCACAATCTTCTGGAGTAGAGAATTCCAAAGATTCACAGCTCTTTGAGTGAAGTAATTTCTCCTTATTTTGGCCCTAAATAATTGACCCGTTATCCTGAGATGTATTTTATTTTACCCCAGGAGTGAAAACAATCTCTCAGCACGCACCCCATCAAACTTCTTCAAGATTTTATCGGTTTCAATTAGATAATCCTTCGCTTTGCCAAACTCCAGAGAACATAAGCGCAATTTACTCGGCCTCTCACCATAGGACAACCACTCTTATCCCACGGACTAATTTAGTGAACCTTCGCAGTCCTGCCTCAAATGCAAATATATCCTTTCTTATATGTGGAGAGCAAAACACAGTACTCCAGATGTGACCTCAACAAACCCTGTATAACTGCAGCAAGACTTCCTTTATTCTTGCAAGCCAATCCCCGAGCAATAAAGGCCAAATCTCGGCAACCTCCTGGAAATCTCTGTGAAGAACATATCCCTGCCCCACTTATTATCCAAGGAACGAAAAATCAGTCCCATGGGCATTTAAGACCTTAAAACTTTCAACATTTCTTTGCTGGATTTACAGATTTTCAAAGAGCACAATATTAACATATTTTCTTTGAAACATATCATGTAACTGAGCTAATTCTTTGCATGGTCCCTAATTGAGCATGAAACACATCATGAAATGACTGATGGCATTCCTTAAGACAGCAATATCACAGCATGAAACATGCTATGTTGACCTCTACGTAGTCTCTGGACATAACCTCAGATGGTGGTAGGGCTAATTGAAACAACAGGATCTAGATTAGTATTTTTGATGAATGACTCTGCTGGATACTTCTGACACAGCCACAACAGAGCGGTAGATGTATTTGGTACGAAATGAAAACCAAGAACATCCTGACTTCAAGATTGTGTTTCATAATCACATCACTGGAAAACATAGAAAATAAACTGTACTCGGGTAGTACATATGTATCTGGTTACATCAGAGGATGTACTTTACCTATTGCAAAGTACATGGTAGTCCCTATACTATCAGTAGTAGTCCACTGTGTGAGGATGATCATTATCATCAAGCCCAGGAACCAACTCTGGCTCAATAAGCAGTGTAGAAGAGCATGTTTGGAGCAGCACAGGACATACCTAAAAATAAGGCGCCAACCTTTTTAAAAAAATGTATTTTATTACAAACATGTATCAAAACAGGTTGCAGCAAATAAACACCCCGGGAAACATACTTCACGATTGGATTGGATTGGATTGGATTTGTTTATTGTCATGTGTACCGAGGTACAGTGAAAAATATTTTTCTGCGAGCAGCTCAACAGATCATCAAGTACATGGGAAGAAAAGGGAAGAAAATAAAATACATAATAGGGCAACACAAGGTATACAATGTAACTACATAAGCACCGGCATCGGATAAAGCATACAGGGTGTAGTGTTAATGAGGTCAGTCCATAAGAGGGTCATTTAGGAGTCTGGTAACAGCGGGGAAGAAGCTGTTTTTGAGTCTGTTCGTGCGTGTTCTCAGACTTCTGTATCTCCTGCCCGATGGAAGAAGCTGAGGTGCCAACCTGATGAAATAGCATGCAATAAATAGAGCAGATCAGGTCAAAGCTCTGCAGTCCAGTCAAATTCAATCACAGACAATTAAACAACTGATCAGAAGAGGAGGCTCCATAAATATCCTCATCCTCAATGATCGGGGAATTTGGTGTGTCAGTGCAAAAAACAAGGTTGAAGCATTTGCAACCATCTTCAGCCAGATGTGCCAAGTGGGTGATCTATCCCAGCCTCTTCATGAAGACCCCAGCATCACAAATGCTAGTTTGTTCCAGACTTCATGACATGCATCATTCAAATATGGACAAAAGAGCTGAATTGCAGAGGTGAGATAAGAGTGCCTGACCTTGACACCAAGGTCAACATTTGACCATGTGGCATCAAGAAGCCCGAGCAAAACTGAAGTAAACGGCAATCAGGGGAAAACTCGTCATTGGCTGGAGTCATGTCAAACTCAATGGAAGATGGTTATGGTTGCTGGCAGTTATCTTAGCTGCTGTGCAGTAATGCAGAAGCTCTTCAGGTTAGTAGCCTAGACCCAACTATCTTCAGTTAATAACCTTCCCGCCATCTTAAAGTGAGAAGTGGGGTTGCTCTCTGACGACTGCACAATGTTCAGTTCCATTTACAATGCTTCAGACAATGAAGCATTCACTGCCCACATGTAGCAAGATGTGGACGGCATTCAGACTCAGGCTGATAAGTGACGAGTACCATTCGTGCCACATAAGTGCCAGACAATGACCATTTCCAACAAGAGCGAATACAACCATCTCCTCTTGATGTTCAACATTATTACTGGTCACTGAATCTCCCACCAATCACATGCTTGGTTACCACTGACCAGGAACTGGAACTGGACCACCATATAAATATTGTGGCTACAAGGACAGGTCAGAGGCTAGAAACTCTGTGGTAAGTAATTCACCTTCTGACTCCCTAAAACCTGTGCACCATCTACAATCACAAGTCAGTAGTGTGATGGAATACGCTGTTAAGTAATGGGTTAAGAGACAGTCCAATTAGTTGTCTCATTTATGTTAAGTATCCAATAATTGACATTGATATGTAAAGGGGCTTCAGGTGGTCTTTGTGTCAGGTGATGTGATGTTAGAGTTTTGTGCAGAGTCTGTTGAAGTAAATTAAAGGTGTTTGTGGAAAAGGAGCAGAACCTTTGACTCTTTATACAACAGCAGATAAACGTATAACATTCGCCCCACTTGCCTGGATGAGCACAGTGCCAACAATGCTCAAGAAGCTCAAAATCATCCAGGACAAAGCAGCCCCTTTGATTGACATGCAACCCACCACCTTAACCATTTACTCCTCACACCAAGATACTTAGACAGTGCTTTCAAACTCACAACTACTACCACCTAGAAGAACCAAGGAAGCCGGCACTCCTCAAACGCTGTAGCTAACCGCATTATAGGCTTACCTACACCACATGAACTGCAGCAAGAAGTTCAATAAGAAAGGTCACCATTACCTTCTCAAAAATGATTAGTGATGGTAAATTAATACTGGCCTTGTCAGCAATGTTCACCTCCCATGAACAAGGAAGTAAAATGATCTTGCATAGGTGATGATTAGTTGTATTGTACTAAGATATTTAAATTCTATCTGGCTGCATCACATCCTGGTATGGCAACTGCTCGGCCCAAGCCTGCAAAAAACTTCAGAGAGTCGTGAACACAGCCCAGTCCATCATACGAACCCGCCTCCCATCCATTGACTCCATCGACACCTCCTGCTGCACTGGTAAAGAGGGTAACATAATCAAAGACCCCATCCACCTGGCTTACTCACTCTTCCAACTTCTTCCATCAGGCAGGAGATACAAAAGTCTGAGAACACGCACGAACAGACTCAAAAACAGCTTCTTCGCTGCTGCTACCAGACTCCTAAATCACCCTCTTAAGGACTGACCTAATTAATACTACACTCATGTATGCTTCACCCGATGCTGGTGCCCTATTATGTATTTTCTTCTTATTTTGTTTTTTTTCATGTACTTAATGACCTGTTTTAGCTGCTCGCAGAAAAATACTTTTCACTTCACGTGTGGCAATAAACAAATACAATCCAAATACCTGATGAAATGTGATTTTTGATCCCTTCCATCCCATCACAATGCGAAATGCTTCCAAGTAATTGCATGACAGAAAGCTTCCTTACCCAGGCGAGCTATTAGCAACAAGATGACACCAGCCATAAGACTCAAACTTGGTCTACAGGTGGGACTTTCTGGTCATAGAATCATAGAATTTACAGTGCAGAAGGAGGCCATTCGGCCATCGAGTCTGCAGCGGCTCCTGGAAAGGGCAGCCTACTTAAGCTCACGTTTCCACCCTATCCCCGTAACCTAGTAACCCCACCTAACCTTTTTGAACACTAAGGGTAATTTATCATGGCCAATCCACCTAACCTGTACATCTTCGGACTGTGGGAGGAAACCGGAGCACCCGGAGGAAACTCACGCAGACGTGGGGAGAACTTACAGAATCCGCACAGATAGTGACCCAAGCCAGGAATTGAACCTGGAGCTGTGAAGCAACTGTGCTAACCACTGTGCTACCGTCCTGCTCACCCCAGACCAGAAGTTCCAACCCAAGGTTAACGGACCTTTCAATTGTCCTTCAAAATGTCCATCCCGCCCTCAACTATTCCTTCAGCACATGGGACCGGACAATTTATCCCTACAACTTTGACATGTGCAGGCTTTTCCAAAGAGCGGCCCAGATGCCTAGTCTCGGTGCCGCTGTCTTACGCAGCAAAACGTTGGCTCCACTTCGGCAACCATTAAACAGGGATTTCAGTGCTGCAATCTCCATTGCTTCCCAGCAGACTCAAGCCGGCAACTGGGATTTCCTTTTGCTTCATTTTGCCGGTCACTTCTTAGCCCTTTCCCCTTTAGAATTGATGAAGACCTATTCAACACTAATCTTTGGTACTCGTCAACCCTTTAAATTTCACTTGAAATCGATGGTATGAAAATCAAGACAACACTAAAAAGGGAGGGTAATCCGTTTCAATTTATTATCACCCAGTTAGTGATCACTAAAAACAATTTCGAAAACCCCCTGCCCTGGACTCATGTAAACCTGAGCTAGAGCTATGCTTAATTACAATAATAAATTGACTTAGGAATATTTAGAGTAAATAGCATTTATTTCTATACAAAATTAACTCGGGTATAAACAGCAACCATATACAACCGTTTAAGCAATTGTATTGTGCTGCATACCTTAAATTCTTTTGTGTTTGCTCAAGCATTTCTATCACCATGCCATTGATTCCTTCAATGTTATACGTTCCATATGAATAAAAATCACATTCTTAAACCACGAGGGAAATTTTCCAAATGCGAAAGGTCAAGATCACATGACCATTACAGCTGAGGGAGACTCTGTCAAAATAGAAGTATGTTGCACTCTGCCTATTGCAGTATCTAAATGTTTCTAAAATGATTGCCTGGTTATCACTAATCTGCCTGTTGATTATTCTCTGAAGCATAACCTCTTGATATCTGTTCTAAAGTGAACTTCTGCTAGTTTGAATCTATGTATCTTTGTCCTGCAACCACAATTTAATTTAATGAAGTAATGTTCTATTGATTATATTGGTTTATTATATGGTTTATTCCATGCCTATTATTATCTTACATCCCTCCCTGGTCATTCACTCCGTAGGCACTTCCAGGCTGAAAAGCACCAAGATTCTCCAGTTTTTTTTCATATCTCAGACCCCTGAGACCAGAGCTCAGTTGTATGGTGTTTCTCGGCACTTCCTCCATTACTTGAATGTCTCATCTGTGACTTGGTGATGAGGACTGAAATCAAAATTCTATACAGGTTACCTCTGACTTACATTCCAGTGGTTATGAGGTTCAGGTAGCATAGTGGCAGTGTTAATGAACTAGTAATCCAAACACCTGTACTCATGCACAGGCAACATGAGTTGAAATCTCATCACGACAGCTGGGAAAAGTAAAATTGGGTTAATTATTAAATCTGTAATGAAAAAGTTAGTCTCAGTGATGATCATCATGAAACTACTAGATTGCCATAATAGCTAACCTATGTTTACCAATATCCCTAAGAGAAGACAATCTGCTGTCCTTACCCAACTGAACTCAACCTACATGCACCAACAACAATTACGTTTTAACCCTAAATTTGCGAAAGTGCCATTGTTTTTTCATGGACATATAGTTAACCCTTTAGCATTCATGCTTTGACGCCTGATCCACTATGTGCCTGACTCTTAACTGCCCTCTGAAATGACCATGCCAATTGTATTAAACTGTTATAAAAAGGGTAAATAAGAATAATACCAGACCAAGCATGTTGCATTGACAACAAACAACAAATGCACACCCAGCCCAGCTAACCATGCCCTACAAAGTCCTCATGATAAACATCTGGGGACTTCTCTGTCAAAAAGTGGGAGAATGGGAGAACTACACCACAGACTAGTCAAACAATAGCCTAAAATATTCATATTAACAGAATCATATCTTACAGCCAAAGTCCTAGATTCCTCCATCACCATCCTACCAGAGGTGGCAGCACAGTGTTTTAGAGTCAGGAGGGAGTCATCCTAGGAGTTTTTAACATTGACTCTGTATTTCATGGAGTCTCATAGTATCAGGCCAAATTTGAGCAAGGGAACCTCCTGCTGATTAATAATTACCACACTCTGGCAGATGAAGAATCAGTGGGTTCATCACTTAAAAAAGCACTGAGAGTAGCAAAGGAACTAAAGATACTTCAATACCCATTGTCAAGAGTGGCTTGGTAGCACTGCTAGCCATGTGTGCTGAGACCTTAAGGACATATCTACCAGACTAAGCTTGGAGCAGGTGATGAGAGAACCAACAAGGGGGAAAAATTTACTTGACGTGGTCCTCACCAATCTCCCTGTAGCAGATGCATCTGCCCATGATAATACTGGTAAGAGTGAACATCACATATTCCTAGTAGAACCAAAGTTAAGTTTTTCCACTGACGATGCCCTCCATTGTGTTGAGTGGCACAGCCACTGGGCTGAAGGGAATTTGTTCAAAACAGATCTAATAGCCCAAAACTGGGCATCCGTGAGGCACTGTGGAACATCCGGAGCAGAAAAATTGTATTCAATCATAGTCCGTCACTTCATCTGAGGCATACCGCTCACTCCAACAATACCATCAAGCCAGCGGCCCAATCCTCATTCAATGATGAGTGAAGGGGAGTTTACCAGCAGCGGCAAAAGGCATATCCAAAGGAGGTGCCAAATTGGTGGAGTTACAACACAGGAGTACATGCATGCTAAACAGTGGACGTTCCGTGCAATGCAATGGTGCACTCGGAATGGATCAGATCAAAACTGTGCAGTCCTGTCGCACCCAATCATGAATGATAGTGGGAAATTAAACAGCTACTCAGCAGGAGGTTCCATGAACATTTTCATCCTCAATGGTGGCAGAGCGGAGCACATTATGCAAAAGACAAGCAGAAGCACTTGCAACCATCTTCAGCCAGAAGTGTTGAATGTATGATCCGTCGTCACCCTCCTCCTGAAGTCTACACCATTCTCGAAATCTCTGTCTGCAGCCAATTTGATTCACTTCACATGACGTCAAGAAACAGCTTAAGGGCGGCATCGTGTAAGGGCACAAGTTTGGGGGCATTGGTAACGGCTCTTCTGCCATTCTCGCCGGCCCGGTTCTCCACAAGCCCGGTGGTAGTGGCGACCCTGAGAGTCTGGGGGCAGTGAAGGAAGCATATGTGAGTAGAGGGAGCATCAGTGTGGGCTCCAATTTGTGATAATCACTGGTTTGTTCCGGGGAGGCTGGATGGGGGGTTTTGGAGATGGCAGAGAGCAGGGATTGAGAGGATGGGAGATCTATTTATTAATGGGAGCTTTCCATGTTTGGAGGATTTGGAGGAGAAGTTAGAATTGCCGGGAGGGAATGGGTTTCGATATCTACAGATAAGGGATTTTGTGAGAAGGCAAGTTTCGACCTTTCCGCTCCTACCGCCTCAGGGGATATAGGACAGGGTAGTTTCTAGAACAGGGGTGGGGGAGGGGAAGATTTTAGATATCTACAAAGAGCTTATGGAGTGGGAGGAAACCCAGATAGATGAGCTAAAGGGTAAATGGGAAGATGGGCTGGGGGGGGGGGGGGGGGGGGGGGGGGGTAGGTAGAGGCTGGTCTGTGGGCGGATGCTTTGAGCAGAGTCAGCACATCCTCATCATGTGCCAGGCTCAGCCTGATACAATTCAAGGTGGTTCACCGGGCACACATGGCGGTGCCACGGATGAGCAAGTTTTTCGGGATAGAGGACAAGGTGTGCGAGAGGGCGAGCAAACTATGTCCATATGTTTTGCGCATGCCCAAAGCTTAGGGATACTGGCAGGGATTTTTGGATGTTATGGCCACGGTAATTAAAACAAGGTTGGCGCAGAGTCCAGAGGTGGCGATCTTTGGAGTGTCAGAAGATCTGGGAGTCCAGGGAGCGAGAGAGGCTGACGTTTTGGTCTTTGCCTCCTTGGTAGCCTAGAGTTGGATATTGTTAGTGTGGAGGGACTCAAAGCCCCCAAAATCAAAGGTTTGGTTTAGTGACATGGTTGAGTTTCTCAGGCTTGAGAAAATTAAGTTCACCCTGAGAGGGTCGACGTTGGGCTTCAGCCCTCCTGGAATTTTCTTCCGTCCCATTCCCTGATGTCTGGGAGTTTTCTATTCTTAAAGCTGGGACTTGCTTTCTCAAATCTCCTTTCACATCCCTCTTCCAACAGTTTTTGTGATAAGCTCGTCGCTTCTTGGTTATTGTTCCAACTGCCTCAAACTGCTTTCAGTTCCTCTGTGGCCTCTCTGTTACAAGACAACAGCCCAGATTTTTATACCGTGTGTTTGCTTTCGGATTGTAAAGCCTCATTATAATGCAGGCAAAGTTTAAAATGAAACTAAACTAAAGTTCTTCTTTTTCTTTTGTTTTTTTTATAAATTTCAGGTACCCAATTCATTTTTTCCAATTAAGGGGGAATTTAGCATGGCCAATCCACCTAACCTGCACATCTTTGGTTAGTGGGGGCGAGACCCATGCAAACACAGGGAGAATGTGCAAACTGCACTCGGACAGTGACCCAGAGCCAGGATCGAACCTGGGACCTCGGCGCTGTGAGGCAGCAATGCTAACCGCTGTGCCACCGTGCTGCCCTAAACTGAAGTTCTTAACCCTTTCTTAGCACGCAGGTACAGAAACACGAATTAAGCTTAAACTTAAAGCTATAGGTTAGCCATAAATACACAAAAATATGAATAACAATGATCTAAAATATATCTATTTCCTAACAGTCTTGATGACACCCAGCTGTTGTACCAAAGCCACGCTCCAGAGCTAGCCATGCCCCTTTCTAGTTCAGCTACAACACTGCCATATATGTGAAAATATGGAAAATTGTCCACAAAAAGCAGGACAAATCCAAACCAGCCAATTGCTGCCCCATCAGTCCACTATCAATAATTAGTAAAGTGATTGAAGGTGCTGTGAAGCATCATTTACACAGCAATGACCTGCTCGTTAATGATCATTTTCCTCCAGGAGCAAACGGCTCCATACGAACATATGAATTAGTCGGCAACTCGGTCCCTTGAGGGCGCTCCGCTATTCAGTAAGATCATGGCTGATCTGATTGTAACCTCAACCCACATTCCTGCCTACCCCAATAACCTTTCACCCCCTTGTTAACCAAGAATCTATCAGGCTCTGCCTTAAAAATATTCATATACTCCACTCCCACTGCCTTTCGAGGAAGAATTTCAGAGACTCACGACCCTCTGAGAGAAAATATTTCTCCTCATCTCTGTCTTAAATGAGTGACACTTTGTTTTCGATTCTCTGACATGAGGAAACATCCATTCCACATCCACTCCATTAATACCCCTTAGGAGCCTAAATGTTTTGATTGTTCCCTCTTGTCTTCTAAACTCTAGTGGACACAAACCTAACCTCTCTGACCTTTTCTCATTCAACAATATTCTCATTCTCATTAATGGAGCAGCACGGTGATGTGTTGGGTAAACTGGATCTACGAGGACTGTGTTTACTGCAGTGGTGAGAGAGGCAGTCTTCCAACCCTTGAAGAAATGCAACTTGATTTTATTGAACACTTAACTATAATACATGCTTTAACTGTGGGTTGACACTATGCTGACTTGACTGGAGACCTGAGGCTAACCTGACCAGACTATCTTATTATCACATGGTGTTTGTTCTAGTTGCTGCTCACAGCTCTGACTGTCTAAGAGGCTGGATCCCGAGAGAGCGGGAAAACTAGTGCCCTCTGGCTTTATAGTGGTCGTGTCCTGTCTGGTGATTGGCTGCTGTGTTCTGTGTGTTCACTGGTCATCCTGTGTGTCAATCACTGCCTGTCTGTGCACCATCATATACCTGGATGTATATTATGACACACGGTAGCACAAGTGGATAGCACTGTGGCTTCACAGCGCCAGGGTCCCAGGTTCGATTCCCCGCTGAATCACTGTCAGTGCGGAGTCTGCACGTTCTCCCCGTGTCTGCATGGGTTTCCTCCGGGTGCTTCGGTTTCCTCCAGCAGTCCAAAGACGTGCAGGTCAGGTGGATTGGCCATGGTAAATTGCCCTTAGTGACCAAAAATGTTAGATGGGGTTATTGAGTTATGGGGATAGGGTGGAAGTGAGGGCTTAAGTGGGTCGGTGCAGACTCAATAGGCCGAATGGCCTCGTTCTGCACTGTATGTTCTGTTCTGTGTCAGAACATTAAAAAAAAACACCCATTCCTGCTATTAGTCCATTAAACTTTCTCTGAACTGCTTCTAATGCATTTAAATCTTTCTTTCAGTAAGGAGCCCTCATTACAGCCTTGATCCAAACATGCGCAAAAGAGCTGAAATCCAGAGGTGAGGTGAGATTGAGAGGGAGTGCCCTTGACATTAAGGCAACATTTGACAAAGTATGCTTTCAATGAACCATGGCAAAACTGAAATCAGTGGGCTCCTGGAGGGAAATTCTCGAATGGTTGGCGTCATATCTCACACAAAGGAAGATGATTGTGGTTGTTGGAGGTTAATCATTTCAGCCAAAATGCTTCCTCAGGACAGTGTCGTAGACCCAGCAATCTTCAGCGGTTACAGCAGTTAATTTTCCTCCATCATAAGGTCATTGTTTTGCTCACAATTGTATTATGTTCAATACCATTTGCAACTCCTCAGATTCTGAAGCAGTCCATGACTGCATGCAGAAGACCATGTTCAGGTTTAGGATGATAAATGACAAGTAATGTTCGTACCACACAAGTGCACAGCAATTACCTTTTCCAATAAGGGAGAATCTAAAGATCACCTTTGGCCTTCAGTAGCATCACAAACACTGAATCCCACACCATTGATCAGAAACTTAACTTGATTAGCCATATAAATACTGCAACTAAAAATGCAGATTAGAGGCTGGAAATCCTGCGGCAAGTAACTCACCTCCTGACTCCCCAAAGCCTGACTATCATCTACAAGGCGCAAGTCAACAGTCCAATACTGTAGAACACTCTCCACATTTTTGGATAAGTGCAGCTCTAACAACACTCAAGGCATCATCCATGACAAAACAGCCTACTTCATTGATAGTCCATCCACCACCTTAAACATTCACTCCATCCATCACTGGCGAACAGCGGCAGCAAATTGTACCATTGTACCAAGATGCACTGTAGCAACCTGCTAACTCTCCTTAACTCTACAAACAGAATCTCCCAAACCCATGACCTTTACCACCTAGAAGGACAAGGATAGCAGAGGCGCACAGCATTATCTACATTTCCCCTCCGAGTCACACATCATCCTGACTTGGAACTATGGGTGGGATTTTCTGGCCGTCCACGCTGGTGGGATCTTACTGTCCCACCGATGGCGCATGCCCACTGCGGGTTTTGGGGCAGTGAGGGTTGCGTTCAACGGAAAAAGTCATTAAAAACAGTGGTGAGCTGCCCTCTGCCACCGCAGGACACCCTGCAGAGGGGGAGGAAAATCCTGCCCCATATTTTTGCTCCTTCACTGTTACTGGGTCAAAATTAAGGAACTCTGTCCCTAACAGGTTGGTACATTTACACCACATAGGCTGCAACTTATTTGATCTTGTTTTCAGCTTCTGATGTTCAAGAAGGCAGCTCACTACTATCTTGTCAAGGGCAATTAAGGATAAACAATAAATACCAGCCTTGCCAGCATTGTTGAAATCCCACAAATGAATAAATAAAACGTTCTTCATTGGTTGGAAAAGATTAGTGTTTAGGGTCTGTTCAGTATCTACTCAGACACCTTGGCTCTCTTGAATTTAATTTTAATTTGTTTGTTAATCCAATTTGGACCACATTTGTTTAGTCTGAGCATAATGCTTTTCATTATGTAATTATTCTGCACTTTTCGCTAAATACCGTGAAGACGGTCTACTTGCTTTGTACTGAAGTGTCATTGAATGAATTCCAACACTCTATTTTCTTTGCTAGAAATCCTCCACAGGCCAGACATCATCTTTGGAGAATCAGTGTTAACGTTTCAGGTCAATAACCTTCCATCGGTTCTGACAACAATGCAAGCAAAACATGAGTACTTCCAGCACATTCTGTTTTCATTTCAGATCTCCAGAACCGCAGAATTTTGCTTTGTATAATCTATTTTCTTTAATTGTCTTCTATTTTTATAATTATATACCTGGGCATAGCTATTTCTCACACCCAGAATATGTAAAGCTTTATTGTGTTATGGTCATTGCCCCTCAGAATAACATGTTTGGTCACTGGCTGGATCCTTTGCCTGAGGTGCATGCTGCCAGTTAAAATTAAAATTTTAAAGTTGAAATTATTCTCAAGGTTTCCATCAGTTGCTTGACATAACTGTGCATAGCCTGATTGATTTAGCATATGATGTTCATGGAGATTTCAATGCATATTATGGCATAAACATTTAACAACAGCACGGCAGCATGGTAGCATGGTGGTTAGCATAAATGCTTCACAGCTCCAGGGTCCCAGGTTCGATTCCAGCTTGGGTCACTGTCTGTGCGGAGTCTGCACGTCCTCCCCGTGTGTGCGTGGGTTTCCTCCGGGTGCTCCGGTTTCCTCCCACAGTCCAAAGATGTGCGGGTTAGGTGGATTGGCCATGCTAAATTGCCCGTAGTGTACTAAAAAGTAAGGTTAAGGGGGGGGTTGTTGGGTTATGGGTATAGGGTGGATACGTGGGTTTGAGTAGGGTGATCATTGCTCGGCACAACATCGAGGGCCGAAGGGCCCGTTCTGTGCTGTACTGTTCTATTCTAAACAGTTGCTTTATTAACAAGAGGCACTCATGGTTGAAATTGTCTGCAGGAGATAACACAAACTATATGACAGCCTTCTGTAAAACAAGAAGATGCTAAAAGGTAGGTGTCTCTTCTGCATTACTGAGGGAGCTTCAGTAAATTTGGCATATATATATAATGTCTGACGTCTAATCCATTTGCCATTGCTCTCCCTTCAAAGACTCTTACTTCTCTTCCACATCTTAACGACACATTGAATTCTCAAATGCAGTTACCACGGACCACTTAGGTTGTTGCAAATGAAGTAGGAGCTGAAAGCAAGATTTTTGTTGCAAAATTGAAAAAGTAAAATTCTTGTGGAGATAAAGGAAACAATCAGGTAATAAAAAAATGGTGCGGAAACAAATATGTAAACAAAAAGAAAACTCTGAAAAGTGCTACATAGTTTTAAGAAGACAACATTTAAAGACGAGACAAACAGACAGCAATGCAGTCATTTAAAAAGAACAAGCTACAAGGTACAAAGGAAGAGGATTGGCATTCATCGCTACCTCAAGAATAGCAACATTTTTGAACACACAATGCAGTGTGCTTTGATTCAGATGGATTGAATTTGTATACACCCTGACTCTGTGCAGAGAGTAAAACCGGGTAAAATGTACCCTCTAAAATGCCAATGCTAGATTTTGATATGCGTTTATTATAACCTCTGAGCTCCACATTGATGAGCTGTGTATGATGACAAGCAGCTTTGGTTTATTTACACTTGTAGGTTAACCTGTTGGCAGTTTCCATTGACTCTTTTTCTCACTGGCTGAATGTCCTTTGCAAAGTCAATTTTTTCAAAATAAGTGATATTACAATTTTCTTGATTTTAGACTCTCTATTCTAACACCTCTTTTTTGTTAGTTTGGACATCAAGCCGAACAATTGGGGTAAGACCGTATGTAATCCTACCTTATGTTCTCATCAATTTCCAGGTCGCCATTTCAGTTGATACTGCCTGTAGTCAGTTTTGAGGCTATTTTATGTCAGCAATTAAGAACTTTATTTCATCCCAGACTGTTAGATGTGGCTCTAAACATAAACTCTGGATTAGAATTGAACTGCTGTATCTTATTAGGCTGAAAAATGCTTCTTTCAAAAAGCAAAAGAAAACAAACAAGGTCTCAGATTGCACTAAACGTAGAATGATTAGAAACAAAGTCACTAATCTCTTTAGATTCACCAATATAAATTACTATGACCAAGCCAACAGTGAAAACAGATGTCCAAAAACATTTTGGCTATTCTTAATTTCAGGAGCATCCATGAAAGAGTCAGTAATGGCCAATTGTCAGCCGAAGTCTTACTGGTCGATGATAACTTGGAGCATTATTTTTCATTTGCTTTTTCGTTCATATATTTTCCCTGATATTTTTCTCTTTTTATAAACTTTCCAGTGATACATTCTCAGTCTGGTTCCACGCGCATTAGCTATCTTACAGATTTGTGTAAATACTTAAGAGAATTTAGGCCTCATTTCACAAGTGCATACAGCTGCGAAGGGAGCCTCTTCCACTAGCCACATGTTCCGGCATGAAGCATTGAGTAGCAATTGGGAGTGGGAATCACAGCTATTGCTTTCCTTCCAAACAAAGATTGGGCCCATTTACAAGGTGGCTCATTGCACTAAAAGGCCTATTGACATTTTTAGAATGGGGAAACAGGCAGGGAATTGACCAGCCCTGATCTTACGGGTGCCCAAGGTGAAGCTGCAAGTGAACTGAGGTCAAATGAATGGCCATCCCCACCACCCTGACTGAGATCAGCCAACTTAGCACAGACCCAAGATAAAAATGTGGCACCTTGCTGATCTGTGTGTTTCAGTACCAATCTATACAGTTACTCTATTGGCTGAATCACCTGGGGATTGTGAACCAAAAATGTCAAGACCATTGATCCCTGTGTGAAGGCTGGGATGTTCCTGCCACTGACCTTGCTGATGTATCCATGGTGAGGATGTTTATATGTTAATAGTATGTGTCAGCATCACGACAGATTAATCCTGGTCTTCCATCAGATAAGGTTTGTCCAGCTATTCAGTAATTCCCGCCTACCTGAACAAACTTCAAGATTTTGATGGACCTAAAGAGACTGGATCAGATATTGTTGCTGATTGCTTTTCCAGGGATCCAGGCCAAGACGGTTGTTCTGTAGATATCTGGGGATACATAAATGTGATTTTCCAACACATCTTACTGGCAATCGGACAATAAGAAGACCTGTCTCCCGTATAAATTCTTAAATGTTCAACTTTATACATGACACAAAGAGCAGAGGATACCATAGGTGGTGTGGCAATTCAGGATTGTAACAAGTACATTGGAGATCGCATGCCTGTTTACCACATCCTCCTATCTTAACTGAAAAGTAGTAAACACCACACTATTAGATCATATTGCTTTTCTTAAAACCACATCATAGTTCTCCATAAGCATTGCCACGAGAAATCCACTTTTTTTTTGTAATTATTTAGAACGGAATAGACACATGCGGGTGAGCTTTCAAACTTTACCGGTTTTCTGGTCTTTTTAACCATTGGCAGATACTTTTGTTTCCAGTTCTGTAATTAGGATTGATTTATTCAATTTAACATATTCCAATCATTTAAGAAAGTTTTATTTCAGCCCACACGAATGTAGTAAAGGCCCTTTTTAAAAAATCTTTATGTTGCTTCTCTGATGGGATTTAAATTAAAATCATGTGATAATGAAAGTATAATGATTCCAAGAAACATTCTTAGATGTCCGTTCCAAAGCAACTAAATACAGCTTTCTTTTTCTTTTATGTTCCTGTAAAAGTGCCAAGCATTGTTCATAACCGCTATATGTCCCTCATTTGACAAACCTCCCCACATTAACATGATAACCTGTACACTGGCTTTTCTGCTATTTTTAATACCACTGGCATTGAACTTCTTTGCAGTGGTTCTTTCCAGGGCTACACTATAGACTTGTGTGTAAATACTCCAGTTTCCAATGCACAAATGCCTTCAGGAGATGACAGGTGTCCCCTTCAGAAGAACAAATTATTTTGTAAAAGTTCAGGACACACCCCGAAAACCAGGCAGCCAGAGCAGTGGAATTTTCTGCAATCATAAGATTCCCACAATTGTAAGGGGCAACTACCCCTTAGTGTGCTGAATGTGCAGCTGGTATGTGATCACCGAAAACTGATCCCATTGAAATCCCAAAACAGATCGCGGGTACCACAAGTCTTAGTTTCATCTCATTGACTGCAGGGCTGACTCATTGGTGATGGGGATTCCCATAGAGGACCTGGCTGCTGATACTAGTGTGGAACAGGCTAAATGCCAATGAAGAGAGGGACAGTGCCACCCATGCCTCAGCAAGGGTGGAGTTCAAGAGTTCTTGGACCTTAATCTTTTCCAATATTTTGCCGGCTAAAATGTAATATTGGAACCTCTTTGAATATGATTTCCAGTTTTCTGAGTCGTCATCAAAAGTGCCCATTGCACCACATTTCCCACCATTTTTCACGGTGTTGGAATGCTCTCCCTCTTTGCTTAAATCAGTGGTCGAGTTCATTCTGTATGGGCCCTTCCTTTGCATTTTTGTACCCAAAACATTACCGGTTCCGAAGCCAAGGATTTCTGACCTTTTGTTGATCGATTGATCTGTTGAAGCTGCTCCACTCCAACTTTGGAGTTTTGAAATCAACTTAGAGTCATGGCAGAAGCTCATCCAGGATTGCTGCAGCTGGTGCAAACAAACAAAACCTGGGGCGGGATTCTCTCTGCCCAGGGCCGGGCCGGAGAATCCCCGCGACCGGAGCAAATCGCGCCATGCCACACCGACGCCAGTGGAGAATCAGCACCATTGGCGCCGGCGTGGTTGGCGTGGCGCCGGACGCGGCCATTCTAGGTGGCCCCCACCCCCCCCCCCCCCCCGCTGCCGATTCTCAGACCAGGATGGGCCGAGCTGCCGTCATAAAAACGGCGAGTCTCGCCGGCGCCGTCCACACCTGCTCTCAGCCGGCGGGAACTCGCCGTGGAAGGGTCGGGGGAGGGGGGGGGGGGCTGTGGGTGGGGGAGGGGGGTTATGATCCCGGGGGGGGGCCTCCGATGTGGCCTGGCTCGCGATCGGGGCCCAACGTTCGGCGGGCCGGCCTCTCGGGCCCCTGTAGTCCTGCGCCATGTTGCGTCAGAGCAAGAATTTAAGCAGGAATGAATCCAACAGATCACTCAACCCTCGGGTCTGCTCCAAACGTCAAACAGTTTATTACGCTTGTGGGGAGTAAGTCGCTGGATACATCATGCGCCTCTCTGCTAAACATAGGAAAGCATCCATTTTTTATACAATTCGAACAGTTATACAGCCCACCTCGGCTGGATACAATCCAAGCATAAAAATTACTGGTTACTCGGCAACGGCTTCATGAACCGTTCACAATAGATACAGGTCCCTTATCAATTGTTCTTCAGTGTTCTTGCTACCTCGCAAAATGAGACTTTCTCATCTCACCCTTGTTACAGACTGGCACGCCAGGCAACACTTCTTAAAGGCAGCGCTGAGAGCTACTGATCAGGAAAGCCTTGCAGAATAAGCCATTTCTGTGTATGTTCGTGGGAACTAAGGATTCACAAATGTGGCCAAGCCAGTTGACAAAAACCCCATGACGCCTAACAAACTGCTATATTTTACATATGTAATCAGGATTATGCATTGTTAGTAGTTAGCATGTATCTTGGAGATAATATGTATTTGAATCAATATGCATAGAGGTGCCTCTCTTCTGGGCCCCGCCGACGAGAACATAAATGCACATGCATTCTATCAGAATGAGGGCAAAAATCAATGGACAGATTCATCCTTGGTTTCTGACAATATTCCAATGAAACTGGAGGCCAGGCTAAGGAAGAGCACCTCTTCTTTCGCTGACCTTTCATTTTGTTCTTACCAACCTTCTCATTCTTTGCCTCTGTACTTGCGTGTAAAGTGTTCATTCCCAAATATCTTCCAGTTCTGAGGAAAGGTCAGCAAGCTGAAATGTTAACTATTTTTCTATCTCCAGGGATGCCTGACCCTCATAGTATTTTCAGCATTTTTCTGTTTTATTTTTCTTTAACATTGAACAGGTAAATGAACAGCATTCAGTACAAACTGTACATTGCACAGTCTTATTCTTCTTGTAAAAAGAAAACTGAAAAAATACTTTTCTTGTACTTATTCAATGTAAAATGAATTTGTGAAACACTGTCACTTGCATAAGAACTAGGAGCAGGAGTAGGCCATCTGGCCCCTCGAGCCTGCTCCGCCATTCAATGAGATCGTGGCTGATCTTTTGTGGACCCAGCTACACTTTCCCGCCCTATCACCAAAACCCTTTATTCCTTTATTCTTGAAAACATTTAATGAAGGAGCCTCAACTGCTTCACTGGGCAGAGAATTCCATAGATTCACAACCTTTGGATGAAGAAGTTCCTTCTAAATTCAGTCCTAAATCTACTTCCCCTTATTTTGAGGCTATGCCCCCTAGTTCTGCTTTCACCCACTAGTGGAAACAACCTGCCTGCATCTACCCTATCTATTCCCTTCATAATTTTATATGCTTCTATAAGGTCCCCCCCCCCGCATCCTTCTAAATTCCAATGAGTACAGTTCCAATCTACTCAACCTCTCCTCGTAATCCAACCCCCGCAACTCTGGGATTAACCTAGTGAATCTCCTCTGCACACCCTCCAGTGCCAGTACGTTCTTTCTCAGGTAAGCAGACCAAAAGTGAACACAATACTCCAGGTGTGGCCTCACTAACACTTTATACAGTTGCAGCATAACCTCCTTAGTCTTAAATTCCATCCCTCCAGCAATGAAGGATAAAACTCCATTTGCCTTCTTAATCACCTGTTGCACATGCAAACCAACTTCTTGCGACTCATGCAGGAGGACACCCAGGTCCCTCTGCACAGCAGCATATTTTAAATTACTTCTTACATGCTAGCATAGAACTATTGCCTAGATCGTTGCTAGAAATGTTCCCTCTTCATGTCCAAGGTTTTAAAAACAAGGGTGGCGCTGAGTCCAGGGGTGGCGATTTTCGGGGTGTCGGAAGATCCGGGAATCCAGGAAGAGAAAGAGGCAGATGTTCTGCCCTTTGCTTCCCTGGTAGCCCGGAGATAGATACTATTGGTATGGAGGGACCCAAAGCCCCTGAAGTCGAAGACCTGGCTATCGGACATGGCTAGCTTTCTCTGTATGGAGAAAATTAAGTTCCCCTTAGAGGTTCACTGTTAGGGTTCACACGAAGGTAACAACCGTTCATCGACTTCCTTGCAGAAAATTAATCGTCAGCAGACGGGGGTGGGGGGGGGAGGGGGGGTTGCGGGGGGGGGGGGGGAGTAGTTTAGGTTAGTGTCGGGGGGTAATAAGGATGGGACCTGTAGGAAAGGTAAAACGGTTTTTTGCACTATGTTTATGGTTTCATGTATCTTGTCTATTTTGTTGTTGTTTCTCCACCAAAAATACCTCAATAAAATGTTTATTTAAAAAAAAGAAATGCTCCCACTAAGCTTCTTGGCCGCATTCACTGCAAAACAACATAAACGATTCATGCAGGTTGAGTCAAGTTGACCCCTTTAAGTTACCACTGCTCACGGTTGAGAAAAAATGGTTCCCATACTTAAATAAATAAGCTGCTCACAACCAAAAAACAATCAGAGAAAGTTGTCTGCTAGCTTTAGACTTTGTGTTGAAGGAGTGATACCTCAGCCACAGGCATGAATTGAGAAATCAATGTCTAAAACCCAAAGACAGAACAATGTTCATACCAACTTCATGCCCACTCATTGTCCTGAGCAGTAGTTTACCCAGTTCTTGCAATTAAAACAAGTGCATGTGCCCAGCTGCAGCCTGATTTATTAACATTACAGCTGTGTATGCAGGAGTCCGATTAGCTCAGTTGGCTGGATGACTGGTGAGTGTTTCAGAGGAATGTCAACAGCATGGATTTAATTCCTCTTCTGGCTGAGGTAGACTTGGAACCTGCCTCCTCACCCTATTGCTGAGAATGGAAGGCAAGGGCAAACCACCACTGACAAGAACTGCCAAGGAAAACAGCTTAGAATGAAACATCAGCAGGCGATGCGCCAGGAGCTGCCTTAAGGCAGAGAACTCATGGAATGGAACTGTGTGTGCATGAGTATAGGTAGTTGTTCTGACATGAATCTCATGCCATAGGAAGTCAGCTCACGATATAAGCACCCATTGACGCCAAAAAAAGGACACAAAAGAATTGCATTCTAAAACAACTTTGTAAAAACATTAGGATTAAATTTGAAATGAAACTAATTGTAAATAAAAGCATGGCGTTTGGTACAGTACATCTGCACTTTGCCATGGGAAATCTCCGGTTTCCCTGGTGCAAAGGTCAGAAAGAAATATGCCAGCTCATATAGCTGGCTTAACGGGTGACCATTTTCCATGTAAAACCTGAAAACTGCCCGATGCTAAACTCCCCCATGTGGGGGTAGTGCTGGGAAAACAAAGCGACCCGTACAGCTCCTTCTCCACTTAAACAGTCATCTATCTGGGAGGGCAAGTGTTGGTTTGTGCAGTCACTTGCCTGAAAACTGTTATACCACCTTATTTTTTTTATGTCTCTTCATTTCTCCCTGTCACATTTTTGCCTTCTCTTGATTTGGAAAGTTAAACAACATGTTTCAATCATGTAGAATTGTAACAAAGGGAGAGGTTGTTTAGCCCAGTCGGTCTATGTTGGTATTTATCTTTCACATGAGCAGCAGTATGTTTACAATCCCCTATAATGCATATTATCATTGTCTTGACTGAATAGGTCCAGGAACTAAATATTAAAAAAAACTACAAAGACTCAGCAGGTCAGACAGTGACAGTGGGAAAGAGGTGACTTTGCATGTTGACTGATGCATTATCAATTACGACGAGACGAGAGAATAATCGAGGCTTTATTACGCAGCGATGTGGAGCCTCCCGCAGCTGCTGGCGAAATGGCTGCAGCTCGGAGAGCCCACACATTTATACTCCGCCTACTGGGCGGAGCCAGCAGGCAGGGATCTACCCCCATACCAGTAGTACGGGGGCCTTACCATAATACCCTTACCGTAATATAATACAACAGTGGTGACTACCACATTCACCACTGTTAAAAAAGAGTCCAGTGGGGGTGGTGGAAACTATTTGCATAAAATTTGGTTATTAAAAATTTTAGAAAGAGTCTACAAATTTAGACAGTCGGGCGCCTTGATACGTTGTTGCGAGCACCGCAGGTGTGGTGTTGATTCAGGCATCAGTTTGGTCGTCGGTGACTGCAGGAACGTGTCGGCCTTATCTTCATCCACGGGTGGGACCAAGGGGAGGGTGGATCGTCCTGGAGCGGGGGCTGTGGTGGGGTGTGCCGGGGGGGGGGGAGGGAGGGTGGTGCCGGGGCAGAGAGGGGGGTGCGGGGACCCAGCTGGTCCCGGAGGGAGACTGTGTCTTGGCGGCCGTCGGGGTACGGTGCGTAGGCGTACTGTGGGTTTGCATGGAGTAGCTGTACCCTCTCAACCAACGGGTCCGCCTTGTGTAGCTGCACGTGCTTACGGAGGAGAATGGGTCCTGGAGCTGTCAGCCATGTTGGGAGCGAAACCCCGGAAGAGGACTTCCTAGGGAAGGCAAAGCAACGTTCACGGGGAGTTTCGTTAGTCGCAGTACACAGGAGCGACTGAATGGAGTGAAGGGCGTAGGGGAGGACATCCTGAAAGTGGGAGGCAGGGAGATTTCTGGACCGTAGGGCCAGCTGGGCGACCTTCCAGACCGTCCCATTCTCACGCTCCACCTGCCCGTTTCCCCGGGGGTTGCAGCTAGTCATCCTGCTCGAGGCAATGCCCCTGTTGAGCAGGAACTGACGCAGCTCATCGCTCATAAATGAGGATCCCTGGTTGCTGTGGACGTAGGCGGGGAAACCGAACAGAGCGAAGATGGTATTAAGGTCTTTGATGACGGCGGCAGGCGTCATGTCGGGGCATGGGATGGCGAAGGGGAATCTCGAGTACTCGTTGACCACACTGAGAAAGTACGTGTTGCGGTCGGTGGAGGGGAGGGACCCTTTGAAGTCTATGCTGAGGCGTTCAAAGGGGCAGGAGGCCTTCACCAGGTGTGCACGGTCTGGCCGGTAGAAGTGCGGTTTACACTCCGTGCAGACCTGGCAGTCTCTGGTGATAGCCCTGACTTCCTCGATGGAGATGGGCAGATTGCGGGCCTTTATGAAGTGATAGAAGCGGGTGACGCCTGGGTGACAGAGATCGTCGTGCAGTGTGCGGAGTCGGTCCACTTGTGCGCTGGCACATGTACCTCGGGATAGGGCATCCGGGGGCTTGTTGAGCTTACCGGGGCGCTAGAAAATCTCGTAATTGTAGGTGGAGAACTCGATCCTCCACCTCAAGATTTTATCATTTTTGATCTTACCCTGCTGTGTGTTGTAAAACATGAAGGCAACCGACCGTTGGTCAGTGAGGAGAATGAATCTCCTGCCGGCCAGGTAATGCCTCCTATGTCGCACAGCTTCAACAATCGCTTGGGCCTGCTTTTCGACGGAGTGCTGAATTTCAGAGTCATGGAGGGTGTGGGAAAAGAATGCCACGGGCTGCCTGCCTTGTTGAGAGCGACGTCTGATGCGTCGCTCTCAACTTGGAAGGGTAGCGTCTCATCGACCGCGTGCATCGCGGCCTTGGCGATGTCGACCTTGATACGGTTGAAGGCCTGGTGAGCCTTGGCTGTCAGTGGGAAAACAGTGGAGTGAATGAGTGGGCGGGTCTTGTCCGCATAGTTAGGGACCCATTGGGCGTAGTATGAGAAGAACCCCAGGCATCATTTTTTTTTTTTTTTATAAATTTAGATTACCCAATTATTTTTTCCAATTAAGGGGCAATTTAGCGTGGCCAATCCACCTACCCTGCACATTTTTGGGTTGTGGGGGCGAAACCCACGCAGACACGGGGAGAATGTGCAAACTCCACACGGACAGTGACCCAGCCCCAGGCATCATTTGAGGGCCTTAGGGCATTGGGGGAGGGGGAGTTCCATGAGGGGCGCATGCGATCGGGGTCGGGCTCTCGAACTCCGTTCTGGACCACATTGCCGAGGATGGCTAATCGGTCTGTGCTGAACACACACTTCTCCTTGTTGCAGGTTAGGTTAAGGGGTTTGGCGGTGTGGAGGAATTTGGAAAGGTTGGCGTCGTGGTCCTGCTGGTCGTGGCCGCAGATGGTGACATTGTCCAGGTACGGGAAAGTGGCCCGCAGCCCGTACCAGTCAACCATTCGGTCCATCTCCCGTTGGAAGACCGAGACCCCGTAAGTGACGATGAAGGGAACCCTAAGGAAATGGTAAAGGCAGCCGTCCGCTTCAAATGCGGTGTACTGGCGGTCCACCTTGCAAACGGGGAGCTGGTGGTAGGCAGATTTCAGGTCCACTGTGGAGAAGACCCGGTACTGTGCAATCTGATTGACCATATCAGATATGCGAGGGAGGAGGTACGCATTGAGCTGCGTGTACCGATTGATGGTCTGACTGTAGTCAACGACCATCCTGTTTTTCTCCCTAGTTTTCACCACTACCACTTGGGCTCTCCAGGGGCTGTTGCTGGCCTCGATAATGCCTTCCCGTAGCAGCAGCTGGACCTCAGACCTGATGACGGTCCTGTCCTAAGCACTGTACCGTCTGCTCCTGGTGGCGACAGGTTTGCAATCCGGGGTGAGGTTCGCAAACAGGGAAGGTGGGTCGACCTTAAGGGTCGTGAGGCCGCATACAGTAAGGGGTGGTAGGGGCCCGCCAAATTTCGAGGTTAGGCTCTGGAGGTTGCACTGGAAGTCCAGGCCGAGTAGCAAGGCAGCGCAGAGGTTGGGAAGGACGTAGAGGCGGAAGCCACTGAACTCTACGCCCTGGATGGTGAGAGTGGTGGTGCAGTACCCCCGGAGTGGGACCCGGAGCCCAGGGAGATTCTCTGGTTGGTGGGGTGGACCGTGAGGGAGCAGCGCTTTACCCGTATCGGGGTGGATGACGTTCTCAGTGCTGCCGGAGTCCAGAAGGAAAGGAAACCTTGTGCCCGTCGACCTTCACTGTCGTCAACGTGGTCACGAGGTTGTGCGGGCGTGACTGATCAATCGTAACGGAGGCCAGACGTGGCTTGTCGGCAGCGGTTGCAGGCGATGAGCGGCCTGACGAGGTGTCCGACGAGCAGGGATCCCTCGGGGAAGATGGCGGCTACCACGGGCCGCATGTGTCCTGAGGCGGGCAAGGTGGCAGCGCCAATGAGCCACATGTGTGAGGCGAGCAAGATGGCGAGTAAGATGGCGGCTCCCACAGGCCGCACGTGGTCTGAGGCGAGGAAGATGGCGGCGCCCACGGGCCGCACAAGGTCTGCGGCGAGGAGGATGCCTGCGCCCGCGGGTCGCACATGTGGGGTGCCGGGGCAACAGCGGCGACCGAGCGGGCCTGGCACACAGCAGCAAAATGTCCTTTCTTACCGCAGGCCTTGCAGAGCGCGTTCCGTGCCGGGCAACATTGTCGGGGGTGTTTTGACAGTCCGCAGAAGTAGCACTTGGGTCCCCCAGGATTGTGTGGTTGCCGCATGACGCAGGTCTGGGGTTGGCTGGGGAAGGTTGCTGACGGGGTGCATGGTAGGGTGTTCACTGGCGGGGTCCACAATGTCCGGGAGGGGTGGGCCGCGCGGTCGGGGGCATACGCCTGTGTATTGCGTGAGGTGACCGTGAGAGAGAGCGCTAGTTTCTTGGTCGCCGCGAGGTCGAGGGTAGCCCCTTCTAAGAGTCACTGGCGGATGTAGGCCGACTCTGTGCCTGTAACGAACGCGTCTCTAAGTAGCAGGTCCGAATGTTCAGCAGCCGAATCGGCCTGGCAATTGCAGTCTCTCACTAGGAGTTGCAGGGCACACCAGAAATCTTCAACAGACTCACCGGGGAGTTGATGCCGCGTGGAGAGGAGGTGCCTGGTGTAGATCTTGTTGATCTGCTGCATGTAGTTCTCCTTCAGTAGCGCCATGGCCTAAGCTTATATCTGCCCCAATGTCCTTGTAGATTCTTATGGAGTGTCCTTCCCATTTGCAGGTTCTATTTTTCCTGGCCCAGCGCAGGATTGTTTCCCTGTCTTGGTACCGGTGCAGTTTCACGATAACTGCTCTCGGGTGGTCCCCTGCTTTGGGATTTGGGCGCAGCGACCGATGTGCTCTGTCCATTTCTGGTGGGTTGGGAAAGGTTTCCCTCCCTACTAAGTTGCCCAGCACCTTGGCCATGTATGCTGTGGGGTTTCTACCCTCGATCCCCTCTGGCAGGCCCACTATCCTGACATTTTGTCTTCTCGAGCGGTTTTCCTGGTCGTCCACTCTGCCCTTCAGGCTCCCCTGTGATGTGCCCAGTCTCGTCACCTCCTTCTCCAGGGCCGTGATCCAGTCGCTCATGTCAGTCGCTGCTTTCTCCAGCTCCTTAATGGTCGCCTCTTGGGCTTCCAGTTTCTCCCCTTGGGCCTCCAGTTTCTCTTCTGCTCTGCCCAGGGTGAGCTGCACCTCCGTCAGGGCCTTGGCCATTGCTGCCTGCACTGCAGCCTCTATGTCTGCCCTAGTCTCTGCTTTGTTTACCTGCTGATGCACCCTCAGCGCCTCGGCAAAGGCTGCCTTCCAGTTCCAGCTCCCCCTTGACCCTGGGGGAGAGGGAACCTGTCTGTCCAGCTCTTTTTGTTGCGGCGATACTTCCGTTCTGCCGCTTCGTGCGCTGATTCGCTCGCCTGAGCTGGCTCGCCCATTGCCCCGTCTGCCTCTGGTGCCCCTTCTCCCTCTGCTTTGGCTCCCTTCTGGCATTTTTTTCCCCCCCTTCCCTTTCCTCTTTTTTTTTTCCTTTATCCCCCCCTTTCTTTCCCTTTTTTTTGTTTGTTTCTTCCCTTTTTCTTTTCTCCTCCCTTCTCTCCTTTACCACTTTATTTTGCCTCTTTTATAAAATTCTTCTCAGGAGAACTTGTTTTGGGTGAGAAAAAAAAAGTGCAAAAAGAATAATTTTTCCCCCTCCGCGTCTCTTTAAAAGTTTTGTTTTTGCAAAAGTTCTTTTTTTCCTTTCTTTTCCTTCACTCACCCAGGGTCGAGCGAGAGAGAGAGAGAGAGAGAGGCTTCTGGCCGGGAGTCCCTTTGTTCCTGCCTCGTTGTGGTGGCCGCCGGGGGGTGGGGTGGGGAGGAGGGGGGGGCGGTCGGTCGGTCCCCGCTTCTGTCCCCGCTACTTGGTCCGGGCCACCACTCGTTGCACCCTGCGCTCTCCTGCTGGGTGGGGGGTGGGGGGGGGGGGTGTTGTCGGTCGAACCTCCGTACCTCCCAGTCTGACAGGTTCGGCCGCCGCTTCGGTCCGGGCTGCCGCTTATTCTGCCCTGAGCTCTGCTGCCGTTCGTGGCGGGGGTGGGGGGCGGTCGGTCGGTCGGTTTCCGCTTCTGTCCCCGCTGCTGTCCCCGCTACTTGGTCCGGGCCGCCACCCGTTGCACCCTGTGCTCTCCTGCTGGGTGTCGCCGGTCGCTCCTCCGTTCCTTCCTCTCTGCAGGTTCTTCCGCCAAAATGGCTGCAGCTTGGAGAGCCTACACATTTATACTCCGCCTCCTGCGTGGAGCCAGCAGGCAGGGATCTAGCCCCGTACGTGTAGTACAGGAGCCTTACCGTAATACCCTTGTATGCAGTATATAATACAACAGTGGTGACTACCACACTGACATATTTTATTTATCCTCAAGTTAAAAACATGAGGGGTGAATTTGAACTTGGGTGGTCATTCAAAGCGTGCCAAGTAGGGTGTCCCTGCCAGGTGTCAGTGCCATGGTACCAGGGGGATGGTTTAGCTCAGTTGGTTTGTGATGCAGTGCAAAGTGTGGATTCAGTTCCTGTACCAGCTGAGGTTATTCATGAAGTTTCGCCATCTCAACCCTAACCCTAACCCTACCCTAACCCTAACCCTAACCCTAACCCTAACCTGAGGTTTGGTGATCCTCAGGTTAAATAATCACCAGTCAGCTCTCACCCTCAAAGGGGAAAGCAGCCTATGGTTATCTAGGACTCTGTTCATTTACTTACTACCAGTGGGCAGTACACTGTTGTCTATGTCGGGAGCAGCGACTGAAGGGGGGTCCTAAAAGCGTGCTGGCTGAGAGGGGTTGGCTGAAGGAGGGTGCTGGCTCAGTGGCGGGAACTGAGGGGAGGGCTAAGGGGGGAGGGGGGTTCAGGATTCCCTCATGCACATGTTGTGTGGAGGTGGTATTACCATACACCCATCCTTGATGAGGGGTTGGGGATGCTCCCGTTGTCAGCAGAGGGTGTTGACATTTGTGTTGCTGGGATCGGAGCACCTGTTCAAGGTGGCGGCCTGATACCAATAAGTGCGGGGAAACCAGAGTGTTCACCGGTCTGCCTATTTTTGAATAGTCGAACTGTGAGAATGCCACCTCAGTGATGCTCCGAGCACCAGTGGGATACAGTCCCGATTCTCCACTGGCGGGAGCACTTTGACTCTGGAACAAAGAATGTCGACCCAAGACTCCAATCTGGCAGTAATCCTCTCCCCAATAGTTGTCCAATATTCAAAGGCTGCCAGCTCTCCATTGCCAGCCATGGACACTGCTCCTAATGCACCAGGGCCTTCTCCAGGAATCAGCGCTGCATCCCTGGAGACAAGTGAACGGTACAGGATGGGGGTCACAAGGAAGGGTCAGATCAAGGACAGGAGGTTGCCTTTCACAGCCTCCCCCTTCCTAATGCCCAGTCCCTGGATGTCTTATGTAAGTTCCAATAAATCACTGAGCCCCTATTAAATTCTGGTGGGCTTAGGAATAATTGGCTTTCAGGCAGCTTTAAGGGACTTATATTTATTTTGGTAAACATTAGAAATCAGGTATTGCTTTAAGTGGGTTTAATTTAATGTTTTTGTGCCTGGAAGAATAAAACCTATAGTTAGATTCAAGCTGGACAAAGGTGCTTGTATGTGTGGGGGTTGGTTTCAATTCCAATTGTGAATCTATTATGCCACGGCGTGAAGGGTGAATAGGCCAGCAGAAGTGTGTGGGCATTATTCAGCAACTTGAGGCCCTTTTAAGGAACTGAGGCTTTAATTTTTGCTGGATATATTGCAGTTGGGCACAGGGAGGGGTGAACATTTCTCAGGTCTGCCAGGAGAAGCCTGGACAAGATAAGGGAGTTTCAAAGATGCAGGCTTCCTAAGGAACAAGTTACAATCCAGATAACCAGGGAATTGGGAAAGAACTGTGAGAATGCCACCTCGGTGATGCTCCGAGCACCAGTGGGATACAATCCCGATTCTCCACTACAAAGTGGCAATCACTGTTGGATTGCCACGCCACTCCCACCAACTGCTCTCTGACACTGCTCTACATTTCTGGCCCGGTCATCCGAGCCCAGCTTCTTCAGAAATGTGGAGTGTACAGTCCCACAAAGAGCTTCATCATATCACTGGAGTGTTGATGGGAAGACAAAACACCACACCTTTTATGGCAGTAGCAGCTGTAAGGTAAATTTAAGTGTCCAGTGTGAATGTTAGTGAATGAATGAGTGAGTGGGCTGGATGAAAGGTGGGTAGGTGGTTGAGGTATGTGGGTAAGATGGCAGGTTGGTAGGGTGAGTAAATTAGCTGCATAGTTATAGGGGGCTGCACAGTGGCACAGTGGTTAGCACTGCTGTCTCACAGTGCCAGGGACCCGGGTTCAATTCTGGCCTCAGGCGATGTGTAGGTTAGATTAAGGGGTTAATGGGATAGGGCAGGGGAGTGAGCTTGAGTGAAGTACTCTTTCAGAGGGTCGGTGCAGACTAGATGGACTGAATGGCCTCCTTCTGCACTGTAGGAATTGTCTAATTACCCATGAGATCGACTAGGCTTTTTCTGTTTAACATTTCTTAAGTTCCCAGGTAAGTATGTTGGTACTATCCGAAGTCTCTGACTGTAACTCAGAGTCGGAAACAATCACTAAGTGTCACAAGATCCAAGGGAATTGCCCACCAGAGGTTCAAATTTCCCTGGTAATTTTCACGAAGGTCAGAGTGTTGGGACTTCCATGAGGTCCTGATGCATATTTGGGTCATATGTCCAATCACCGATAATCCTGACACCACAAGACATGGGCCTTAATATATGTGTGTGGGACTAGGCTAAAATGTCTGAAGAGTTCAAATGTTCAAACACATATTGTTACATATATAATTATGAGAATATATTGGAATAGGATAGTTTCCCTCACCCAGGGAATGCATTCCCATGGGAAAATAAGGAAGAATCCCTGTCCCAGGTAATTATATCAATTTAGAAAGAGAAAGGATTGAACAGCAAGAGCAAAACCTTGAAAAATAGAGGAGAGAGAACAGGACCAATAGTAAGAAGGTTAAGAAATAGAGAAAGAATAAAAGCAAAGAAGAACAAAATAAAAGTAAGGAGAAAAATCTATGAATCAGGAAAATTCACAAAACTAGGAAAGGAATCAATGTGAAAATGAAAAAAGCTAAATCAACAATTATCTTAAAAACAAAAACAATTGTCTAACTGGATAAATGGAGTTGAGGTAGCAATGAAAATGCCTGAACAAAAAGATAAACATGATCACTCAAAGTCGATTAACAGGGAAACTGTCAGCAATTAAATGGAAAGAAAGAAACAAATACTGCATTAAAAACAAAGCATCAATGAAATAAACCTGACAGTTTGTACCACAGCCTGAGGTTAAAGGGCATGGGCAGGATTCTCCGTTTCGTAATCGGCGATCGGGCGGAGAATCTATTTTTACGCCTGTTTTACCCATGTTGCGCATGCTCCGCCCCCTCCAAAACAGCGTTATTGCGGCACGTGCCACACGCTGTTGGGACAGCCTCAGGACATCACCTGAAGGCTCGCCCTGATGCTCTGCCCCCGTTGGGCTGAGTTCCCGACCGCGCGGTTGACATGTGGTGTCAGCGGTCGGGAACCCGACGTGTCGGCTGCGGACTGTGTCCAGCACTGCCACAGTCAGGCGGGAGTTGTTCTGCTGGCGGGGGGGGCCTTCAGTGTGGAGGCCTGCCGTTTTATACGTGACACGGCTGATAGCCCTTCACCGGTAGGAGGATCGGTGCTGCGGTGGCGGCGATTTTTCCCACGTCAAACACCATGGATCCTCCGAACATAGCCTCAAAATCAGAGAATCCAGCCAAATGGATTTGGTTTACCCATTGGCATCTGAACCAAACATTTCAGAATTTTATCTTGCCATCAAAAATATTCAGGCAATGATCACCCCGAGATTGTCTTCACCACATGAGAATTTACAGATCTTAATGTTTAGTGGAGCCAATAATGCAGTTCCACTTGGTAAACTACAACATCCTCAAGAGATTGGGATTCCTCTTCAGGAAATTCCTCATATCACTATTGAAAAATAGGGAATATAAAAATTATAGTTTGCAGAAATACTAAAACTTGGTTTACCTTATTGCCTTCTGTAATAATATCACAGATGAACTATGAATATATACTTCCAGTGTGGTCTTTCTTTAGTGCTATGGTCTCATGCAATCAGATGTGATTAACATTTCAAAATGTTGTTTACATTTACATTAACATTCCATCAGTTATGTTTGTTTGAACGTTGTCTGTAACGATGCTAAGAGTGCATGGGCTTTTAATTCTGGCTTTAGAATTTGTGCTAATGTATTCCTTTTGCCAAGACTGGGATCATGCAGGCAAATGCGTGAAGGGCGATTAAATGTAGATTTCAACTGTTGTCATTTGACAGTCCCCAGTGTTTAACTCTTGTAGTAGTTGGAAGTTTGCAATTTTTGTTGATGTAGAATTTGCTGTGCTAGTTTAGGAAATGTATAAATATGGGATTATGTTACGTGGCAGTAATGCAGTAACAACAGATCCTTTTTATAAAGGCAAATAACTAGGTTTGTGGCATATGAGGAAAGGGCCATTGCTGAGCTGCAAAGTTTCCAGCCTGCTTTGTCCACGGGTCTCATCTGTTTGCAAAATCCTGCAGGTCAAAGTTTGGAATGACATAAAAATGTCAAGTTATGACTGGACAAATAATCTGTGTACTTTTAACTCCCACGCTCCCACTTTCTGCCCTGAAGTAGGGTTAGAATCAACCCTCTGTGTAAGGTTGCAAGAGGCTTTCAAGCACAGTTCAATTTTGGGACATTATTAAAATAAGATAGTAATCAGATTTGCAATTTTGATTGTTAAATGCACTAAAAGCACATAATTTAAGGCCACTTCTCTTACACAATTGGAAGAGCACCATCAGTATGCAAATTGCACCAATTAAGGAAAATACCTGAGGGCACTTTGGATTTGTCAATAAATACAGCCTTTCCTGCATTGCACAAATCCTAAGACTACTTTGTTGAAGTTTTATATTTATATCCACTTGTTTTCATAATTCTGCTTCAAAACGGCGCTTATGTAGACCACGGGGGGGGGGGGGGGGGGGGGGGGGGGGATTTCCCTCTCCTGTTTTGGGGGGAATAGGATCAATGGCGGGAGCAGGAAATTCCATGGGAGTCCCAAAAAACAGTTTACGCCACCAGTGATATAATGAAAACTCCAATGTTCATTGTCGAGATCTCCATTTCATTACATTTAAATGTCACTGTCGGGCCTTTACGCCTGATAGTCCCCCTATCCTCGTTAGATTGTCCCTTCACTTTGGCATGAGGACACCCTGACGTGAATCATGGCAATTCTCCCAAATTGTTCAGGTGAGGGGGGTTGGGGGGGGGGGGGGGGGGGGGGGGAGTGGCAAGCATCATGTCTGTATCAGGGCGCAGTGCCAGGGTTCAGTGCCAGGGCAAGACCAGGGTCAGTGCCAGGAGGCAGGGCTGCGGTGGCTCCATGGAGGGGCATTTGTTCCGTTGGGGGGGGGCGGGTGGTTGCGTGTTGTGGGGAGGTGTTCCATGAGGTGGCTGGGGATGCTCAGGTTGGTGGTGTTTTGAGAGGGGGGGGGGATTGATTCAATTTCTTATTTTTTGCATTGTTAAAATTGGTGCCCCGATATTTTAGAATCTAAGTTGCTGCACGTGATGTAGTGGGACCTGCCCCCTTAGATTTTTTTTATGTTAAGTCCCTATCAATACAGTGGAAGATTAGGCCATTGGATTCCACAGTTTTTCTTACCTGCTGCCACACTCTGCAACTATATCAGAAAATTCTGCCCTATGTCAATTCTACGTGGACAGACAACAGGCCATTAGCTTTGTGGGTCAGTGGAAGGTATCATCAGTGATATTAATGAGGAATAATAATAATAATAATCTTTATTGTCACAAGTGGGCTGACATTAAGACTGCAATGAAGTTTCTGTGAAAATCCCTGAGTTACCACACCACGGGACCTGTTTGGGTACTCAGAGGGAGAATTCAGAATGCCCAAGTCACCTAACAAGCACATCTTTCGGGAGGGAACCAGATCACCCAGAGGAAACCCACGCGGACATGGGGAGAACTTACAGACTCTGCACAGACACTGCGCAAGCCGGGAATCGAACCCGGGTCCCTGCCGCGGTGAAGCAACAATGCGAACTACTGTGCTACCATGCTGCCTATTAATGCCATTCGAGACAGGCAGGTAGCAGCCCTCAGCAATGCCTGGCCTTGGAGAATTGGTGCTGAACCAGGAAGTTCCTGGGTGATCCATGTGGATTGATGGAACTTATTTTTCAATCTTTTTACTGCTGAGAAAAAGTGGACTTTCCTGGACATGCTCTCTTAGCATTAAAAGGTGCTTGGAAAGTGAAGCGTTTGCACGTATATCCAAACACCCATGCAATTGGCACGTTATTGATGAATTTGGTACAGGGTGCAATTTGTCGTAAAATGGATCTGCCAGTTGAATATTTCGTTACAGCTACCAATCCTAATCTGAAGACCAAACGCTTTGAAGAACATAGTTTTTGGAAATGATTTGATTTTCTTTTGACTCGTGTTTAAAATAACTATCCGATACCTTCTGAAGGCTGCGAATTCTGGACAGAAATTGCATTTAAAAGACTTGATTCTAGAGATAAATATGTGTAAGTTGTTACTGATATATCAAAATTTGGCAGGACTACAGCGCAGTTTGACCATTTGTGTTGCCCAGAAATATTTTCCATCATTCTCGCAAGTCAAATAAACAGTGCATATGTGACAAAGAAACAATAAAACCGGGAACGATGACTATTGCATAAGTAACAGGGTTAGGGGTTACACTACTGTACTTAAATTCATAAAACAGAATAGATTGACTTCTCTGTCAACACTGTGACACAAAATCCTCAAGAGTCTTCTCAGATTTTGCTATCATTTTTACACAGACCATAATATTGTTTTAATATCCCAGACTGCGCCCAATGCCTGAGAGACTTTCTATTGTAGCTGCCTTTAAATACTGAATGAGTCACCCTTTTTCAAATCTGAAGCAGCTGAAGGCAGTGGTCATTTTAAATTTTAATCAAGGTGCCAAATCTATTTTCAATGTTCTGTTAGCCCATGGCCTCCTTTAACTATTGAAATGATCGAATATGGAAATCAGAATAATCATTCCTGGGTATTTTGTTTTTATCAGCCCACTTATATAAATCACAAAAAAACAATTTACAGAATTATCATATTGAAATATTGCGTTGCTGGGGAATGGAATATATATTTGGAGAATAGAATACATAAATGCTTGACATTTGGTGATTATATTGAGTAATGCTGGAGACAATATAATATAATTAATGGCCCGTCGAGGTTGCTCGAAAGTGTTCTGAGCCCAGTTCACTCAGCTGCATTCAGGTGACATTTCTATTTTCCACAGTTTTAGCACTGTGTGCCTTACAGACAAATTATATAAACCCCAACATTAGCCTGAAAAAGTGCAGGCTGAACAGGGTTTGGGATTGACTCCTAACTAGTTGCCAAGCCATTTTAACTCTTAGGTGTAATTTAAACTTGTCGATACTGTCTAGCGGCTGACGCCGGTGGGAATGACGTTAGAGTCAATAGACAGGAACAGGAAATTGGGTTAGAGGCCAAAGCAGTCAACAGTCTCTAAAATAAGGTTAGTTCTTGGAGTGATGTCTCCAAAGAACTGAAAGAGAGAACGCTGGGGCAAGGATTCTCAAGGAATCCTTGCAGGGTTCAGAGGAGAGCCCCTGCTCCTCCTCGCTGAAACATTTTTAATAATGGTCTTGTCTTGGCCTCTTCTGGCCACTCTGCAGCCTCCTGCTAAGCTTCTACAGGCTTCCCAGTTTCTGCAGTTAGAATTGCATTGCAGCATCGATGACATTATTGGCCCGCCTCTATGGAGCGAGCTGCCCTCCCATTATGAGTTCCTAATAAATAGAAATGGTGAAGAATGGGAACATGCTGGGAATGTTGCATGGACCCACCATCCCCTGACTGTTATTTTAACCACACACTCTTCCTATTCCTGCTGGTTTACAGTCAGAACTGCAGTGTGCATTTGAAACCATTCTCAGTAGTAAACACAAATGCAATACTGCTTGGAAAAGAGGTTATTTTAACCTCTCATTCTTGCCAAGCATTAGAGATTAGACACCACCCTTCACCTTTCCTTCACTGCGTTTGAGGCCAACTATCGAGAGATGAACACAGTTGGGTAATAAGTGAAAGTAATCCATCCCAAACATCTTTTATACAGAGTATACAATGTACTTACCATGACCAAAGCTCATGGCTTTATTGAGCTGCAATGCATGAATGGATCAGAATAAGCAGACTACACAGGAAAGCAGGCAGAGATATTCTGCACCTTAAAAACAATGGATGAATCAGATTAGAGAGTGAAAATATTATTAAGGTTTGCTTTTTTCTTTTAATTCACAAGAAACAAAAACACTTAATACTCTATATTGTAAGTGTTACTCATTGTAACCCATGGCATTGTGCCAAAATAAATTATTTTAGGATTTAAAAATACTGTTTTAAGAATACAACAGCAAGAGAATTTGGATAAATTAAGCATGAAATTCATACTGTGTGAGGGGTTCTGGTGTTAAAATAAGCATGTGTGAGAGCAGTTAGCCAACATGATGTTTGCAAAAGTGAGATTTGAGCTCCTTAACTGAGCATTCTGTGTAGGTACTCTAACTGTATCTGATAAAATTAATATTGGCCTGAGGGCAACATTATTCCTTGAAAAGAATGAAAGAGATTTAGATTTTAAAAGTATGTGTGTGTATAAATTTAAATGGAATAAACTCTATATTGAACACGAACAGCTAGGTATAAATGTAAACCTATCCATGATGACAGGCAAAGGTTTTGAACTATAGTATAGATTATGTACAATAAATGCATCATTGGACAAGCTAGTTTCCCTCACGGTGAAAGGACAATGTGGCTCATGAGTGACGAAAGTGAGGAAGGAGAAACTAAACTCTCCGATTCCATGGGAACTGCCTCATACTGTTCTCCAGATAAGACTTGTGCCTCAGTATGTTATGACCACTGGTGAGGTACTAAATTCACAGGCTTATTTTGGGTCCCAATTCTTCCATGTTAATGTGTCAGTAACAGAGATAAATATTTACATTGTCAGTGGGAAAGTATAGGAAAAGAAATGCCATTGCAGTTCCATATATAAGTTTTCTACTAACTGCTGGAGAAGGGTTTAACCACAACTTTATGGCAAGAGTGACAGGTAGAAATAGACCCAACTCATTCTCCGAATTGTAATTGACTTAAGTCTCGAGTGAACCCCAGATCTTACAACATTAACTGAATGTAAGAAATCTCATTTAAAAGTTAACCCAGCATGCTGACTGAAAATTAAACACTTTAATGTATCAGCGCCTTGAGATCTTATACTGTTACTTCCAATCTTTGGTGTTCCCTACATCTCTTTACAACTGTTCCCTTGGCAGATTTCTGATTTCAACAGACCGTAACTTTGGGCTGGATTCTCTGTCCCACGATGCCGAAAGTGTCTTTCCCGATGGGACGGAGAATCGAGCATCGGGGCCGAAAATCAGCATGAGTGCCGGCTCCGACCGTCAGCATTGAGGTTTATGATCACGCGCCAGCAGGAGGATACGAATGAATGCCAATGGGCCTTAATGACCAATTTGCATCCATTTAGCGGCCAACACCCTATACTCGGGCCCTCTGTGATTCTCTGTAACCCTGGCCGGGAATCACGTGGGCGCGGATCACTTCTGGTATTTCCCAGTGTGGCCCTGGTTCACAAACCACCTGCAGCCATCGAAGTGATGAAACCCCAATGTTTGCAAACAGTGACCACATTAAAGAGATCCCAAAAGGAATTACCTCCTTCATCCATTGGCAAGTCCACCATGTTAGGGCCACGCTGGTGAATACCAGAAGAGATCCACGCCTGAGCTGATTTGCGGTGTGGGAGGGGGGTGGGGTTGTGTCCATGGGCAGCCCAATACCAGGATCCCTCATATTCCTCACCACGTTTAAATTTTGAAATAGCACTCTGATCTCTGGAGTCCCCAAAGTGATCAATGACCCTTCAAGCCCCAATGCACTATGGGAGGGTCACAGCCCTCACTCCCCCCACCCCCCAACATCCCCACCAACACCCGTGCAAGGCACCCCCAGCCAGATAGCTCTGTGCAAAGAAATGCCAGCTTGGCACCTTGGCAGTGCCAACCGGGCACACTGGCAGTGCCCATGTCCGTTGGCAGTGCCACCAGTGCTAGACAGCACAGGGCCCTTCTTCCCCTCCTCAATCAGATCACTGCCATCAAGATCATGAGTAGCACTGTAGTTAGCACTGTTGCTTCACAGTGCCAGGGTCCCAGGTTCGATTCCCAGCTTGGGGCAATGTCTGTGCGGAGTCTGCACGTTCTCCCCATGTTTGCGTGTGTTCTTTACGGGTGCTCCAGGGGTTTCCCCCCACAAGTCCCGAAAGATGTGCTGCTAGGGGAATTGGACAATCTAAATTCCCCCTCACTGTACCCGAAGAGGTGCCGGTGTGTGGGGGATTTTCACAGTAACTTCATTGCAGTGTTAATGTAAGCCTACTTGTGACAATAATAAAGATTATTATTATTATTAGAAGGCAGCATTGAGCACAGGCTCCATTATTCAATCCTCCTTCTCCTTCTGGACTAATAGATGCACCAGGTTCATTAATATTGGGCAAATGTAATAGATCTTCCACTTGCAAACAGAATGCCAATGTCTGCTCTAAAACTGTGTTTGCGTTTGTCTGCAATATTAGATTTTTGCTGATACAGCCTTACAGCTGAGGTACAAGCTCACAGATCTTGGTGACTAAGCTGCCACCTCTGATCCTTGGCATCTCTATCCACACAGGTTGGAAGAGGTTTGGACGATTCATGAAATGCGCAACTTTTCCAAAGACACTTTTGATATGGTTTGCTGATTAACTCAACTTGCATATCAACAATGACTGGATGCCCTTTGGCCTGTTATCCACAGCAATTAGAGATTTTAATTGATTTTCTGACAGATGCGCAGCAACTGTGCTTCCTTAATAGTTGCCTGTATTTTCCATTCCACATACCTCTCTGTTAATGCTCAAATGGAGCAACTTTATTGTGAAGCTAATGACTCCGCCAGACTCTTGTTAAAGCTGACCAAAATACAGTGGCTGCAATTTCACCTTCTCAAGGAAGTTATCCTCTTTTCTCTCAGCTCTGACTCCATTTCAATGTTGTGATTCTAAGCAGTTTGCGGGTGCCCCTGAAATGGTCCCTTAGACCTGCCGTGACCTCCTCCCACGTAGCCTCCTTCTGCAGTGTCTGTTCTGTCACACCACTCATCCCCATTTTTGTGAGGACCACGAAGAATCCAGCACGAGTTTGTCGAACAGAAAGAAAACTTTATTTCCGCAGCAGCAGCAGCAGGGTGATGCTGCTGCATTTTTCGTTTGAGACCAGATTCAACTCCCCCCATCAGTGTTTGGGTTCCTCCAATTTACCTGGAACCAGGTGATGTGCAGGTGGACCTCCATTTACAGGTCGCAGATGCCTGCCCTAACCATGACCATTCCTCTGCAGCCCAGTACTGAGCCAGACAACCCCATCATCACCAATTGGAAGACTATGAACAGATCCTACACACCAATTATGCAATCCTAATTGTCAGATTATCCCAATTAAGCACAAAGGCTTTGCGGCACCCTGGAGCAGGACTGTGAAGTTTGTGCCATGCATAGCTCTGTAGCCTAGAAAGCCCCTTTAATCTCTCATCCTGACTATAAGGTGCACAAACACCAAGAGTACTTTTAACCTCACTCTGACCTCTTAGCCACAGATCAATGACTATGATTGTCTTTCAATGAGCTCTTCCTGCACAACTGATCTCAATTCAGTCCTTCTTTAACCTACCCTTCCTTGATTCTCTGTGCAATCCATCCCTCATAGACAAGCCTTTCCCTTCCCCCACCTCCATGAGCCTTTTTGCAACCTATCACTCTTCTGCCACACTAGCACAATCCCCCCTCTGTTCCATTCCTTCCCATTCATACAATTCAATTCACCGTTCTATGTCTGCATTCTTGTCATCCATGGCGGGCTCCAATTTCCCTATCCTCAGTTTCCCCACAGACTGCCATTGACCCCCACCCCAGCCCTCCAACCCCACCATACACCCCCCCCCCCCCCCCCCCCCCCCCAGCTGCTACTGTTCCCAGAGGCACTGCCTACAATGAAGAGTTGCTAACCTCTGATTAGTCAGCAGCTCTCTGGGGTGTAGTGGAGGGGGGCAGTTGATACGGTTGGGGGGCCCTTAGCGAAAGCCCAAGGGTGGCCACTGAAGTGTTTAATAGACTGGATTAGGTTCCACCCCTTTAACTTCCTCTCCAATGCACTGTTCTTCGCGTATGAGGGTGCAAATAGTATATGGTGACAGTATATGGCTGCAGTATATGCCTCTGCAGTTAAGTTTGCTTGCGATTCCTTCAACACATACATATACATTTTTCAGCATGAAGGATGATCAGGAGTGGAAACCATAACTAACGCTTTGCTTTGCCAGTCCAGGAATGTTGAGGCCAATTACAGAGTTCCACTACTTTCCAGCTAAGATCAGCACTCAACAGGGATTTAGCCAGGGACCAATCTGATTTAACACCACATTGAGCAATCACTTACCGAATAAGCCTTTTGGGTACGGTGTATAATGAGGTTATAATGTATGTTAACTAATACAGCACTCAATCATAAACCAGACAAAGGATTTTACTTTGTCTGGTACATGAACATTGCGTCAATAACCCAATGGTAGGGAATGACTGGTTAGAATATTACAGCATATCAGAAAGGTCTATTGTGAGAGCAGGGTTTGAGCACTTTATTGACAGTATCATGATGTTGGTCTCAGCGTAATATTTCAACACCAATATGTTAGCATAATTTAAAAGTGAGTTGAACCATTTCCATTTTATCACTGTTATTTACATTAATAAGTTTGCTGGAACAAGGTTTGGCAGGCTACTCAACTGTGGGAGCGTTACAGCCAAGCATAATCGTGTCAGCCAATGTCAACACTTTGGACCCAGTGGAAGCAATCGCTTTCAGGAACTATATTTGATTTTCACCTAGTTGGGAAAATTTGCAACGTCTCCCAGTTCTACTGGCTGAAATCAATTAGTGCAAGACGGGGATCAAGCCTTGTACCTCCACAATCTGTGTGATTCAATAATACATGAGGCTGTGCGAGTGTCCACTCAACAACTGAAGAAGTGCCAGCAATTACTAATTACTTCACAGGTCTGCGGTTTAGCTCAAGCAGTTTTCTTTCTGTTGAAAAACCAAATCTGGCCACTTGATATTTTTATAAACCCTCTATTATGATATATTGCTATTGGCCCTGCAAATCTTATTCTGGATACTTTCTGATCTCCATCTTCAGGCAGGCTGATGCCTGCAGTATCAACCGATCAGGATAGATTCCAGAACTGAATATGAAAGGAAGTAAAATAAATCTCAGATTTGTACATGAAAGTCATAGCACGAGGAGTTTTAAACACAGAGCAGAGCATTCTGGCTTTTTTTGTTTGTCTGGCTTCTGCTCCCTCTGTTTCAGTAGTGGGATCAAAGTCCAAGGCAATGCTATTATTTTCAGCTCGTTGGAAAGTACAGCAGATGTGGGCAGGACTGGAAATTCATACAGCCTATTGTTAACATCGGGTAAGGCCGATGACTTCAGTAAGACTTCAGTAAGGCCTTTGACAAGGTCCCTCATGGTAGACTGGCACAAAAGGTGAAGTCACACGGGATCAGGGGTGAGCTGGCAAGGTGGATACAGAACTGGCTAGGTCATAGAAGGCAGAGAGTAGCAACGGAAGGGTGCTTTTCTAATTGGAGGGCTGTGAATAGTGGTGTTCCGCAGGGACCCGTGCTGGGACCTTTGCTGTTCGTAGTATATTGAAATATTTTGGAGTAAAATGTAACTGGTCTGATTAGTAAGTTTGCAGACAACACAAAGGTAGGTGGAATTGCGGATAGCGATGAGGACTGTCAGAGGACACAGCAGGATTTAGATCGTTTGGAGACTTGGGAAGAGAGATGGCAGATGAAGTTTAATCCAGACAAATGTGAGGTAATGCATTTTGGAAGGTCTAATGCAGTTAGGAAATATACAGTGAATAGTAGAACCCTCAAGAGTATTGAAAGTCAGAGCGATCTAGGTATACAGGTTCACAGGTCACTGAAAGAGGCAACAGGTGGAGAAGATAGTCAAGAAGGAATACTGCATGCTTGCCTTCATTGGCCGGGGCATTAAGTATAAGAATTGGCAAGTCATGTTGCAGCTAAATAGAACCTTATTTAGGCCACACTTAGAGTATAGTGTTCAATTCTGGTCGCCACACTACCAGAAGGATGTGGAGGCTTTAGAGAGGGTGCAGAAGAGATTTACCAGGATGTTGCCTGGCATGGAGGGCATTAGCTATGAGGAGCGGTTGAATAAACTCGGTTTGTTCTCACTGGAACGACGAAGGTTGAGGGGCGACCTGATAGAGGTCTACAAAATTATGAGGGGCATAGACAGAGTGGATAGTCAGAGGCTTTTCCCCAGGGTAGAGGGGTCAATTACTAGGGGGCATAGGTTTAAGGTGCAAGGGGCAAGGTTTAGAGGAGATGTAAGAAGCAAGTTTTTTACACAACTGGAACTCGCTGCCGGAGGAGGTGGTGGAAGCAGGGACGATAGTGACACTTAAGGGGCATCTTGACAAATACATGAATAGGATGGGAATCGAGGGATATGGACCCAGGAAGTGTAGAAGATTTTAGTTTAGAGGGGCAGCATGGTCGGCGCGAGCTTGGAGGGCCGAAGGGCCTGTTCCTGTGCTGTACTTTTCTTTGTTCTTTGTCCTTTGGGTATGTTTTTTTTTGCTTAGTTCCTGTAAAAATGAGCCTTAAAAGCGTAGCGATGCATTATAGTATCTCCGCACATTAACAGGTGAAAGGATCACACTAGGTCTACCACTGAGAAGTAGATAAAAAGGAACAGGATCGAGAAACCAAGAGTGGAACAAAAAGTTATGGAAAAGAATCAAATGCGAAGTTCATAAGAAACATAAGAACGGCTGTATTGAGTAGGGAAAAGTAGGGACAAGCAGAAAAAGTGGAAAGGATGATGGGGGTTTAAAAATAGAGTAGATGGCATGAAACAGGAAGAAGCAACAGGAGAACTGGAATAGGGAGATTAGAAAAACTGAGGGGAATAAACAGGATTAAAATGTGACTGTGCTGGAACAACAAAATCCGTCCAAGTAGAAAAATAAACATCAGACCACATGTTCAGTGCAACATGTAAAAAGAAAACTTGCAACTAAAATATAATCCCTGGGAAATAAATCATTATTTATTTCAGAATGTAAAGCAATAAAAATTCTAATGAATAAAAGCTGGGTTGAGCTGTGGAAAGAATGTCATCATTTTATGGGTTAAAGAATGCAGAAAATCTGCTGTTGAGTTCCCAGGCTGATTTATGACCTGAAACCTGAATCTAGGCATTACTTGCAGTATTGTGGAGGCCAGTATGACTGCTGAACCCTTCAGGAACTGCACAAAGCCGCTCTCATCCACTGTTTTCTTAAGTGTTGCTGCCAATTTCCCGATTTGATAGGAAAAAGGATGAAAGTGACAGAATGTTTTGCTAAGAAAAATAGAGGGAAAAAGCCGTTTTATCCAAACAAAATATTCCACTTTCAGTTTATATACTGCAATGGTGATTATGTTTATTTCTGTGTCATGTTAGGTTTTACAGTACAATTAACCCTAAATTCACTGGAATTCCTGTAGGCTGTGATGTTATCCACTTGGCTTCTGGCATTTATTTTCCAATTTTTAGCTCAACCTCTTAAATAGACTTAGAGGACTTCCGGTTGCGGCTATGCCTAGGTAGGTCGCCAAGTCGGCAGCTCCCGCCGATAACGGACTTTTGGGCCTTTTTAAGGAGCTCCAGCAGTACTTTGACAATGATTCCTGGTGTGGGAAGGAAACAGTGAGGGTCGCCCAGCGCTGTATGGAGTGGACCAGGAGTGGGGCGGTCAAAAAAGCGGCTTTGGAGAAGAGAGGAGAACGGGCGTGAAAAAGCAAGATGGCGGCGGGCGGAGATCAGGCAGCGTGGACCCAGTGGTCACGGAAGCAGTTTTTAAGAACCTGCTCTGCGGATTTAAAGGCGGAGATGCTGGGCCCTATGAAGGCGTCGATTGAAAGGTTGGTGGAGACCCAGAGGATGCAGGGGACTGCGATCTAGGAGGTGCAGCAGAAGGCCTCTGATAATGAGGACGAGATCCTGGGCCTCGCGGTTAGAGTGGAGGTGCTGCACAAAAAATGGCAGGAGAAGCTGGAGGACCTGGACAATAGGTCAAGGAGGCAGAACCTGCAGATTCTGGGTCTCCCTGAAGGCGTGGAGGGGTCGGATGCTGAGGTGTATGTGACCATGATGTTGGGCACGCTGATGGGCGCGGGGGCCTTCCCGCGCCCCCTGGAGCTGGATGGACACACAGAGTCCTGGCAAGGAGGCTGAGGGTGAATGAGCCGCCGAGAGATATGTGGTAAAGTTCCACCGCTTCACTGACAAGGACTGTGTCCTGCGATGGGCGAAGAAGGAACGGAGCAGCAGGTGGGAGAACACCAAGATCTCTATTTATCAGGACTGGAGTTCAGAGCTGGACAAGAAGCGTACGGGATTCAACCGGGCTAAGGCGGTCCTCCACGCAAAGGGGGTGAAGTTCGGACTGTTACAACCGGCGAGGCTGTGGGTTACATATCAAGACCGGCACAACTATTTTGACACGCCGGACGAGATGTGGACTTCCATTAAGAATGAGAAGCCTGACTCAAGTTAATGGACTGCAGTATGTTATGGGGGTTGCTGGAGGAGGGAAGGGGGAGGGGGTGATGTTATGTTGGGGTTTCCCCCGTGTTTTCTTGTGTTTTTGTGGACCCCTTTGCCCTAGGCCCTCGAGGCTCTGGGCGAGATCGCAGTTGGGGAGAGCTGCGTCACAGGAGGTGGGGTCGGCCCAGCTAGGGAGCCACGGTTTACCCGCAAAATGGTGGGGGTGGCACCTGAAGCTGGGGGTTTGAGTGTACGGTACTTTGCTTTGTTTTTCTCTCTCTGTTCACACGGGGTGTAGGGGGGGAGACTTGTAAGGGGAACCCACAGGCGGATTGGAGGTGGACGCCGGAGCGGCCGGGGTCAGCATGAGTTAGCTGAATTACGGGAGCGCAATGGGGGTGGGTAAGGGGATTAAGCGGATGCTTGTTTGGGGGAGGGGGGAGTTAAGGGGGGGGGGATTTAAGGGGGGGGTGCTGGGATGCTGCTGTGCTGACTGAGGGGGAACTGATGTTAAAGGGGAGAGGCGGGATGGGGGGCCTCCGCCTGGGGGACTGGAAGGTGCGGGAGGCGCGGGCACGTGGCTGGCCTAAAAATGGCTAGTCGGCGGGGGGGGGGGGGGGGGGGTAGCCCCCTGACCAGGCTCATCACGTGTAACGTGAGAGGCCTGAATGGGCCTGTCAAGAGGGTCTGTGTGTCCTCGCACTTAATGGGGCTAAAGGCAGACGTAGCCATGCTACAAGAAACATACCTGAAGATGGCGGATCAAACCAGGCTGAGGAAAGGATGGGTGGAGCAGGTTTTCCACTCAGGGCTGGATGCGAAGTACGGGGGGTGTCGCAATTTTGGTGAGCAAGCGGGTGGTATTTGAGGCGGCGAGTATTGTGGCGGATAAAGGGGGTCGATATGTTATGGTGACTGGCAGGTTGCAGGGGGTCCAGGTGGTGCAAGTGAATGTGTATGTTCTGAACTGGGACGATGCAGGGTTCATGAGGTGGATGCTGAGTAGGATTCCGGATCTGGAGTCATGTCGTTTGGTAATGGGGGGGGGACTCCTGGACCCGGCGCTGGATCGGTCTAAATCGAGATCGGGTAAGAGGCCGGCAGCGGCCAAGGTCCTGAGGGGGTTCATGGACCAGGTGGGGGGAGTGGATCCGTGGAGATTTGCCAGGTCAAGGGCGAAGGAGTTTTCCTTCTTCTCCCACGTGCACAAGATGTACTCACGGAATGATTTTTTCGTGGTAAGTAAGGCGCTAATTCCGAGAGTGGAGGGGGTGGAGTATTCGGCCATTGCCATCTCGGACCATGCCCCGCACTGGGTGGAGTTGGGGCTGAGGGAGGAGAGAGGCCAACGCCCTCTGTGAAGAATGGACGTGGAACTACTGGCGGACGAGAAGGTCTGTGGGCGGGTCCAGAGGTGTATCCAAAGCTATGTGGAGACCAATGATAATGGGGAGGTTCCGGTGAGTGTGGTCTGGGAGGCGCTGAAGGCAGTTGTCAGAGGGGAACTAATCTCGGTCAGGGCCCACAGAGAGAAGAGGGATAGGATGGAGAGGGAGAGATTGATGGGGGAGATACTCAGGGTGGGCAGGAGGTATGTGGAGTCCTCCAAGGAGGGGTTGCTGAAGGAGCACCGGAGCCTGCAGGCTTACCACGGGGAAGGCTGAGGCTCAGTTGAGGAAGGTACAGGGAGCAGTGTACGAGTATGGGGAGAAGGCAAGTAGGATGCTGGCGCATCAGCTGCGAAAGAGAGGGGCAGCCAAGGAGATTGGGGGAATTAGAGACGGGGGGTAACACGGTGCTGAACTCGGCAAGGATTAACGAGGTCTTCAAGGACTTTTATGGCAAACTGTATGTGTCAGAGCCCCCGGAGGGGGGGGGGGGGGGGGGGGGGGGGGGGGGAGAGGATGAGGCAGTTCCTGGCCCAACTTAGGTTTCCACAGGTGGAGGAGGGATGAGTAGAGGGATTGGGGGCCCCGATCGAGATGGAGGAACTGGTTAAGGGGCTAGAGGGCATGCAGGCAGGCAAGGCCCCGGGTCCGGATGGGTATCCCGTAGAGCTTTATAGGAAATTCTCGGAGCTGCTGTGTCCGCTGTTGTTGAGGACTTTCAAGGAGGCTAAGGAAAAGGGAACCCTTCCCCCGACGATGTCGCAGGCTCTGATCTCGCTTATCCTCAAGCGAGACAAGGACCCGCTCCAATGTCGCTCCTATAGGCCGATTTCGCTCCCTAATGTGGATGCAAAGCTGTTGGCCAAGATTTTGGCCACTAGGATTGAGGACTGTGTCCCGGGAGTGATTAATGAGGATCAGACAGGGTTTGTGAAGGGCAGGCAGTTGAATACGAATGTGCGGAGGATCCTGAATGTGACCATGATGCCCTCAGAAGGGGGGTATGTAGAAGTGGTAGCGGCAATGGGCGTGGGGAAAGCCTTCGATCGGGTGGAGTGGGAGTACCGGTGGGAAGTGTTAGGCAGATTTGGGTTTGGAGAGGAATTTATAGAATGGGTCAAATTGTTGTATCGGGCCCCGGTAATGAGTGTGTCGACGAACCGGCTGCGGTCAGGGTACATCAGATTACATCGAGGGATGAGGCAGGGGTGCTCCCTGTCCCCCCTGCCTTCCCATCCTCATCCCCAAGTCCCTTTTTAAGCGGGTAAATAGGATTATTGCGGGATTTGTGTGGGCAAATAAGACCCCGCGTGTTAAGAGGCTGTTCTTGGAGCGCAGTCGGGGGCTGGTGGGTTGGCACTGCCGAACCTTTGCAGCTATTACTGGGCAGCGAATATATCCATGATTCAGAAATGGGTAGTGGAGGGAGAGGGGGCGTCGTGGAAGCGGTTGGAAGTGGTGTCTTGTAAAGATACTAGCTTGGGGGCACTGATAATGGCACCGTTGCTGCTTCCGCCGATCCGGTATACCACAAGCCCGGTGGTGGCGGCAACATTGAGGATCTGGGGGCAGTGGAGACAGCACTGGGGGGAGGTAGGGGCTTCAGTCTGGGCCCTGATATGGAATAATCACAGGTTCGCTCCCGGCAGAATAGACGGGGGGGGTTCCTAAGTTGGCACAGGGCGGGCATCAGAAAGATGGGGGACTTGTTCATTGATGGGACTTTTGCTAGTCTGGGGGGGGGTGCTGGAGGAGAAATTTGGGTTACCCCTAGGGAACACGTTTGGGTACATGCAGGTTTGGGCATTCCTGAAAAAGCAGGTGGGGGAATTCCCGCTGCTGCCTGCCCGGAAGGTACAGGACAGGGTGGTCTCGGGCGTGTGGGTAGGGGATTGCAAGATATCTGAAATATATCAGGAGCTGCAGGAGGCGGAGGAGGCCTCGGTGGAGGAACTGAAGGGTAAGTGGGAGGAGGAGCTGGGTGAGGAGCTGGATGAGGGCCTGTGAGCTGACGCCCTGGGCAGGGTCAATTCCTCCTCATCTTGCACCAGGCTTAGCCTGGTTCAGTTTAAGGTGGTGCACCGGGCGCATATAACAGGGGCGAGGATGAGTAAGTTCTTTGGGGAGGAGGACAGGTGTGTGAGATGCTCAGGGAGCCCAGCAAACCAAGTCCATATGTTCTGGGCATGCCCGGCACTTACAGGATTTTGGAAAGGCTTCGCAAGGGCTATGTCCAAGGTCTTGGACACTCGGGTAAAACCGAGCTGGAGGATAGCGATATTCGGGGTGTCAGATGAACCGGGAGTGCAGGAGTCGAAAGAAGCCGGAGTCCTGGCCTTTGCCTCCTTGGTAGCCCGGAGAAGGGTCTTGTTAACATGGAGGGGCGCGAAACCCCCAAGCGTAGAGGCTTGGGTCATTGACATGGCGGGATTTCTCAAGTTAGAGAGGATAAAGTTTGCCTTGCGAGGGTCCTTGCATGGGTTCGCCAGGTGGTGGCAACCATTCTTTGACTTTCTCGCGGAACATTGGGTGGAGGTCAGCAGCAGCAGCAGTCCAGGGTGGGGGAGGGGGGGGGGGGGGGGGGGGGCTCGGGCGGTGGATGGATTTCATTTGTAAAGGGCAAATACCCCACCTTATTTTGTTAAATGGTTAAACTGTTAAATGGTTAAGTTGTTTTCTGTTTTACTGTTCTGTTTTCTTTTTGTTGTTTTTCTTTTTGTAGTGGCTTGTAAAAATTATTGAAAAATTTTGAATAAAAATAAATTTTTTAAAAATAGACTTAGAAAACAGGGACGTGGAAATGCAATCACAACTAAAAATTGGTGTGCAGGGAGCAGGTTGCCTGTTCCTGCGATTGTAAGGGAACACCGAAAATTGATGTTGCAATCTCATTGCAAAGAGACAGGCATGCATGCACTGCTACCTGGGGTGGGAGCGGAGCCGGAACTTGGGCATCACTGACAGCACTAATTGGTGGCTGACACCTTTCAAAACAAATGGAATGGTGGCAAAAAATTGTGGGGATTAAATCCGAAAGGTCCAAATAATTTCAGTGGTGCAGCCAAGGTGTTGGAAGTCCTGATCCAGGCCAGCAAGAGAAGAAAGATCCTGCTCCCCCCAGGAGATGTTTGGGGTTGTGTTAGAATGCCCTCAAGCCAATGCATCTCAAGGCGATGGGTATAGATGCCTGAAAAGGTGAATTTTAGGAGCTCAGCTTCAAGGAAAGGGTTACAATGCCACAAGAAGTTCAAGGGCTTCAGTAGAGTTCATCCTTCCTCAATTGCTCTCACTAAAGTGATAAAATATTATATTTTTCAATATCCCCGCGGTACACTGTGAAACATACTTGTGTGTGTGAGTGTGGGGGTGAATAAATTAATTGAACTGAAGTAGGGTTCGGAGCATCAAAAAGGGGTTAGATATGGAAGCAAAAACATGAAGTTGAGATGAGCAGAGCTAGAATGGAATACCAGTGAACAGCATGACTAGAAATGTACATGAAGAAGATAAGAGAAGTAACTTTTTTAGTAACTTGAGTGAAGGTACTACAATCCCAGACCAGACTCCAACAGTGGCTTGAATACTGGACCAAAACCCTCATATTTTAGTTTAGTTTGTTAAACTGTGTGAAAAGAATGATTACCTGCAGGAGTGATGGCATGAAAAAATAGGCTTTGATATTTATAAAACCAAATTTTATTATGAAAGTAATATTAAACTTTTAACATCAAAACCAAAACAAACAGCTTACAATTGACCTTTAACACAACTATACAATTTCCCATTCCATTAAACAACAAGAAAAAAAACATATAACCCTTAATCCAGCTTAAAATTAGCAAGGCATAAAGTAATACTTGCTTTATAAAACAGATTTTGCTCCAGTTGAAACCCCTTCAGACTCTGGCTGAATATATATCAAACAGATGCTTTTACTAGGTTGTTTCAGTCTACTCCTTATCTTCAGACAAGAATGCTCTGCATTAAAATATTATTGCTATTTTATTTAACTATCCTGCATGGAAAGAAATTTGGACTCAGAGTCAGGCAGATCAGAACTCAGCTCCTCTCCCTCGCAAAGATTCTGCAAACTGATTGCCTCTGTGCTCTTCTGAGCCCCACCCAGCAACAACCTAATCTCCCCAAACTAGAACCAAAATTGGGGCAGCAGATGTAAATACTCAGGTTGGTGTCGTGAAATGCGTTTCTTCAGGTGGTCCAAGTGCTTTCGCAGGGCTCTCGCCGGACCTGGACTTTGTATGAGACCAGACCCATGCTCTCCAGCATGACGCCTGAGTGCCGAAGTGTCCCATCACTAAAATTGTGGGCCTAGACTGCATTCCCTGTCACTGGCAAGGTATCCATAAAGTTGAGAGTTACAACCATTTCACCCACCCTGCCACTGGTCAAATTGTGCACACACAGGCAACGGCAGACGGCTGTGGGTGTTGGCATGAGCAATCTGCGTTTCTGGGCGGTGACTAAACAAATATTCATGCTCGGCGAGCAGAAGCGCCCAACGCTGAATTCTAGCCAATGCGATGGGTGGGATTCCCTTATCCTCCCTAAAAAGGTCGGTGTGGTCTGTCTCATTGGAGAAATGCCACCCAAAGATATACTGGCGGAACTTCTTAACACCAAATATTAATTGCTCTTTTTTGGGGGATCAACTGGCTGAACCAGCTAAACCAGGGGCTGGTTTAACTCAGTGGGCTAGACAACTGGTTTGTGATGCAGAACAAGGCCAGCAGCGCGGGTTCAATTCCCGTACCAGCTGAGAATTCTGAATTCTCCCTCTGTGTACCCGAAAAGGCGCCAGAATGTGGCGGCCAGGGGAGCCTGAATGTGGTGACTAGGGGCTTTTCACAGTCACGTCACTGCAGTGTTAATGTAAGCCTGCTTGTGATGATAATGATCATTTGTCATTTTATTTATATCACCCCCAAGGCCTTCTTCTTAATTTGAGCTTAAATTCATTCTTTGTCTGCAAGGGTCCTTGAAGTGGAATCAATGGGTTGTTCCATACTTTTGTCCCATCTGTGAGTCAGCACCGCCCCAATGCTGTAGGGGGAGGCATCGCATGTTATGATTAGTGGCCGAGCCGGATCATTGTGCATGAGGAACTGTGTGGACGATTGATGCTTTTTCACTCCGGCAAATGCTTTGTCCTGTGAAGCACCCTAGACTATTCCTGATCCTTCCTCAATTATACATGGAGCAAAGCTAATAAAGTAGCCAGGTGTGGTGTGCAATGAACATCCCAGAGTAGTGAACCAGGCCGAGGAACGCCCAGAGCTCAGTGGCAAACCTTGGGGTTTGAATCCCTGTTATAGCCCGAAGCTTGGGCTCAATTCTCCAGCGGTGGGATCCTCTGTTTCGCTGGCAGCGCACTCACGCCCGCGGATTTCCAGATGGCACGGTGGTGTCCACAATGAGAAACCCCAGTGGCTGGCTGCCAGGGCGAAGGATCCCGCTGCCAGTGTGGGTACGCCGTACTGGAAAATGGGTACGGCAGGGTGGAGACTCCAGCCGCCCCCATCGTCCACAGGATGTAGACTATCCCTTTCCACCTTGTAAGCTAAATAGGTCACTGATCCAGCGCAGAACACACACTTGCTCCTCTTTAGCCGGGCGTCCACTTGGGAAATCTGCCGGAGCACCTCTTGCCGGTTTGCCATATACTAGCAGAAAACTAGTAGAAAACTATCAGAAAATATAGTCATTGATACCAAGAGCTTCTATAAGTATATAAAGAGTAAGAGAACAGTTAAAATACATAGATAATAAATAATATAGAAAATAAATCAATAAATCGCCCCTTTAGAGGATGATACTGGTGAGGTAATAATGGGGAACACAGAGATGGTGGAGGCACTGAACCAATATTTTGCTTCTGTCTTCACGGTAGAGGATAATAAAAATTTTCCAAGAACTGCAATTGATGCAGAGTAACTTCATGCAATAACCATCACAGGAAGAAAGTATTGAATAAACTAATAACAAAAGGCAGATAAGTCTCTGGGACATGGTGGCCCACACCTTAGACTATTAAAGGGGGTGGCAGCAGAGGCAGTGGATGCGTAGGTTATGATATTTCAACATTTTCTGGATTCTGGAAAGGTTCCAGTGGATTGGAAACACGCCAATGTAACCCCTGTTCAAAAGGGGAAAGAGGCAAAAAGTAGAAAACTATAGATCGGTTAGCTTGACCTCTGTGGTGGGGAAGTTGCTGGAGTCATTAAGGAGGAAATGACTGAACATTTGGAAAGACAAAGCACAATCCACCATTGCCAGCATGATTTTATGAAGGGTAAGTCATTCGGGAAAAACTTGCTTGAGTTCTTTGAGGGCGTAACCACCAAGGTGGATAATGACGAACCTGTGGATGTGGTACATCTGGACTTCCAGAAGGTGTTTAACAAGATGCCGCATAAAAGATCCAGAAGGGGATTGGAGGTAGAATACTAGATTGGATTGAGGATTAATTGACTGACAGAAAGCAGAGGGTTGTGTTAAATGGGTCCTTCTCTGGCTGGCGAACTGTAACTAATGGGGTGCAGCAGGGTTCAGTCCTCGGACCTCAACTGTTTACAATCTATAAAAATGATCTGCATGCAGGAACATAGCAAAATTTGTGGATGGTACTAAAATAGGTGTGAAAGCAGGCAGTGAGAGGCGATACAGATGGATATAGATAGGCGAGGAGATTGGGCCAAAATTTGGCAGGTGGAGTTTGATGTGATAAGTGTGAGGTTATCCAATTTGGCCAAAAATAAGTCAAACAAATTATTATCTAAATGGAAAGCAGATTCAAAATGCGTCTGGGCGGAGGGGTCACTACTATAGAGCAATAAAGCACATTGCACCTTAGACATGTGAAGCCCCGACACGTTATTCCGTAATGCGGACTGACCTCCAACCCCAGGCACCCTGGTCCTGGATCTGTGCCCCCACCCAAGGCATACCATGTGCAGGTGATGGGTGTGAGTGTGCACTTAGCAGATGGACAGAAGTCAGATTATGGCATATAGAAGAACACCAGTGCTCATCTCTCCATGGGTTATCATCACCCTCTTGCCCTTGCCGTGGACCCGCTCATTGACAGTGCCGACACAGGTCCATCACCCTGGAATGATATGAAACACAGGCCATGGGAGACCGATTTGCGATTCGGGGTGGACGGGGGGGGGGGGGGGGGAAGGTGAGGCTTGCTATGTGGTGGATGGGGGCACGGGTGTGGCGGGACGGTGGTGAGAATGGGGGGGGTAAGGGTGGAGGTGGGATGACGGACGAGGCCACATCCTATGTGAAGCGGGCAAGGATGAGGTCCTCCCAGGCCAGACCCTTGCGCTGCGCTGCCGCCTGTCTTCCACCCTCTGGCTTGTCCTGCGGGTTCTCCCCGGCTTGATATCTAGCCCATTTTGGTCCCAGGCCTCTTCATCTTCCTCCTCGGAGGTGGCCATCTGTTCCTCCCCCTCTACCTTCAGCACATCGCCCCGCTGCTGCGTCAGGTTGTGGAGGGCGCAGCAAACCACCACAAAGCGGGTGACCCTCTGGGGGGTGTACTGCAGTGCACCACCAGAGGGGTCGAGGCATAGGAACCGCATTTTGCGCAGTCCGATACACTGCTCAATGACAGCCCAGGTGGCCCCATTGGCCTTATTATAACGGGTCTCTGCATCGGCCACTGGCCTCCTGTGCTGGCATCATTAGCCAGGTCCTAAGTGGGTATGCATTATCCCCAAGAGCAACAAGGTCACCCCGAGGTATCCTTGGAAGATGCCAGGGATCTGCGACTGCCCCAGGATGTGGCTGTCATGCACACTCCCTGGCATGTGTGAACACATGTGCTTGAGCTTCATGGTCGCACACAGATTGGACGTTCAGGGAGTGGAACCCCTTCCTGTTGATGTAGGGCACTCCCTGATGCCCCGGTGCACACAAGCCAACGTAGACATAGACATGGAATTTACAATGCAGAAGGAGGTCATTTGGCCCATTGAGTCTACACCGGCCCTTGGAAACAGCATCCTACTTAAGCCCACGCTGCCACCCTATCCCTACAACCCAGCAGCCCCAACACACTGCGACTGTGCCATCACCTTCTGGGTCTGTGTCACATCAGCCAGTGACTGCACCATGTCCCTCTGGGACTATGCCACCTCCTTCTGTGTCTGCGCCACGTCGGCCAGTGCGTGAGCAAGGCTGCCAACGTTCTCAGCAATGGCCTGCTGTGACTGGGACACGCTCAGAAGCCACGCTATGATTTCCAGGTGGCTCTGGCACCTGGGTGCCTGTGAGGTGGCAACCTGTCCTGGGTCTTGACTAGCATCTGCACAGAATGCCACAGGCCTTGGACATGCTGATCCACAGTCTAAACTGTCGCCCCCAATGCCTACACCGTGAATACCACCCATGCGTGTTGGCATGGGTGGCATGCATTGTTGGCACCATCTCCTGCTGCATGTGGTTGACTCCTCCAACTGCACGTGCGTCATCCCCAGACTCGAGCTCCAGGGTGTCCTGAGTCTCAGGCGGCGCACCCAGCCATAGTGGCTGGTTAGCGTGCCAGGATGTTGTGCAGGGTTCAAGGACCACGCCGCACGCCATTAGAATGGCCCGAGGACATCAGCTGAGGACCTCCCCCGATGCTTCTCCCCCGATGGGCCGAGTCCCCAACGGTGTGGGGCATGTGCCCTCTCGCTTTTCGGGGACCTCGTGTGGTGACTGTGGACTGTCCAGCGCTGCCACAGTCAGGGAGGAGGAGCCGTTACGCTGCTGGCGGGGGAGGGGGGGGGGAGCTTAGGCGGGGGCTAGAGGGACTGGTGGGGGGTGATGCATGAGTGGCGAGGGGGGTTGCAGGGGGCGGTTTTTGGCAGGCCTGGTCCGTGCGTATCTGTGCCATGTTGTACGGAGCGGCCACTGTCGTACACATGTGTGGTCACGGACTCAGCAATTCTCCTGCCGTATTGGCAGGTAAAGCCATGGCGTGGCTGCTAGCTTCCCACTGGCTGGAACATCGGTGTAGGGGCGGCGCCAACGTTTTGGTCGTAAGACCAAATGGACCCTGCGGACATAGCCGCAGAATCAGAGAATCCAACCCTGAGACTCGAAGCGGAGTATCCCTCGCAGAAATTCTATCGATTTGTAGGTTTCTTCATTTGATGATAGATTTTTTTCCACTATTCATCAGCTTCACCCTGACACCATTTTCTAACTGAGAGCTTAGACAGGTGTTTAACCAAATCCCAAATAAATGGGTAATGAATATTGTTTCAACCTTTGATTTTCCTTCCCTCTCTCAGGAAAATGCCTTACCTCCTGTTAATATCACATCCAATGAAGCAACTGAAATTAGGACTGCACGGTCTAGGTAAATCCCTCGATTGTAGTTCTGTTCAATATAGATAGGCATGCAGCAGAATTGTTGGGTATATATCACTTTGCTAAATATCTATTCACAAGTTTCTAGGAATAAGGCTAGTTGACATTTTGGTTCTGTTTTACATATTCTTTGGCTACAGCGGCATCGTGGCAGTGGCATAATTGTATTGTCACTGGACTAGTAAACCAGACACCCAGAGTAATGCTCTGGGGACCCAGTTCAAATCCCGCCACTGCAGAGGGTGAAATTTGGAATCAGTAAAAATCTGGAATTAAAAGTCTAATGATGACCATGAAACCATTGTTGTTAAAAAACAACCATCTGGTTCATTAGTGTCCTTTCGGGAAGAAAATCTGCCGTCCTTACCCAGTCTGGCCTACATGTGACTCCAGACCCACAGCAATGTGGTTGACTCTTAACTACCCCTCAAGGGCAATTGGGGAATGGCAATAAAGATGGCACAGCCTGCGAGGCCCACATCCCATGAACCTTTCACATCCACTATCAGGTAAGTTTGTCCAATCATTTCAAAGGCAGACAAAGATACCGGGTTTAAATTATTAAACTGTTTTATTCCACAGGCAGCAGTGAATGCACAGAGTATTGATCAAAACAATTCCACTTCATCTCATTTCACCTTTCTCCTTGAAAAATGCAATAAAGCTACAATGCCATCAGATTTCCTAATTTGAGTCAGTTTTCAAGTGTACAGCAGACTATTTTTTGAATCTGGCAATTGGAATGCATTTACACTTTGATCATCGTATTTAGTTAACATTTAATCTCTTTGGTTGACACTAATAATCCATTTGGAATTAAATTCTGTATATTGGACCACCCAAGAATTAATACCACCCACCTTATCATTCGTACAACATGGTAATAAAAATAAGAAAGGTAGAAGGGACATTTGCATTTGCTCAATGACTGCAACTATGGATGACAGTCAGTCAACCATCATTTACAGTTACAGGTGGGAAATGTGGTCAGGTAAGAAAATAATGGCACACATAGCATGGTTTCCAGTGCTTTTCTTTTGACAAAGAGCTCAAGCCATTGGGCAACATTTGGGTGTTCAGTGGATTAACCTGGACTTGGAGTTCAAAAGAAAATTTACAGCCCATCCATAAAGTTGTACAGAGGAACTGCAAGGGATTATTTTGTCAGCATGTTCTCAGGAAATAATGTGCCGTGTAAGTTGCTATAATGCTGCAACAAGAAACGGGAAACTCGATGAGTTGGTTTAACAGCATTAATTTTGCCAAATATTTAGAACTCCAGCACCTTAACGTGGCTGGTACAATGATTGTGGGACCTTCGGCCCATGATTTTTAGAAACGGCTTATGGACCAAGTCAAATTCAAAGTTGAATTAACTTATTCAAGTTAATTTGTGAAAACACAGTTAGTTTCTTTCAGATAGTTTTGGATTGTACACAGAATTTTATTTTTTGACCAATACTTTTGTGCTACCATTCATCATCCATTTTGAGCTGTCATTGGTTGATGCGACATTTTAGGAGTTTTCTTTTAAACTCGGAACAGTGAAGATTTAGTGCATAAACATATAAGCTTAAGTACTATAAGGAGCACAGACTACATAGAATCCTGTCAGTTACTGGCATTGTACACTCACAGGGTCACATGCACCACTTCCGGAAAAGCAGCACGAATATGACAGCGGCTTAGTGCATGGATTACCTATGGTTACCGAGGGAGATGGTTCTGACGCATCTCATGCACTCCAGTCAGAGGGCAATCCATCATCTCCGTGTGTCTTTCTCAGAGTCACAGCCCTGAATTCCAGTGCTTCATAGTTCTTTCACGTTGCCACAGGGAATTGAGTGGAAATAAGCTAATCAGTGTGAACGACAATGCAGCCAAACTGTGAGAGGCTCTGAAAAAGCACGCATAGCAACAAATCCAGACGGTGTGATTTTCTTTCTGATATTAGCTATTTCCCAAGGGTGCAGAGCACATGTGCCTATCCAAATCTAGATCATGTCAACTTGAACCATACATAAACAAAAAAGGGTATTATTCAGTCAGTGGGTAGATAGTGCATGATGTCAACCTGCACATTCTCTATATTAATGCCAGGTATCTGGGGACCTGCTGGGTCTGTATTCTGAGACAATTCAACATTCAAGACCTGCTTCAGCAAAATAGCAAGCTAGATGGATAGTTCCTGGAGGACTCCAGATATCCTCTTCAACCTTAGCTGATGATACCAGTTGCTATGACAACCACTCGGCTTGAGGAGTGAATACCAAAACCAGATGTTCATTGAATGATGCTTGAAAACTATTGAACCACAAAATTTACAATGCAGAAGGAACTATTTGGCACATTTATGTCTGTTCTCTTTGGTCAAAAATGTCATTATCTAGATCACTTGGGAATGCTGTAGGTGCAGTCCAGAGGCAATATCCAAATTGTTGTTAGTATATTTCATAATGCATCAAAGAGGGATTTGCATGCAGGAGATCAAAGTAGTAGCCTTCCGGGTCCAAGGGGACTTGAGGTGGCTGATGTGACCTAAATATGGGGGTGGTGGTGGGGATGGCATTGCTCAGTGGGCTAGACTGGTCTTCGATGCAGGGTGAGGCCAGCAGCACAGGTTCAATTCCCGTACCGGCTGAGATTATTCGTGACGGCCTCTCCTTCTCAACCTTGCCCTCGCCTGAGCTGTGGTGATCCTCAGCTTAAACCACCACCAGTCAGCTCTCACCCTCAAAGGGGAAAACAGCCTATGGTCATCTGGGTCTATGGGGACTTTACCTTCACTTCCAGGCAGACAGCAGTATCATTAGACCATATTCTTAACTGAGTTCCTTAAATATTACTGTCAAAATACCGTGAAGGCTGTGGTTGTCATCCCTTCTCTTGTCACCGCCTTGCAGTGTCAATGAAAAATATTTTGAAGGCAATATTCCTGTGGAAGAACACTGATCTTCTTGTTGGTTATTCCATAATCCTACTGCTTGTAATTGTCAACCAGTGCCTTTTTGCAGCCCATGGAGGATCATGGAGGAAATGCAGACAGGAGGGTGTGTTAAAGAGACAGTACCTAGTGTTTAAGGTACAGTTCTTTTCCCATTATTTTTTTCGCTAGTGATGGTGATTGTTTTAAGTTTCTCCCTCCCTTTTGCCTCTTGATTTGCTACTATTCTTGGGGTGCTTTTTATGGTTTTCTACTATGAAGACAGACACAAATCCTTTAACTAATTGAGCTTAAGGCTGATAAATTACCTTGACCTGATGGCCTTCATCTTGGGCTCTTGAATGTGAAGGGAGTGGATGCATTGGTGTTATATTCCAAAATTCTGTCAATTCTGGAATAGTCCCAGATTGGAAAATAACAAATATAACACCTCTATTCAAGAAAGGAGGAAAACAAAAAGCCTGGCGCTATAGGTCAGTTAGCCTAACGTCTGCCACTGGTAAAATGGTATTCGTCAGTATTGAAGAGGTAGTAGCAAGACAAAACCTAGAATTTTAGAAGACATTTAGAAAATTATAATATCATTAGAATGAGTCAACATGTTTTTGTGTAAGGTAAATCATGTTTGACAAATGTATTACAGTTCTTTGAGGATGTAACAAGCATCAAAGCGAAATCAGTCAATGTAGGGCATTTAGATTTCCAAAAGGCATTCGATAATGTGATCCGTAAGAGATTACTACGCATTACTACTAAGAGGTTATGGAGTTGGAGGTCATAGATTAGCATGGATGGTGGGTTGGCTAATTAACAGGAAACAGAATATCAGTATAAATGAGTTATTTTCAGGATGGTAAACTGTATTCAGTGGAGTGTCACATGAAGCTGCGCTGGGGCTTTGACTATTTTTGATCGATATTAATGACTTTGATGAAGAAACTGACTGTATTGTAGCCAGATTTGCTAACAAAACTGGGTCGGAAAGCAAGTTGTGAGCGATATACAAAGAGTCTGCCAAGGGTTATTGATAGGTTATTGTATGGTAAAGTATTTAGCAGATGAAGTATAATGTGTGAAAATATGAGGTTGTCCACTTTGTCAGGAAAAATAGAAAAGCAGAGTTTACTTAAATATAGAGGGACTACAGCATTCTGCAGAACAGATGAATCGAGGTGCCCTCAGACATGAATCACAAAAAGTCAGGATGAAGGTGCAGTAAAATATTTAGGACAGCAAATGGAATGTTGGCCTTTATTGCAAAGGGGATGGAGTATAAAAGCAGTGAAGTCTTGTTACAATTGTACAGGGCATTGGTGAGACTACAGCTAGAGCGCTGTATATAGCTCTGGTGACGTTGCTGAAGGAGAGAGATACTTTCATCAGAAACAGTTCAGAAAAGATTCTCCAGGCTGATTCCTGGGATGAGGTGTTTTTCTTTTGAGGAAGGCTGAGCAAGTTGGGGCTCTTCTCATTGGAGTTTAGGAGAATGAGAGGTGATCTTATTGAAACATATAAGAAATTGAGGCGTTTGACAAGTTAGATGCCGAGACAATGGCTAGAATTTTCCGGCCTTCGGGATTTTATTTTCCTGCTGGCAACACCCCTCTGCCCACGGCAACATGGGATGGTTTCAATGGGAAAGTCCATTGACAGGTGGCGGGAGGAGAGAATCCAGCTGCCAGCAAACGGTCCGCCACCAGAAAATACAGCCCAATGGGGGAATCTAGAACTAGGGAACAAAGTTTCAGAACAAAGAGTCCCCCATTTAAGTTGGAGATGAGGAGAAAGTTCTTCCCTCAGAGAGTCATTACATTTTGGAATGTTTTTCTCCAGCTTGCAATGGAGGCTGAGACATTGAAGATATTCAAAGCTGAACTAGGTTTTTGATCTATACAGGAGTCAAAGATTATGGTGGAAGGTCGGGTGGAGCAGGGGTACTGTGGTAGGGCGGAAAGTGGAATTATAATTATATATTTTGTAATTTTAAACCACTATCAAAATGTACAACCTCCTATTTGCTGACATTTAATGACATTTTTTTCCCTCACTAATGTCTTATCAGTGCAGCATCGTTTCACTCAGGAGTTTCTTCAGAGGGTTGTACAACTTTGGAATTCTTCATCGAGAGAGCTCTAGATGTTCGTTCCTTTGAGGCTGACATTGATAGATATTTGGACACCATGGCTGGGATTTTCCACTCCCAAGTGCATCGGGCAGATTCGGCAAAGGGAGGGAAAAATATCGTCAGAAGATCCAAATTGCGTTTACGTCACCATAAACGTGTCACGCGATTGTCTCCTCACTCTGTCAGTGACAGAACGCGTTTCCCAATGTTGAACATTGGAAACATCATTTGCATTCATTAATATATCATTATCAGACCTCCACGGCTCAGTCATTTACCCCTGCGACAGAAAATCCAGTCACGTTGGCGTCACAGCAGAATGGCGTGAAACCTGACTGGTCTCCCAAGGCATGCACCTAGCGAGGAAACCTCCAAAGAGAGCTTAGATGAGTCCATCGCTCAGGGGGGAGAGGGTCATGCCTGGGCGTTTCAGGCAAAACCCTTCGTAAGACCAGCTTTGTTTCAGATTTCCAGGATCTGCATATTTTAGTCTGGGATTCAATGCACTGTTGATATTGATACCTGACACCTTAAATTAGTAAGAAGTCTTACAACACCAGGTTAAAGTCCAACAGGTTTGTTACAAACACTAGCTTTCGGAGCACTGCTCCTTCCTCAGGCATTCACCTGAGGAAGGAGCGGTGCTCCGAAAGCTAGTGTTTGTAAGAAACCTGTTGGACTTTAACCTGTTGTTGTAAGACTTCTTACTGTGCTCACCCCAATCCAACGCCGGCATCTCCACATCATCACCTTAAATTAGATCACTGTATTCCCCAATCTCCCCAGGAATAAATACATGGTACAATTTTATCACACAACAGCAAACATTGTGGCATATTAGGAGTGGTGCAGTCAATGTTCAGTGTTTATCTTTCGTGCTTACAAGTTACAGAACACAGAAGTGTGGGATGTGTGATCACTGAATGAAATAAAAATGTATTTTCTGTACCCATTACTCTCCCAATGGGAAATGAAGGTTGTTTGACTCTAAAAGCTTGTACAACCATGGTCAACTGTGCAATGTAGGTAGAGGAAGAACTAACTAAAACAAACCTTACTGGCTTTACGTCTGTGTGAGGGAAAACATAATGACATGAAGTTACAGTTTTACTAATGCTGCTTCCGTGACATAAACTAACTGTGACAGTTGTGGATAGACTCCTTTCTATTTCCCAGTGAAGGTGGTAGTGAAGACCCAGGATGTGATTCTGTCCAAAATTTCATATCACCTGCATGACACAGGTTTAGAGATAGAACCAGATCAGAATTGTATTCCAGGTAATAGCCAAACATTCAGATCAGCAGCATTTTCACTATTGTATTGCCTTGTAAATCATTAAAGTAGCACCCATGTAAAACTCACTTACATTTCAACTAATAAGAGACAGAAGTCTGCTGGAATCCTAAGAATATGTGTGCCTGTAATTGCTTTTAGCACCAAATTGAAAATTTCAAATTGAATTTCTGATGAATCCTCTAAGCGGCTGCCAGGTCACCAGCATGATTCTATATCAGCCGCATTGATAGCGGCAACCCAAACAATGTAAATCCAACATACTGGATGTTGCCATTTATTTTATGGAGATGTAGGAGAGCAGGGGTAAACTCTGATAATGTTGCCTTTTTCAGCAAGGTTTATGGTGGAGCAATGCAGAGGATCCCAGGAAATTCAGGCATTGGGTAAGCAAGTGCTTGATTCATTCATGCCATAATCTCATGTCTGGAATAGTGCCGCCCACTCTAGATGGTGCATATTATCAGCAAATTATGGCCCTTTGTGGCAAGAGTAAATTATTGGAACTGCCTATTCCTGTCACTTAATGGTAGTTTATATTCAATTGCCTGCAAAAATAATTGCTGGTATTATAAATGCTGGAATGGGGGAAATAAAAAGCGCTAAGTGACTACATCAACGTTAGGATTTTGGTGAGGGAAAACGGCTGGAACTGAGGCATCAAGATCCTTAAAACACATACTGCTCTTTACTCCCAATACACCTTAGTTAATATTCTCTTAACTATCTACAACATATACTGCTCTTTACTCCTAGTACAACTCAGATAATATTCTGTGAACTATTTGTACCTGTACAGCTTCTCAGAATAATAGAGGTTACTGCTCAATCTATCTTTAAAAAACAAATAAGCTGTGCACACATAATTAGGCTTTTTCTATTCTTATATAAACCTACAGATGCTTTTCCAAGGGGGAAATAAAGTCCCCACAGAGTCCATTTTGAGCGTATTTTACACTTTGCAGCAGAAATCAATGCCAGTACAGCTCAGTTTGTGTACTTACATTAATGCCCTCTGCACTTTGCCCCTCGGTTCCTGCCAATCACAGAGCCAGAACCCTGGGGAAGAACAGGCGGCAGCACCATCCACATTACTGCTATTGATCTCTGTGAATCCAAGAAAATGGCATTGTTCCATGAAAGGTTACTTTAATCTGAGTAACTGAACGCGAGAGGAAATATCATAATGAGACAAAGGAGCTGGAAAAGCAAGATGTCATTTTTAATCTATTGATACAATTTACATTTCAAACTGTAGCTAATTGCCCTAATCTTCACCATTTATAAACTATAAGTCATAAATTGGTCTCCTTAATGCTCAATATAATGCCTTCATAAAACCCAGGAGGTAGAAGTGATGTTTTACTTTTCTTTACGATACGAGCTCCAGCAGTAATGTTACTAATTATTAGAGACAAAGGGGAAGAAATGCAACTTTTTCATTTTTGATCAGTTGTCATTAAAAACACATCTGGATCATGAGAGCTATAAACATGTTTTGGTTGGATGGCCTTTGGAACCTGCAATTTAAAATTGCAGTCAACATGGTCAGGGTGGGAGGCTAGAGTTGAGCTCCATTTTAACTCGATTTGTCTGGGAAGGAGATGCTAAAATTCTCCCTACAATGTCTGAATTATAGATGGCATTTCCATTGACAAAGCCAATCACCAGGGTTTGCAGATTAAGAAGGTCTTCTTTAGACTTTCGTGACCCTCTTCAGTGATCACTCGTTAATGGGTACAATTGTCCAGCTAAGAATCTGTGTGTTGTTGGTTCTGTGGGTCCTTGCGTGGCTGATGATCCCCATCTTAGAGCCGCATCTCCAACTGCACACTTGGCAGGTGTTCCCGGGATGTAGGATCGGTTTTTGCACTCTAATTTACTGGTGCTCTTTTCTCAGGCTACTTTTCCAGGCCCTCTCTTGCCGTTGAGTGACCTCGAAGAATTGTGGCCCTTTAATCAGGAGGTTCCTCCAAATAGGTCTCTTCTGAGTAAGAATCTCTCAGACATTGTCTATGTTGCATTTCTTGAGTTAAGCCTTCAGGGTGTCTTTGAAGCACTTCCTTTGTCCTCTTCTTTAGGAGTCTTCCTTTAGCTGGGCAAAGAAGATTTGCTTTGGCAGTTGGGACGCTGGCATCTAAGCACATGACCGGACCAGTGGAGTTGGTTTCAATAATTAAGGCCTCAATGCTGGTGCTTTTGGCTCCTTCAAGGACGCTGATGTTAGTACACCTGTCCTCCAAGTGGATGTGGAGAATCCATCTCAGGCAGCGTTGGTGATACCACTCAGCTGATATGGAGAATTCACCTCAGGCAGTGTTGATGGAACATCTCCAGCATGGTGAAGTGACGTCTGTACATAATACAAGTTTCTGAGCCACATAGAAGAGTTGGGAGGGTGACTGCCTTATACACGAGAATCCTGGTGTCAGCATGAATGTCGTGGTCACCAAATACTCTCGTCCTTAGGCGTCCAAAGGAGGTGCTTGTAGATTGGATACCATGGGGTACCTTGCCAAAGGACTTGCAAAGGTCCATGTCGATAACGTTGACTACACTTCCCTCATCTACCTCCTTGGTTACTTCTTCAAAAAACGCAATCAAATTTGTGACACATGACTTTCCCCTTACAAAGCCATGCTTACTTTCCCTAATTATCCCTTGCCTGTCTAAATGCCTGTAGATCCTGTCCCTTAGAATACCTTCTAACAATTTACCCACTACAGAAGTAAGGCTAACCGGTGTGTAGTTCCCAGGCCTATCCCTACAACCCTTCTTAAACAAGGGCACAACATTTGCTACTCAACTTGGATCTCAATATCTATGTTAGCCTGAGATGAGAGGTGGCTCCCCAAGTATGGGAAATGTCCTGTGTTTGGTAGGGTTTCTCCATTGATCTTAATGGAGGGAGAGACTGGATATTTCCCTGGGACAGGTTGACCTTTCCTGCCCTGGTGGAGAGGCTTGAATGTTCCATTGATCCTGAAAGCAACTCTATCGGAAGACTTAAGCTTTTGGCAGATTCACCCATGGTGCTAAGGTAGGAGGGGAGGACCCAGACAAAGTGCAATTCAAAACAATGGTGGATCAGGCGGAAGATACTCATATAGTATCAACAACTAAGGTCCATGATTATTGACAATTAAGGGCAGCACGGTAGCATTGTGGATAGCACAATTGCTTCACAGCTCCAGGGTCCCAGGTTCGATTCCGGCTTGAGTCACTGTCTGTGCGGAGTCTGCACATCCTCCCCGTGTGTGCGTGTGTTTACTCCGGGTGCTCCGGTTTCCTCCCACAGTCCAAAGATGTGCAGATTAGGTGGATTGGCCATGATAAATTGCCCTTAGTGTCCAAAATAATTGCCCTTAGTGTTGGGTGTCGTTACTGGGTTATGGGGATAGAGTGGAGGTGTTGACCTTGGGTCGGGTGCTCTTTCCAAGAGCCGGTGCAGACTCGATGGGCCGAATGGCATCCTTCTGCACTGTAAATTCTATGATAAACTGTGATGGCATGTGAAAGCTGCAGCAGTAGGGAGATGCTCAGTCTTCGAGCTTCCCTTGCTTCTGAAACTGGGCCTACCCTCTGTCAAGGACCATGTGTCTGCTGATATGCAATGGCATACCCACGTTAAAAGATATCGTGCACCAGGTGTCTTCCTGGACAAAACCAACACAACCAAAACCAGCACACAAACAATCCCTGTGGTGATCGGTGAGAAGTGACCGAGACAGGATTGTGAGATCTCGAGGTCCCTAGCTTTGGACTGGCATGTGGGTTGTAGAGTTTGATTCAGTCAGCTTGTTCTTGGAATAGGAACAGGAGAGCGTTTTGGCATAACTGAGCAGTCCTCTTTAGGATACACTCTGCTCACTTAGGGCTAGAAAAGGTGCCCTGAAGATAGTCTGTTCTGTCCCCAGCTTGGCTGGAATACCACATCCAGCAGGCTCATCTACCTGCAGTCAGAAAATCAAAGTTAAATGCAATTTCTGAACGAACCCTCATGGATAATGAGCAAAACAATCGGCCAATATGTAGAACTGCTCTCTTTGCCTGTGAACTCAGGCACTTCAACATTGACGTCGCTGCCCTGCAAGAGACTCAAAGAGCAGGCGAAGGACAGCTGTGGGAAGTTGGCAGTGGATACGACTTCTTCTGGAGAGGAAAACCCAAGGATCAGCCCAGGATGCATGGAATTGGATTTTCTTACTAACAGTGCCTTGGATAGCTGTGCTTCTCCTTGCACGTTATTAGGGAAATATATCAACTATTACTGAAAAAATGAAAATCGCTTGTCACGAGTAGGCTTCAATGAAGTTACTGTGAAAAGCCCCTAGTCGCCACATTCCGGCGCCTGTCCGGGGAGGCTGGTACGGGAATCAAACTGTGCTGCTGGCCTGCTTGGTCTGCTTTAAAAGCCAGCGAATTAGCCTGGTGAGCTAAACCAGCCCCCTATTAATTGAAGAGCTGCAGCCACTCCACTTTGTATACAACACTGAGCCAGTCAAAGTTACCACTGCATTCAATTCTGTTTCAGACAACGTCTTGTAATTGGTGCAATTGCAGGCAGTTGTTCACGTCTGCATCTAAGAGGTCACCGATACTCCATTCAGGTGGGCTGTGCAGTTAATGGTCTAGATTTTACAGTGACCGTGACTGATCTCAAAGAAAGCTTCTGCAAAGACCAAGCAATCGCTGCATTTCACCTTTCCTAACGTTAATTTTATTCTAGCACAAGTGATCGAGGATCTCTGGTGTCCAGTAACCATGATGCCAGTTAGCTTTGACAATTTCTCAAAGACAGCAAATCAGGAAGTAACAAGGAGATTTGGGCGGGATTCTTCGACCCCCCCGCCGGGTCAGAGAATCCCCGGGGGGTGGCGCGAATCCTGCCCTGCTGCCTCGACGCTGGCTGCCGTATCTCCGGCGCTGGTTTTCGGGCGGGGTTCACGCCACACCGGTCGGGGGCCATTGGTAGTGGCCCCCCCCCCCCCCCCCCCGGCAATTCTCCGAGCGGCTGTCGGTTTCTGGCCAGTCCCGCTGGCGTGGATTAGGCATGGTCCCACAATGCAGGACCTGGCAGGTAAGTCAACTGGGGCGGTCCTCGGGAAGGCGTGGGGGGATCCAACCCCGGGGGGGGGGGGGCGCCTAGGTGGCCTGGCCCGCGATCAGGGATCAGGGCCCACCGATCTGCGGGCGGGCCTGTGTCATGGCGGCACTTCTTCCTTTCATGCTGGACCCTGTAGGGCTCCACCATGGCCGGAGCGGAAAAGACACCCCCCTGCGCATGCGCCAAAATACACCGGCGGTTCTGCGCATGCACAGACTCGCACAGTCCCTTTGGCGCCAGCTGGTGCGGCTCCAACCCTGCCGGCATCCACCTAGCCCCCGGAAGTGCTGCGAATTCCGCTACTTCCGGTCGGCGCCAACGCCAGAATGGTTCACGCTGTTTTTGACGCCGGCATCGGGCCATCACGCCGTTTCCGGAGAATCACGCTTATTTTATAACTTTACAGAAAGTGTCATGAAGATTAGGACATGGGATTCGGTAGAAATGGAAATATCCTGAATAAACAAACAGTTTCTTTTTCACTTAATTGAATTTTTTAATATGAATTGAAAAAATTCACATTTCACAAATCTAAAATTGGTTTTCCAGAAGGAAAGCCCAGTTCAAAATTGTCAAAAGCCAGTGTCACTAGCACCAAGACTACTGAATTTCATGTTCAGGTGTACAAGATTATTTTCTCCTTCTAGGTTATCAGGGCCCAGAGAGATTGTTCAGAAGTAACTATGATGTTGTACCCTGTTTAGAAACCCATTTATAATTCAGACAACACATTTTTCACAGGATTCAGAGTGAGACTAATAATATAAAAAGTGGAAATCCGCATAAAATCAATGATTTTTATTTGATTACCATGTACAAAGATGTCATCAATGCAAACTGTGGAGGAGCAGGAAATCACTGTTATCAACTTCTGGATTTGTGCGTACATCTTAACATGTGCATATGTCAGGTGTGCTGTTGGCTTCATAGTGTAATAAATGGCGAATATTGATTGTTTCACCATCGGCGACAATGTGAAAATCTAGCCACAAGGTTTCCCAATTGAGGAAGGGCCAAGGTTTACTTGCTGTTCGTGATGAAGGAGTCATTTCAGAAATCACCCTGAATTCAAAAGTGACATCTAGAAATGTCAGAATTATCTGAAGAACAGGTGTGCCAAAATCACACTGCCAGTCGCTGAGGTAAAAGGTCCAGCCCAACTTTTCACACATGTTTCCAGCAACACCACCCCACTTCCAGCCCGGTCCCCAGAACCCGAGACTGGAATATATAAAAGTCAACTGAAAATGCGGCACAATCCTAACATAACTGGTTTCTATCCCAAACTCCCAGCCCACAATTGGAAACTGGGAATTCATGAAAAGGAATATTAGAATATCAAGGTTTTCTGAGTTTTATGAGTTTTAACTCCTCATGTCCAATACGATGTGCAATCAACCAGTATTGTATGTACTTTTCTGCACAGCTCGTGTGTCTACATGATCAATTTTAGATGTAAAATACTGATGCAAGGACACCACGGTGGTGCAGTGGTTAGCACTGCTGCCTCATGGCCCTGAGGTCACAGGTCCGATCCCGGCTTTGGGTCACTGTCTGTGTGGAGTTTGCGCTTTCTTCCCATGCTTGTGTGGGTTTCATCCCTACAACCCAAGGATGTGCAGGGTAGGTGGATTGACCATGCCAAATTGCCCCTTAATTGGAAAAAATGAATTGGGTACTGTAAATTAATTTTTTTTAAATACTGATGCTTATGGAAGAGTTCTTAATTCCCCTGTGTGATTATTGCATGTGACATTGCTGCATTTCAACACCAGTGCTATTATTAGCAATACATTGTTCTTTTATAGATGGGGAAAAAAACAGTCTCCAGCCAAAACCAGGACTGATTGTGAAAACTGAGGCTTCACTGGAAGTGTCTAAAAATAAAATAACAAGTTTACAAAATCTGGACACAAAGGAACAGGATTTAGTAAAAATCAAAGGAAAGCTTGCTATCAGGACTGAATAGCTGAAGGATGGTAATAGTGCTAATTTGGTTTGTGTGGAGATTGTCCTATAAAGAAGTATGATATTGGTAACTAAAGTATTTCTATGAAATCCCTTTGCTCCTATTTAACAAAGGCATTAACCTGTTCATTTTAAATAGGTTAATGCCTTTGTCAGAACGTCAGATAGAGAAATCCCAGAGGGATGTGTTAATAGACCTGTTATTGAGCTGTACAGGACAGTTTTAATCCCTACATTCTGAATTAAACGAGTAATGATGTGAAACAAAAACAAAAAATGGCATCTGTAAAGCAGAAAGACTTTCAGACCAACATGACTCTGCTTCTCCTCAACTCTGAATGTTAGCAAAGTATAGACAGAATGTTCTGTTTTCGTTCCAGGTTTCCAGAGTTTTGCAGGTTTTTTTCAGGATGAACGTGAATTGCTTTAAAGGATCATCACATTATCTAATATTGAGACATTAGTGATTTAATAAGGTCATAGTATGCTTTTATTTCCAAATGTTGAATATTTATCATGAATGAAATCAGGATCTAAAATGCTAATATTTAAAACTAACAGTTGTATAAAATCAGACACAAATCGCCCCATTGGAATAAAAATCATATTGATAAATTACATTTTCTGGTACATACTGTTTATTTGTTCTTTGCAAACCCACCAAAATTTTATAACAACATGCTTGATCCCATTTCTCCGTGAAATTCCCAGTGAAAATTTTGCAATGTTTTGTTTTGAAATGTGCTATATTTCCAAATTATGTTTACTTCCCCACGGGCTAATAATGCTTACCTTTCCTTGAGATAAAAACTTACAATGTTATCATCATCATCTTCCCATTCTTATTCTTCAACAATAGGCAGCAGAAGACCCTTAGCTCAGCAGCCAGTTCTGCAGATGTGGAGATTTTCAGCACTATTATCTCCATTTCCTTGGAGAAGGTCCTGCTCGGGGGCAGGCACGCTGAGTGGAGGGAATTGGTGGGTGCAAACAGGCCATGCTAAAAAAACCGCACAAAACCATAGAAGCATTGCATTATTACAGCACAGAAGGAGGCCATTCTGCCTGTTGAGTTCTTCCCCACTCTCTGGAGGACAAACTCAGCTAGTCACACTCCACTGAACTTTCACCGTAACCCTGCAGTTTTATTCCTTTCAGTTAGTTATCCAATTCCTTTTTGAAAGCCACGATTGAATCTGCCACCACCATCCTCTCAAATGCATTCCGGATCCTAACCACACTGTAAAAAAAAAGTTTTTCCAAGTTGCTTTTGGTTCTTTTGCCAATCACTTTACATCTGTATCCTTTGGTCCTTCACCCAGCGACCAATGGGTCCAATTTCTCCCTCTTTTCTTTTTTTAGACCCCTCAGGATTTTGAATACCTCTGTCCAATTTCCTCTTAATCTTAGCTTCACCAGGGACAACAACCCCGGATTCTCCAACCTATCCATCTAACTGAAGCCCTAATGAATTGAAATGAAAATCGCTTATCGTCACGAGTAGGCTTCAATGAAGTTACTGTGAAAAGCCCCTAGTCACCACATTCCGGCGCCTGTTCGGGGAGGCTGGTACGGGAATTGAACCATACTGCTGGCCTGCCTTGGTCTGCTTTAAAAGCCAGTGATTTAGCCCAGTGTGCTAAACCAGCCCCTTATGATTCCTAGAACCATTCTTGAAAATCTTCTCTGTACCAACTCCAATGCCTTCATACTCTTACCGAAGTGTGGTTCCCAGAACTGGACACATATTCCAGTTGAAGCCGTGTTTTATAAACGTTCAGTATAACCCCCTTGCTTTTGACTGTGTGCCGCTATCTCCAAAGTCCAGGTTCTTGTATGTCTTTTAAGCTACTTTCTCAACCTGCCTGCCATCTTCAATGATTTGTTTAGTTACTCTGAGACTTGCATAGGTAAAGGGCACTTTGATTGGGAGGGTGCAGAAAATTTCAAGGTCAGGGAGTCACTGCCTAAAATATTTTCAATTTCTTTCCCAGCTTTGAATTCTAAAAATACTTAGATCTTTAATTTCTTCTGACAGGGCACTACCGTAATGCTTCACCTTTTGTATATTATTTTAACATGGTGATTAACCTGTTTTAAATCATTGGGTTAACTGCAGTAATATAAGACACAAAGGAATTTCACGTCAATGTATTAAGCACTATATTATAAAAGATTAAGTGCATACCAAGTATAATAAATCATAATTTACAATCCCATTTGAAGTTTCATTCAGGACTATGGGTACAAATTGATACACGTTATATCTATTTCCCAGACATAAAATGGGTGGACAGCTTACCAATTCAGCATTTTTACTCTTATAGTTCATGGTATTAGTTTGTGGGCGGCACGGTGGCACAGTGGTTAGCACTGCTGCCTCACAGCTCCAGGGACCCGGATTTAATCCCAGCCTCAAGTTACTGTTTGTTTGGAGTTTGCACTTTTCCCCCGTGTCTGCGTGGATTTCCTCCGGGTGCTCCGGTTTCTTCCCACAGTCCAAAAATGTGTGAGCAAGGTGGATTGGACATGATAAAATAAAATGACCCAGTGTGTGTCCAAAAGGTTCAATGGGGCGATTGGGTTACGGGAATAAGGTTGAGGCTTGGGCTTAGGTAGGGTGTTCTTTCCAAGGGTTGGTGCAGACTCAATGGGCTGAATGGTCTCCTTCTGCACTGTAAATTCTATGATTCGATAACTCATAATCTAATTCAGGTCACCGGTATTTGTCCAATATGATCTCTTGTATATTCTGCACTCACTGTGGTGTGTATTTATACTGTCACTTAAGTATATAGAGCACAGCTTGCCAATACTAAGAATACAATGGGCCTTAATGTCCTCAGAGTGGCAATTGGCATTGGATTGCCACTCCAGCATTAAATTTCTTAAGTGCTAGTCTCACCCGACCTTCCTGACTTAGGACGGGTGAGATTCAGGCATCAAAGCTGGTCCCTGGATCCAGCACCACTGTCGAAAAAAAGAGGAGCAAAAGATGACATGTCTCCTTCATATGGCATTAGTTGCCACAATGCAGGTGAATTTAAATGTTCCATTGAAAATAACATGCCAGGGAGTAGCTGAGTGTCTAAGGTAAGTGGGTGGGATTTGGGGATTGGGGGATTCGGACATCGGGAGAGGGAAGGGGGTTGTTTGGGTCAGACTTTGGGGGAATTGGACACCAGGGGGTTGACAGTCAGGTCGGACATTGGGGGTGAGGGTTGGGAGGATTAGTTAGGGTCAGCAGTAAGGAGTGTGGGTCCAGTCAGGTTGGGCCGGAGGAAGGTTGGGAATCGCAGGCGGGAAATGGGTCAGGGTGGGGAATATTGGACAGGATTTACCTGCTATTAACTCTGGTTGGTATATTCTGTTCCAACAACCTTGTATGGGTTTCCCGATGACAGGGGATGCAGTCAATGGGAAATTTCATTGACAACTGCAAGACGGGTAAATCCCGCTAGCAGCCAGCCTCCGTCTCAAAAAACACTTGGCAGGTTGGTCGGTAAATCCCGCCGACTGTGAAGGTTTGCTTAGTTTTGGGCTGGGCGGGGGGGGAGGGCGGTTGGTAAGGAAGGGATGGTGAGTATGGTGCTAACCCCATGGGTAGCGCTATGGGAGTTTTAAATAGTTACACTGAAGTGCTTTTATTTCGTCTGACTCTTTCACAGTAATATGAGTGTAACATTAGCAGAACAATCCGGAGGTAGTGATTTAAATCACTTTGTCAGATGGTTCGCCGCACAGCGCAATTGTCCCAAGGACGCTAGCATTTCTGGACAATTGGAAGGTAAACCCTTACTTGGGAATTCCCAAGAGGGATTCGGCAGTGAATCTTTGGGGTACCCCCAAATCCGATGCTGCAAAGCCAACAAGTTAGATGCCAATGCAAATATAAAATAAATAGCTGTTTAACAAAGAGATTTTGTTAAATATTTCTGTTAAATTGATGAACAAAAACCTTGGAATTGCATGGTAGATTCAGTCTTGCTCTTTGAGATCCCATGCAATCTTTTTGATCAAAGAAATCAGGCCAATAACTTTCAAAACTAACTGAGACAAGACTTGCTTTTAACTACGGAGGTGCCAAACCAATACTTTGGGGACATTTCAGTCATCAACTTTTCCAAATGAAATAAGCTCTCATGTTTTTTTTGGTTGAAATGGCAAATAACTTATAGATTTTTCTCTCAGCAAATAGCACATTTTATTCTTTGCTTGGCTCATCTTGAGTCAGAAGGTTGTGTGTTTGACCCATTCCAGGGAGGACATAACTGAAGCTGAAGCTTCAATGCATTACCGAAGGAGAGCTGTTGGAGGTGCTGTCATTTGGAGTACATGTTAAACATGGGAGGGATTCTCCGTTGCGAGTCTGCCTCTCTACCTCTGCCAGCGAGTACGGAGAATTTGGCTAACTGCAGCGGGAACAGAGAATCCTGCCGGCGTGAAGGAATGGAGAATCAAAGTACATAGCTCCATTTCCATCTTACGTGGATATAAAAGATCTCATGACCGTTTTTAATGCAGACCAGGGGTATTTTCACCAGTGTCCTGACCAATAATTATTCTTCACCCAAACCACTGAAGCAGATTATCTGCTTACCACCTCTTGCTTTTAGGAGACTGCCAAGCTATTTTGGCTACAATATTTCTTATATTACAACTGTGACCACCCTTTGAAAGTACTTCATTGTCTGTAAAGCACCTTTTGACTTTCTGAGATTGTGATGAGTGTGTATAAATGCAAGTCTTTATTTGTCCAGTCAAGGACAAGAGACGATTGCTTCAATATGTCAACTTTTTTAACACGGCCAAAAAGCAATTTGCATGCGTAAGCCAAAAACATTTGTCAGTAAATTGTTCAACATATTTACCGTGGGAAGAAAAGTCCTTTATGCAACTATCCCCCTGCTACTAATACAAGGCTGTTTGCAATTTACACCACGCGAGTGTTACAAAGAATTGAACAATTTGGATTCCAACACATTTATTGTGTTATTTCTTCTTGTACTTTTGGGCTTAGATTTCTGTCGGTGTGCAAGGCCGGGAGTATTCCTGACTCCACAAACCTGACTTCTGCAAGTCTCTGTCAGAACATCAGATTTTGCCCAGTCGGTGGGGGAGGGAAGGGGTGGTGATAGGTTATATCAAGAGGCAGGATGGGTGATCCAGAAGTTGTGAGGGGTGGGAGGCAAGCCGGACGCAGGGTGGATGCCTCGGGCATGGATAAAAAGCTATCAGAAAGGCCTATTTGGGAAGTTGGCTATCGATGGGGACGTCCCTGTGTCTCGGAGAAATCATCATTGCTTTGTTAGGTAAGTGTAAACTCTGTAAATATTGCTCAACTACTAGCTGACCTTGGAACAGTCCATCATGGAATCTCTGTTGGAAAAAAAATGTTGTTGCTGCCTATTCACAGTGTACTGTGCTGATGTTGTTGAATGTATGGAGTGAATTCACAAGACATAGACATTGCTTTGCCACCACTACCTATACCTTTTCTGAAGTCTTGTAGTTAACTGACAAAACACAGTAGATGAATGATGAACAGTGTCATGGTCAATATCCCATTGCTTTTTGCCACCCATTTCTCAGGATGATCCCACAGATTTGACCGTTGACCATGTCTATCACAGTTGGACACTGTCATGACTAAGTGACCTAAGAGGTGAAACTCAACAGGACTGTCAGTGGTTGCAGAGAACAGAATACTACCTTGGAGCCACATACTTGGCACCAAGCATTCCTCCAAAGCTTACCAGTAATTATTGATGATATGGAACAAATGGTTGGTGGATATAATCACATGAAATTGAATGAGAGCATTGTAATCCAAGTGACTCACAATCCTTTTTGTCTTACATTTTTATTGATGGAATGTCACCCTCAGGAGACAAGGGGGAAGGGTGATTCCAGCTGCCACACACTTTTCTGACCAGTTCCTCGAAGCCTGCTTGATTTTAAAGGTCTCTGATCAATGCCTGACAAGCACAGAAAGCACATTGTGCTGCAAGGCCATCTGTTTGGAGGATTTTTGTATTGTCGTTTAGAACCAGAAACCTATTAGGACGGAACTCCATCAAAAAGGAAACACCCTTTGGTGTTTGGACTCTGGAAATCACATGACCTTGTATTAATTTATGTGGTGCTTGTACTGTTACTAATGTTGATGTAAAACTTTTTATTTCTATCCCCCCAACCAGGTTTATTGTGTGTGCACACAGTGTGGTGACGCATTGCGAACACTACCCCCCTTCTGAGTCTTTAAATGGTTTCAAGAAGGAGATCGATAACTTTCTGATAAAAAGAATTAAAGGGATATGGGAGGTGGATTTGAGACCAGGAGATCAGCCATGATCTGATTGAATGGTGGAGCAGACTCAAAAGGCTGAATTGCCTACCTCTGCTCTGAATTCCTATGTTTCCCTCACCCCCACTGGGTTTCATAACATTTACAATGCAGAAGCAGGCCATTCGGCCCATCGAGTCTGCGCCGGCCCTTACAAAGAGCACCCTACTGAAGCCCACGTATCTACCCTATCCTCGTAACCCAGTAATCCCTACTTAACATGTTTTGGACACTAAGGGCAATTTAGCATGGCCAATCCACCTAATCCGCACACCTTTGGACTGGTGGAGGAAACCGGAGCATCCGGACGAAACCCACGCAGACACGGGGAGAACATGCAGACTACGCACAGACAAAGACCCAAGCCGGGAATCGAACCTGAGACCCTGGAGCTGTGAAGCAACTGTGCTAACCACTATACTACCCTGCTGCCCTTAATATGAAATAAACTCTGAGTTAATTTTCTGAGTTATTTGTAAATTGGACCACACATACCAAGGGTTTGAGGAAACACTTCATTAAATACTTTAAAAATAATTCAACTTACAGACAGTTGGTGAGAGGAAAGAGGTGCATTGTGCCTGTCTCTCTCCCCTATCTGTAATATTATTTCATTTTTATTAATTTCTTAGAATATTTGTGGACTGGAGGAGCAAGAGTGCTCCTCAGGGCCACACAGGAAAACTTGGCCCTCACCCTGGCGAGCCTCCCTCAACTCCCCCCCTCCCCCACCCCCAGTCACAATCTCCCCTCCATCCCCTCCTTAGCACTTACCTCCTCGCCCTGGCTGCCAAAATCCCAATCCTGTACAAATTCTATTGAATTCAGGAGGGAAATGGCTTTCCAACATGGAAATGAGGCCCAGGTATTAACACACAGTGTTGCCATGTGAGCTTTCTGCTCATCCCTGGCTCCAAATATTCCATTCACACCCTGAGTTCAATTCTGAAATTAAATGTCAATGGCACTTAAAGGGTTAGTAATTATATGTTTCTCCTCTGAGATGTAATCGGCAACTTACAATAACGAATCCATTTTTGAAATAAAAATGTTAAGTTGTCAGTTTCTGGTAAAAATTGTATGCTGAGCTGTGTTTGCCTGCTTATAACGTAACATTTTGGTGGTGATTTGCCCTGGTATTTTCGGTACAAATGAGTCTCTGAGATGACCAATACTCTCAAGCTGAGATGCCTATTTAGCCCATCCTTAGCGCAAGATACCATCTTTGTAAATGAATTGAAGTGGTATGAACACCCCGAGAATAATTGACAATTAAATTTCTGGCGAGAGTTCATTAAACAGGCTGTACACCATTCTCCTCTCCCAACCGTAACCAGCTGAACAAGAGTAAACAAAACATTGCTGAAGATTTCTAGAGGGGCGGGATTCTCTGACCCTCCGCCGGGCCGGAGAATCCCCAGGGGCCGCACAAATCCAGCCCAGCCGCCCAACGGCGTCTGCCATATTTTCCGGCGTTGTTTTTCGGGCGGGGGCAGGATTCCCGCCACGCCGGTCGGGGGCCGTTGGCAGTGGCCCCTCGGCGGTTTTCCGGGCCCCGATGGGCTGAGCGACTGTCCATTTTTGGCCAGTCCTGCCGGCATGAATCGCTCAACTCACGTACCGGCGGGACCTGGCAGATAAGACGGCAAGGGCGGTCCTTTTGGGGGGGGGGTTTGGGGGGATCCTATCCTGGGGGGGGCCGCAACGATGGCCTGACCTGCGATCGGAGCCCACCGATTTGCGGACGGGCTTGTTCCGCGGGGGCACTTCTTCCTTCCACGCCGGCCCCTGTAGGGTTCCGCCATGGCTGCCGTGGAGAAGAGAAGCCCCCGCGCATGCGCCAAAATATGCCAGCCGGTCTGCGCATGCACGAGATCATGCCGGCCCTTCGGCGCTTGAGCAAACTTGCGCCGTCCCTGAAAATGCGGATAATTCCGCGCTTTCGGGGGCTGTTGCGCCAGAGTGGTTGGTGCCGGTTTTCCCGCTGGCGCGGGGACTTAGTCCCCAGAAGGGAGAATCCCAGCCCTAGTGTTTTCCAAAGCAATGCTCAGCCTTCCACTCTTAATTTGTTACTGGAGATGTGCTGACTGCATTGTGATTGAGACATGTCAGTAAAACTCTGCCAATAATTTCCCCAGAAATTTGAAAATTTAGAGATGTAATAAGGGCATGTATTCCCTATCTAATCTGTCCAGCCTCCTCAAAATTTTGAACACCTCTATCAAACCTCCTCTTAGTCTTCTCCTCTCCAAGGAGAAGAGTCCCAACCTCTCCAATCTATCTTCATAACTGAAGTTTCTCACCCCTAGAACCATTCTTGTAAATGTCTTCTGCACTCCCCCCATTACGTTCACATCCTTCCTAAGGTGTGGTGCCCAGAAATGTATACAATCATCCAGTGGAGGTCGAATTAGTGTCTTGGAACATAGAACATAGAACATACAGTGCAGAAGGAGGCCATTCGGCCCATCGAGTCTGCACCGACCCACTTAATCCCACACGTCCACCCTGTCCCCATAACCCAATAACCCCTCCTAACCTTTTTGGCCACTAATGACAATTCATCATGGCCGATCCACCTAACCTGCATGTCTTTGGACTGCGGGAGGAAACTGGAGCACCCGAAGGATACCCACGCAGACATGGGGAGAACATGCAGACTCCGCACAGACAGTGACCCAGCAGGGAATTGAACCTGGGACCCTGGCGCTGTGATGCCACAGTGCTACCGTGCTGTCCCTGCTACCGTCTCCTTACTCTTGTACTCTGTGCCCTGTTCATAAAGCCCAGAATACTGTATGACCCTCTCCACCTGTCCTGCTACCTTCAATGATCTGTGTACATGTACACCCAGGTCCCTCTGCTCCTCTGCTCCCTTAAGAGTTGTGCCCTTTAATTTATATTCTCCCTCGATGTTCTTCCCATCAAAACTCATCACCTCACACTTCTCCGCATAAAAATTCATCAGCCGCCTGTCTGCCCATTCCACCAACTTGTCTATATCCTTTTGAAGTTCTGTTCTGTCCTATGGATGATGAGTTCATGGAATGCATTCAAGCTACTTTCTTGATCAGTATGATGAGGAATCAACTAGGGATGATTAAATTTTAGCTTGTGAATTGGTGTTTGAGTGCATGCTAATGAATCCAAGAAAACAGAATCTCGGGAAATGAGATTGAATTTCAGAAGACAGCACGGTAACACAGTGGTTAGCACAGTTGCTTCGCAGCTGCTTCACAGCTCCAGGGTCCGAGGTTCGATTCCCGGCTTGGGTCACTGTCTGTGCGGAATCTACGTTCTCCCCGTGTTTGCGTGGGTTTCCTCCCACAATCCAAAGATGTGCAGGTTAGGTGGATTGGCTCTGCTAAATTGCCCTTAGTGTCCAAAAATGGTTAGGTGTGGTTACGAGGATAGGGTGGAGGTGTGGGGAGAGGGTGGAGGTATGGGCTTGGGTAGGGTGCTCTTTGTAAGGGCCGGTGCAGACTCGATGGGCCGAATGGCCTGCTTCTGCACTGTAAATTCTATGATTCTATGAAAACCCGAGGTGGGCTGCTGTTGATGCCGTCTGAGTTGAAGTGACCTTTGGAGAGAATTTCCCGGTTAGATGATTGAAGGTGAAGCCTGGAATTCCTCATGAGAGAAATAGAGTTTCAGTGAGATTGGTTGACTCATAGGCAGGATTTTACCAAAAAATAGCAAAATGTCAGTTCCAGTGAGAAAAAACAGTGCGAATCCAGCCAGCTCTGCCAGCAGGATTTCTCCCGGAATTTGAAGCCTCTCAAGCAAAGATTTTTTTCTTCACATGAATCATGTCATTCTCTTGCCGGACTCCAGCTGATTCACTCACCTGGTGAAAACTTAATAATAATCATACTAATCTTTATTATTATCACATGGAGGCTTACATTAATACTACAAATCAGTTACTGTGAAAATAACTGCAATCATGAGGGAGCTTCATAAAAATGCGCCCTCAGCCCTGCCCAGCACTTGTTCCAGATCCATTGGACGGAATGGTTGCCAGGAAGCCAGCACTGCATTTCTCAGAGGGAGCCCTGACTAGACTTCTGGAAGGAGTCCAGCAGAGTTGGGTTGTCATCTACCAAAACACCAGGAAGTGACCCACCAGCAAAGTTCCCACCTGGAGAGCATTGCAGATTTAGTTAGTGCCAGCTCCCCGCAGAAGAAGCATGGTAGCACAAGTGGATTGCACTGTGGCTTCACAGTGCCAGGGTCCCAGGATCGATTCCCCGCTGGGTCACTGTCTGTATGGAGTCTGCACGTTCTCCCCATGTCTGTGTGGGTTTCCTCCGGGTGCTCTGGTTTCCTCCCACAGTTCAAAGATGTGCAGGTTAGGTGGATTGGCCAAAAATGGTTAGGAGGGGTTATTGGGTTACGGGGATAGGGTGGAAGTGAGCACTTAGGTGGGTCGGTGCAGACTTGATGGGCCATATGGCCTCCTTCTTCATTCTATGTTCTATGTAAGATTGGGTAGTTGTGCTGTTAAAAACTGAATGACTTTCACACAGGCAGGGTACGTCTGCCAACTCCAGACTCTCAATGCACCCCCTCACCCACCACTCGCACCTCCAGTGTGAAATCTCACCCAGCCACCTCACAGGGATGGGAACATGTCACAAGGCCCTCTCCACTACCCATCCACCCACCCTCAACCACCTTAGTGGTTTTCAACTCTGCTCCTCAAATCCCAGCTCCCACTCCAGGCCACGCATGCCTCTCTGAACTGGCAGGACGCCTGACAACACTTTCCCCATCTGTATTCCCACAGAATAATCGAGCACAACCGTGTGAGAGAGCTGTAGTTGAAAATATGGAAAGATGTGTAATTTGAAACATGGAAGTCTGGCAATATCTGGTCTGAGAGAAACATGAGAGGAGACAGGGAAAGATCCCACGAAGGGTTAACAGCAGCTGCAAAGGGCAGGATTATAAAATGCAGATTCCTTCTTCCAAACAGGCTGAGCAAACAAACAGGATTTTTGTATGAAGCTAAAAACAATGGCTCACACCTTCATTGAAATTAACCATCTTAGTAAGCATCTGGAAAAGCATGGATGAGGGTTTCAGTTGAGTTAGGTGATAAATGTAATCCTTTCAAGTTATAACCAAGTGGATTTTTAGCATTACGTTAATAGCAATGATTCACACCTTCGCTGAAGTATAATCAGCAGAGTAAAAAAAAATGACTGGGGGAAAATATATGGGTGTGAAATTCTGCTAACACCAGGTAAATTAAAGAAAACTGGAGACAACCTGTCTACAAGAACACAAATTAGATCCAAATCAAAGTCACAATTATGAGCTGGGGACACAATTCGATAATAAAACTATAGAAATGACAGGAACCAAAATTCACACCCCTATTGAAATCAAAGCATTTTTGAACATCACAAAGGAAACAATATGATCATAGATCTATGAGCTGAGGTCATGTCAAAATGAATACTTAGTTGTGTTAGAAAAATTTAGATTAAAGGTACCTTTTAGAATCCAAGTGAAATAAAAGTTACTTTACAATAAAGTCATAAAAACTTAATAACTTAGAAAGATATATAAACCCTGAGAGAGAAGCAGAGAGGGGAGAGAAGCAGAGAAGGACCAAGAGAAGCAAGCAGAGTCAGCTTACAGCCAGCTCGGTCATGGGAAAGGGACAGAGCAAAGCAGCCGAGCTAAAACAGCTAATACATCTAAGGAAGACCAGAATTTAAAGAGGAGGCAGAGTCAGCTCAGAGTCAGCTCAGAGACAGCCAGCAGAGCCAGCTCTCACAGCTCGGTACATGGGGAAGATAGGACATAGCAACCGAGCTCACCAGCGAATACATCTAAAGAAGAACAGATTTTAAAAAGAAGATTGATTATCAAGTTGGGCCTGAAGGTCCCTTCAACCAACCAGAAGGATCCAGAAGCAAGATCTTTTTACTTTTCTGTAAAGACAGTGATTGCATCTTTTAAAAGAACAAAAAAATAAAATAAAATAACTTAAAAGTTTTAACCTGAAACAGTGGTTATTCCTAAGTCTACTTTACTTACATAGCAATGCGGGACCCAGGGTCGATGCTACTAAGTGGTAAGTAGATGAAATCTTCTGTGAAGGCATGGGTTATACTGGGGGATAACATGAAAATATAGTTTGACCTGAATAGCAACCACCGAAGCCTGCATAGGAGCCAGGGAGTGAGATTCCCTGTTCACCATATAGAATGTCGGCCCTTTTTGGTATAGGGGGACTTCTAAGAATAGTGGTGAGTTTTCAACAGCAGAGCACAGCCACCCGGAGTCATGGGGGAGCTCCACACCCTTACCCCCTGTGAGGAAAGACCCTTTGAGCTCTCGGGGAGGAGCAGTACCGTGCCTGTGCAGAGGGTGAAGTGGGGGCAGTGAGCAAAAGCGAGAACCCTGAGGTCAAATAGTAATTCCTCTAACTTCATGTAAGTAAACATCTCTCATAGTTTGTCCCCCATGCTATACTAATGCCATCTCCCTTCCCTTGCAAGGCAATCAGTCCATCCTCGTGCCCACTGGAAACCACTGGCCTGAGCAGCTCAGAGGGTGAATCTCCGGACATCACCATCGAGTAGGCATCACAGCTGTCACCCACACCCTCCACCAGCACAGAAACTCACAGCTCGGTAGGATTACATAGTGGGAGAGGTGGGGTATAGGTATTGTCACTGGACTAGTAAACGAGAGACCCAGAATAATGATCTGGGGACCCAGGTTCAAATCTGCCACTGCAGATGATGAAATTTGAATTCAATAAAAATCAGGAATTAAAAACCTAATGATGACCATGAAACCATTGTTAATTGTCGTAAAAAAAAAAACATCTGGTTGACTAATGTCCTTTAGGGAAGGAAATCTATCATCCTTATTTGGTCTGGCCTACATGGGACTCTAGACACACAGCAATGTGGTTGACTTTTAACTTCCTCCTCAAGGGCAATTAGGGATGGGCAATAAAGATGGCACAGCCCACGTCCTGTGAGCGAATAAAAATTTAAAAAATGGCAGGCTTTCTGGGTCACTCACTGATGAGCCCCTCACACCTGATGATCCACAGCGGGTGGAGGCAGGAATGTCCCAGGAATCCAACTCAGAGGAATGCCAGAGTCCAGGACTCTGCTGAGCCCCTGGCCAATGACATGCCCCTGGGTCCAGTGGTCCCTAGCTGATGGAACTGCAACTGCAGGGTCATGAGCATCAGGAAGGATGACAGCATTCTTCCTTGAGCTGAAAGGCCGACTGAAAGAGTCCAATCACCAATGGAGGTGGTGCCATCAATACAATACAACGAGGTCAACACTACTGTGAGGGTGGCATTTGCAGTGGAGACCTTGGTGCAGGATGAGCACTCCATGGAGGCACGTCTCTTCCACGATTCAGCTCATGACCTCCATGGCTGAGGGCATGATCTCCATGGTGCAGGGTTCCAACTGCAGGGCTTCATCTCTGGCCAGGCAGCGGGGCTTCTGGCTCTCATCCCAACTGCCTCCTATCCCATGGAGTAACCCCCGGGCACCCGAAGGGAAGAGGATCGGGAGGAGCACAATCCGGGTCCCTCCGCCACATTTTGAGACTGTGCCGAGTTTCCCACAGGCAGAGACTGCGGGCTCAAAATCATCCCACCATGTCACCTTGGTGATTTGTTGAGAAATCCGTAGTGTCTGTCTTAGTCACGTCTGCAATTATTGTGGTGTGTTCAACACCAGTTTGCCTTTTGATTAACATGCACCTCATATTTACCCTGAACATTAGAGTATAAGATAGATATTGTTAAATTGTTTTGTCTTTCTATTTTTATTTCTGTTTGTTCAAAATGCATGGAATCTTGTGGCTTTATTCACTAAGCAAGTGTTTCGAATATCTTTTCAAATAGTTACCCAGACTCAAAACGTTAGCTCCACAGATGCTGTCAGACCTGCTGAGATTGTCCAGCATTTTCTGTTTTTGTTCTTGAATGTCAAACTTTGTCTACTTTTAACAAAACAGTATTGATCCCTAACTGGATCTCATCAACAATTTAAAGGTCTGTTCTGGATCATAACACAGTCAAGTTCTGGACATTATTTAGGCTTGGGTTGATAAGTGGCGAGTAATGACCACAGGTGAATGGAATCATCACCACCTGCAAGTTTCTCTCCAAATCACACTTGGGAAATATTTCCTTCTTGCTTTATCTTCACTGGGAAAAAGCCTGGAATTCCCTCCCGAACACACTGTGGGTGCACCTACACCACACAAACACAGCATTTCAAGAAGGCAGCTCAGCACCACCTTCTCAAGGGCAATTAGGGATGGGCAATAAATGTTGGCTTTGCTAGCAACACACTATTCTCATGAATAAATAAGAAAGATACCCTTCAGGGCAGCACGGTGGCGCAGTGGTTAACACTGCTGCCTCACGGTGCCAAGGACCAGGGTTCAATCCTGGTCCCGGGTCACTGTCCCTGTGGAGTTTGCACATTCTCCCGTGTCTGCGTGGGTTTCACCCCCACAACGCAAAGATGTACAGGGTAGGTGGATTGGCCACGCTAAATTGATCCTTAATTGGACAGAAAATAATTGGGTATTCTAAGTTTATGGGAAAAAAAGGAAGTACGTTTTATTTGAGCAGTGCCCCACTGTGCATTTTTTCACACTTTCTCCAAAATTATGCCCCCCCCCCCCCACGCTGCTTGTTTTCTGGTTGTATTCTCTTTATAATGTCATCCCTCCATCAGCAGTAAAAAAGTTTGAGGTTGATTACATTTTTTAGAATGGTTAGAATGGTACAAACAGAAAACAGGTTGCCCTTTTAATATCTGTTCCTAATGGTTGTCATTTCATACATATTAAGAGTTAAGATTGTCTTCCTTACTAACGTGGCGGGGATGTAGCTCAGTGGTAGAGCGCATGCTTTGCATGTATGAGGCCCCGGTTTCAATCCCCGGCATCTTCACTTTTCTGGGGCTGTTTAGCACACAGGGCTAAATCGCTGGCTTTGAAAGCAGATCAAGGCAGGCCAGCAGCAAGGTTCGATTCCCGTAACAGCCTCCCTGAACAGGTGCCGGAATGTGGCGACTAGGGGCTTTTCACAGTAACTTCATTGAAGCCTACTTGTGACAATATTCATTTTCATTTCATTTCATTTCATAACCAGACAATCACAAGATAATTACCTAATGTTATTAATGGATCAATATTGATAAGCTGTATTAAACATTCTTCTACCTTGTGGGTATAACTGGCAAGGCTTCATGTCATTAAAACAATGCACATAAGAAACTGCCACAAATGGATAGCTATGGAATAAGTGTAATTTCATAAAAGGGTTATGGGGAAATTGCCTTGTGAATCTCTCTGCATAATTGGAATAACAAATTGGGGCATTAAGAGCATAGTAGATTGTGGAATATTTGTACAATAAGTTAAAGAGGTATATTTCTAATGGAGGAAAGTTCCAAGATTTTTTTCCAGATTTGATCCTGCACCACTGATTGTTTTTGTTACAATCCACAACAGATGAACTACATAAATTACCATTCAATTCTGGACTTATCTGTGCGTTATTAGGGGTGGATTAAGAACCGTTCATCTTCAGCCTAATTGTCCTTTGGTTTTCATCTTGAAGGGCAAGGTGCTGTGCATCAGATTCAAATTCCTCCACTGGACCATTGTCTCAATGGTGCTCCTACAGGCCTGGATGCCTGCCCTGAAAATGTTAATGACCTCACACCCTAGGAGCTGAGATAAGAGGCACAGAAAGTGTAAATCAACCAAAGTTTTACCCCACCACACTTTGTTGGATGTAAACAATTATTTCTCGTGTTCAAACTGATACTTATCTCTCAATCAATATAGAAAACAGAGTATCTGGTCATTCACAACATTGTTGTTCATGAGAGCTTGCTGTGCATAAATTGGCTGCTCTGTTTCCTATGTTACACTTCAAAACAACTTCAGTGGCTATGAAGCACTTAGAGATGGCCAGTGGCCATGTAATGTAAATGCAAGTCTTTCATTTGGACTGCAGTTAAACATCACAGGTAGAATGTCTGCCTTGAATGATGCATAATGTTATGATCATAGTATTTTTATTGCAGTCATTTTAGTGATGAAGACCTCCATTTATAGCCAGGGAGAGTGCTGAAATGAATTTTTGAGAAAAAAAATATTTTTATTTCAATCCATCACCTATAATCTACGGCCAAGAGGCAACAGTTATTGCTCAGATTCCGAAAGGCAGGGCTATACCAGCCTATTCTTTTATAATCAAGGAATAATTGAACATACCAATTCTGTACTAAATTTCGTAACAGTGAAAAGGGTTATGTCGTACTTCGAGCACTAACTTGCAAGTAAAGGTAAAAGGGAAAAATTGTGGACTACCATCATCCAAACTGTAAGTAATTTTTAAAACTTTGCTTTATAGTGCAACGATTTTACAAAAAGACAAGGATTAGCCTGGCCTACCGTCAGTGGGTTTCAAGTGATTTATGGCAGTGCATATGTAAGAATTTCCTGCATTTGTAATATGCACTTTCAGAATGCTTGCAGTATCCCAGATGAATAAATTCAAAGAGTTAGCACATTGTTAGCATCTGTTTTCAATAAAGTACAATTAACAGTGTCGCTTTTGTAATTTTCCACTCTGTGGCCTATAGGGAAAGGTCTTGCCATTACTGCCTAAAGTATTTAAAAAAATTAACTCAATCTGTATATCCCAAAGGGATGACAGTTCCTTATTAATAGCAAACTGCATAATAAGCCTCACTTACTTGCTATCCTGTGTGTTACTTTTCATCCTTGCACAAAGATGAGAGGCAACGTTGGAATTATCACAATTTCTTTGACTGTACCCTGCAATCTGCAAGATCTCATTTTTGAAAGTTCTACAAATGTTTAAATGCAAAAGTGTATGTTTGGAATTTTAATTCATATTTCTTATAAACTGACATGTTAGAATTGTGAAAAAAGTACTTGAGGTTCACACCTAAACCGAAGATAATCCCAGTAGACACTTTTTATTTCCAAACATGAAAATAATGTACTTTGCGCAAAGTCCAAAAATGTGCATTTAGTCTTATATTGTTATTTTCACTGTTATAAACAAATGTCCCATAAGAGTGTTTGAAGTTTTCAGACTGAGAGAAATTTTCCTCCACATTCCTGACTGTTTTGGACTGGATCATGGCAGAGAATGTTGGAAAATTCAGACAGTGAGCCAACTACCGCTTCATCAGCCTGCGCTGGGTCCTTTTCTCCCTGCAGACAATGAGCCTGCTACTCAGAAGAACATAAGAACTAGGAGAAGGAGTCGGTAATTCAGCCCCTTGAGCCCGCTCCGCCACTCAATACGATCGTGCTGATCTCATCTCGGCCTCTTCTCCACCTTCTTGCTCACTCCCCGTAACCCTCCATCCTGCTACTAATTGAAAACATATCTATCTCCTCTTTAAATTTTCCGGCGTCCACTGAACTCTGGGATAGAGAATTCCACAGGTTCACGGCCCTTTGAGTGAAGTAATTCCTCCTCATTTCTGTTTTAAATCTCCGACCCCTTAGCCTAAAACTATGACTTTGACCTCTTGTTCCCATCACTACTTCTCCATTGGCAACGTGTAAATCATGGCAACAAGGATGGATCTAGAGCCTTGGTAGATGTCTTTCCCTTCTGGCCCTGTTATCACTGCTTCTTGAAGTTTCCATGTGGAAGAAGGTGGGAAGGCCAAAGCTCTGCAACTTTGGGGATGTCAGAGGTAGGTTCTTTACCCAGAGAGTAGTGGGGGCATAGAATGTACTGCCTGTGGAAGTAGTTGAGTCGGAAACGTTAGGGACCTTCAAGCGGCTATTGGATAGGTACATGGATTAGGGTAGAATAATGGAGTGTAGGTTAACTTCTTAAGGGCAGCACGGTAGCATTGTGGATAGCACAATTGCTTCACAGCTCCAGGGTCCCAAATTCGATTTCGACTTGGGTCACTGTCTGTGCGGAGTCTGCACATCCTCCCCGTGACTGCGTGGGTTTCCTCCGGGTGCTCCGGTTTCCTCCCACAGTCCAAAGATGTGCAGGTTGGGTGGATTGGCCATGAAAAATTGTCCAAAATTCATTGATTAACCTCGGACAAAAGTTCGGCGCAACATCGTGGGCCGAAGGGCCTGTTCTGTGCTGTATTTCTCTATCTCTAACTGTAATGATCACTTTTCCCTCCAGTCAATTCCAAATCCTGACCTTCTGAAGATCTTCACAGGAAATGTTTCTTCCAAACTTTGGGTGCATTATTGCTTCTCTAACGTCTTGCTCAACCTCTTCTACTGCGAGAGCAGCATTCCTGCTGTATCACTGAGCTAAAACGCTGGCTTTTAGAGCAGACCAAACAGGCCAGCAGCACGGTTCGATTCCCGTACCAGCCTCCCCGGACAAGCGCCGGAATGTGACGACTAGGGGCTTTTCACAGTAACTTCATTGAAGCCTACTCGTGACAATAAACGATTTTCATTTCATTTCATATTTGTTCCATTGCCTTCTCAATTAGTGAATTAGTTATATCTAAATTGGTAAGTTCACCTTCGCTGTTCTGAGCCTGAGTTATTAAACAATATCTGCCACTTAGTCATCCACCTGCCACAGAATCAGATTTCTCAGCATCTCGTCCACTTGCTGCCTGTCATTTACCACTCCATTACATAACAGCACCAAACACAGCTTTATTTCAATCGCCATGTCAAAAGTCTTGTGTTATGTACTCTGGGATAACACAGGCTGCAACTGGATGCAGCTTTAACCAAAAGATACTCCAGCCCTTGAAGTTAGTTCAATCTGATTTATTGAACCTGTCACACAGTTAGCACAGTTCTCTATGAGTTCGACTCTCTGCTAACCTAAGTGTGGTTACTCTGTCTGACTGAACCAGATTAGTTCTTGGCCACGTGCTGGAGTTGTAAATACACCCTGACTCAGTCTGTAGATGTTCACCAGTGGAAAGAGACGGAGTGTGAGTGTGAGTGCCTCGTGCCTTTTATAGTGAAATACCACCCATGAGTGTCCTGCCTGCTCATTGGTCATGTCCTGTTCTCTGTGTTCATTAGCTGCCTACCTGTGCCTGTCTGGATATCATTATCTGCATGTCTGCATATCATGACAAATAGATTTATATAAAATCTGTTTCTTAACATTTTAGGTAGCATTGGAATCAGAAAACTTTCCATTTTAGAAGCTTCCATCAAAATAAATTGCGTCACAACTTTATTGTCTAATGCATGGCTGTGATGACTGCAAAATATATTGAAGAACCTTGTTGAAGGAACAGTTGACTTTCTACCTGACCAAAAGTGCAGAAGGGTATTATATGGACTGGAGTTAAACTAGTGATTTGCTTTGAGTTTTAATTTTAAAATTTCATTTATCTATTTTATTTGTGTGCTGACAATTCAGACACTATTTTTTGCAGTTAAGGGTAGATTTTGTCATTATCTGCTCCCAACCTGCAGGAGCGCCTACGTGAATATATTCATGGTGGTCCGCAGAGCTCACAGGGGCACATATTAGGAATATGGAGATCAAGCAATGCTAGAGCAGCATATAACAGGAATGTGGAGATTAGTGAATCCCAGAGGAGCACAAATGGCAATCTGGGGATCAATGGAGTAAACAGAAACAAAGTCGGGAATGCAGGGATCAGTGGAGTGAGCAGGAGCAGAATCGGGAATGTGAATATTAGTGTAGTGAGTAAGAGCACAGTCAGGATGTAAGATGTAGAGGTCAGCTGACTCTGAATGGGGATTATTTTGGGAATTGGAAATTACCAGTTAACAGGTTTCCCCATCCATTAATTTACATAATTATCTGTTATTAGTGCAGTGGTAAATCTGCTCAACATCAAAAGAAAACTGCAAAAGTCATTCTCTGATATGCTCTCATCTTAGTTTGTTTTAAACATTAAAGGGTACACCAGCGGAATATGTGCTGAACACTATTTGTTCATACTAAACATATCACTCTTTTAGCTGCCACCATCACATATTTGCTTCTTTGCCATTTGAGGGATGTGTGGTTAAGACTAATCAAGGGTTTGCTTTACATAAACCATTGGCCCCAGAAACCTCCCAATTACTTAGTGACTGGAGCATTTTAACCACCACCTGTGGTTTAATGGGAATAAAAGGGAAAGCATTCATAAAACAGAGTGAAATTTCATTGGGAATGCTGCACCTGAGCCAACTGAAAATGTAGTATGGGTGCCTGTAGGGGTCAATTTGACAAATTCAAGGATCATTTGATTAGCTGTAGGAAATTTAAACAGGGCCGAGGCTGAGTGAAGCCAATCCTTTGCAAAATGGAATGGGTAAAGACGGGGAGATAAATTTAATTTGACAATTATGAGATGCTTGAATATTCCTTTATTTTACATTTTCTTTTAATATTTACTTCTCTTTTAGGTCTACTGTGCCATCTGCTATTAAACTGGCTGAGGGTGTGAGCAGAAAGTCTGCCAAAGAAGTTCTATGACTGATTGTTAGGAGCTGTGCTAGAATAGGTCAGTTGCTCATCAATGTTGTCCCATCATAATAATAATCGCTTATTGTCACAAGTAGGCTTCAATGAAGTTACTGTGAAAAGCCCCTAGTCACCACATTCCAGCACCTATTCGGGGAGGCCAATACGGGAATTGAACCTGCGCTGCTGGCATTGCAAGCCAGCTATTTAGCCCAATGTGCTAAACCAGCCACATGTGCTGGTGAGAGATCCTTACCACCTATTATTCCATGATATTGTGCATTGAAGCTTTAAGCCAGAGATCAATGCTCCTCCTTCTCTGGAATTTTTCGTCTTGTCGTCATAAGGCAAGTAGTTTACTCTTTCAACTTCTGGACTGAGATTTCAAATAAAGGCACAGATCACACCAGCCTGGGCCGCTTCTGCATTTTGATAATATCTCCTGTGAGAGTAGATTTGACCCCCATAGGCACATGGTTTAAGTTTTATTAAAATATTTTTTTAAGGCATTTGTAATTTTCACAATTTAACATATTGACATTCCTAAAACAACCGCACGGCCCAATGTACAAAATGCCCCCTAAATAACAACACACAATAAACCACGTCACCCACTTCTCCAGCCCCATCCCCAATTACACGTATACTAAATTCCCTGTCCTTCTTTAACATTACCATGCCTCCTATTTTCCTCTCCTCCCTCTTTTCCCCCGACACCCCTTACTGCTGACGTTCAGTTTTTGTTAAAGAAATCGATGAACGGCTGCCAACTCCGGGCGAATCCCTGTATTGATTCTCTTAAAGCAAACTTGATTTTCTCCAGACTGAGAAACTCGACCATATTGCTGACCCACACTCCTGATTGCGGGGGCTACGAGTCCCTCCATCTCAGCAAGATCCGTCTCCGGGCCACCAGGGAGGAGAAGGCCAGAATATCGGCCGCCCTCCCCCCCCTCCCACTTTGCCCCCAGATCTTCCGACACCCCAAACATTGCTAATTCTGGACTCGGAGTTACCCTATCTTTCAGGACTTCTGACATAACATCTGCAAATCCATGGACATGCCCAAAACATATGAACATGGTTGGTCGGGCTACCCCCACACAGCCCACATCTGTCCTCCACCTCCTCGAAGAACCTACTCATCCGGGCTACCGTTATGTGGGTCCTGTCGACTACCTTGAACTGAATCAAGCTGAGTCTAGCACAGGACGAGGATGCATTTACACTTTTCAAGACTTTCCCCCCACAGTTCAGTTTCCAGCTCCCCTCCCAACTCCTCTCCCCACTTCCTCTTCACCTCTCTGATCGGGGCCCCTTCCCATTCCAACAATTCCCTGTATGTGTCTGAAATGGTTTAAGTTTATAATTGGTTCAGTTCAGAGATTAGTTTGGTGATATGTAATTTACACTTACTATTGCACACTTTACTTTTCCAGAGAGCCATGACCAGCCCGGCAGGAATTTTAAATTCAAGTTTTTCGATTTCCCCTGCCCCTCCAAAATCTGCCGTTGGCTTTTGCAATACAAAGACGCTTTTGAATAAATAGAACCCCCTAACTGTTCCAGATGAATTTTCATTTATTTGTGAAAGCCAACTGTTTGGCATTTTTGAGTTAAACTTGTTGGCAGAACAAAAATCGAGATCCCTCCATCACTGAAGAATTATCTGATGTATGTCTGAAAAAGATGCATTGAATTTGTAAGTGATGCCGAGGTCAGACCATTAAACATTAAAAGTGGGTGCTGATAGAAAAAACAGAAAGTAATTTCCTTCTCAAAAGGGTTGATTTTTGCAATCAACAGCAAACTTCACGCTTTTTAGGACTTCTACCTGTATTCCCAACTTCCATTTCAAGCATCTACGGAGTAGTGTATTTTGTAAACTTTCAACTCTTCAGCATCATTCTGCCAAGTTAAGAGAGACTTGCACTAAATGAAAACAATGATGCCTTAATATTCCCACAATCTCTCTTATAAAAATGTTAAGGTGTGGCACAGATTGAACCCAAAACTTTAATGAGTTTTGAGAACTTTCTGAAATCTCCACTAAGGCTCATTTATATATCATCAAACACAATGTCTGCCATAGACCAGCAAGACTGGTCTATTTCTTTTCTTTATTCTTTCCTGGGACATGGTTGTTATGTTCTCTATTTTGCTTTATCTGGATGGCTTGGATGCCGAGTGTTGAATAAAGAACACCAAGCTTTGTTAACAAGCAAAACTATAAATTTATTTACACTACTAAGATTCGTTCACATTTCGAAAGTAGAAGTTTACTATATTAAACTATGCTATCTCGAACTACAGAACTTTCACATCCACAACTGCTCTTATGCCTCACCATCTTCTACTTCCTTCTAACTCCCAGAATCCCCAAAGTCACATGATATATATATATATGACTGTTCTGTGGTTCCCTCTAGTGGTAAGAAATATTATCATGAACTTGTTAACTCTTGACATCTCAGTCAATATACATATCATGATAATGGTATCACTGACAAGACCAGTGTTTCTTGCCCACCCTTAAATGCCCTTGAACTGAACTACTTGCCTGGCCATTTCAGAAGGGCAGTTAAGAGGCAACCACATTGCTGTGGGTCCGGAGCCATGTGTAGGCCAGATCGGGTAAGGACAGCAGATTTCCTTCCCGAAAAGACCCGAGTGAACCAGATGGGTTTTTCTAACAAACTATGATAGTTTTGCAGTCACCATTACCAAGACAAGTTTTCAATTGTTTGTCAAGTGCTTGTTAGGTGAATTGGACATTCTGAATTCCCCCTCCATGTACCCCAACAGGTGCCGGAATGTGGGGACCAAGGGATTTTCACAGTAACTTCATTGCAGTGTTAATGTAAGCCTACTTGTGACAATGAAGATTATTATTATTATTATTATTAATTCCTCCATAACACTTGACTCCCTTGTAGAGCAAAATTCTGCCACTTCAGCCTTGAAAAAGCTTACAAGCCCAACTTCCACAGCTTTCTGAAGTAGAGAATCACAAATGTTCACGACCCTCAGAGAGAAGAAATTCCTTAACTCCCATCTTAACTGGGTGACCTCTTCTTCTCAAACTAAGACCTCAAGTGACAGGTTCCCCCAGAAGGGAGATATCCTCGCAATATCTACCCTGTCAAACCCCCCCAGAAAATCTTTTTTTTTTAAATTTAGATTATCCAATTATTTTTTCCAATTAAGGGCCAATTTAGCGTGGCCAATCCACCTACTCTGTACATTTTTGGGTTGCGGGGGCGAAACCCACGCAGACACGGGGAGAATGCATAAACTCCACACGGACAGTGACCCAGAGCCGGGATCGAACCTGGGACCTCAGACCTCAGCGCCGTGAGGCAGCTGTGCTAACCATGAGGCCACCGTGCTGCCCACCCCCCAGAAAATCTTACAGGTTTGAAAAAGGTCACTTGACATTCGTCTGGGGCTTGTCATCATGGACACTTTAAAGGGTCAATTTAGCATGGCCAATCCACCTAGCCTGCACATCTTTGGGTTGTGGGGGCGAAACCCATGCAGACATGGTGAGAATGTGCAAACTCCACATGGACAGTGACCCAGAGCTGGGATCGAACCTGGGACCTCGGCGCCGTGAGGCTGCAGGACTAACCCACTGCGCCACCGTGCTGCCCCCCCTGTGTTTCCCCATATTTGTTTGTGTGTCTGATTTCTTGGCCTGGATTCTCCGTTAGCCGACGCCAAAAGCGGGAAACGCGATCGGGTGGAGAATAGGTTCCGACGCTGAAATCGAGCGAGACGCCGGTTTTACAGCAAATCGTGATTCTCTGGCCCCCCAAAAAATGATGAAATCGTGGCGCCCGACTTGCGACCTGAAAGTACAGTAGGCATATCATTAGCGGTCCTGATGACGGATTCTCCGGGGTCTTCCTCAGCGATTCAGCATCTCGGAAGGGCCGATTTCCCGACAGCGTGTTTCTTTTTTTCTAAAAGCATTTTATTCAAACTCGTATCAAAGTAGGTTACAGCAAATAAACACCCCGGGAAACATTCTTCCCAACAATCAACTATACAGTTTGTACAGATTTTTCTCCTTTTACACCCCCCTCCCCATCACCCACCCCGCCCCTTCCTCCCAACCCCCTGGGACTAACAGCTCCTCAAACACAGTCACAAACATCCCCCAACTTTTCTCAAACTCCCCTGCTGAGCCCCTTAACTCATACTTTATCTTCTCTAACCGCAGGAAGTCGTACAGGTTACCCAACCATGCTGCTACCCCCGGTGGCAATGCCTACCGCCACTCGAGCAAAATTCGGCGCCGTGCAATCAGAGTGGCGAAGGCCAAGACATCGGCCTTCCTCCTCTCCATGAGCTCCGGCTTCTCTGAAACCCCAAATATCATCACCAAAGGTCCATTCCCTCCTCCACTATCCTGGCTAAGACCGCGAACACTCCCGCCCAGAATCTTCCCAATTTTTCACAACCCCAACCCACTCATTCTCGCCCGAGTCATGTGCACCACCTTAAACTGTATCAGGCTCATCCTTGCATAAGAGGAGGTCCCGTTCACTCTTCGCAGTGCATCACTCCATACTCCCCAATTGATCTCCATTCCCAACTCCACTTCCCATTTCTCCTTGATCTTCACCACCCGCTCGCCTCCCTGCTCTCCCAGCCACTTATATATATCCCCAATTCTTCCCTCACCTTCCACATCTGGAAGCAGCAGTCGCTCCAGCAGGGTGTAACCCGGCTACCTCGGGAACCCCTCCCAGACCTTTCATGCAAAGTCCCTAACCTGTAGATACCTGAACTCTCTAACCCTCGGCAGCTCCACCCCTACCCTCTCCCTTAGCTCCTCCAGACTGGCGAACCCTTCCTCCAAATACAAATCCCTCACCTTGACCAGCCCCACTTCCCTCCACCTCCTGTACACACCATCCGTCACCACCCCGCTTCCTCCCCTCCCCCCCCTCCCTCCCCCCCCCCCCCCCCCCCCCCCCCCGCCCCGGCAGAGTTAGCACCGACATCCCTTCAACCCTAAAATGCCTCCTCAGCTGATTCCATATCTTCATCGTGGACAACACCACTGTGCTCCCTGAATACTTACTCGGAGCCATTGGCGTCACCATAGCCCTCAAACTAGACCTCTTACAAGATTCCTCCTCCATCCTAACCCACTCTACCCCTTTGCCTTCCCACCACTGCCACACCTTGTCCACATTCGCCGCCCAATAATCAGGAAGCAAGTTTGGCAACGCAAACCCCCCCTGCTGCCTCTGCCTCTGTAGCAGCTGACAGCATGTTTCTAATGTGCTATAAACATTCGTGAACCTGGTGTGCTGGCTGCGGCGGAAGAGGGAGGAGGTAGGAAGTGACGTGGGGTGACTGTGGGTTTCTGGCTCGGACACCGGCTGTGCTGGCTGTGGAGTGGGGGACCTTGCCAGGGCTGGGGGAGAGGAGGGGGAGGGGGGGGGAAGGCCCCGCAGCCGGGGACTCCCCAACAGGACAGGGGCGGTGCCAAGGCACAGACCACCATTACAGCAGCCATCTTGCTGGCCACCTACCCCGGCCCCTGGGTGCACGCAGTGACAACGGCCGGATGGATTGCCCCCACACCCAACCACCCTACCCTACTGCAGCCACCCAGGGCCATTACCGACAGCAGCCCCCAGTGAGGGCAGCCACCAAACAGTGCCCTTGGCAGCAGGGTCAGGCGCCACGACCGGGGGCACCCATGGGTCCGGGATGCAGGGAAGGGGAACATGGGGAACATACGTGGTTGGGTCATGTGGTGTCAACCAGGGCCACCGTGTAGCCCTTGGCACCTGGTTGGGCACAGGTCTATGCACCATAATAACATGTTTGCCTTTCAGCCCCTGCAGAAAATTATGGTGTTTGGTCATCAACCTGCAATGCTAGCCGCCACTACCCACTGGGTAATGCTGACTGCGCCCACCAGGATGCCCAGGCAGCGGGGTTCACTGCCGTCGCTGAGATGCCCTGGGTCCAGGGGTCATCAATGGGATGCATTAGAACATAGAACATTACAGCGCAGTACAGGCCCTTCGGCCCTCGATGTTGCACCGACATGTGAAACCCCTCTAAAGCCCATCTACACTATTCCCTTATCGTCCATATGCCTGTCGAATGACCATTTGAATGCGTTTAGTGTTGGTGAGTTCACTACTGTTGCAAGCAGGACATTCCACACCCTTACTACTCTCTGAGTAAAGAATCTACCTCTGACATCTGTCCTATACCTATCTCCCCTCAATTTAAAGCTATGGCCCCTCGTGCTGGACATCACCATCCGAGGAAAAAGGCTCTCACTGTCCACCCTATCTAATCCTCTGATCATCTTGTATGCCTCAATTAAGTCACCTCTTAACCTTCTTCTCTCTAACGAAAACAGCCTCAAGTCCTTCAGCCTTTCCTCGTAAGATCTTCCCTCCATACCAGGCAACACCCTTGTAAATCTCCTCTGTAACCTTTCCAATGCTTCCACATCCTTCCTATAATGCGGCAACCAGAACTGCACGCAATACTCCAAATGCGGCCGCACCAGAGTTTTGTACAACTGCAACATGACCTCATGGCTCCGAAACTCAATTCCTCTACCAATAAAAGCTAACACACCGTACACCTTCTTAACAACCCTCTCAACCTGGGTGGCAACTTTCAGGGATCTATGGACACCGAGATCGCTCTGCTCGTCCACACTACCAAGAATCTTACCATTAGCCCAGTACTCTGTCTTCCTGTTATTCCTTCCAAAATGAATCACCCCACATTTTTCTGCATTAAACTCCATTTGCCACCTGTCAGCCCAACTCTACACATTATCTATGTCCCTCTGTAACTTGTAACATCCTTTTACACTGTCCACAACTCCACCGACTTTAATGTCATCTGCAAATTTACTCACCCATCCTTCTACGCCCTCCTCCAGGTCATTTATAAAAATGACAAACAGCAGCGGCCCCAAAACAGATCCTTGTGGTACACCACTAGTAACTGGACACCAGTCTGAACATTTCCCATCAACCACTACCCTTTGTCTTCTATCAGCTAGCCAATTTCTGATCCAAACTGCTAAATCACCCTGAATCCTATGCCTCTGTATTTTCTGCAATAGCCTACCATGGGGAACCTTATCAAACGCCTTACTGAAATCCATATACACCACATCAACTGCTTTACCCTCATCCACCTGTTTGGTCACCTTCTCGAAGAACTCAATAAGGTTTGTGAGGCATAACCTACCCTTCACAAAACCATGTTGACTATCTCTAATCAAATTATTCCTTTCCAGATGATTATACATCCTATCTCTTATAAACGTTTCCCATAACAGAAGTAAGGCTCACTAGTCTATAGTTACCGGTTATCTCTACTCCCCTTCTTGAACAAGGGGACAACATTTGCTATCCTCCAGTCTTCTGGCACTATTACTGTAAACAAAGATGACTTAAAGATCAAAGCCAAAGGCTCAGCAATCTCCTCCCTAGCTTCCCAGGGAATCCTAAGATAAATTCACTCCGGCCCAGGGGACTTATCTATTTTCCCACTTTCCAGAATCGCTAACCCCTCCTCCTTATGAACCTCAAGCCCTTCTAGTCTAGTAGCCTATATCTCAGTGTTCTCCTCGACAACATTGTCTTTCTCCTGTGTGAATACGGATGAAAAATACTCATTTAGCACCTCTCCTATCTCCTCGGACTCCACGCACAACTTCCCACTACTGTCCTTGACTGGCCCTACTCTGACCCTAGTCATTCTTTTATTCCTGACATATCTATAGAAAGCTTTAGGATTATCCTTGATCCTACCTGCCAAAGACTTCACATGTCCTCTCCTGGCTCTTCTTAGCTCTCTCTTTAGAACTTTCCTAGCTAATTTGTAACTCTCAAGTGCCCTAACTGGACCATCACGTCTCATCTTTACATAAGCCTCCTTCTTCCTCTTGACAAGTGTTTCAACTGCTTTAGTAAACCATGGTTCCCTCGCTCGACCACTTCCTCCCTGCCTAACAGGTACATACTTATCAAGGACATGCAGTAGGGGTTCCTTGAACATGCTCCACATTTTCATTGTGCCCATCCCCTGCAGTTTTCCGCTCCAGCCGATGCATCCTAAGTCTTGCCTCATCGCATCATAATTGCCTTTCCCCAGATATGACTCTTGCCCTGCGGTTTATACCTATCCCTTTCCATCACTAAATTAAACGTAATCGAATTGTGGTCACTATCACCAAAGTGCTCACCTACCTCCAAATCTGACACCTGTCCTGGTTCATTACCCAGCACCAAATCCAATACGGCCTCGCCTCTCGTTGGCCTATCTACATACTGCATCAGGAAACCCTCCTGCACACATTGGACAAAAACGGATCCATCTAAAGTACTCAAACTATAGTGTTTCCAGTCAATATTTGGAAAGTTAAAGTCCCCCATAACAACTACCCTGTTACTTTCGCTCCTATCCAGAATCATCTTTGCAATCCTTTCCTCTACATCTCTGGAACTTTTCAGAGGCCTATAGAAAACTCCTAATCTCCTTTCCTGTTTCTTAACTCAGCCCATACTACCTCAGTATTCGAGTCCTCATCAAATGTCCTCTCAGCCACCGTAATACTGTCCTTGACTAACAATGCCACCCCTCCCCCTCTCTTACCACCTTCCCTGAACTTACTGAAATATCTAAACCCCGGCACCTGCAACAACCATTCCTCACCCTGCTCTATCCTTGTCTCTGAAATGGCCACAACATCAAAGTCCCAGGTACCAACCCATGCCGCAAGCTCACCCACCTTATTCTGGATGCTCCTGGCATTGAAGTAGATGCACTTTAAACCATCTTCCTTCCTGCCGGTACACTCCTGCAACTTTGAAACCTTACTCATGACCTCACTACTCTCAACTTCTTGTGTACTGGAGCTACAATTCAGGTTCCCAATCCCCTGCTGAACTAGTTTAAACCCTCCCGAAGAGCATTAGCAAACCTCCCCCCCAGGATATTAGTACCCCTCTGGTCCAGGTGTAGACCATCCCATTTGTAGAGGTCCCACCTACCGCAGAATGAGCCCCAATTGTCCAGGAATCTGAAACCCTCCCTCCTGCACCATCCCTGCAGCCACGTGTTCAACTGCTCTATCTCCCTATTCCTCGACTAGCTAGTACGTGGCATGGGTAACAACCCAGAGATAATAACTCTGTTTGTCCTGGATCTAAGTTTCCACCCTAGCTTCTTGAATTCCAGCCTTACGTCCCTATCCCTTTTCCTACCTATGTCGTTGGTACCTATGTGAACCACGACTTGGGGCTGCTCCCCCTTAAGGACCCCGAAAACACGATCCTAGACATCCTGGACCCTGGCACCTGGGAGGCAACACACCGACCGCGAGTCTCTCTCGTTCCCACAGAATCTCCTATCTATCCCCCTAACTATGGAGTCTCCAATGACTAATGTTCTTCTCCTCTTCCCCCCTCGCTTCTGAGCAACAGGGACAGACTCAGTGCCAGAGACCTGTACCCCATGGCTGACCACTGGTAAGTCGTCCCCCCCAACAGTATCCAAAGCGGTATACCTGTTTCTAAGGGGAATGACCATAGGGGATCCCTGTACTGACTGCTTCACCCAACCCCTCTCACCGTCGCCCATCTCTCTTTATTCTTTGGCGTAACTACCTCCCTGAAGCTTCTATCTATGACCACCTCTGCCTCCCAAATGATCCGAAGTTCATCCAGCTCCAGCTCCAGTTCCCTGACATGGTGTTTGAGGAGCTGGAGTTGCGTGCACTTCCACAGATGAAATCAGCAGGGACACTGACGGCATCCTCACCTGAAATATTCTGCAGGAGGAACATTGTACTGCCTTCCCTGCCATTCCCTCTGAATAAAAAACAAGAAAAAGAAAGGAAGAGCTTACCTGATATTCCCTCAACCCCTTAGGTTAGAGGAGGTGGAAGGGTGGGGGACACTACAAGTGTAGTGTCTCTGGTTTCGCAACCGCCCGACTTATATACAGGTACTCACCTTCCCGACAGGCCCCTGCTCCCACCGAAAATCCGGAGGCCGCTCCAGCTGAAAGGCAAGCAAATGGGGACGCACGGTGGCACAGTGGGTTAGCCCTGCAGCCTAACAGCGCCGAGGTCCCAGGTTCAATCCCCAGTATGAAGCAAGGAGGGTCACCTGCATAGTGGTGGTCTGCTGCATCCTCCACAACATCGTGTAGCAGAGGGCGATGTGCTGGAGGAGGATGAGGAGGAAGGGCAGTCCTCATCAGACAAGGAGGATGAGCCTGGCCAGTCATGGGAGGCCGCACAAAGATACCGCCAGGGCCAGTGCACTCGGGACACACTCGACGCGGCACAGTTCACAGACTAGGGAGGAGGGGGGTCGCTGGACAATGGCACGGACACCACCATACCACACCCCCTCACCTCCCACACCACCAATCACCCTCAACTCCCACACCACCAAACCACCCACATGCACACCCCTTCCGTTATGCATACCTGCTGCCCTGTGAGCTGGGGCACTGGTTTGGCAGTGACAGTGGATCTAGACCACGGGATGGAGGATGATGACAGCTCACTCTGCGATGAGCTCCATGCTCCCCATCGTTTGACAATGTCTGAATCATGCATACGAGATAGCCAGTCCATCACTCAGTCCTTTCGAATTGCTGTAGAGAGGGTGCTGGGAACGGTTTGGGCGGGGGAGGGGGGAGTTACACAGTCCACCCACTGGACCTCATTTGTCCCCCACGCCCACTCCCACTGGTCAGTCATGACCTCCCCACCCCCACACCCATCAGACAGAGCAGCGAGGCAAGTTTCAACGATGTTAACAGGTGTTTAATGTGGAGGTATATACAGTCTGTGCCCTAGCTGCTATAACTAGACTGTGCCCTGCACCCATGGCAACTTAACTGATATCTTACTTTCTGGCCTTACGGGCCCTAACACTGCACCTAGGTGGTTCCCCAAACGGTACAGCAGGAGTGGAGGAGGACTGCTGTGACACCTGCCATGGGACGAGGGTCCCTGTTGACGTGCGTCTCCTGGCGCAGACCGGCCTAGATGGGCCCATCTGCTCCTCAGGTGTCTGGGTGGCATGGTGCCACCCTGTTCTGCCCGCTGCCCATCAAATGCACCAGGGACAGGAGTGTGTGTGTGTGGTTTGGGGGGGGGGGGGGGGGGGGGAGTCCAAAGTGCTGTGCTGTTCCGGCACCTACCCTTTGTTTACAATTATAAATAGTTTTGCAATCTGTCTTAAAAGTAAAATAGCTACTCAAAAAACAGCCTCAGCAAAATATATCACCCAGCAGGGGACTGTCCAAATACAAATAGATATTTTAAAAACTGATCTAAGCAACAACAGTTTTACACAGTAAAAGTGTCTGATTCAACTGGGAACTGACAATAAGTACGCAAAGTCTGAGACAATGAGCTAATCATACTTCCCATCCTGGAAGAATTGTCATCTGGCGATGACCATGCACTGTACATGCTTCACCTAGCCAACCAGAAACTCATCATGTACTACATGGATCAATCATAGCTCACGGATTCCACGGGTCAGGCTGTGCCTGTGATTTGGAAAGGGTTAATAAGGCTTGGTTTTCAATGATAGAGGAAGCAGAAAGAATCTAGAAGTTAGAAGAAAGATACATTTTGGTGAGAGCGCCCCAGTGGATTGAGATTCAATATTCCAATGCGAAGTGGCTGCATCCAATATCTGGTTAAGTGTCATTTTGAGAACTCAATAAGTGGTGAATCTTGTTTGAATACACTTCTACCCAGAGTGGTCTCGTACTTAGTCAGATCCTGAGTCGCAGTTAAATTCAATTTCAGAATCCTGCAGCAGTTAGAGTTCACCCAGCAGTTACTATATTTGGACATCGAACCCTCTCTTCTTCCCCCCTCCCTCCCCTCCCTCTTTCTCTCCCCCTATTTTCAGAAAGACAACAGAACCGTTGTGTCCAAATAAATAAATATATTTTATTGAACGTTGTGTTAAAGTGAAAAGATATATTTTACCGCAGTGATTGGAAAGGTGTGGTAGTTATCAAAGGAAATGTCATCCAGCAGCTGCGAATGTTATGTTAACATGGTATCAAAACTTTGTGTTCATAACAGGGTAGCAGGGTAGCATGGTGGTTAGCATAAATGCTTCACAGCTCCAGGGTCCCAGGTTCGATTCCCGGCTGGGTCACTGACTGTGTGGAGTCTGCACGTCCTCCCCCTGTGTGCGTGGGTTTCCTCCGGATGCTCTGGTTTCCTCCCACAGTCCAAAGATGTGCGGGTTAGGTGGATTGGCCATGCTAAATTGCCCGTAGTGCCCTAATAAAAGTAAGGTTAAGGGGGGGGGGTTGTTGGGTTGCGGGTATAGGGTGGATACGTGGGTTTGAGTAGGGTGATCATGGCTCGGCACAACATTGAGGGCCGAAGGGGCTGTACTGTTCTATGTTCTATAACAATTTGTTAATAAATGTTTTCCATTAAACTTTACAAGCTTCTAAAATCTCTAAGATCAAAACACAATATTTAATTATGCAATAATTATAAATGAATAAGATAATTGGAGTAAACAAGGCAGAAACATAACAACATGGGTAACACGGTGGCACACTGGTTAGCACTGTTGCCTCACAACACCAGGGAGCCGTGTTCAATTTAGACTTTGGGTGACTTTACCACATTCTCCCCGTATGTGCGTGGGTTTCCTCTGGGTACTTTGGTCTCCTCCCATAGTCCAAAGATGTGCAAGTTAGATGGATTGACCTTGCCAAATTGCTCCCTGGTGCCAAAAGGTTAGGTGGAGTTACGGTGGTAATGATCGGGGTGCTCTTTGGGAGCGTCGGTGCAGACTCGATGGGCCAAATGGCTTTCTTCTGCACTGGTGATTCTATCAACACAGATAAAAAATATATAAAATGTTACAAGGACAGTGACCACATTCCCTGGGGCAGTTTTAAAATCTTATGACCATAATCTAAATTAAAACATACAAACACTTTTAAGCATGCCACATGTAAAGTTATGAATAATATAGTGCAGATTTTACCAGTTTCACAGGTTTAAAGCAAAAAAACGAAACCCATGCTCACTTATAAATAATAATTACCCTTGATCATAAAGAAATTAAAAATTACTTTAAAAGAACCAATAACAACAGTCTATAAAAAAAGAGCAAAAAAAACCACTTTAAAAATCTTCCACACACCTTTAAAACACTTGTTCGGGGTGGCACAGTGGTGAAGTGGCAGCAGGATTGGATAAGCTAAATTGCCCCTTAACTGGGTACTTTAAATATTAAAAATAAACACTTTTAAACTTGTTGCCTGTTGAGTTCAAAATAAACCTGCAGATTAAATGCCTGTCATCAATGGGTGTTCCCTCGATTGCTGTGTCACAATGGGGCGTGACCACATCAAAACTGTCCGCGCTGGAACCTGCGCAAACTGTTGCCCTGGAGGCTCAAGGTTGCCGTTGGAGCAGGAAAGTTCACCGCACATTTTGCGCGCAGGTAAGTGTGCAATCATTTCTCCGAATATTGATGGGCCATACACATATAAAGATGACTTAAAAATGGAGTTGGAACAATGCTTATGAACATAAATCAGGATGTGTCCATATTCAGTGCAACCCTGATATATTCTGAAGTCCAAATGTTGTGTTGTGTGAAGTGAAAGTCTGGAGGCTGTAGAGTTGTCTCTGCAGCTATGGTGGCTTCCACTGTCAAATTGTCAGAAGTTGCTTTAACAGGTGAGCTTAGTATGTCGAATCAGCGTTTATTGGGAGAAGAGAAAGTTCCTTACTTCTGTTCTGCAGGTGTAGCACTTTTAGTTGCTTTCTTCACAGCAGTAGTTGATTTTAGGTGCCCTCTGCCGTTCCTCTGGGTTGAGGTGTTTTCTGAGATGATTCTCCAAGGATCAAGTTGGATCTGTCTCTCGGTAGCTTGCCGTCCTCTCCAATGCTTTTTGCAGGAATGGGTTTTTTTGCACTTTCAGACCTTGTTGTAAAATATACCTTAAAAAACACAAACTGAAATAAACAAATACTCATCTTTTGAAGCACCATTGCAGGTGAAATGTTTTTTTTTTCTGTTTCAGTATCAACAGTCTGCCATTCTCTGCTCTTCGTTCCTCCCTTCATTCATGACTCCACATTTGTGTCTCCATATGAAATGAAAAATGAAATGAAAATCACTTATTGTCAATGAAGTTACTGTGAAACGCCCCTAGTCGCCACATTCCGGCGAGGATGGTACGGGAATCGAACCGTGCTGTTGGCCTGCTGTAAAAGCCAGCGATTTAGCCGAGTGAGCTAAACCAGCCCCTGTGAGGACAACAAGGAGGCTGCCAATAGACTGATTCCTCCAAGCCTCTAATGCCAAGCTGACTGTCAGCCGACTAGAAATGTACGCTTTGTGGGGTATGAAAAATGCCAAATCTGTGCATTGGTTTTTGTGGGTTAACCTGCACAGGGGACTCCGAAATCAGGCACACTTTGGAGTGGAGCCCAAAATTCCAGCAAAGCGAAATAAGCATTCACACTGTGACACATGTGGAACACACCAGGACTGAAGGCCTTCACAAATGCAGAAGTTGTGGGAATAATTCATTAGATTTGAGAACAGCGGTAAAATTCATTTTGTGAAAGCCAATAAAATGAGGTAACGCAAAAAGAAATATGTCCTAAAATATACTGCACACTTTGGAATTGGTCTTATTTTCCATGGAGTTCAAGGCAATGTGGCTTTGTTTATGGGAAGTAGAGCATGGACTTTTACATGGGAAAACAATCAAAAGGAGAACTATGAACAAGAACAGTACAACAGCACAGTAGCATGGTGGTTAGCATAAATGCTTTACAGCTCCAGGGTCCCAGGTTCGATTCCCGGCTGGGTCACTGTCTGTGCGGAGTCTGCACATCCTCCCTGTGTGTGCGTGGGTTTCCTCTGGGTGCTCTGGTTTCCTCCCACAGTCCAAAGATGTGCGGGTTAGGTGAATTGGCCATGCTAAATTGCCCTTAGTGTCCTAAAAAAGTAAGGTTAAGGGGGGGTTGTTGGGTTACGGGTATAGGGTGGATACGTGGGTTTGGGTAGGGTGATCATTGCTCGGCACAACATGAAGGGCCTGTACTGTTCTATGTTCTAACAGTACGGTTTTTGCCAGATACAATATTACAATAGCATTTCACATCCAATGTTTCATTTGAAACAAGGGAACTGGTCGTCAGTAACTTGCGGACTGAAACTTCAAGGAAGCCAATAAACTGCAAAACTTTATTTTATTGGCTTCGAGGCTAATTTCAAACTGGATTGTTAATGTTCTTCCCAACAAAGGTTTGGGTTGCGATCTAACGGCCGCACGGGGCACGAACCTGAGCGAGCAGGCTAGATTGCAGGAGAGGATGAAATCGGGAACTGCCCCCAGGTGCTGATTGGTTTCCAATCTAACCCGCCCGCTCCCATTAGCGAGATCAAAGTGGCGCCGTGGCGTGGCGAGAAACCAATAATCAATTGAGGCCAATCTCTAACCCTTTAACGGGAAGGAATGGCCTCCTGTGATCTAACCGGCTCCCCAGCGAGAAGTCTCATGGGCGCCCATTAGCACACCTATTTCAAAACTTGAAGCTAGCGCTATGGCTGCTGTGGGGATCGGAGGAGGGGAGTAGCCATCTTGGAAATCAGCCTGGGGGCATTGAGGCTGCTGACCCAGTGCTCGGGGGTTGGGGGGCGGGTGGAGGGGGGGTTCTGGTCAGGGGGATGGCGAGAGGCTCTGCATCTGCGGTTCCAACATGCCACCCCCTGGATCATGAATACCCATACCAGCGACAACTTCACCTTGTCTGTCCGTCCCATTGAACAAGCCCAGGACAGAGTCATGTCCATGGTAATATGGTGCAGGTAACTTTAATCCCTACTGAACATGGCAGCCTCTGGCCACACAACTGAAGGCTATTGCTAATAGGGAAGTGATAACATGAGTAAAGTGAGCACCACAGCTCCCAAGTAGATTCCCGTGGCAGACATACCATGTTGCAGGTGACCTAGCATCCCAGTCAGACTGAAGTCTAAACCCAGTCCCAGTAGTGTTCTCGAAAGGGGTCTGGGCACTGGGGTCTGGAGTACAGTGCCCAAGGGCCCCTACTGTGGCCAGGGCATATGCAGGGCAGAGTCCCCTAGCACAACCGGCTGGTTGGATGGCATCCTGAATGATGGCAAGGAATGTTAGGGTAGAGGAGACTTGGTGGATTCGACGTTACTGGGGTGGAAGCCAAAACCGATTGTCGGCCTCACACCCTCTCCAATTCCTTACAGATATCACAATTGGCTGATATTGTGCACCCCTGACATTGCCTTTATTGCCCTGAGGCTCACTCGTGGTGGTGGTGGCAGTCCAGGTGGCTATACGCTGGAGAAGGCAGCAGCGTCGACAGAGGCTTGAGGCGAGAACCTATACGCAGGGACCATTCCTACACCCCGAGGACCCAATTGGCCATCAGGCCAGGGAGGGACCCAAAGGGAGATACCAGCGTCGCTGACCGTTCAAAGAGATGTCGGACTGTACATGCCGCAGGAAGCTCCACCTCAACAAGGAGATGGTGCAGCACCTGTGCCATGTCCTTACTGACTTCCACTTGGAGGAAGAGGCTACTTGCTTCCAGTGGCCGTCAAGGTTACTGCAGCCCTGAACATTTATGCCTCAGGTTCATTCCAGGGCTTGAGTGGCAGCTTATGTGGAATATCCCAACCAACAGCCCACAAATATAACCTTTAAGTCACGGATGCCCTGTTGGTCCGGGAAACTGACTATATAAGCTTTGATGGGCCAGGCACATCAAAATGCCAAGCAGCAGGATTCTCTGCCATCGCCAGGATGCCACAGGTCCAGGGGGTAATAGATAACACACATATCATGTTGCCTGCACTGGACGATCCAGGAGCGCCCTTCATTAACAGGAAGGCGTTGCACTCCCTGAATGTACAATTTATGTGCGACCACCACCTCAAGATTGACGTGTTGGCTAACTAACTAACACACAATGACTGTGGGTCTAAATAATGCTAACTTGAACTAGAGACCTAAACCTTGTCCGAACTAGTTGATTCTCTCAGCACGTGTTGTGAGTCCGTGCTGGGCTGAATAAGTTCCTGTTACACTCAGAGGCAGCACCCAGAATGAGCGGGAACCGTGGTGCCCTCTGCCTTTATAGTGTGTGTATTCTAACTGGTGATTGTCTGCGGTGTTTGTACATGTTGATTGGTCCCTGTGTGTGTCCATCAGTGTGTGTCTGCACCAATGATATATTGGTATATATTATGACAAAGATCATGCACATGTGTGCACGTGTGTGCATGACAGACAAATCCTGGTGCAGTCGGAGATCCCTGGCGTCTTCGAGGATCACCCCACAGGATGACCGGTTGGCTCTTGGGGGATAAGGGACACCCACTTAGGACCTGGAAAATGACGCCAGTGCGGAGGCCAGTGATCAATGCGCAGACCTGATATAACAAGGCCCATGAGGCCATCTGGGCTAATATTGAGCGGTGCATCGGACTGCTGAAAATGAGGTTCCGATGCCTCGAACGTGGTTCCCTGCAGTACAGCTCCTGGAGGTTCGACCGCTTTGTGGTGGTCTGCTGTTCCCTCCACAACCTGGCACAGTAGTGGGCAGCATGCTAGAGTTGGAGGACCCAAGGGAGCAGCCGGAGGATGGAGAACAAGTGACAGAGGCGAGGGTCCGGCATGCCTGGAGGGCCAGGAAAGCTCTCAGCCTCTCCTGCTTCTCATAAAACATGGTTTTGCCCCACCCCGGCTACCCATCCTCCTACCCCCCGCTACCCATCCCCCCCACTTCCCACCCTCCCGATCTGCCGCTTTTCCCACCCTTCCCCCACCCCGTCTGTCTTACATCACTCCAGGATGATGGGCCCATGTTGGCACAGTCAGCGGGTCAATGTACAAGGCAGGAGGGTGATTGCACGCTCTGAGCTGAGCTCTGGTGCGCCTCAATTTATGCCATATTCTGACTCCTGTCTGTCTGCTGACAGTGCTCTCACACCCATCACCTGCACATGGTATGCCTTGGAGGGGGAGGGGCAAGGGCAGATCTAGGACCACCGTGCCCGTGATGCTGGAGCCGGGTGAGGGCATAGGGGTAACGGGGAGGGGGTGCAGGCCGGCTCGAGAGAAGAATAACATGAGAGAGGCTTTGCATGTTTCGGATGTAACATGTTTTAATGGTGTACAATCGTGACCCTAACTGTCCCTATCTATCAATGGTCCTCTCAGTGATCCTCAATCTTCTTTGCCCTCCGTGCTCTGCTTCTATGTCTTGGTGTGTCCCCAGAGTGCACATCAGAGGTGGAGACAGCCAGCTGCTTACCGCGCCCTGTAGCATTTGATGCCCTTTGCAGGTATCCTCCAGAGGGCCTGAGGTCTGAGGGCCCCAGGTGACTTGCCGGTGGCACATGCCTCGTCATACCACCCTTTTTTGCCTGCTGATCCCAAGACGTACCATTGTCAGGAGGGGGGGGAATTGGGAGCTCTGGTGACCTCCATCCTCCCTGTAGGTGGCTCCAGGTCATCCTCCAGTGCTCCCTCTTCTGTGATGTTGCCTGGAGGGCCCTGAGGATCACTTTGGGGTGGAGAGGCAGTTGGATTGAGCTCCAGAGGCCCCTGTGTCATCTGGCTCTGCTAGCCCTGGCGGATCCCCATTATCTGCACCACGGTACCGATGCCCTCAGCAACGTCCCTTTGTGACTGGGCCACGGTCTGCAGGGCCTTGTTAACGCTCATCTGCATCTGGGGCACATTCTTCAGTGACTGGAACATGCCCAATGCCTGGCACCTTGGCAATGCCCATCTGAGACTGGGACAAGCTCCGCAGTGCTCTGGCAAGATCCACCTGAGTCTAGGATATGGCCCCTAGCGACTAGGACATATTGTCAAGGCCCTCAGTCATGGCCGTCACTGACTAAGCAACACCTTAGTCACCACCACCTATGCACCATGCTCCAGGCTTTCCAAAATGGTCGCAAGCCTAGCAGTGTTGGCCTCGGTGCCAGGCATTGCCGGCGCCATCCCCTGCACCTGTAGCCTTCGGGACTCGGCGATGGAGTGGTTGGAGTGTCGCTAACATCCCCCTCTGAATCAAGTGGCTGTACCCTCGCATTTGCATCAGCTCCGAGATAACCTGGTCCAGAAGCTCGACATCGGACTGGGGCCCAGCAGACCACGGTTGTCACCCCGGATGTTCCTGTTTCCACCTGATGTGTATCCACAACTGTGTGGTGCTCACAAGGTTGTGCCCTAGAAGACTGTCCACTACTTTCGCCCACTAAGGTATATGTCTCTGTGCTGGTGGAAGGTGACAGCTGTGATGCCTCAATGGTGGCATCTTCAGAGCTCTTCTCCGAGGTGTTCTCTCGGACGGCAGGAAGGTGGGGTGGGGGGGGGGGGCAGTTCGGATGGGATGACACCATCGGATGGAGATCCTGCAGGAGAATTGCCACGTAGTCAGTGAGAGGGAAGGATCATTATGTCTGGCATGGACAACACACGTGGGACATCTGGGTGAGGCCTGGTGGACACTCACTTCTGCAGCGCAAGCCAATCTTGACATCGGTGACGGATCTGTCCTCGGCCATCCCCACAACCTCCAGGGGCAATTCCTTGTAGAGGGTGAGAACTCTGAAATCCAGCACCTGGTCATTTTTCTGGGCCCTTTCCCACTGTTGTGGGCCAACTTCTATTGTGGGGACAAATTGAGGGCATTGTGAGCTACACGATTCATGGATTGCGGTGGTGGGGGAGGGCGGCAGGTTGTGCTGGGGCACAGGCATAGTATTGTGCTCGGGGGGGGGGGGGGAGAGATGGTGCCGTGTTAACCACTGGGCCGTAGTGTGGCAGGCGGGACCGGTGCCAATGGTCCGATGACAACTCAACCATGCTGTCCAGTGGACGTCTTTATTTGCACTTTGTAATTTTAGACAATTTTAGACAAATTTGTTTTCTCTCTTATTTTTCAAGCTTCCTAATCTTTTCATTCAGCTCATCAACTATTTTGATGAGTTCAGTTGTTAGTATTTCAGAATTATCTGTGGAATTCTTATATATGTTTAACTAATTCATCTGGGCACTCAGTTCCTTGCAGAATCCTTCTTCTATCGTTACTAACTGCTCCTTAGGCTCATTCAATTTACTCATCAGAAGCTCGATCTTTTCTTCAAATTTTCTTTTTCAGTTTTTAAAAGTTTGACCTGCTCATCCACAATGCGCATCTCTCTTTCATGTTCTTCAGATTGGACCAAAGTTCAAGAATTTCATTGTTCTTTTCATGATAAAGTTCAGTTTTTCTTCAGTTTTGGTTGTTAATTCTGCATTCAGCCATCTGTTCTGCTTCTTCAGCAATTTGCTGTTCCTGCATTGACTTCATAGTGTTAGCTTCCGGCTCATCATTTCTGAGTTTTCCTTTTGCTAATTGTTTCTGTGACGCTTCACACTTCTGTGTAAGAACTTCTACTCTCTCTTGTAATTATCGGTTCTTAATGTCCATTTCATGCATGTCATTTTTCATCAACTCATTGACTCTCAGTACGTTTAAAGTATTGAATGTTTTTCTACTGGTTCTTTCAGTTTCAGCATTGGAATTGCATTTTCTGATCCAATTTCTTTGTTTTCTTTCTCCATCTACAGTAGAGCTCTATTGTTGTCTTTCATTTTGGTTTTACTGTTCGCCAGGTCTGTCTCCGGCCAAGTCTTAACTTGTTTCAGTTCTATAATTGTGCTACTCTTGGCTTTATTACCCGCTTGTCGTTTGGAATGTTTTACAGCTTTCTCTTTCATATAGTTCTTCATTTCTTCAGTCCCTTTCTTGGACTTCTCGGCTTCCCCCATTGCTGAGTCTTGTCTGCCGACTGGTTCTTCAGTTCATTCAGAGTATCCTTAAATTCATTTTTCCCCTCTTCGCAATCTTCCAGAGTAACAAACTTTGACCGGAAGGGATCTTTGAAGCATGTGAAGGTCCTTCAATAAGTTTTCCTTTCCTTCGCGAAGCTCAATTAGAACCGTGGAACCATAGAATTCCTGCAGAGCAGGAGGAGGCCATTTGGCCCATCGAATGTGCACCAACCCTCTGAAAGAGCACCCTCCCTAGGCCCACTCCCCCACCCTATTCATGTAACCCCATAACCCCACTTAACCTGCACCTCTTTGGACATTAAGGGGCAATTTAGCTTGGCCAATCCACCTAACCTGCACTTCTTAAGGTTATGGGAGAAAACCAGAGCACCTGGAGGAAATCTACGCAGGCATGGGGAGAATGTGCAAACTCCACACAGTCACCCAAGACTGGAATTGAACCCAGGCCCCTGATGTTGAGAGGCAGTAGTGCTAACTACTATGTCACCGTGCTGCCCAATCCATGTGCCACCGTGCCACCCAAACACAATTGTTATTTTTGAGATTTCTTGTAATTCAACAGAGTCTCCTCAGCATTTTTCCTGCTGCACTTCTATTCTCTTCTATTCTGCTGTTCAAGACAGTCTTCATATCTTCATGCTGCTAAAGGGTCATGTACTACTTTTTCATTTGATCTTGAAAGACAAATTGCTATTCTTTTGTTTCACGTAATGCTGTCCTTCAGTAGGCTGGTTTGTTGCTGCTGAACGTTTCAGGGCAGATTTGTCTGGAGTAGTATTCAACATTATTGGGTAGCAGGGTAGCATGGTGGTTAGCATAAATGCTTCACAGCTCCAGGGTCCCAGGTTCGATTCCTGGCTGGGTCACTGTCTGTGTGGAGTCTGCACGTCCTCCCCCTGTGTGCGTGGGTTTCCTCCGGGTGCTCCGGTTTCCTCCCAGTCCAAAGATGTGCGGGTTAGGTGGATTGGCCATGCTAAATTGCCCGTAGTGTCCTAATAAAAGTAAGGTTAAGGGGGGGTTGTTGGGTTACGGGTATAGGGTGGATGCGTGGGTTTGAGTAGGGTGATCATGGCTCGGCACAACATCGAGGGCCGAAGGGCCTGTTCTGTGCTGTACTGTTCTATGTTCTATGTTCTATTATTCTCAACTCCTCATGTTTTTCCAGGCCATTAATTCTTCAAAGAGTCGTTCAGGGCAGCAACTTTTTTGAGTAACTTTTCCACCTGCTGTTGTGTCCAGCTGTAGTTTTGGTTGAGTTTTTCAATTCAGCTTTGATATAAACATCTTCCTATGGAATAGCTTCATCTTCTTTTTTCAGGCTTTGCTTCTTTTGAGTTGTATGGGATAGCTTTCCTTCATTAACAGCCAGCTGTTCACTCTTCAGTGCCACCTGCTGTTGCAGTTTGCGTAATGTGTTGGCATTCAAAAGAAATCTCAACTTTTAAGCCTTTGAGCTGTTTCGCAGCCTTTTCATTTTTATGCACAAAACTCTTTGATCCAAGCACTACATCGCTCTGACATGGTCTGCCATAAGCCTGTGTTTTCCTTGGCCTTTGGTTGCCTTGCCCTTTTATTGGTGGTATTCTGGACCTTTGTTAAGATCCGAGCTCTCCACAGCTTGGAATTTAAAATATTTTTCAAAGGCTTTTAATACCTCACTAAATGTGGCTGAGGATTCATCAATACTTTCTTTTAAGATTATTTAATCCGCAAGTACAGCAAACAAGTATAAAAATGTCTCTTTCATCTCATCCTATGAAGAATCTTTTTCTCTGTCTTTCAGTTATTAAGGAACCCAACTCCAATAACTTACTGATACCAACGCACATCTAGGACTCTCCTCACCTTCACTCCCCTCTAACCCATTCCTTTTCCTAATCCCAGCCATTTCTGTGTACTTACGATACCTTCTGACCTTCCGCTCTCTGATGCTCAATGTTCTATGCTCAGAAAAGGATATTGCTTCATCTCTTTACACCCTTACCTCAATTAATTTCAGACTCAGCATGATGCTGAACTCTCCTTGCATCGTCTTCATCTCAGAGCTTACTTCTTTGGGCTGGAGTCTTCCCTCATTCACCCAAGGCTGGATCCTTTCACCCACCTGCAGTCTTCTCTCTTTACCTGGACCTCGCCCTCTGGTCTCCTCCCTGCTCTTGATCTTTTCATTGAGCACTGTTAGCGTGACATCGGCCATTTAAATTTCTTTGCTCCTCTCAGCCACTCCAAGCTTTCCCCTTCTGAACTACAATCCGTTCTCTCAGATCCAACCCTGACCTTGTTATTTAACCTATCAGCAAGGGTAGAATCATAGAATCCCTACAGTGGAGAAGGAGGCACTTTGACCCATCGAGTCTGCACATATCCACTCCGCCCTAGACCGGTAACCAAATCTGCACATCCTTGGACACTAAGGGCAATTTATCATGGTCAATCCACCTAGCATGCATATCTTTGGACTGTGGGAGAAACCCACATGGACCCAAGGAGAACGTACAAACTCAACACAGATAGTCACCCCAGGCCGGAATTGAACCGGGTTCCTGGCACTGTGAGGCAGCACTGGTAACCACTGTGCCACCGTGCCGCCCCAGTGCCAGTGTTGTCTGATATACAGGCCACTACCTAACAGCGTCTGAGTGTCAACTCTCAGACACTTCCTCCTACCTCACCCTAGACCATGGCCCAACACCAAACTTCACACCACCATTTCCAGTACTATCACTCACGTTATAGCATCTGGAAATCTTCCGTCCACAGCCTCCAACCTCACAGACCCCAATCTCATACAGCCTACTTATACCACCTTCCCAAAATCCACACACTGGACTGTCCTGGTAATCCCAATGTATTAGCCTGTTCCTGCCCCACAGAACTCTTCCTGTCTTAACTTCATCCTCTCTCCCCTTGTTTAGTCTCTTCCCAATTTGTCTTCACAATTCCTCTGATGCCCTATATTATATCAGCAATTTCCAGTTTCCATTGAATCCCCACAGTGAAGAAAGAGGCCATTTGGCCCATCATGTTTTCACCGACCCTCCAAAAGAGCACTCTACCGAGGCCCACTGCCCCGCCCTATTCCCATAATCCTGCGCATTGATCATGGCCAATCCTCCCAACCTGCACATCTTTTCAATCCAAAGATTAATTTAACATGGCCAATCCACCTAACATGCATGTCTTTTGGATACTAAGAGGCAATTTAACATGGCCAATCCACCTAACCTGTTCATCTTTTGGAACATGGGAGAAAACTGGAGCACCTAGAGGAAACCCATGCAAACATTGGGAGAATGTGGAAACTGCATATAGTCACGCATTGCCAGATGCGAACCCAGGTCCCTGGCGCTGTGAGGCAGCAGTGCTAACCATGGTGCCACCGTGCCGCCCCTTCTGAGTTCTAAGGAGAGTTCTAAGGAGAGTCAATTATTCTCCTATAAGTTCACAGACTACTGTTGTGGAGGTTTATAGTTCCCCAAGGATCTTTCACATGATCTATTATCTCCAGTGAAAATCTGTCTGCAGCACCTCAGCTGGGAATTCCTCTTCAAGATAGGCGTCCAATCCCTTACACCTCCGTCCCCACCAGGAGAGTCTGAGGGCTCTCTGCTTCGTCCTTGAGCAGACGTCTGAATAATCCCCGTCCACCACCACTCTCCTCCGCCTAGCTGATCTTGTTCGCTCACTCGACAATTTATTCTTTAACTTGATTCACTTCCTGCAAATAAAAGCTGTCTCTAAGGAGACCCGCATGGGCCCCAGTTATGTCATAATATACACCAGTATATCATGGTGCATACACACACATTGATGGACATACAGTAGGACCAATCAACATGCATAACACCGCAGCCAATCACCAGTTAGAGCACACTCACTATAAAGACAGAGGGCATCAGTTTTCCCGCTCATTCGGGATGCAGCCTTTCAGAAGTACAGAGCTTACAACTTACAGCACAGATCCTCACCATGTGCTGAGTGATTAGACTGGTTAGGATAGGCACAGGTCTTTAGTTTAATCTAACATCGTGTTAACCCACAGTAAGAGTATGTTCAACAGTTTATAGTTTAATAAAATAGTGTTGTACTATTTTAAGTGTTGGTGGCCTGTATGTGTTCCACGGATCCAGAGCACCCAACACATCATGGTACCAGTAGTTGAGGGATGTTAGAACTTCTTAGACCTACCTGCAAGTGATCTGCCGTCCACCAGCATACAGCCATCCTGCAACATGGACAGCATCCACCGGCCGCCGCCGCTCCGCATCACCGGTAACCCAGGGTCCAACTGGAAGATCTTCAAACAACGCTTCCAGCTCTACCTTGAAGCCACAGACCTGGAAGCTGCTTCATACGCCAGGAAGATTGCTCTCTTCCTCTCCACAGCCGGGGACCATGCCACCCACATCTTCAATTCTCTCACCTTTGCCGATGGTGAAGATAAATCTAAATTCAACACTGTCCTCCTCAAGTTTGACAGTCACTGCGACATCGAGGTGAATGAAAGTTTCGAGCGCTATGTCTTCCAACAGCATTTGCAGGGTAAGGATGAACCTTTCCTGTCCTTTCTCACCCACCGCATCCTTGCGCAGCCCTGTAACTACGGGTCCACCTCCGACTCCGTGGTACGCGACCAGATCGATTTTGGTGTTCAGTCGGACCCCCTTCGCCAGCAGCCCCTCAAGGTAAAGCAGCTCACCCTAGCGATTGCCATAGAAACCTGCATGCTCCACGAACACGCCACTAGTTGGTATTCCCACATCCAAGCGGCTGAAATGGGGCGGCAAGCTCCCCACGAGGCAGAACGGGTCCAAGCAATCAAACAACTCCAAGGCCTCAGCCTGGATGAGGACGGCCATTTTGCGCACTTTTCGCGGACTCCCGCGCTTGGGCGCACCGAACGAGGGGACGGTGACGTCGACGAACGTACTGCGCAGGTGCGCACCACGCATGATCACACCGCGCATGCACGGTGGCGCAGCAAACACCCTGACACTACAGCGTGTGGCAACTGTGGCTCCGCCCATTTAAAGCGGCAGTGTCCTGCCAAATCCCGACGATGCCTGCAACGTGGCAAACTTGGCCACTATGCTGCCTTATGCAGATCAACTCAACCTGCCAGCTTTCGTCGCTCCAGCCAGCCTCGCAGGGATGTCCGGGCCATTCAACCCACAGTCACCGAGCCCAATTCAGACCTGCTACCTGATTTTGGCACCGAGGACCCGAAGGCGCCTTTTCAAGTCGGTATCATAACAAAAAACAGGGTGTCCCCGAAGCACAGAATCCAGCCTCTAACCTCTACCGGTACACAGCATTGATCCGGATGATGAGTGGTGTGCCACCCTTACAGTCAACCGGTCCCAAATACGATTCTGCCTGAACACTGGTGCCTCCGCCAATCTCATTGGCCAATCTGACTTCCAAAGCCTTTGTGTCAAACCAGCCATCCTGCCATCAGCCTGCCCAGGGGCTGGTTTAGCTCACCGGGCTAAATCGCTGGCTTTTAAAGCAGACCAAGCAGGCCAGCAGCATGGTTCGATTCCCGTACCAGCCTCCCCGGACAGGCGCCGGAATGTGGCGACTAGGGGCTTTTCACAGTAACTTCATTGAAGCCTACTCATAAGCGATTAATAAGCGATTTTCATTTTCAACTATTAGATTACAATGGCAATGCCATTGCTGCCAGCGGCTCATGCCAACTTGAAGTGACGCACCGGTCACGCAAAGCCATCTTGCCGTTTGAAATCGTAGGCTCCTCGAAAGCCTCCTTGCTTGCCGTGCAGGCATGCAAGCTGTTGAACCTAGTTCAGAGAGTTCACTCTCTCTCTCTCCTGCTGACGCGTCTGCCTTTCCAGACATTGACTTCTGGGCGCAACTCAACACCATTATCAACCAGTACCACAACGTCTTCGAGGGCATGGGCACGCTCCCGTACACCTACAAGATTTTATTAAAGCCGAATGCCACGCCTGTGCGCACCTCGCAGGGTCCCAGCGCCCCTTAAGGACCGCCTCAAGCAGCAGCTGCAAGACGTCCAGGACCAAAGAGTGATTTCCAGGGTCACGGAATCAACCGACTGGGTCAGTTCCATGGTATTGGTAAAAAAGCCTTCCGCCGAATTGAGAATATGCATTGATCCCAAGGATCTCAATCGCAATATTATGATAGAGCACTATCCAATTCCCAAACGCGAAGAGCTCACATGTGAAATGGCTCACGCCAAGCTCTACCAAACTTGACGCCTCAAAAGAATTCTGGCAAATCCAGCTTGATGAATCTACCAGGAAACTCTGCACGTTCAATACCCCCTTTGGATGATATTGCTACAACAGGATGCCGTTTAGGATCATCTCTGCGTCAGAAGTGTTCCATAGGATCATGGAACAAATGATGGAAGGGATTGAAGGTGTTCGCGTCTATGTCGATGACATAATCATCTGGTCCACTACCCCGCAGGAGCACGTTAATCGCCTCCAGCGCGTCTTCAGACGCATACATGAGCATGGCCTCCGCCTCAATAGAGCCAAGTGCTCTTTCGGTCAGACAAATATCAAGTTCCTAGGGGACCACATCTCCCCCAATTGGGTGTGCAGCCGGATGTGGACAAGGTAGCTGCCATCACAGCTATGAGAACACCAGAAGACAAGAAGGCGGTCCTCCGGTTTTTGGGTACGGTAAATTTTTTAGGGAAGTTCATCCCTAACCTCGCCTCTCATACCATGTCTCTCAGGAACCTGGTCAGGAAGACGACAGACTTCCAGTGGCTCCCTGCCCACAAGCGTGAATGGAGGGAACTCAAGGCTAAACTAACCACGGCCTCGGTTTTAGCTTTCTTTGATCCAGCAAAGGAGACCAAAATTTCAACAGATGCCAGTCAATCTGGCATTGGAGCTGTGCTCCTGCAACGTGATGAGGCCTCGTCATGGGCCCCCGTTGCATATGCGTCACGTGCGATGACCCCCACGAAGCAGCACTACGCGCAGATAGAAAAGGAGTGCCTGGGCCTTCTGACCGGTGTTCTGAAATTTCACAATTATGTCTACGGGCTTCCTCAATTCACCGTCAAGACCGACCATCGCCCGCTGGGCAATATAATACAAAAAGACTTGAACGACATGACACCTCGCCTCCAGCGTATTCTTCTTAAGCTCCGGTGATACGACTTCCAGCTGGTGTACACCCCAGGCAAGGACCTCATCTCCAGTTCAGTCAACACTCCATATGACCCAGTGGGGTTTGTCTGCCAGGTTGACGCCCAGGTGGCGTTTGCGGCCTCCAATTTACCTGCCTCAGATGAACGCCTTGTCCAGATTCGCTGCAAAACGGCGGCTGACCCCCTGCTACAGCGTGTCATGGGCCACCTGACGGGCGGGTGGCTCAAGGGCCAATGCCCTCAATTCTATAACATCAGAGACAATCTGGCGGTAGTAGACGGGGTTCTTCTGAAACTGGACCGCATTGTCATCCCGCATAGCATGCGCCAGCTTGTCCTGGAACAATTACACGAGGGCACCTGGGCGTGGAGAAGTGTCGCCAACGGGGCCAAGAGGCTGTATACTGGCCCGGCATTAATTAAGACATCGCCAACACAGTGCTCAACTGCCCCACCTGTCAGCGCTTTCAGCCGGCCCAACCACGAGAGACACTGCAGCCCCATGAGTTGGTCACGTCACCTTGGACCAAGGTGGGCATCGACCTGTTCCACGCGACCTCTTTAAAGACCTCTTTAACCTGGAGTTACCTCTCTCTCTGCATCTTTGATGATTTGATTGCCTGCAGGTGCTCGCATTCCGGGGCATCTCTGACTGTGTCTATATAAACATTTCTGGAACAAGCCTTTCAATTCAACTGAAGAAGGAGCCGTGCTCCGAAAGCTCGTGTTTGAAACAAACCTGTTGGACTTTAACCTGGTGTTGTAAGACTTCTTACTGTGCTCACCACATTGTAAGAGTTATTTGATGTCCCTTGGAGGCTTGTATGGTTGAGCATTAATTATATATGTCCAAGGCACTGCCCTGCATGGGTGTTGTCTCCATGCTTGCTCCTTCCAAACTCAGTCTATTATCATGTCACTCTCTTTACATCACACAGTGGGTGATTCTGTTCCCCAGTTCCACATTAGCCCTTGTTCTGCCAAACATCCTTAGACTACTTTGAGCACTTCTCAATGCTGGGCAGTCACCTGTCTCAAAAAAAACCACCATTGACAAAGAGATCCAATACGAGATCAGCTGTGCTAACTCAGCCTTCTACAAACTATGGCAGTGAATATTTTGACAATAAAGACCTCGGCAAGTCAACAAAGGTCCTGATGTATAGAGCAATTGTCATCACAACACCCCTCTACTGCTGTAAGATCTGCACTGTATCAATGCCATAAGGGTGCGAGGAAAATTTCACCAGCAATGCTTCCACCACATTCTCCAGATTCAATGGGAGGACAATCGAACAGACACTAGTGTCCTTCATGGGCCAGCACTACACACTTTCAGACAGAACTCCTGAAAAATTGACTATGATGGACTGGGCACTGTGTCTGAAAGATTAAATAACATCTCTCCTGCCAGGTTCTCAATTCTCAATGGCTGGTGATCCACGGAAAGACAAAGAAAAAGCTAAAAAGGTATTCTGAAACTCTCCTTGAAATGCAGTAGTATTGACATAAATGACTGGGTCAGCTTGCTGCCAATCGTTCAAAATGGCAACAACATGTTCCTCAAGTTGCATCATGCTTTGAGTCCATATTTAATGAGAAGGTGGGCAGCACTGTGGCGCAGTGGTAGCACTGCAGTCTCACGGCGCCAAGGTCCCAGGTTCGAACCCGGCTCTGGGGGTCACTGTCCATGTGGAGTTTGCACATTCTCCCCGTGTTTGCGTGGGTTTCGCCCCCACAACACAAAGATGTGCAAGGTAGGTGGATTGAACACGCTAGATTGTCCCTTAATTGGAAAAGAAATGAATTGCATACTATAAATTTATAAAAACAATTTTAAAAAATTAAAGAGAAGGAGGAACAGTGGCAGAGAAGAAAAGAAACAGAAGTCAATCCTGCACTCTAGATCACAGTACCCTGTGGGGCATCCTGCCAATCTGCCCAATAATCTGAAGGTTGAGAATTCAGTTGTACAGCCAAAACTCATGACCCTGAGTAGACGTCATCCTCGAAGTGAGGGACAGCTGATGATCCCAATGATAAGGAACTCAAAGGGAATCTAGGGCTATGGGGAATGGACAGGAAAGTGCTAAAGTCAAGGGTCAGCCATGATCGTACGAAATGGCAAAGCAAGCTCAAGGGATTTACTCTTACTTCTGTTTCTTATGTCCGAGAGTGATATGTTGCTGGGTTTCTGTGGAGGAGACGGCATAACCATTGCCTACTTTCTGGTTGGAATAACCATTGTGAGTCTTCTCTTTTCCCCAAGAAAAACAGACCATTGTCACAAGAAGTTCGATCAGCTAATCAATGGAAAGCAATCAAACAGCCACTGTCTCTTTCCTTTGGTAACACCGCACGGTCCCTGTCAGAAGGTTAGAGGGGATTGATGTGTTGGGTAAGCTGGGTCTGTGTGGACTGCATTTAAAGCAGTGTAGAGAGAGACAGGCTTCCAACACTTGATGAGATGCAACACGATTTTATTTAACATCTAACTATATTACATGCTTAACTGTGGGTTGACACTATGCTGACTTGACTGGAGACCTGAGGCTAGCCTGACCAGACTAACTGACTACCACATGGTGTTTGTACTAGCTGCTGCTCATGACCTCTGACTGTCTCAGAGGCTGGATCCCGAGAGATCGGGAAAACTGGTGCCCTCTGGCTTTATAGTGGCCATGTCCTGTCTGGTGATTGGCTGCTGTGTTCTGTTGTTGCTCGTTATGCTTTCCCTTAATTTGCTCTGTTTTAATTACCTTTGCTCAAGAGTCGCCAGGTATCTTTCTGATACCGCCACAAGGTTCAAAGCCAAATACTGATCAATGACTCGATACACCAGTTAGTAAGTTTGAAATCAATACACGTTTATTTACACACACAGTCAATTATTACTCATGCATAAACTCTACTCGCTAAACTACAACTACTACTAAAAGCCTATACTTAGCTTCGAGTGGCCCACTCAGTCAGAGGAACAATGGCCGTTGTCCGGTTCTGATACTGCTGGCTTTGAACTGGTATAGAATAGTAGCTAGGAGGGTCTATCTCGTAGCGTGCGTTGACCTTAGACTTACTTGGCTGGTGCTTGGCGGCCTCTCGTTGCTGAGAGCCAAAAGCCAAGGTGAAGGTGAAGAGATCTTCCACGAGCTTCCAAGAGAGCGAACTGACCTTGGGGACTGTTTTATAGCCCCCAGGGGTTTCGCGCCCTTCTGGGCGGATCCCCGGACTTGGTCCCAATTAATTGGACCATGTCCCAATCGTTCGTATTGATTTTCTCCTATAATGGGGTTGTTCCCTGATCGTTGGGCGGGCCCTATGTAACCGTTGGCCTGCCTTTGTTTTAGTCTCCACTGGCGCCGGGAAGTTTGTCCTGGTACCAATTGTTTCAATGTTTCTTTTTGTCCCCGGAGATAGCTCATTACTATGCTAATGGCTAGTAGTTTCAGTTCTGTCTGGGTTCTGCAAGTCCTAATACACAGGAAACCTTGCACCTGCTTGTTTTCTCTAGTGCTGTCCATTTTTCCCTGCACTCTTTGCGGGTATCCATTTTGGAATCGGGACGTGGCCACCCCAGGTGGCTACACTGTGTGCTCACTGGTCATCCTGTGTGTCAATCACTGCCTGTCTGCACTCCATTATATACATGGGGCGCGATTCTCCGCTCCCCACACTGGGTGGGAGAATCACGGGAGGGCCCCCCGACTAATTTCACGACCCCCTGGTGCCCCCCGCGATTCTCCCACCCCCCGCTCGGAAGAATTGGCGCTCGCCGTTTTTTACGGCGACCGGTGATTCTCCGACCCGGATGGGCCGAGTGGCCTGCCGTTCGCGACCGTTTCACGACGGCGGCAACCACACCTGGTCACTGCCGTCGTGAGATGCGCGTTTTGGGGCTTGTAGAGGGCCTGGTGGGGAATGAGCACCAACACTGTGCTCGGGAGGGGACAGGTCCGCGATCGGTGCCCACCGATCATCGGGCCGGCGTCTCAATCGCACTATTTCCCCTCCGCTGCCCCACAAGATCAAGCCACCCTTGTTGCGGGACGGCTGAGGGGAAAGACGGCCACCGCGCATGGACGGGTTTGAGCTGTCAGTCGACGTGACGTCAGCCGCGCATGTGCGGGTTGGAGCCGGCCAACCTGCGCATGCATGGCTAACGTCACATAGGCGCCGCCATCGCGTCACTCTTGGCGCGCCGCCCAGCGGCCGAGTGTTACGGAGCGCCGCTCCTAGCCCCGTCGGGAGGGGAGAATAGGGGGTGAAGAGCGGCCTTCGAGGCCGTTGTGAAACTCGGCCGAGTTCACGACGGCCCCCCGATTTTTCCCGGGAGCAGAGAATTCCGCCCATGGATGTATATTATGACAGGGATGTGAGGGGAGAATACTTAGGTAGTTGTTTATAGCTGGTAGACGCGATGGGCCGTAATGCCTTTTCTGTGCTATAGACCGACTCGAACTTAACATTTGCACTTATAACTTTGTTTTCACGTTGTTAATTGGGGAATAAATTTATGCCAGGATAATAGAATTTCCACTTTGGGCATAAATTGCACACAAAATTCCTTTGAAAAGCATTTTTTTGCTGCATTTCCACCCCAGCTGATTTGCATTTCACCAAATGTAAAAACTGCCATGAACCTGCATAATTGGGATGTGTTTCAAAAATAATTTTTGAAAAATTGCTTTGAAAATTATAACATTTTGATATATTTAAGAGTGGTACTTTGGTGCACTTTGATTAATGACTACTGATTAAAAGTTTTTAATCACTTTCAATCCACCACCTCTGAGTAACCAGATTTTAAATTACCGAAAATCTATCTTAAAAAATATACAGCGCCATTTGCTTGTTTTATTGGTGGATAGTGGTCATTGTCTTATTAAATGTAAAAAATGGATTCAAATTACTTCCCATACTTTTAAAATGTGTTATCAGCATCTTTCCGTCCAAAGGACCCAGAGATCCCAAAGGCTCATCAGAGAGCACAATAGCAGAAACACCCAATGATGACTCATTTAACCAGAGACGTGGGTGGTTTTATGGGTGGTGCCAACTTCTAGGACATTGTTTTTTAAACTTCGCACAAAAGACGATAGAAACTCAACTTGCAGTGATTTTAAAATGCAGTGATCTTTATCTTGGGTCACCCCCAATTGCAAGCAAATTACTCTGGAAAAAGCAGCTCCACTCCCAGCGGAACTCCACTACTCTCTGAAAACAGTGCCATGGAATCTTTATATCTTCTGCAGCAGACAGACGGGACCTCAGCTTAATGTCTCTGTTGAAAGATGGCCCCTCCAACAGTTCAGCGCAGGCACAAGCTATTCAGACGAGATTACGTGCTCTAGTCTCTGAAATTGAGTTTGAACTCATGACCAGCTGACTCAGAGACAAAGTATTACCAGTAGAGCAGGATTTTGTCCTTGAGGGCTGCCGAGGTGAATACTATGGAGCATTGCAGGCTGCATGGAATGTTTAATCATGGTGGTGAGCCCTTCACATCTGTCTGTGTTGTGCATCCTGAGGAAATGGGGTTATCCAGTGGGAGGTGTGAGTTCCTTTATAACAGAGATCTATCTTGGCAGGGAAATCAGAATAATTCTCTGCCTTCTTTAGATAAGTGTGGTTTAATATTTATTTTAAAATTTTAAATTTTGTGTTTAGTATTTATTCCTTCGTAATTACCTGATAGATCCCATCACAGGCCTCCACAAGTCTTTTTAATGTGTTCATTGCAACATGTGATAAACTGTTTTTTTTCAAGTTTTGTGTTTAGAATTGTTTAGTTTATTTTCTTCTTCATTTATTTTTCTGCCTGTTCCATTAATTATCACAAAAACCTATCCACAATTCACAATGACCTTTTGCACTTTCAATTACTTATAACTGAATTCCCCTTACAGTTGACTTGATGAATGTAGTTTGGTACTGGGAATGTGAATCAAGAGGCTCCGCGAGTTTGATCCTCGGTAAGTATGAATTCAACTGATAGCATTGAGGGTGGCAGTGGAAGCATTACAATAAACTTTATAGCCTCCAGGAGGACAAGAATCAGCCAGGATTGCCACAGTTGAAGGTTATCCAGTAACCTTGGCTGAGTACATGTGATTGACTGATATGGACAAACATTCAAATTACCCGTCGACTCTCATTTTCCAGACTCAAAGGTATGCAATGCTGAAGCATGAAAAGTCTGTAACCATGACAGAAGCGAAAGAGAGCGCTAGACAGAGTAATTATTACTGTTCAACCTGCCTTTTTATTGTGAGCCAATTTGGATCAAATTGATGATTCATACTCAGTATTTGATGTTGAGTTGATGTCACTGATTGCAGGATGCTGAGGGCAATTATTCCTGTCAGCGTACATTTCTACAAGTTGTAGTGCTACTTTTCATAAAGGACGAGATCTACCGGTCGCATAGAGCCCAAAATGCTGTGTGGCACGGCCGGTAGATTCCGGAAGATCACTCTTCTGGGATCTACCTGCCTCGCCACTCCTCGCGAGATCTAACACGGTCTTGTGAGGTGTCGTGATGCGAATCCTGCCATTGTGGGTGGGATCATTTTCTGGCAAACCTGCATATTAGAGTGGGACAGCTAGTCTCAATGTAACATACTTTCCCAAGATCTACCCAAGGGATCTCACTCTCTTGCCTTGGGAGATCTTGGGCATGTGCTGTTCAGTACTAATCCCCACAAATGGGGACCAGATGGAATGGCACTTGTGGGGGTCTCCCAGGGGATTGGAGGCTCCCAGGATATTGCCCTCTGGCACTAATGGTGCCACCTGGATACCCTACCCTGGCACTGCCAGCCTGACATCCTGTCAATGCCACCTGGGTGCCAGCCTGACAGTGCCCAGGTGGTGCTGGCAGGGACAGTACCAGGCTGGCATTTTATGTGGTGCTGGCATTTCACGATGCTCCACTTCTCCAGCTTTCACCCGAAACACATTAAAGAAGCCATCCCCTATGGACAAGCCCTCCGTATACACAGGATCTGCTCAGACAAGGAGGAGCGCAACAGACACCTACAGATGCTGAAAGATGCCCTCGTACGAACGGGATATGGCGCTCGACTCATTGATCGACAGTTCCACCGCGCCACAGCAAAAAACCGCACCGACCTCCTCAGAAGACAAACACGGGACACCACTGACAGAGTACCCTTCGTCGTCCAGTACTTTCCTGGGGCGGAGAAACTACGACATCTTCTTCGCAGCCTCCAACACATCATCAGCGAGGATGGACATCTTGCCAAGGTCATCCCCACACCCCCACTACTGGCCTTCAAACAACCGTGCAACCTCAAACAAACCATTGTTTGCAGCAAATTACCCAGCCTTCAGAACAGCAACCACAACACCACAAAACCCTGCCAGGGTAATCTCTGCAAGACATGCCAGATCATCGACATGGACACCACCATTACACGTGGAAACACCACCCACCAGGTACGCGGCGCATACTCGTGCGACTCGACCAATGTAGTCTACCTCATACGCTGCAGGAAAGGATGTCCCGAAGCGTGGTACATTGGCGAGACCATGCAGACACTGCGACAACGAATAAACGGGCATCGTGCGACTATCAACAGGCAGGACTGTTCCCTTCCAGTTGGGGAACACTTCAGCAGTCAAGGACATTCAGCCTCTGATCTCCGGGTCAGCATTCTACAAGGAGGCCTTCAGGAGACGCGACAACGCAAAATTGCTGAGCAAAAACTTATAGCTAAGTTCCGCACGCATGAATGCGGACTCAACCGGGATCTGGGATTCATGTCGCATTACATTCGGCCCCCACCAACAAGCCTGGACTTGCAGAGGCCTACCGACTGAACTGGCTTGGGACAATTCACACCTCTTTAACCTGGAGTTACCTCTCTCTCTGCATCTTTGATGATTTGATTGCCTGCAGGTGCTCGCATTCCGGGGCATCTCTGACTGTGTCTATATAAACATTTCTGGAGCAAGCCTTTCCATTCACCTGAAGAAGGAGCCGTGCTCCGAAAGCTCGTGTTTGAAACAAACCTGTTGGACTTTAACCTGGTGTTGTAAGACTTCTTACTGTGCTCACCCCAGTCCAACGCCGGCATCTCCACATCATGGCATTTTATGTGTGATGGGGAATGGGCCTGAGGCTGCCCTGCGTGGATGCGGAAGGTGGGGGCTGAGGACCCCCTCATCCATGAGTTCGGGTTTGGGGCGTGTGGGGCGAGAGATTGGGCGAACGGAGCTCCTCAGTGCAGAAAACGTGACAAGGCGTTCCCTGCTTAGGCCCCTGATCTACGTGAATGGTCATTCAACAGTGTGCTGTTTCTTGGCTGTCTGAGTCAATTTGGATCAAATTGATGATTCATACTCAGACTTTGATGTTGAGTTGAGGTCACTGATTGGAAGATGCTCTGGGAAATCGTTCCTGCCAGTGTGCATTTCTACATCGACTCTGTTCCTGTTTGGGTAGATCATGTCCAAAGAATATTAAATTGTCCATCGTACACCTTGAACACTGAGGAATTTCTGTTGATGGACAGAAGTTTTAAGTGAGGAAAATTAAGGCTAGTCATGCAAGACCATCGCATGTCAGTCAGTCATTAAGATTTTAATAGTGAGTTGAAGATTGATCAGATAAAAGCTCTGAATGAATAACCATAGGTCAACGTAATATATGTAGTCTCTAAGTATTGTTTATTGTATAGTTTCTTTAGAAAATTCACTGTACACATTCTATATATAGTGAAAAATATGTTGAAGTTCACTTCACTGAAAAAATCCAAGGTCAGAAAGACAAAACCCTCCAAACTCCTGATGTGTTATCCGACAACCATTTATTCATACATTGTCTGTATATGTCATGCCGTGACACAGTAGTTTATGGATTACGATAAACCTGAAAGTAACTTTGGTGCTTTGGCAATGTCTACAAAATTTAAATATCTCTTTTTATAATGGGGATTCCCTCCATTCATTAAGGCTGAACGTAAAAGATAGAAGATGCCCAATTTGTGGGAAAGAGAGAAATACTTTTGTTAACTAATCACCTGTGTTTAGTTGTAAAGTTGTTTTAACAGGTAGATTAGTCATTAATGTAGTTTGACAAACAAAATTGAGTTTTCCAAATATCTTCAGATACCCACCAAAAACCTTTGGGATGCGCCACCACCCCCCACTCCAACCACCAGCATTTGACATTGCACTCTCCATGCCTACTTACCCTGTAGCCACCATGGGTAGAGCCACGCTGAGATTAGATCTTAAGACATAGGAGTAGAGGTAGGCCACTCGGCCCATCGAGCCTGCTCTGTGAGATCATAGCTGATCTGATGTAATCCTCAACTTCACTTTCCCAGGGCAGCACGGTGGCCTAGTGGTTAGCACAACCGCCTCACGGCGCTGAGGTCCCAGGTTCGATCACGGCTCTGGGTCACTGTCCGTGTGGAGTTTGCACGTTCTCCCCGTGTCTGCGTGGGTTTCGCCCCCACAACCCAAAAATGTGCAGAGTAGGTGGATTGGCCACGCTAAATTGCCCCTTAATTGGAAAAAATAATTGGCTAATCTAAATTTATAAAAAAAAAAAAAAAAACTTCACTTTCCCGCCTTATCCCCATAACCCTTGATTCCTTTACTGATCAAAAATCTGTCTATCTCAGCCCTGAACATACAAAATGGCTCAGCCTATACAGCCCTCTGCGGTAAAGAATTCCACAGATTCACTACCCTCTGAAGGAAGAAATTCCTCCTCGTCTCTGGGCGACCCCTGATTTTCTGACTATGCCCTCTGGTCCGAGACTCTCTCATAGTCAAAACATCTTCTCAGCGTCCACCCTGTCAAACCCCCCCCCCCCCCCCCCCCCCCCGAGAATCCTACATGGCTCAATAAGGCTCTCATTCTTCTAAACTCCAATGAGTATAGGCGCAATCTCCTCAGCCTCACCTCAGAAAATCCCTCCATACCCTGGATCAACTGAGTGAAACTTCCCTGGATTGCCTCCGATAACAGTTTAGCGTTCCTTCATTAAGGGGACTAAAACTGTTCACACTGTTAGTTCCTTTTGTTTTAGCAGGACTTCCCTATTTTTATATTCCATTCCCTTTGAAATAAATGCCAACATTCCATTTACCTTCCCAATTACTTGCTCAATTTGCATGCCAGCTTTTTGTGATTTATGCAAACCCTCAAATCCCTCGATGCTGCAGTTTTCTGCAGTCTTTCTCCATATAAATAATATTTATCTCCTTTATTCTTCCGACAAAGGTGAATACTTCACATTTTCCGATATTATATTGTGTGCCAAGTTTTTGCCCCCTCACCTAACCTGTCTATGTCCCTCTGTGGACTCTTTGTGTTATCGGCACCATTTGCCTTCCCATCTATATTTGTGTCAGACAAAATAAGGTAAAGCTCTAATTTCCCATTACAAACTTCATTACATTAAAATACACTCTCAATGACAAAAGCCCATACATTTACCCCCAAGTACTTAATCACTTATAAAAACAAATATTTACATATATCCTGCCGCCATTCCCATTCCCCCAACCCCGCCAAGTGAAAATGGTGGGCACCAGAAAAGGGGCCCCAGTGCCATTTTGGATAAGGTGTGGAGCGCTCCTGTCTCTGTGAATTTTTAGGCTTTATTTTAAAATTCTATTTCCCACACAGAAGAATTGAAGTGGCATGCAGGTTGGAGGTCATGAGTTGGCATGGGAACGGTGTGGCAGTGAGAGGGTATGAGGAGTGAGAGCTAGAGGGTCTTATTATGTTTATTATAATGGAGAGAATGACCAAGGGCACAGAGGCAGGCCTTATAAATATTTTCCGCAGTTTCCGGAGGCAGCGGCATGATTCCAGTTAGTACCCATCCCCGCAAGATGTATCCTATTTCTGGCTATTACCTGTATTCTCTGCGCAGAGCTGAATAATTTCAATCATCATCGATGAACTTTCAGTATGGTGCAAGAGAAGATGGAATATCAAACTCAAAGTCTGGTTTGGTGATCATTTAAAATGGTAAGCTGCATCTTAACTAGTTACCACATTAGATTTAACCTTAATATCAGTATTGTGTAATGCCATGAGCGCTTACTAGGGGCTGGTTTAGCACAGTGGGCTAAACAGCTCGTTTGTAATGGAAAACAATGCCAGCAGCACGGGTTCAATTCCTGTACCAGCCTCCCTAAACAGGCGCCGGAATGTGGCGACGAGGGGCTTTTCACAGTAACTTCATTGAAGCCGACTTGGGGCAATAAGCGATTATTATTAATACTATGCATGGTTTCTCGATGGAAGTTGTCCCTTAAATTAAAGATTCTTAATTTTGCATTAATGTTCCACAATATTTTTAAATAAATGAACCTTGCTGACCAGTGGGTAATGACACTTGCACCTGTGATAACACTCCAGCACTACAGTGCTGAGGTCCCCAATTGCCTTCAATTACAAATACTCCATCAACATTCAGGCACAGACAACGAGTTAAAATCTGGATCCCATTGGCATGCTAACATGCTGCTGCAGGAAACACATCACTGTTAACACCACCTGTCTAAACTACAGAATTCATTTGATTATAGAGTAAATACAAAGACTTTCAGAAAGGTTCTTGTCACTGTATTATATTTTGCTGACTTCAAGGGTGGCAACGTTTCACCACTAATACAGATTGCCTATTATTTCATCTATTATTTTATCAGGTGCTGTTTGAACAATGCAAATTTCCCTTGCACTCTTAATTTTTATCGCACCTTTACTTACATGCTTGTTCTTCATTTACTAACATTGTCTCTATTTAATACTTCTATAAAAAAAAGGTAAAAATAGGGCCGAGATTCTCCCTTCCGGGGACTAAGTCCCCACGCCGACGGGAAACCCGGCACCAACGACTCCAGCATCGACGGACCCCCAAGGTGAGGAATTCTCACCTGTCTTGGGGGCTAGGTGGACGCTGGAGGGGTTGGCGCCGCTAAAGCCGATGCCAAAGGGACTGTGCGAGTTTGCGCATGCGCGGAATGGCTGTCATGATCTCACGCATGTGCGCAACCGCGGGCGTGATTCCGCGCATGTGTACACCGGCTGTCGTATTTTGCCGCATGTGCAGGAGGTTCTCTTCTCCGTGCCGGCCATGGCAGAGCCCTACTGGGGCTGACGCGGAAGGAGGAAGTTCCCCCATGGAACAGGCCCTCCTGCAGATTGGCGGGCCCCGATCACGGGCCAGGCCACTGTGGGTTCACCCCCCCCCCCCCCCGGGGGCCGGATCCCACCGTGCCCCCCCAAGGGCGCCCACACCGATTTACCTGCCAGGTCCTGCCGTGTGGGACCATGCGTAACCTACGCCGGTGAGACTGGCCAAAAACGGAAAGCCGCTCGGCCCATCGGGGCCCGATGAATCGCCGGGGGGGCCGCTGCCAACGACCCCCAGCCGGCTTGGCGTGAGTCCCGCTCCCGCCCAAAAAACAGCACCAGAGAATACGGCAGACGGCGTTGGGGCGGGATTCGCACCGGCCCCCCCCCACAGGGATTCTCCGACCTGGCGGGGGATCGGAGAATCCCGCCTAATATATATGACTCAGATCTAAAATCCATGAGATTACATCATTTCTTCATCACATGAATGGAATAATATGGTGGAAAAGCTGTTGACATGTTCACAAGCAAAATAAGTCAGAATGAGAGGGATGTGTGGAACAGCTTTAATTTATAAACCATTACTGCAATTAAATAATTTACATAAACTCTAAAATGCATTTTATTTTTGCATTACTAAATCATTGTACAGTTAATTAAGTCAACTTATAAAAAACTAGACAGTAAGCCAAAGGGAACTTGGTCTTATCACTGACCGAATAGTTTTGAAAGTACAAGTAGCAGCATCCAGGGCTGGATTTTGATGCCAGTATTGAGGTGGGCAGGTGTGCAATATCCAGGTGCCAGGCAGCTGGTCAGTTCCTTGTCATGGTCCCGACAACCAGCCATTTCCCTGAAGGCTGGGATGGGCACTGAACCATATTTAAATGGCAGATTGGTAACTCAATTAAAGGCCAATTAAGGCCATTGATCAGAGGCCACCTGGAATATTCAGGCAGCTTGTTTCCCCTTGCAGAACAGGAAGGATGAATGTATGGGGGCAACGGTGAAGCAGCAGACCGATGGGGACCAGCAATTCAGCATCGCTTTGAGGCCCCACCCCTCATGGCCAGACTTACCTGACTAAAACTGTGACCACAGGCCATCCTGAGAAGGATTTCCTCTCCACAATGGTGGCCTGGCAGCTATGATGATTATTAATTTCAAATGTTATAGAAGGGCTGAAAGGATGCTTCAAGGAGGAGACACTCTCTCCCTCTCTTAACTGCAATGGCAGGCTGCAGCCTCTTAAGGTCACCTACTAGCCGTCCAGTTTTCAGAGCCTGCCCGCCATTGCTGCTGGTCACTATTCCCGACATGCAGGGTGTTGGGTGAGGATCCACATTTAATCCCAATCCTGGTGTACTGACCCCAAACAGAACGTTGTGCTCCTAGTTTCAATTCCACATACATCAGTGCCAAAAACTGAGTTGAATATATTATGATAGCAGTATATCCCTGCGTTTGTTAAAGTGAATTATTGTGCAGCTCATAAGTGAGTCATTGCCACCTAAAGAATTTACCATTTTGTAAAACAGATGTAAATAAAGATTTTATGTTGCATTCTGACAAATCCTACCCTCTCATAATTATACCAACAAACAATGGAGTTTCATTGCAATAAGTGCAACAATTTGTGAAAACAAGTGTTGTTACAATGTACGACATAGCTCATCTGGGTTGTTATTGCCGTTTTCAGTAACTGGGTAACTTTCTGCCTGACCATCACATTTAATATGGCACAGTATGGAAGCAGCTGTCTCCTTATGATGAAAAACAGACTGTGTGATGACCGATCGTGAAGTGAAGATGAAGCTGTTCATTCAGTTGTCATGTGCCTTGCCACCATCAAGACACTGTTGTCCAAAAACCTTTTTTTCTTTATTGCTGCTCATTTCTTTGGCATTCTAAGTGAAAGTACGAGTCTTTCTTTGTGCTCAAAATTAACTAATTCAATTGAAATAGAAGCACTTTTGTCAAGGAAAAGAAGAAAAGACGGAAGAAGAGGCAAAAGGTTAAGTCCCACCATTTGCCTAGTAGAATGTATTGAGTTACCCCTAATTAATTAGGCATTTAAAACCACACTAGCTTTCAATGCTTCACTGTCAGGTGAATGGATGAAGACATCAGTGAAGCATTATGCCTGTCTGATGTTTAAGCCATATATTTTAAGTTTGGTGGCAACTCTTCTTAAATTATCCTGCGGGAAGACTTGCACAAGCTTTTCCTGTTCATTTTCTACCACTGGGCCTCTGTATGGGTAGCAGTTCCCTTTCAAGTATACTGACTTTTGTAATACATGAACGATCTTAGTTCCCTCGCTCATTTATCATTTAGTATGTCCATAGTTACCACAAAAGTTACATCTTCTTAAATGTGTAAGTTATATGGTTTATCAGACATTCATTTTATTTTAATAGTGAAGCAGACATATAACAATATGCGATTTACATTATTACATTAGTTTTGTATACAGTCCATTCAGAAACTTTGCTCTTTAAAATAAGTTGAGAGCACTTTTAAATTAGAAGCTATATACCATGGAAAACCGGAATTACAGAGCACAAAAAAGGTATTATTTCTTCCATTCCCCCCAAATTAGGGTGACCAAATATTCCAGTTTTGCCAGGACAGTCCAGGCATTTCACTGGAGACCGTAGAGAAGCCAACCAATTACTGCAATGGCACTGTTCTCTTAGGCTAATGTTGGTGACTTATGCTGAATCAATGATGAGTATACTGAACCCCAGACAAATGCAAACACAGTCTTCATATTGACTTGTGCGGTTCCTCTGCTTCACCGCGAATGGTTACTTTGCAATAGGCCGGCAAGGGAGAAGGCCAGGGGGAGGTTAGCAAAGGAGGCACTGATATGTAAGAGTTACTGAGGGGCAATTCATAGGAGTTACTGGGCTTACGTATGGGAGATAATGGGTGGAATTTACTCCCATGACCTCCTGTAAATGAATCCCATGACCACTTGGGAGCCAGATCGAAATCTCTGAGTGACGACAGATGATTGACAGCAGTGTCCGCCAACTGCAAAACATAGTTGAAGAGATAGTTGGACAGCATCCATTGGTAAACCACCAATCAGCACTGATGAAGACGGCAGCCAGGTTTGGTTGAGCCGTGGAACATTCAACCAAACTTCCCGTCGAAAGAGCACGTGCTTTCCTGTTTGCGGCACTGGGTGCAAACAAAACCTCCCACGTTTGAGCCGTGTTTGAGAGTTCTAGCTTAAAACATCTGGAACCCAGAGTGAAAATGAAAATAAATGAGGTTTTTAAAAGTAGAGTGTCCTTAGCACTCTCCAATGCACAGTAAAGTTAGTTTGAGTTGAATAGAGGATTCTGGCTGGAACTTCGAACAAATAAAATCTCGGGTCAGGTTTTGAAAAGAAAAATAGGCTGAAACGTCATCAAAACAGTCTGGGTTCAGAACTGCTGTCTTCAATAATTGGGGGTCTTAATAGGGTTGCCAACTCGAGCTGAACACATTCCGATAGATGCCATCACATGACCTCCTACCTTCAACTGACCTTTCCCCGGACTCCTGCCATTGGCCACTGAACACGGCAATCACCATGGAGCCTCACCTTCCAAAGGGTTTTCAGTGTATCCTGGATTTGACTTTTGAAAACTGGTCACCCTACTCAAAAGTGATATTCATGTGATATTATCTCTGTAATTTGCCATACTTCCTGTAATATTGTTTGTCTTTCATTCATCTTTTCTTTCCTTGGCTTGTATTGGATGTTTTCAGTGACCGTTAAATGTCTTTGATAGTCAGAACCTTCACATATTGTGTACTGCACCGTTTAATGTGTGTACTTACATGTGGTAGCCATTTTTGAACTGGCTTCATTTACACTTCCTCAAAAGAGAAGACAGCAGAGAGGGTAATTGTGATAAACATCATGAGGACCACAGAGGATTGCTGATTGATCTCCCTGTGGGCTTCGTAGGATACAAGTTCCTGTGGTGAGCAGGCGGAGGCCCACCCAGTTGGGGCTCATGAGCGGGACCTTTAAATGTAGCTCCCAAACCCAGTCAGGCTTTTCCCGATAATCCTGAGCTGGGATGTTTGTTTTGCATGCTGCGGTTGCAACTTTGTTTTCGGTTTAAAATAAACTAGTTTGGCCTTGCACCCCGCGCCTCCTGGCAATGTTACAATGGCGACAAGGATCAAGCACGGGATTCTGAGCGGCCTTTTCTAACTCTTCGATAATAGCTCCGGTAAGAAACAAAGCAAAAAGAAGAACCTGGAGATGCCCTTGTTTGGGAGCTCAGGCCTTATGATGGGGATGGGAATGAATGGCCCCAGTATGCCGAACGCATGCGCTACTTCTTCTGCACCAACAGCAAAGAAGAAGATGACATAAAGTAATCCTTTTGACAGCATGCTGGGCCCTGACGTTCAGTATTATTAAGAGTTGAACTTATCCTGTAGCCCCTGACTCGAAAACATTCAGCAAGTTTGTGGATCCGGTAAATAACCATTATGACCCAAAACCATCCCTAATTCTCCAGCGTTACTGATTCAACATGGCTGGGAGGAACCCTGGGGGACACATGACTGATTTCCTGGTTAAATTAAGGAAGCTGGCCGAATAAGGAGAGTTTGGCCTGTCCCTGGCTCAGATGTTATACAACCGACTAGTGTGACACAATAGAAATAGGGACATACCCTAGACCTCAAAAAGCTATTGAATTAGCACTATCCTTGGAAACAGAATGGGGACGAAGAACTCCGAGGGATAATGGGCAGTTGCGTTCTGTGGCTGGGGGAGGTGGGGGGTTGGGGGGTAGGGGCCTTCCCACAGAAAAGCCAGCATTCCCAGTGAAGGCTCCCATGTGTCTCACCCACCACCAACTCAACATTCAGCTAGGGCATTTTGGCATCACAAAAGACAGCTGGATAGCCCTAGAATTACCACAGAAACCTCTCTGGAGGATGACAAGTGTCAGCCACAAGGCTGTTGTGTGGCCAAAGGACAGAACCCAGGCAAGGCTGCCAGAATCAGCAGTATGTGTGCCACCCACTCTGGAAGCCAAAGCCACCTCAAACCCGGGCCTTGCAAGTTCAGAAGCCCATAGAGGATGAAACGTTGCAGCTGAACGATGCATCGTCACCCCTAAATTTGCCCCAATAAATTTAACACTCTTGCTCAACGACCATTCCCTCGAAATGGAGGTGGATATGGGAGCTGCAGTCTCCATCATCGGGGAACAGACGTTCTGGCATCTCCAGATGGGAATCTTGCCCCTCGGCCTGGGAGACACTACAGCCAGGTCAGCCACATATACAGGGGAATATTTAAAGATTATGGGGACCACTATGAACCTGGTTATCTATGACCAGCAGGCACCCCAACTCCTCCTCAGTGTTCTACCAGGTCCAGGACTCAAACTCTTGGGTAGAAACTGCCTCTGCCAGATCCATTTGAACTAGCTACAAATTTCATACTCGGAACCAATGTCCAAGGTCATTGGCAAATACCCAGAGGTATTCCATGAAGGTGGTAGAACAAAGGAAGCAAGGGGAAAGATTCACGTTGAACTTGATGCCCGACCTAAATGTTTCAGGACACAGACTGCCCATACACTTCACTTACCAAAGTAGAGACCGAACTTGAGCAGTGAGAGATCAGGATAATACCACCAGAGCAGCTCATAGAGTGGGCTGCACTAATAGTCCCTGTCCTCAAGCCTAACAAGTTGGTCTGCCAATGAAAGGACTATAAACTAACAGTAGATAAAGCCTCAGGTTTAGGTCAATACCCTATGCCATGCTTAGAAGATCTATATGTCAAACTGGCAGGGGGGTCAAACCTTCAGCAGACCAGATATGAGACATGCCATCTCCAGCTAGAACTAGAGAGTATTCCAGGAAGTATGTGATGAACAACACCCATGAGAGTACGTACAAAACTATGCCTGCCTTCGAAGTCTTGTCAGCATGCACTATTTTTCAACGCTGATGGAGAACATTCTCCGAGGGCTACTTAAGATGACAGTATATTTAGACAATGCACTAATCAGAGAGCTATGGAAAATGCGCACCTAGCAAACCTGGGGGCTGTGTTGAGATGATTTTCTAATATAGGTGTCTGTCTCAAATGAGAAAAATGTGTTCCAGGCAGGTGATGTCTTCTACATGGGGGTACCGAATTTATAAGAAAGGCCCACACCCCGTGAAGGATGGCCTACACCCCGATAAGGCCATCAAAGAGGCATCGACCCCATGAAATACGTCACAATTAAAGGGGACGCGATGTAGCCAACAGATGCCAGGAGAGATCTCTTCAAAGATTTGCTTGGCTCACCATGTCTCATGTAATCTAATGGGATCCCATTAGCTGTTGTAATCGGGATCCTGCCCATTGTGGACAGGTTAAGTATTTGGCAAAATCTACATATTTGAGTGAGTAGCTAGTCTCACTTTAATATGCAGGCCACCTGGTCTACCCGAGGCATTCAGATCTAACCCCTTCGCTGTCGGGACCTTAGGCGAGCGCCATTCAGTACTGGTCCTCAGAAAGCAGGTGGAACAGAACTTGGGGGGGGCGGGCAGGAGATCAGAGGCCCACGGGTGGTTGCCCACTGGGCAGGGTGACAACCAGGCACTTCTGGTGCCACCTGGGCACCTTGGCACTGCTAACATGGTACAATGACACTGCCAGCCTGCTACCCTGCTAGTGCCACCTGGTGCCAGCCTGGCACTGTCAAGATGCCCAGGTGACACTGCCAGACTAGCAGTGGCACTGCCATGCTGGCCGGCTGGAATTGTGCCCATGTTGGGAATTGGGCCTGAAATGAAATGAAAAAATGAAAATCGCTTATTGTCACGAGTAGGCTTCAATGAAGTTATTGTGAAAAGCCCCTAGTCGCCACATTCCGGCGCCTGCCTGGGGAGGCTGGTACGGGAATTGAACCGTGCTGCTGGCCTGCTTGGTCTGCTTTAAAAGCCAGGGGTTTTGTGAGCTAAACCAGCCCCTGGGAGTGCCCTGCCCATTGGGGGGGGGGGGGAGGGGGGGGGGGGTCAAGAGATTGAGGCACCATTTAAAAATGGCGTCCTAATCTACTCCTACACTGACGAGTTCTGGCGAGAGGAGCTCCTCAGTGCAGGAAACGGGACTAAATGAGGCCTCACCAAGCACCAGGAAACACCCGGCTAAACACGCCTGACACGGGACTTTGTTGCAATTCAGTTAGATCATGCCCAAAATCTTTCCTCAGGCCTCGTAAATAACTATGGGAAATTTTACCTAAACGTGGTCACTTTAGTGTCACCTCTACACATACTGTTGGCAGGCACTGCACGATGAAGGCTTCGCAAAGATGAAGTAGCAGTTATCGTCATCAAACTGTGTCATTACAATCCCAGAAGAGAACTGGTGCTAACATGTTATGCCTCTCCATATGGAGTAAGGAGAGTTCTTTCCCATCAATGAGATGATGGTACAGAGAGACTGATAGCATATGCATCCGGAACTTTGGCATATGTGAAAAATCGCTATTCTCAGATTGAAAAGGAAGGATTGGTTGTTATTTCTAGGATGAAGAAATTCCACCCTTATGTCTACGGCCAACATTTCATAATCATTACTTTTGATTCGATTTGAATTGATTCGTTGTCACATGTACCGACGTACAGTGAAAAGTATTTTTCTGCGGCCGAGGGAACGTACACAGTACGTACGTAGTAGACAAAAAGAATAATTAACTGAGAACTTTGACAAATGGTACATCAACAGACAGTGATTGGATATAGTGCGGAACAAGGGATCAAGCAAATCAAACACATGAGCAAGAGCAACATAGGGCATCATGAATAGTGTTCTTACATGGAACAGATCAGTCCGAGTGGGAGTCATTGAGGAGTCTTGTAGCTGTGGGGAATAAGCTATTTCTATGTCTGGATGTGCGGGTCTTCAGACTTCTGTACCTTTTGCCTGATGGAAGGGTCTGGAAGAGAGCAAAGCCTGGGTGGGAGGGGTCTATGATAATGCTGTCTGCCTTCCTGAGGCAGCGAGAGGTGTATGCAGAATCAATGGCAAGCTTGTGTGATGCGTTGAGCAGAGTTCACCACACTCTGCAGTTTCTTCCGATCTTGGACCGAGCAGTTGCCATACCAGGCTGTGATGCAGCCGGATAGGATGCTCTCTATCGCACATCTGTAGAAGTTTATGAGAGTCGATGCAGGCATGCCAAATTGCTTTAGCTTCCGGAGGAAGTCGAGATGTTGCTGGGCTTTCTTGACTGTTGCATCAACGTGAGTGGACCAGGACAGGTTGTTGGTGATGGGGACCCCCAGGAACTTAAAGCTATCGACCATCTCCACTTCGGAGCCATTGATGCAAACTGGAGTGTGTGAAATGCTACGCTTCCTGAAGTCGATGATCAGTTCCTTGGTCTTTCCGACATTTAGAGAGAGGTTTATTTCTGTACACCACACAACCAAGTGATTTATCTGCCTCCTGTAGTCTGATTCATCGTTGTTTGAGATACGGCCCACCACAGTCGTATCATCCGTGGGACCATTCGACCCTGTCTGATTGTATAGCCAAGGAAAGTGACTTGGGCTTTTCCAAATTCACTTTTGGCTAGGTTTATCATCAAACCCACCTCCTGAAGTCGGTCGAATAACTCCATCAGATGCTTCAAATGTTCTGTCCATGTCTGGCTAAAAATTACCAGATCGTCAATGTATACCGCACAATTGGGTAATCCTGAAACAACTTTGTTCGTTAACCATTGAAATGTGGCTACTGCGTTTATCATACCAAATGGCATAACTTTGAATTGGTATATACCATCTGGAGTCACAAAAGCTGAAATCTCCTTCACCCTTTCAGATAAAGGTACCTGCCAGTAACCTTGAAGTAAATCCAGTTTGGAAATAAAAGCTGATTGTCCCACTTTCTCAATGCAATCCTCCAAGCGCGGGATAGGATAAGAGTCTGTAGTGTAACTGCATTCACCTTTCTATAGTCTACACACAACCGTTGGGTACCGTCTGGTTTTGGTACCATAACTATGGGTGAGCTCCATTGGATGCAACCAATGACAAAGTACGAAAATGAGGCTAGCAACTAACCACAAGCAATCCCATTGTAGTCAGTAACATAATGACATGCATGGAAGATTGGCTGACGAACAGGAAGCAGAGAGTTGGCATATATGCGTCTTCTTCAGCTTGGCATGATGGAACGTATGTTGTGCCACAGGGTTCAATGCTGGGGCCTAAACAGCCTAGAATGTATATAAATTACGTGAATGAAGGACTGACTGTCAACTTTTAGATAGTAACCTAAATTGTGAAGAGGAAATGGGGAGACAACAAAAGTATAGGTGTAAAATGCATTGGTTTTAAAGATAGACCACTGAAAGGTTTTGCGAATCACTTTTCGATCAGTATTGGTTATTGTAAAATCTTTGATGTTGCAACATATGTGCAACCATTGAAAAAAGTATGATGACACAGATACTTTAATTATGCTATTTTTAAGCATACTTTCAATTTCTTTGTTAACCTGTGACAATTTTAAAAGGTTCAGTCTATATGGTTGTTGTTTAATTGGAACAGCATTTCCCACATCTACATCATGTATAGCCATTTTAGTACTTCCCAACTTATCTCCACAAACTTGCCCGTGTGATATCAATAACTCTTTCAGGTCAGTTTGTTTTTCCTCTGGATAATTGATCCCAATTTTTCAGAATATCCTCGTTTTCCAATTTAATTTGAGGAATGTCAAATTCAAAGTCATCTGGATTCCAGGGTGGAATTCTCCGACCCCCACCTCCGCCGTGTCCCGAATTCTCTGCCCCCTGAGATTCGGCGGGGGCAGGGATTGCGCCCCGCCAGTCGGCGGACCGCCATGGCGATTCTCCGGCCCGCGATGGGCCGAAGTCCCGCCGCTGACAGGCATTTCCCGCCGGTGTGGTTTAAACCACCTCTGGTACTGGCGGGATTGGCGGCGCGTGCGGGCTCCGGGGTCCGGGGGGGGTGGGCGCGGGGCAATCTGACCCTGGGGGGTGCCCCCACGGTGGCCTGACCTGCGATCGGGGCCCACCGATTGGCAGGTGGGCCTGTGCCGTGGGGGCACTCTTTTTCTTCCGCCCCGCCATGGCCTTCACCATACTGACGCACCGGCGCATGCGCGGACTTCCGCCAGCCGGCGAAGGCCTTTCAGCCCCGGCTGGCGGTGCGCCAAAGGCCGTTCGCGCCGGCCGGCGGAGCAGGAGCCACTCCGGTGCAGGCCTAGCCCTTAACGGTGCGGAGAATTCCGCACCATTTGGGGAGGCCCGACGCCGGAGTGGTTCACGCCACTCCATCCCGCCGAGACCCCCTACCCACTGGCCCAGTCTTTACTTTGAATTAGAATCATTAAAACCACCTCCTTTTGCTCTCCTTCCCTTTCAAAGGACCTTTTAAGCATATTCACATGACACGGTGAGCTTTCCTTCTATCTGGTGTTCAGGGGCTGGTTTAGCTCACCAGGCTAAATCGCTGGCTTTCAAAGCAGGCCAGCAGCACGGTTCGATTCCCGTACCAGCCTCGCCGGACAGGCGCCGGAATGTGGCGACTAGGGGCTTTTCACAGTAACTTCATTGAAGCCTACTCATGACAATAAGCAATTTTCATTTTCATTTTCATTTCATTTCTTACCACATAATTCACCTCACTTAATTTTCTTTCAATCGGATAAGGTCCACAAAACCTTGCTTTTAAAGGTTCACCTACCACTGGTAATAATACTAAAACTTTATCTCCACTGGCAAAACTAGGAACTTTTGCTTTCTTGTCCGCTACCCGTTTTATCACATGTTGTGCAACCTTTAAATGTTGTCCAGCCAATTCCCCTGCTCTGAAGTAGCTACAGAGATAGTGGATGCATTGGTTGTAAGTTTTCAAAAGTTCTTGGATTCTGGAGAAGTATTGGAGGATTGGAAAACTGCCAATTTGACACCCCTATTCAAAAAGGGAGGCAAGAATCAAAAGGCAGGTAAGACCGGCCGACTTTCCTAACATTTATTGTTGGAAAAATGGTGGAATCAATTATTAAGGAAGTGATAGGAGCACATTTGGAAAATCATAATCTGATCAACCAGAGTGAACATGGCTTCATGAAAGGGAAATCGCGTCTGACTGATTTGTTGGACTTTTTTGAGGAAGTCTCAACCAGAGTGGATAGGTGGAAATCAGTCGATGTGTTTTATTTGGACTTCCAGAAGGCATTTGATAAGGTAGCTCACAAAAGGTTAATTCACAAGATAAGAGCGCATGGTGTTGGAGGAAGTAGATTGGCATGGATATAGAATTGGCTAATGGGCAGGAAACAGCGATTCGGGATAAGGGGTTCTTTTTCAGGTTGGCAACCAGTAACCAGTGGGGTTCCACAGGGATCAGTTCTGGGACTGAAACTGTTAACGAGATATGTTAATGACTTGGAGGAAGGAAGCAAATGTACTGTGGCCAAATTTGTAGATGACACAAAAATAGGTGGAAAGGTAAATTGCGAGAGGGATGCAAACAGTTTGCAAAGAGATAATGATAGATTAAGTAAATGGGCAGAAAGTTGGCAAATGGAGTATAATATGGGAAAATGTGAAATTGTTTTTTTTGAAAGGCAGAACAAAAGAACAGAGCATTATTGAAATGGAGAAAAACTGTAAAAAGCTGCAACACAGAGGGACTTGGGCATACTTGTGCATGAATCACAGCGAGCTTAACACACTGAAGCAGGTAATCAGGAAGGCTAATTAAATTTTGGCCCTTATTTCAGGGGGGTTGGAGGAGAAGAATAGGGAAGTATTGCTGCAACTGTCTAAAGTCTAGCGAGACCACATCTGGAGTACTGTGAGCAGATTTGGTCCACATATTTAAGGAAAGATATTATTTCATTGGAGACGGTTCAGAGAGGTTCACTTGGATTATCCCCGGTACAGAAGGATTATTTTATGAGTAAACGTTAAACAGGTTGGGATGCTACTCATTGGAATTTAAAAGCAAGCTAGGTGATCTCAGGATTCTTAAGAGGGTCTGACATGGGTCTGTCAGGGTAAACGCTGAGAGTATGTTTCTCTTCATGGGAGAGTCTAGGACCAGAGGGCATAGTTTCAGAATAATGGAGTGCTAATTTAAGACTGAGGTGAGAAGGAATTTCTTCTCTCAGACGATTGAGAATGTTTGGAACTCCTTGTCAAAGAGAGCTGTGGCGGCAGAGTCCTTGTGTATACTTAAGGCTGAGATAGATAGATTCTTGATCAGCAAGTTAATCAAGGATTATGGGGAAAGGGCAGTGAAGTGGACATGAAGGAATGTCGGACCAGCCATGATCATATTGAATTGAGCAGATGCAAGGGGCTGAACGACCTCCTCCTGTTCCTATTTCTTATGGTCTTACGGTCTTCGTAACTTAATGTGTCTTTTCTGATTACAGGTACTCACTGTTTTAAATGTATGTGTGTAATTAATCAAGACCAGAGTTTTTAATGGGTTTGACCAACTTCTACCCAACCTCCCCAGAGCTTGCTACCTTTAAGAACAAGCAGGCAGCTCCCTCTACAGCCACATGCATTGTCATAATTTGTCATGTAAACTAAACACTGGCAGATGGATGATCAGAGAAATGTTTAGTAAGACTATTAGATTATATGAAAGATCATCAGTGAGGTGATGAAGAGAAGCAAAAGGGACAATAGAAGATTCAAATTGTACGGAGAGCGAAAAGACATGGAAGGGCAGCACGGTAGCACAAGTGGATAGCACTGTAGCTTCACAGCGCCAGGGTCCCAGTTTCGATTCCCCGCTGGGTCTATGTCTGTGTGGAGTCTGCACGTTCTCCCCGTATCTGCATTGGTTTCCTCCGTGTGCTCCAGTTTCCTCCCACAGTCCAAAGACGTGCAGGTTAGGTGGATTGGCCATGCTAAATTGCCCATAGTGTCCAATAAAGGTTAGGAGGGGTTATTGGGTTACGGGGATAGGGTGGAAGTGATGGCTAAAGTGGGTCGGTGCAGACTCGATGGGCCAAATGGTCTCCTTCTGCACTGTATGTTCTATGTTCTAAGTTCTCACAGGGAGTTGAGAAAAGGAGAAGATGGAGAAGGAGAGAGATAAAGAGCTAAAAATACATTAGATCCGAACTTAAAACAGTATCTGCAGGCAAAAGACAGTGGATCCATCAGTCCTGAGAAGAGAAAATGAGACCAACACCATGGGCTCAGATCCCCTTTCTGCACAATATTGGGATGAATGGTCTCTATCCCAAATATCAACTTGCTTCCTTTCCCTCTGAATACTGGAAACGTATCACCCTCCTCTCAATAACTGATGGAGCTATTTGCTCTCTGTTTCTCTAACCTTACTAAAATCTATCTTAAAATATGATGAAGGATTACACACCTGAAATGTGCAAAATGTTCTTTTCCAATTACTGATCTGCTGTCTGACCTGCTATTTATCCTCTCGAACTGTGACTCATGCTATCTCTGTGGTTTCCCAGGATGCCAGCTGAACACACATGAAACAATTACATGCCACCAAACTAATCATCGAATACATCACATGCATCTTGAAAGTAGTATATGGATAGATCAAGGGCATGCTGGGAATACTGTCTGACTAATGTTTCGAGTAAGGTGCTGCATGCTGCCCCCAGCATTGTGCTACAAAACAGCATCGCCTCAAAGACCCGGGAGGATAAAAACTTTCAGAAAGAATAAGGGACTCACAAACAGACCAGTTAGAGACAGAAGAGAGCCTGATGCTATCTGTGAGAACTGTTCATTAATTCTATCCAGGAAACTGTCTCTAAACCTGGATATGTGCCCGCTGATTTAACAGTCCTTCCACCTCTTCCCGTGTTTCCACAAATATGCCATCACCTAATTCCTAAATCTTTCAGGCAACCCTTAAATCTTCCATTCCTGTCAGCTGCTCAAACATGTTTGCAAGAATACACTCTGCATTCACAATAAATTCAGGATAACCAGAATTTTAATATCCAAATATGTCACTTGTGTGAATTTTGAGTGTTTTTTGCCTGCTGTTCGTCTTCTCAGTGGCAGTATGCAATGTATTTGCTCTTAAATTGAGCCTTGTGCTTTGTCTAGTTAAAGTCAGTGACGTGAGTGGTTACTGTATAAGAACCGGCCTTCGTCTTCTGACGACTGAGTCCAGATATATGAACCATCCTTTCTGCAATTGCATTGACAGCCTCACCTTGGTCAGTTTATACCACATATCCAGCTATCAGAGAGGGCTGGTGATGGGAGTTCTGCTGTTTTAGGAGAAAAAAAAACCTTTATCTATATTTATTCAAGCCATTTCTCCCCTGCTGAGCATTCTTCACTGTAGCCACTGATCAGCATGTCAGCAGAACTAATCGTACCATTGACATCAGTGAATCTCTGCCTTCTGGTACTCTCCAGCTGATCCCCAAGCCTGTCAAAGCTGGAAACATTGCTTCACTCAATTTCCAGCTGATGTACCACAGATAGATTTCACCGGAGACAACATATTGTGTGAAGGCTCCCCGTGGAACTACAAATCTCCACGATAGTAGTCTGTGAACTTATAGGAGAATAGTTGACTCTCCTTAGAACTTCTACATGGTAGACTGCGGTGTTGCAAAACCACCAGGCAAAGTCGTGCATATGCAGCTGTCCTTCACAAGATCTGTCATCTCCAAAGTGGCAGAATACAGAATGACTGCAGAAATGCCTCATGTTCTGAATACTCATCTTGTGAGGTTCCGATCTATGGGTTCATCAGCCAAGAAACAGTTGTAACTAGATCCCAGGTAGCAAATTTCTGCTCCTCTGCACTAGCTACCCACCTGTGTGATGAGTCTCACCCAGTGCACTCCACTGTACCTTACTATATAAATGTGGCAGTACTGCAGAATGTAGATCTGATCCATTGTTATGGGATCGCTTAACTCTGTCTATAACTTGCTGCTAACGTTGTTTGGCACGCAAGTCTTCCTACAATGTACCAGTCACTGTTGCATAGTGTGAGTTTTACTGGGATCATTCAAGGGCATAAAAGGCGGAACTTCACAAGAAAGTCCAGGGGCTTTTTGGACTGTGCCCCACCTTGTCATGGAAGTTAGGGAGGCAGGGGGGTTGCAGACTGAAAATATGTCCATGCCCACCCCCCAATGGAAATTCGATATCTGATTCAAGTATGACAGACATCCAGCAGATTTGGGATCCAAACCACCCTAATATAAATTCAATTTACACTTCCTCAAGACACAACTGATTGAGGGCCAAAGTTTCACCAGTGAGCTCCTAACCACAAAGATACTAAATACTGGGAGCTCCCTCAGATTGCGAAACCTGTGAAGTGCGAGTTGTGCCAGGTAGGTGATCTTCCTGCGGCACCCAGGTTTTAGTGGGACTTTGACCAGTTTGGCAAATTTACGCCTATGCTTTGAATTTCTGATGAGTCACGCAAAATAATTAACATATGTGACATGATTGTTATATTACAGAAATGTAATATAAATATTACTCATTTGTCTTGCCGAGTTGTATTTAACTTGATAAACAGTTGCAGTCTTCCAGTTGATGACAAATTATTTATTGAGTAAAAAAGTAATATACTTGTGAGTTCTTTCACTTTAATACTTTGACTAGTAATGTAATTAACTAAGATTAGATCAAACTAACAATTATGATAATACACTATACTCTGATCTGTCACGTCTTTACTGTCTGCACTAGACACACAGTAACCTACAGAAAGAGTGGGAAACTCCTTATATAGGTCCTGATAGTGTTGCCATCTAGTCATCATCTGCCTGTACTTTATTTTAATAAATTGAGAGTACCCAATTATGTTTTTCCAATTAAGGGGCAATTTAGCGCGGCCAATCCACCTAACCAGCACATCTTTGGGTTGTGGGGGCGAAACCTACGCAGGCACGGGGAGAATGCGGAAACTCCACACGGACTGTGACCCAGAGCCGGGATTCGAACTCGGGTCCTCAGTGCCATAGTCCCAGTGCTAACCACTGCGCCACCGTGTTGCCCACTCATCTGTCTGTACTGACTGCACATTAACTAATCACATATTAACATGTACAGCGATCACTACAATGATTATGCCAGATATTTTGAAAAACAATCTGCAGGCAACTGGCAGGAAATTCTGGGGTAGATTTTTGTATTTACCATTAGGCATTAAGCACTGATGCTTGAGTGAAGTGCTGAGAGAAAGTCTGGCACAATGGATTGCACACCCTTACAAAACTAAAAGCAGGTGAGCTCTGTTACTGCTATGTGATCCTTCCCACCAGGTTTTCTTTTCGGCACTATTAAAGAACCATATTGATATCGTAACAATGAAAATCTTGGCCGGAATTCTCTGGCCATTCAAACTCCTTTTTTTTTCCATTTGCCACACACCCCTGCCTGCGAGTTTCCCAGTGGCGTGGGGTGGCTTCAATGGAAAATCCCATTGACAAGCTGTGGGAAGAGAGAACCGCACAGCCAACGAATGGCGTGCCACCCCGAAACACATGACTGTAGGACCAGAGTATCCCACTCCTAATGGGTGATCTATTGGCCGCATCGCATCTGGAAAACAGCTCTACGTGGCCAGTAGATGCCGGGAGATCCCTCTTCCGGGATCTAGCCAGCTTGCTACACCTCTAAGAGATCTAACACGGGCGGGGGCGGCAAAAGATGGCGGCGCCCACTGATTGCACGTGGGGTCGGGGGAAGCGGACGGCGGGGCCCATTGAGGGAGCGGCTGAGGCGTGGGGACCGGCTGCGCGATAGCGGCGACCGTCCGGGACTGACACACCGCTGCAAAGTGGCCTTTCTTTCCACAAGCTTTGCAGGTCGCTGTGCGGGCCGGGCAGAGTTGGCGAGGGTGCTTCTGTTGGCCGCAGAAGTAACAGTGGGGACCCCCAGGGGGTGCGGTGCGGCGGGCAGCGCAGGCATAGTGCGCGGGGGCGGCTGCTGGGGGGGCCGTTTGCGGGGTCCACGAGGGGTGGGACGGATGGGCCTGGGGAGCCGTTTGCGGGGTCCACGAGGGGTAGGACGGGTGGGCCGAGTGGCTAGCGGAGTAAGTGTGCGCACTACGGGAGGCGGCCGTCATGGAGAGCGCCAGGGCCTTTGCGGCCGCGAGGTCGGGGGCGAGCCCTTCCAGCAGTCGTTGCCGGATGGGGTCCGATGCAATGCCTGTAACAAAGGCATCGCGCATGAGTAAATCCGAATGTTCCACGGCTGTGAGGGCCCGGCAGTCGCAGTCTCGTACCAGAGGTATAAGGGCCCTCCAGAAGTCCTCAATCGACTCACCCGGCTGCTGGACGCGAGTAGAAAGTTGATGCCTCGCAAACAGGGTGTTCGTCGATGGTGCATAATTCTCCTTGAGCAGTTCCATAGCTGCGGTGTAGTCGGTCGCATCTCGAATGAGCGGAAAGACGCTGGAGCTAAGTCTGGAGTACAGGAGTTGCTTTTTCTGAGCCTCCGTCGGGGGAGGGTGTGCTGAAGAGATGTAGGCCTCGAAGACTGCGAGCCAGTGATCAAAGTCTTTTCTGGCGTGAGGCGAATGTGGATCCAGCTGCAGACGGTCAGGCTTGACTCTGATGTCCATGGTGACTGGGAAATCGTACAGCAATAAATTGTGGCGCTAACAATTATACTCAAAGCCGAGAGACTAGTACAATAGAGGCTTTATTGCTGTACGATGTTGTCCCTCCATCCGCAACTGTAGACTGAGGGTCTGAGCAGCTCTCATACATTTATACATAAGCTCCCTGTGGGCGGAGCTAGCCGGCAGGGGCTGACCGGAGGAACCTGTATTACAGGTACAGGCATACATCCCCCTATTGCAGTACACATAACTACAGTGGTTATCTCACCACAATTTACCATTAGGCATTAAGCACTGATGCTTGAGTGAAGTGCTGAGAGAAGTCTGGCACAATGGATTGCACACCCTTACAAAACTAAAAGCAGGTGAGCTCTGTTACTGCTATGTGATCCTTCCCACCAGGTTTTCTTTTCTGCACTATTAAAGAACCATATTGATATCGTAACAATGAAAATCTTGGCCGGAATTCTCTGGCTGTTCAAACTCCTTTTTTTTCCATTTGCCACACACCCCTGCCTGCGAGTTTCCCAGTGGCGTGGGGTGGCTCCAATGGGAAATCCCATTGACAAGCTGTGGGAAGAGAGAACCGCACAGCCAACGAATGGCGTGCCACCCCGAAACACATGACTGTAGGACCAGAGTATCCCACTCCTAATGGGTGATCTATTGGCCGCATCGCATCTGGAAAACAGCTCTACGTGGCCAGTAGATGCCGGGAGATCCCTCTTCCGGGATCTAGCCAGCTTGCTACACCTCTAAGAGATCTAACACGGTCTCGTGAGACGTCACGATGTGAATCCTGCCCATTGTGTGCAAGATCACTTTCTTGCAAATCTGCATATTAGAGTGAGACAGGTATTAGTCTCACACTAATATATAGGTAGTCTCACTCTAATATGCATTCATGAGATCAGACTAAGGCGTGGGATCTAACCTTCTTGTCTCGGAGACCTTGGGCGAGTGCTGGTCTCCACAAACAGGGACCAGATGGAACAACACTTGTGGGGGCCCCCAGGGGATTAGAGGCCCCCAGGTGCTTGCCCTCTGGCCAGGTTAGGATCAGGCACTGCTGGTGCCATGTGGGCAGCCTGGCATTGCCAGCCTGGCAGCAGCCTGGTCGCCAGGGGATCAGAGGCCCCCAGGTGCTTGCCCTCTGGCCAGGTTAGGCCCTGGCACTGCTGGTGCCACCTGGATGCCAGCCTAGCGCTGCCAGCTGGAGGGGGCACTGCTAAGCAATTTTTGCAGGACGAGGATCGGGCCCGGTGCTGCCCTGTGCGGGTCTTGGGGGTGCCCACCCTTATAGGTGAGGTACTCACAGAGGTATTGTAAGATTTTGCATAATTTTGTACAAATTGACATGGGAGAAGTTTGGGGGTCACATCAGGAGGTCGAGAGATTGGGACGCCATTTAAAAATGGCGTCTCAATCTCTCCCTACACTGAGGAGTTCCAGCGAGCAGAGCTCCTCAGTCCAGAAGATGGGCCTATGTGCGGCCTTGGCTATTGAGCCCCCCTTCCCCCCGATTTACCTGAATGACAATTCAATAATGTGGTGTTTCTCGACGCTCCAGGAAATGCTGTTGTTCTCTGTTCCCATTGGGGTAGATCGCGCACTATATATCATCCGTATCCTACAGTAATCTCACATTTTCTCTTGTTGATATCAAAGTGATCTGGAACGTGTCAATCTTTGGTGGTAGTTTAAGCTCAATCGCAGAAAAATGTTGGAAAATTAAGCAGATTTAGCAAGAAAATAACTCTCTTCCTTATAGTTTTCATAGAAAACACATTCAGCTGAAATTAGGATGAACATCCCTAATTATGAATTCCCACAATTAAACATTCTGGTCACTGAAATTTCAGTTCATGGATTGAACTGTGTTAAATGTGCTCGGACTTGCTCACTTATCCTTTTCTGCATACAAGAGGATATTTGCACCATGTTAGTAATTTCTTGCATCATAAGTGAGGCCAAGTTGAAGGTCAGGAACTGATTATTTTACTTCAAACTAAATAAAATAGACAACTCTGTAGCATTAATTCTTGACGATTTCGCCAATGTCAATTTGTACAAAATTGTACAAAATTTTACAATACCTATGTAAGTGCAGGAATAATGTCCAAACAGGGCTCTCGTTCCCAACTGGGTCAGTGGAGGTAGATATTAGATTGCTATATTATTTGAAGCTTCTGCTGAGAATACATACACAAATTAAATTTGTACAATAAAGGAATATAATGAGACACCCGCTTCCAAGCATATATCTCAAATCTGTTCGCATAATTTTATACGTCTTAGGTATGAATAAGTGTCAAATGTGTGAAATTATATTTATGTAGGTGGCAACAAAAATTAAACTGTTCGACATTAACCTGTTGGTCATATGATATGCAGTACAATGCCTGAAAAAAGTGTTTACTTTTATAAAGTCAAATTCATCCACACGCAGGATTTTTTACATAATTAACTAGCTTGGCCACATAAATTGCACTTATTTCTCCAATACAATTAGTGATTATGTTAGTTTAGATCTGTGTTTCAAAGAATTAATTTACTTTCAATAATTTTAACATGCTAGAGAGCACACAAGAGTGTGCATTGATGCAACAGAGCAGACTGGTGTTAAATTGCGGATGCCACTTGGAAAGGCTCAGCAAATGTGACAGTGTCCCTCAGTTGCTCTGCAATAGCATTTCCTGACATGTAGGTGGGGCTAGGCACTGATTTGCTTTCGCTCATTTGATTTCCCTTCGCAATACACCCAGAGTTTTGTACTTCAGGTCAATTTTGGAATCGAGCAGTTTATTTAACTGATGACCTGCACTATTCGTCCCTGGGATCCTGCTAATCACTATGTTGGAACCCAGAGCAAAGGGCAAAGGTCGGTGTGAAAAGTAAACAAGCTGTGTATTACTAAAATTGATCTCAGCTGCAAAAACTTCTACATAACGGATGGTACTGAGATGAAAATGTTTTAACAGCTAGGCTTGCTTAACTCCTATTTTACATTGGAACAATGCAGTTGCAGGTCAGCTGTGGGACACTGGAATGTAAAATTGAATCAATGGTTTAAAATCATTATCATCGTTGTCATTGCACCCTTTGAGTATGTGGAATGGCCACATTGATCCAGTGATTTATTGGGATATAGCAAAGGGATAGCGCTAGGAAAAAAGTGAGAACAATGAGCTGAGCAGCCCATTTCTCAATAATGGGCGGAAAGTAAATTGATCGTAATTCAGAGATTTAAGAATGCATGGTTTTTGGTGATTTACTGTCCGTAGAGCTGTATGTAAACAATGATGTATTCCACTGTTTATTTCATGAACAGATAAGTAACAAGTGCTAGAAGCACCATCGTTTGTGATGGTCTTTGGAATGCAGGGTAAATGTAAGTAGCATGTTGCCAATTAAATGATGTCCCAGTTCGCAATTAAATATTTTGGAGTTTCAATTCGACAAAACCTGATGTCACGTTTTACATGGTCGGCATGCTGAATTCATGCACCAAAAAAGAAAGGCACAAAGAGTCATGCCAACTTCCATAGGTCTCATGTGAATGTCCACAGCGAGGTTCAGGCATGCATTAGGCAGCCCCAGGCTGAACTGCTGTACCCAGTCCCCAGGTAAGAATGAGGTGTGTGTGTGTGTGTGTGTGTGGAGGGGGGGGGGGGGGGGGAAACAGTATTAATGTGGAGGTAGAAGGAACACCCCTGCTCCTCCTGCCTCTATAACTTAAGGTAAATAACTGGTATATTTTTAATAGTATCTTGGAAAATTCTTTAAGGACCAGTGATTAGACTGTTGTAGAGCCTGAAAAATTAGTCAAACTAGGCTTAGCACATCTCCTGACAGTGTGCACAATATCCTAATTTCAACATTGAATGTCTTCCTGTACTGCATAGCAGTTCTTGGGATGGTGGAGACTGTCTACTGACATCCTCTGCCACCTCCCTCCGGAACCACTAATTAATGGTGCTTCTTGTGCTCAGTGGCCAACACTGATGTAGTTATAGCCCGAGTTTCAGCCAACAACGACTCGACAAACTATGTCTCAGCACTGCATCCTGTTGGCAGTTGGTAAACTCGCATATTAATAATGTCACTAAAATGGTGCTCTGTGCACATACTTCCCCTCGTAATTGTTCAAATGCCACCTTGGGCATCATTTTGATTACTCAGGCAGCTGCTTAGTGTCTACTAAATAGGCATTCCACCACCATTTTGCTCTTTGTTGCCTGTAGGAACAGACATGGGAAGGCAATATCCTGATCAGGACGCGCAGACTGGAATCTGATCTATTTAGGTTCCATCATATGATGTGAGAGTGGAAACATTCCCACCTGTGAGGCCAGGGCTAATACTTCCATGAATATCATGTGAAGAGAATAATAAATTAGCTTTGTTTACACGCAAATGCGTACTGACCGTAACTTCTACAATCTTTATCCAAAATTACTGATCAACCCCGAAGTCATGTGCAATTTCCAGTTCACGCCTCAAGATCCACAGATCTCCATGAGTACTTGCTGAACATTGTGATTTGCTGTCTTTCACCATTGACCACTTACACATTTAGTGAGTGTTATCACTTACAATTGCGAAATGAGCTACATTTGTGCAATTGTTGGCACTCTGGACAATTGGAAATGTCATAATAAAGTTCTACAGTTTCCAGCTGTTATTGCTGTGGCAAAATGGAAAAGATTTTAATATACTGATCGTAAAAAAGTAATCTCTCTTTACTGCTATAATTACGATGTCAGATATATAGCAGTATACCTGCAGTATTGCCTGTCAGGCAATTCTAAATGTCCTGATGGAAAATCAGGATGACAGCAGTGACCTTGCCTCCAACAGATGAAGCATCCCATCTGGCTGTTAAACATCTCAAATCCTTTTTAATCTCCTGATATCAATCAATAATTACTTGTTTACTTATATCCCATTGAAGTGGAAGAAGGAATGTTATGCTGATATTCAGGGCCTCTGAACCATTCTTTTAATTTACTTCTTTTGGATTGATTTGGAAAGCTAATCACCACTCTGGGTGTATACTGGAGTGAGGCTATAAATCTGGATTAATTCTGATTGTGCGAGTATGTACTTTCCCCGAAACCCAGTTGAGGTGCTTGAAACACTGAGTGGCCTATTGCACTGTTTTTAGATTTTAAATAGCTGCTTACAATTGCAGTGGAGCAGGAATGATTTCCCAGAGCCAGAATGATCTCACAAAGCAGGAATGATCCCACAGACTGTACATAAGAGTGAGGCATTGTGTTCATTATCGCACAATTTTATATTCTGAAAATTGATCATAACGTAACAGGTGCAGGATGTGTATTAACACCATGCAGAAATACTGGCATGCTGCCATATTTTAAAATGTCGGCCCTTTGCTTGTATGGCTGATCATACAAGTAGAATTGTGACTCCTATTAATATAATGTGAGTCTAGATACACAGGGGCAGCTGCTCAGCCACATTTATGCTGCAGCTACAGTTGTTCCTCACCTGTCACTGTTCCGCGCTGGGGAAGCAAAGCGATGATAGGGTTCAACAAGTTAGAACATTTGGAGGACGAGTGCTCACTCTTCTAGAGAGTGACAGATGATAAACTATTTGGTATCACAGCTGTAACCGATCTCCACCACTCACCTTTGCATTTTCCAACTAGGATCCTTGGTCAAGAACCACAATTGAGCATTTCCCCTCTCTTAGCCCGAGGACACCGAGACCAAGTACATAATCTTCAATGTTTTCCAACTAATTTAGCACAGACTAGGCTTTGTACGCAGCGCCCTCATGGACGACGTGACTCATTGCCTCATTATTGATGTGATACACTGAGATACTTTTGTGTATGTGGAAAGGAAATAGAGCCATTTGTGCAAAATAGCTGAGTGATAAAGAATTGCAGTTAATAAAAAGTATGTTTTACATTGATGCTAGCTCGAGAGTGGTGCAATTGCCAACTGTAAATTCATTTTGCACCTGGCTCCAATGCTAATCAAGGGCTATAACTAGGAATTTTGATTTTCAGTGCAGGAACAGGTGGGTCAGCATGGCGGCTCCATCATGGAGCCGGGAGCAGATCAAATTAATGTCACCTCCTCTGCAATAATTACTGCCCTGGCCAACAATAATGACCTCAGCCTGAAGGTTTGTTCCCACTCCTTCCATTGCTTTTCCTCCGACTGACAAGATCTGTAATACCGCTGTAATCTATTCATTCTGTTCCTGGCATATTTTTTGTAAGAGAGCATTTTCCCTCTCAGAAGTAAATGGAAAGAATGCTAACCCACCAGGAAAAATGCTATCCTACCAGGAGAAATGGCACACATTATTTTTACACATAATATTAATAATAATAATCACGTATTGTCACAGTAGGCTTCAATGGTTACTGTGAAAAGCCCCTGGTCGCCACATTCCGGTGCCTTTTCGGGGAGACTGGTACGGGAATTGAACCCGTACTGCTGGCATTGTTCTGTATTACAAGCCAGCTGTTTAGCCCACTGTGCTAAACCAGCCCCTGGTTTGTCACAACCAGATAATGCAACAGAGCTGCCAACAAAGTCACAAGAGCTTTGGGATTTCTGCTGGTTGGACTCCAGAAGATAAACATGATGAAAAGTTAAAGTACTTTTAGATTCCTGTTTTGTTATTGTGAGAATAGGTTTATTCTCTGTTGGAGAAATTGTGGGCGGGATTCTCATCCTGAGGTTAAGTGTTGTCACCGTCGTAAACGCTGTCGCGTTTCTCGATGGCGTCAACATGGCATCAGGAGCAGCATTCCTGACCCCTACACGGGGCCAGCACGGCACTGGAGCGACCCACGCTACTCCAGCTGCCGATCCCCAGCGTCAAATGGGCGCTGCGGGTCTGCACATGCGCAGTGGATCCGGCACCAATGCGCGCATGCGCAGTGGGACCGGCGCCAAAGCGCGCATGCGCAGTGGCTCCCTTCTCTGCGCCGTCCCCGACGCAACATGGCATAGGGTTACAGGGGCTGGTGCAGAACAAAAGAGTCCCCCAGCCCGAGAGGCCAGCCCGCTGATGGGTAGGCCCCGATCATGGGCCAGGCCACAACGGAACCCCCCCCCCCCCCCCCCGGGTCGGTTTCTTCCCCCCCACCCCCTCCCCCAACCAGGCCGCCCCAGATGCATCCACGCCGAGGTACCGCTGGGTAAGAGCAGGTGTGGACGGCACCGGCAGGACTCAGCTTTTTTAGCGTGGCCGCTTCGCCGGGGGGGGGGGGTCCCCGTAGAGCGGCTCACGACCGGCGCCGCGCCAACCCGGCCGGCACCAATGGTACAGATTCTTCACTCTCCAGACGTCAGGGCGGCGTAGCGTTATTCACACCAGTCCCGGCGATTCTCCGGCCCGGCCCCGGGGTGAAAGAATCCCGCCCGTATGTGAATATGAAATGATTCACAGAAACGGAAATATTTCATCCAAATGCATACAAATATATGGGAACGAATGTGCTTCATGTGATGTGCACTCAACAGATATTGAACTTAGCTGTACACATATATTGAGGAGACTGTAGTAATGGAATTAAAGCATTAAATCAGCTAATGTAGTTAGGCTGCTTGTTATGCATTCTCATGATATAAAGTTACAAAATTTTAATTTTCTTCATCCTAACTCTTTAAAGTTGCAGTGTCTCAAAGAGAAATTAATACTGTTAAAGTCAACCATGTGGTGTAATTTATCTACTTAAAATCTTTTTGAGTCTTCTTCTCACTTTATATGGAGTACATTAAAGGAGAATATCTTTCTATTCCTATGTACCCGCAATGCAAAGCTTTTATTGTTCAAATGCTTTAATATGACTTCTCATTATAAATACACTGTTCGTATTTTGTTGATATGTATAATCTAATAGTCTTTGGAGCAGATGGCTGTTTGCTCGCATTATGTGACAGGATGATAGGACATTTATAACACTTATAATATTAAACCTGCTTTATATCCACTTTAAGTGAAAAGAGAATGCTTTATTGAATATTATACAATCTCTGTTACTAATATATCAAAATACCTATATATATTCGAGGAGAATATCAGTAGCTTTGAGTGTAGTATTAAAGATCCACAATACCAAACCCTCCCAGTGCCTTATACACATTGAAATGCTGGGAGTGTGGTTATCTTGAGAATTCCCCCGGGTTTTAAAATATTGCTTACAATACTGCATACATACACATTAATTTTATTTGTTGAGCTTTTGAAGTTGAGTTAAACTGTTATGGTTCACGTATTCCATTCAGTCATCCAACTATTGCCATTATTCAATTATGTTCCGGAAACATGGGTCAAAATTTTACGTCCAAAGTTTGGGCCGGAAGTGAGTGAAATTGTGCGAGAAGACGTTGGGCGCATTTCCTGATGTCATGGCGCACTTGCATGATATTTTGGTCAATGGGTACGTGTGATAATCGGAAGTGACTTCGCCACCAATCAAGAAGCCAATTTAAGTTAATTAAACAACAATTGACTGCGATTTTATGTTTCTCATCTGCCTTTATGGTTGGTGGAGGGGCCGATTGGCAAGGCAGCCTTTATGTTTAAACTGCAACCTCGATCCAGGGCAGGATGAAAGGTCAGGGCTCAAATAAAGTTACAATTGTGTCTGAGGACTGAGGTCTGTGTATGTTTGTGCTGCCTGGATACTCCTGGCATTGTTTCTCCTTCAATATAAATTTTTCATGATCTCACTGAGACAGGTGTGCAGCGGCCGTCCCCCTGAGGGAGCACATTTGAAGCACCAGGCTGCACCCTCACTTTGGTCGGCACCCGCCCTCCCCTGCATTTCAGAGTGTGTGCTTCACACTCGCTGACCATTAATCAACCAACTATTGTGAAATTGCGCTCCAACTGTGGCTCGGAAAGTACTTTGCACCAGCTTTTGGGCTCGCTGAATGCATGCACTCTATGGGTGAAAAATTCAGGCCATAGAAAACAGTACATTTCTGGCAAATAAGGAGCTCATTAGTCTCATCATGTATGTGACATCCAAAAAGAGCGATCCAACCTAACCCCTTCCAGCTCTTGGAATCCAACTGTTTAAATTACAGCATGTCAAATGCATATTTATTTTTTAAATGCGACTTCTGGTGGTGTAATGTAGGGGGATATCATGCACGAGATGGCTCCCACTAGTGTACTGTACTTTATGACCTTCTTCTTAGTACCACGGGTTTTCTTTTGAAAACCCACATAGTTAATATAAGAATCTTGTGTGACTGAAATGCCCAAAACATGAAGGGGCAATAAGGTGGAAAGCAAAGGTTCGTCGACGGAGTCTGAGGCCTCTCAGAGTTCATCGGCAGGTAAAATGGCGGAGTCAATCTCTGATTCTCCGGCAACTCCATGAACGGCCGAGGTGCTTTTTAGTACCTTGGCAAAGGAATTTGAGAAGTACCGACAGATTGTGTCGGAGGATCTTTAGAAATCAATGGTACAGGCCTTGGCCTGCATTGGAGCAACTCTGGGGAAAACCAATGAAACCATAGAAGCCCATGGGGCCACGATCAAAGGCACGAAAGTGGCCATTTCAAGCCAAAGTGATTGGATCACCTTGTTGGAATCGGAGCTATCTTTGGCAGTCAAATAAATAATTAAAGGCCAAGATGAATAACTTAGAAAATAGGACCAGGACGCAAAATATTTGAATTGCGGGGCTGCCAACAGGAATGGAAACCTCAATGCCTACTGAATACTTTGCACATATGTTCAGTAAGGTGGTGGGTGAGGGGGGATTCACATCCCCCCCCCCACCCCCCACTCCCGTGTTAGACTGAGCCCATCGTACACTCCTGCTGAGGCCTCATCCTGAGAATCCACTGCATGCGGTGATAGTGAGATTGCACAGTTTCAAGGAGAAAGAGGTGGTTCTAATATGGGCAAAGGAACATAGTGACTTTAAGTAGGAAGGTCACGTCATTAGGTTCTATCAAGAAATGGGTCGGGAACTAGCGAATAAGAGAGCTGCGTTCAATCGAACCAATGCCTTCCTGTATAAAAATGGAGTCTGGTTCGGTGTGATCTACCCTGTCAGCTTCAAGTGACTTTCAAAGGAAAAGACGAGATGCACCAGAAGAGGCAGACTCTTTTGTTTGCCGTGGTATAATTGAGTATTTGGGCATGTTAAGTTGTTGCACAATTGAGTTTCATGGGTTGTTCTTGTATTTTCTGGTTGGGATTGATTTTTTATAGTTTTTGTTTAGATTTAGGATTAAGATCTATGTGGAGTCATGTTTGTTATGATAATATATCGGTTCCTCTCGGAGCACAAGAGTTATGGGGTTTTGTGAGGTGGGGGTGGGAATTATCTCTTATAAAGCACGTTTGGTGAGGATAACGAAGGTGGAGCAATAGAAGCTGGTGGACTACATTCTTGAGGTGGACCGCCAGTAATCACTTGACCCCGGAGTTGCTGGCAAGTAGGAAAAATCTGCAAACACATTCAAACTGTTGTCGACTGGCAAGGTGGTGAGCTTATTGTAACACTCAATGGCCATGTGGCAGCAATCCAGGGAGAAGGCCAGTCATCTTTTTACTCACCAGCTTAAATGGCAGGAGGCTATTCTCTGCCTCTCGGCGCCGAGGACCCGGGTTAGATCTTGGCCCTGTCCCTGTCTTCACTAATCCCCATCTGCAATAACCATGTCTTCCTACAAGCTGGTTTGGACTTCATGATTAAGTCGTGGGAGGGGAAGTGTCTGGAGAGGTTTGGGGACCCGTTCGTGGAAGGGGGGTTTGTTCGTTTTACATAGTTGGCTGAGAAATTCCAACTGCCTGGCTCCAGTCTTTTCAGATATTTTCAGATTCGCGAGTTATCGTTCAAGGCTTTCCCCTCCTTTCCTATAGTGTCACCATATTCCCTTTGAAGAAGATTTTGTCTCTGGCCAAGCTGGACCGGGGGTCTATTTTGGACATATATGGCCATATCCTTTCAATGAACTCTACTTCATTTAGCGAGGTGAGGACAAAATGGGAGGGTGAATTCTTCGTGGTGAGGTGTGGAGTGAGGCCCTTCACATGGACAACTTCACATCTTCATGTGCTCGGATAAGTTTGGGTCAATTCAAGGTTTTGCAAAGGGAGCACCTGACCAGAACTAGGTTAAGCAGAGTCTTCTCCGTGGTTGAGACTAAATATGAGCACTGCTCTCAAGAGCTAGCTAATCAAACACATACATTCTGGTCATGTCCCAAGTTGATCAGCTTTTGTGCCTCTTTCTTTAACATCATGCCAGAGATACTCGGTGTAGATTTGGATCCATGTCCACTGGTGGCCATATTTGGGGTGTCGGATTCGCCAGTGTTTCAGCCTGGGGTGAAGGCTGATGTCCTCACCTTTACCTCATTGGTAGCCCGAAGGTGAATTCTGCTTCACTGGACATTTCCTACTCTGTCTAGAGCCTCGGCTTTGTTGGATGACCTCATGTCATTTGTTCTTTTGGAGAAGGTCAAATGCACCACCAGGGAATCGGTGTAGGGATTCTATGTAAGATGGCAACCATTTATTTCCTTTTTTAAGGTGTTGGTCACCATCAGCTGTTAGGGGGTTTAGTTTAGTTTTCGTGTTGAAGTTAATGTGTGTTTTTGATTTTTTTTTTTGTTTCTCTCTCCCCTGGTGTATTTTATTTTGATTGTTTGGGTGGTTTTGTTTAAGATGAAAAACGTATTAAAAAAGTTAAAATATTTAAAAAAACATTTTTTTAAACACGATGAGGATTTCCACCACTATTTGCCACTTTCCTGCTGACCTGAAGAAGTCCATCAAGTGACCCCATTTTAGCCTGCCTATGGGCCTTAACATGCAATGTGAGAATCACAAATTGATGGAGTGACCTCTCTCGGATGGTGTATAAATCTGTATAAATGTCATGATTTGAAGTTTTTTAAATACACTGCTCTTTAAACATAAAACTCTGAAGCTGTTCATGCAGTTCCAATAGAGGTTTTTGTTGATATTTCTCAATGGGTAGTATTGTATAATTATGACTGAGATTCAAATCAATTGTCTCGGGGGGGGGGGGGTTGTGTTCATGGTTTAATTGACAATTTAAAGAAGCCACTTAACTATTAGCTGTCTTTGATATGGGATTTGAATAGAAATTTGTTTTTTGAGGATACATGGGGTGGGGTCATGTGACATGGGGACTTTGGGGGGGGGGGGGTATGAGGCACCCATGAGTTGACATTGAGGGGGCATGTGATATGTGACAAGGGATGGGTGGGAGCATAAGTTGGCATGGAAAAGCCATGGAGGTGAGTGGATGGTGAGGGGCTGACAGATATGGGCTAGAAGTTTCTAAAACAACTGGGATGAATATTGATACTGCCCTACCATCAGAGCAAAATCATGTCTAACACGCCTGTGGAGTTGTGAAATGTTCTGACTCAGCTATCCTCCTTGGTAGCGAAAATCTGGCTGTTAGAGTAGGAGCATAGAATGTAGAAAATGAGGACTGAGTGCATTGAGGAATGAGTGCTAACTTCAAAATTAGGTGCAGGGAGTGAATTTGGTGGAGTGGGAGAAGGAAGTGCTGCTTATTGTAACTTTTTTAAGCCTTCAGTTGCTGTTGAGTGTTCAATGGCATTAATTAAGTGAATAGGTAGGTGATTGGTGTATTTTAAGATTTTATCCCTCTAAATGAGGAAACAGTCTAAACCAGTACCGGGGAGATACAGGTATTGCATTTATTTTTTACTTTAGCTTTACTTCAGACAACTGCAGAAAACAATTGAGTGATATTTTAAAATTTGAAACCTAATTAGTTAAATTCAACACAATAAATATGAGCAAAGTAGGTGATGTGTTGCAACTGCAAAATTTGAGAGTTGACAGATACCAGTGTGATCCCCAGGAATTATCTTTGGCATCTGCACATCAAGGAACTTCGGCTCAGAGTTGAGGAGGTTGAGTCCAAACTTTGGACACGGCAATCTATTAAGGAGAGGGTAAGCTACCCAGGGACATTGTTCCAGGAGGCAGCATCCCTTAGGCTTGGTGCCACTGATTTCATCTGTGGTGGAGGAGATATGGAAGCCCAGAAGGTAGCAATGGAGGAGCCTTGGCCCCTACAGTGTAATAGGTGCACTACTCAGCCAATCAGCAGCCAATGCACTCAGAATCCAGCCTCTGATTGGCTGAGCTGGAAATAGAGGCAAAGTCAGGGTAAGAGCAAAGGGAGGTACGCCGCAGCCATGGGGCAGACGAGAGGCTGACTCAGAGGCCAGGGTGGGAGAATGGCATGGAAGCTGGGGTAAGCAGCAGGGTGCGAAGGCAGGGGCACAGAGTCTGGCACAGAAGTCAGGGAAAGAAGTGGAGGCCAAGGACAGGGAATCAGAAAGATAGGTGTGATTGTATGGATGGGAGAGAGTGGGTGTGGGTGCGTGTGTGTGGTGAGAAAGAGATGTTGGTGGGCATTTGTGAGAGAGAGGTGTGGGTGAGAGTGAGGTGTGTGTGGGTGGGAGAGTGGTGTGTGAGAGTGTGTGTGAACGTGCAAGAGAGGTGGAAGTTTGCGAGAGAGGTGGGAGTGAGTGTGAAAAAATGAGAATGAGGGAAGGAGAGACAGTTAGAGTGAGAATGAGAGGATGTGAGCTTGTGCGTGCTTGCGATAAGAATCCAGCTCTCCAACAACACTCCTAATAATACATTAATTTTTGAGCAAGTGAAGCAGCATCCCTCCTCCAATTAAAATGGACAAAAAGGTATTTGTTGAATAAAATAATTTTTAAATTATAATAAATATATTGATATAAGAAATATAAAATAGTTCTATCAATTTATTTTGAATATTTGTACCCAAGACTGAGTTTTTGCAGTTTATCTCTTCAACATAATACTGTATGAACGTTTCTTAGGGGTTCTGTGAATACTCTGGGAAGGTCAAAAGGATTCCATGGCTGCAAAAGTTTAGGAAATGTTTGTCTGAAATAGTTTGACTAGATCATAAGAATAGAAAAGCAGAATACTTTTATAAGCCCTGAATCTTGAAAACATTTATGTTCATAGGGACTTGGGTATGCTTGTACAAGGAACACAAAATTTAGTTTTGCAGGTACAACAAGCAATTAAGAAGGAAAATAGCATATTGACTGTTATTGCAAGAGGATCTGAGTCCTAGAATAAGGAAGTCTCACTGTAATTGCACTGGACTTTGGAGAACCCGTAACTAAAAAAACTGTGCAGTTTTGGTCTCCATATTTAAAGAAGGAAATACTTGCATTTAGGGAATTCAGAGGAGGCAGTAGTTAGAATCATAGTATTTACAGTGCAGAAGGAGGGCACCCAGCCCATCGAGTCTGCACCAGCCCTTGGAAAGAGCACCCGACTTAAGCTTAAGCCCACACCTCCATCCTATCCCCATAAAGCAGTAACCCCACCTACCCTTTTGGACACTAAGGGCAACTTAGCATGGCCAATCCACTTACCCTGCACATCTTTGGACTGTGGGAGGAGAACCAGAGCACCCAGAGGAAGCCATGCAGACACTGGGAGACAGTGCAAACTCCAAACAGAGTCACCCAAGGCCAGAATTGAACCCGTGTCCCTGGAGCTGTGAGGCAGCAGTGCTAACAACTGTGCCACAATGCTGGCCATGAGTGGTATGGTCACTAGTGGGTAGTGCTTTGGGGCCACAGGTTCAAATCCCACCATGGCAAATGAGGAAATTTGAATTTCATAAAAAATCTGGATTTAAAAGCCTAATGGTGACCATGAGACCATTGTTATTAAAAGAAAACACACCATCTGATTCACTAATGTCCATTAGGGAAGGAAATCTACAATCCTTACCTGGTATGGCCTCAACATGACTCCAGATCCGCAACAATATGTTTGAATCTAAATTTACCGAGCAAGACATTAAATTCAAGGGCAATTAGGGATGGGTAATAAATGCTTGCCCACCCATAGAACAAAAATGTACAATGACGGTTCACCAGGTTAATTCCTGGGCTCAGAGGGTTGTCCTGTGATGAAAGGTAGAGTAAATTAAATCTATTTTCTCTGGAGTTAAGAAGAATGAAAGGTGATCTCATTGAAACACTCAAGATAATGAAGGTACTTGACAGCTGCTTATGTTGAGTGCAAAATAGCAACACTAATGCCAAAATTGCAGAGCAGTGGGCACAGAATTTGTCCAGTGTGGGAAGGCTGGACATTTCAAACACTTCTGCCAGTCCTGCAATTTTCAATCAAGAAAGAAGACCAGTAAATAGTTATGAGATAAACTCTATCCAAGAAATTGGAAATCAAGGCAATCAAGACAAATTGGAAATCAAGGGTAGCACAGTGGTTAGCACAGTTGCTTCACAGCTCCAGGGTCCCAGGTTCGAGTCCCGGCTTGGGTCACTGTCTGTGCGGATTCTGCACTTGTCTACGTGGGTTTCCTCCGGGTGCTCCGGTTTCCTCCCACAGTCCAAAGATGTGCAGGTTAGGTGGATTGGCCATGATAAATTGCCCTTAGTCCAAAAATGTTAGGTGGGGTTACTGGGTTATGGAGATAGGGTGGAGGCGTGGGTTTAAGTAGGGTGCTCTTTCCAAGAGCTGGTGCAGACTCGATGGGCCGAATGGCCTCCTTCTGCACTGTAAATTCTATGATCTCTATGAAGACAGAGACAAAATTACAGAATTTCTAAGGGAAGTAAATGGTCTTAATCAAAACAATTATAAGTTGCAATGCAAATTAAAGATTTCACCACCAACTTTAAAATAGACACTGGAGCTAGAGTTAGTATACTCGCCTATCATCTCGACTGGCTTCAGCTCATACTACTTTATCCATCAGATATTAAATTACAATGTCCAGGTGATACAAACCTTTCAATAAAAAGCAGGTTAATTGCTCCTCTTCATCACAAGGGGCGATACAGATCTTTGATTCTTTTTCACAATCAATGCACGTCCTTATTGAGTGGAGATCTTGGTATACTATCAGCAATTCTGAAAAAAGTAGATAATGACTCGCATTTAGACAACTTGATGCTTTTCACAGAGCAATCTTCAAAGTGTTATGTGAAACCAGTGGTTTTCCCCCCACAGCAGCTTAGGAGATTTATTCAGCAGCATGCATTGATTTGCTTTCCATCACACGGGCACCATCCACAAAACCCAGGTGGATATTGAAGTTATGGGTCTCTCAGTTCTTTACAAAGGTAAACCTTATGTGACAGATACAGAAGACTCTGTGATAGACAGTGGCCATCTGTAAGAAGACCTTTTTGACCTGGGCTAGCTCTTTTCTGAATAAGATAATAAGGAAGAAGCCTACAGTGTAGTTACTGTTATAAACCAGTCCAACCAGCGACTTCTTTCTTTTGCTATTTCTTATCTCCCCAAACTGATTCAACAACTTAATCTTCCAAGCAAAGATCATGTCTCACTACTGCACTCATCCTATCCTCTAAAACAGAATTACCTCACTTCCTTTTCCTTTCTCTCTTTCGTTTTGAAGTGTCAAATACCCTCCAAAAATCAGTTGCCAACCTTGGTCACCTTCATAGCTATTTGTTTCTATTTGCCCATCTATTCATCTTTCTGAATATGAATGTTGCAGGAATTCCTGTTCAGACCCTATATATAATGATGCACTATCCATCAGCATTCAGGACCATCAGCAATTGCTCTGTTTGGTCATTATTTATTTCTGCCCACTATTAGGAATCTCTCACTGAACTGTCATTAGTGCAAAGCAGCAGCAGCTTAATTCTATTAAAATAAAAAAAATAATGGGCATCATAGTTAAACACATTGTCTCAATGTTTTCTGTAAATGCTGAAAGGTGCCAGTGGTATTCAGGATCAATGATGTCAGCTCAAGGTACATTTTGAGGGCTTTTTATAAGGTTTCAACTTCAAAATTCCAAAATCTTGCTACATGTAACTCCAGGCTGGCATGTAGATGCTTAACAACATTAACAAAGACACATTGTTCCCCATTAAACTCCCTCCCCCCAGCAGGAGTCAACTGTAGACTTCTTTAACTGCTGAGGCTGCCAGAGACAGTGGGGGCAAGTCATTTGTTACATGACACAAGTGTTGCTTATAAATTGTCACCGGGCACCTTGAATCTGTGAACCTTATTTATTCCCACGATTTAACGTAAAGTAGCATTCTGAGATCGACCTTTTCCATAAAGCTAACTATCCTATTGTGGTAAACCACTGATCTTACACTACAGGTATTACGGTACACTGCCATTGTACTTCAGTCATTACAGTAAATCCCGGCCTGCTGGCTCCACCCAGCAGGCTCTGTATAAAAGTGTACACTATCCTGCACTGCCCCCATTCTTGGGTCCAGCTGCAGGAGGCTTAACATCTAGCACAATAAAGCAACAATAGTTCACCATTCATCTCGTAGTCATTGATGGTACATCAATTTATTGTGCTAGAATTTTGAAGATGAACGTCTTACTCAAGCCGGATCGCCTGGACCTGAACCCTCACGCAGCCGACGCCACAGGGATTTTCGAGCACTGGCTAGCCTGTTTTGAAGGATATCTCGGAGCATCTACAGAAGTCATCTCAGACCCACAGAAGCTCCAAATACTCTACGCATGGGTGAGCCCACAAGTCTTCCTCCTCATTCGGGACACTCCCACCTACACGGAGGCGATAGAACTACTGAAAGAAAGGTATATCAGGACTGTAAATCAGGTGTTCGCCAGGCACCTCCTGGCCACGAGACAGCAACTCCCGGGGTGTCTCAGGACAATTTCCTGCATGCCTTCTGGATACTTGGCAGAAACTGTAGTTGCCAGGAGATGTCGGCAGAATAACACACGGAGCTGCTGATCAGGGACGCCTATGTCATGGGTATTAAGTCCAACTACGTCCGCCAGCGCTTATTAGAAGGGGATACACTCGACCTCACAGAGACAGTGCAGCTCGCTAACTCCTAAGAAGTGGCCTCCCGCAACCTGGAGTCCTACATCTCTGACTGCGCGGCACCCTCGTGGGCGTCATGGGCCTCAGCATCATCCGACCTGGGTGCATCGCAAGCCTGTGCCACGTGGCAGCCAGCTAACTCCGGAGGCCCCAAATGTTACTTTTGTGGCCAGAACAAGCACCCCAGACAACGCTGCCCAGCACGGAGCGCAACCTGCAATGGTGTGGCAAGAAGGGCCACTTCATCACCGTTTGCCAAGCCTGATCGATCGCTGCCGTTTCTAGGCCCAGCATCACTACTGCAACACCCCCCCCATGTGCGATCCAAGGGCACCGCCATCTTCGCCACCACCGCCATTTCCAGTCCGTGGGTGCCGCCATCTTGGATGTCGCCCGCCATGTACGCCCCATGGGCGCCGCCATCTTCGGCACCATCTTGGAATGCGCCCCAGGATTCCTGCTTGCCTGGCCGTACGCTGGCCACCGATACCTCCGCCACTGCCGATCAGCCCTCCCCCACCTTCCGCAGCTCTCCTCCGTCACCCTCGACCAATCTTGGCCATGCAACCTCGCGACCGCTACAACGACCAACGGGCACGAGACGACCTGCCTCTTTGACTCCGGGAGCACAGAGAGTTTCATACACCCAGCTACGGTAAGGTGCTGCTCCCTTCCGGTTCTCCCCGTGATCCAGAAAATCACCATGGCCTTCAGATCCCATTCCATATAGATCCGGGGCTACTGCGTCGCGACCCTCTCGGTACAGGGTGTAGAGTACAGTAACGTCAGACTCTACGTCCTCCCCCATCTCTGAGCTGTCCTGTTACTGGGTCTCGATTTCCAGTGCCACCTCCAGAGCCTTACCCTGAAGTTCGGCGGACCCCTGCCCCCCCCTCACCGTCTGTGGCCTCACGACCCTTAAGGTCGATCCACCCTCGCTCTTCGCGAAGCTCACCCCGGACTGTAAGCCCGCCGCCACAAGGAGCAGACGGTACAGTGCCCAGGACAGGACCTTTTATCAGGTCAGACGCCCAACGACTCCTGCGGGAGGGGATCATTGAGGCCAGTAACAGCCCCTGGAGAGCTCAAGTGGTGGTCGTTAACACTGGGGAGTAGCACCAGATGGTCATCGACTGCAGTCAGACGATCAACCGGTACATGCAGTTCGATTCGTACCCGCTTCGCTGCATATCTGACATGGTCAACCAGATTGCGCAGTATCGAGTCTTCTCCGCCGTTGACTTGAAATCTGCGTACCACCAGCTCCCCATCCGTCCGGAGGACCGCCAATACACTGCATTCGAAGAAGATGGTCGCCTCTATCATTTCCTTAGGGTTCCCTTCAGCGTCACCAATGGGGTCTCGGTCTTCCAGCAAGAGATGGACCGAATGGTTGACCAGTACAGGTTGCAGGCCACGTTCCCGTATCTGGATAATGTCACCATTGGCAGCCACAACCTGCAGGACCACGACGCGAACCTCCAGAAGTTCCTCCACACCACTAAACTCCTTAACCTTACCTATAATAAGGAGAAATGCGGTTTCCGCACAACCCGCTTAGCCATTCATGGCTATGTATTGGAAAATAGAGTTCTCAGGCCCGACCCCGACTGCGTGCACCCCCTCCAGGAACTCCCCCTCCCTCACTGTCCCAAGGCTCTGAAACGATGCCTGGGATTCTTCTCATATTACGCCCAGTGGGTCCCTAATTATGCGGACAAGACCCGCCCACAATTTTCCCCCGACAGCTGAGGCCCGCTGGGCCTTCAACCACATCAAGGCAGACATCACCAAAACCATGATGCACGCAATCAACGAGTCCCTCCCATTTCAGGTGGAGAGCGACGCATCTGACGTGGCTCTGGCTGCCTCAACCAGGTGGACAGACCCGTGGCTTTCTTCTCCTGTTCCCTCCCCAATGTGCTCCACTCCATTTGGTCACTCCTGTGCACTGCTACCAATGAGACCCCTCATGTACACGTGTTTGCCTTCCCTAGGAAATCCACCTCCGGGGTCTCGCTCCCAACCTGGCTGACAGTTCCTGGGCCCGTCCTCCTCTGGAAGCATGTGAGGAGCCATAAATCAGATCCCCTCATCGAAAAAGTCATCCTCCTCCATGCGAACCCACAGTACGCATACGTGGCACACCATGATGGGCGGCAGGACCCAGTCTCCCTCCGGGACCTGGCACCCGCTGGTACCCCATCCACAATTACCAGCACCCCCGAACTGGTGCCATCTCCTCCCCCTCCGACCGCCACGCCCCTGCGCCGTTCCCCCCCACCAGCGACGATCACCTCCACCCCCGCCCTGGCAGCGCCCATCCCCTCACCGGCTCCAATACTGGGTGAAGAAGGGGAGGCACCCACACCACAGCCGGGGCTGAGGCAATCGCGGCGGAGGGTCAAAGCCCCAACAGACTCAACCTGTAACTTTGTTTCACCCCCGCTGGACTCTTTTTTAAACAGGGGGTGAATGTGGTAAACCACTGATCTTACACTACAGGTATTACGGTACACTGTCATTGTACTCCAGTCATTACAGTAAATCCCGACCTGCTGGCTCCACCCAGCAGGCTCTGTATAAAAGTGTACGCTCTCCTGCACTGCCCCCATTCTTGGGTACAACTGCAGGAGGCTTAACATCTAGCACAATAAAGCCACAATAGTTCACCATTCATCTCGTACTCATTGATGGTACATCACCTATAACCCTCTATAATATTACTTTTCAGAGACCTCAGTGGGAATTGACCATAAAAGGTGCATGTTTGGGTCAGGATGGGGGAGAATCAGGTTCCGGATCCAAACCAGAGCCAGGATTTTCCCACCCCACTGCCATGGATTTTTGGTGGCAGAGGTGGTTCACCATTGGCTGCCGGCGGGATCTTCCGGTCCTGCTGAAGTCAATGGCCAGCCGTGCTGCCGAGGAACCCACCATGGGTGTCAGCTTCGGCGGGATCAGAAAGGCCGGATAATCCTGGCCCTCATCTCCAATTTCTACGCAGTTTCTGAGGCCTCTGACCTGCCTTCCAACAGATCTTCAATCATTCCACCCTGATCTCCGCCCAACCAAACCTCCTCCCCAGCCACCACAGATTGCACTGACCCCTCACTCCCCCTTGATTATCAGAGAATTTACAGTGCGGAAGGAGGCCATTAGGCCCATCGAGTCCTCACTGGCCCTTGAAAGAGCATCCTACTTAAGCCCCCACCCTAACACAGTAACCCCAACTAATCTTTTGAACACTAAGGGGTAATTTAGTGTGGCCAATCCACCTAATCTGCACATCTTCGGACAGTGGCAGCCTTCCAGGATTGTGCTCCATGCCTTGCCTTCCACCAATTGACCACCTTGGGATCATCCCACTCCCAATGTCCGCACAGCCTTTAATCACTGACTCCCTGTTCAACTTGAGGTAAAGCTGCCAATCAAGCCGGCTTCTGGGGGCAAGAAATCTGTGTTTGGGTTAAGACTCCACAGTGTGCTGGAGAATCCCAATGTCTGGATTCCTTAAGAATTTCCAACCCACCCACTTAGCCACACCCTCCTGGTGATTCAGCTCAGTGAGAATGCAAGCCTTGCTTTCCAGACTGAAAAGCCCAGTCTCTCCTCAGAGCCCTGACACTGGGGATAAAGCTGCTGGCTCTGTTCTGCAATGTCTCCATTGCTTGACTGTCTCCCTCGTTTTTTGGTGACTGGAACCGGACACAGTACTCAAGGTGATGTCTGACCCAGGCACTGTGTGTGTTTGGTCACTACTTCCTCTGACTTGTTCTCTACTGTTTTGATTTGTAATTTAATATTCTTTTGGCTTTGTCCTTTGCCACTTATGTACACACACATATTTGAGCTCCAGGGTGTAAATATTTGTTGATTTAAAGGGTTTTAAAAAGGAAGAAAAGTGACTAGACACATAATTGAATGCAGATACAACTAGAATGCCAGGAATCAAGCAACTCCACCTCCTGACACCGGTCTGCCAGAGATAAAAAAAATTATTCTGTTGTAAAATAAAAACCGATTGGATGCACATGTTGCCAATAAACTACTGAGATCCAGACCCAGACCACCAGAAATCAAACAGCCTTTCTGGCCCACCAGGTACGAATAATTAAAAAAATGCTCCTTACTTTTTAAAATTGTGGCTTCAGTTACAGTTTCCAGTCAATAGTCCAGAAATTGCAGTTTTTGTACTAATTGGGATTACAACTAGTTTTAGGGAGAACTTTCACCTGGTTCAAAGATTTGCTGTTTCAATCTGTGCAATTAAACCAGAGTATTCTCTCCCACATATTTAACAGCCAATGAAAAGGGAGGAGGCCATAAATCCTCTGAAGCAGCTGAAAACTACAATTCAGAGTCAGCGAACTACCTGAAATAATCGTGGGAACACAGAAATGGCTGACCATTCACCAAAGTGCCGTAGATTTCAAGGTTACTGAGTGAGGAGATTTTGTTCAGCTGACTATGGGTTGCTAACACAAAGGTCCCAGGGAAAGAAGCCTCCCGATTTAGGGAACTGGTGGTCACCCTTCCAACTGCTAATATTACTGAGTGCACCAGATAGGGAGGAGAAATTGGTTAAAACCGACCACCAACATTAACATATGTTTCTAAACCACCACAGACTCAGAAATGGGTGTCACGGAAGATCTTGCAGTGCACAGGCCAATACATTGACAGCAATCCACCAGTGAAATCGTACAGCCAGCCAACTTATTTATTTCTTCAGTAGTGGAGAAGGAGTGGCAGATTAGCAGGCGCACATCTGCAAAAGCCCTGTGCAAGCCCCAAAACACAACACCCATGGCAGAGCAATGTTTCAGTACTCATCAGCGCCGGCCCTAGGGTTGTTGGCGCCCCGGGCAAGCTGAACTTCAGCGCCCTTCGGGGGGGCCGAGGGGGGAGGCCGAGGGGGGGAGGGGGGGCCCGAGGGGGGGGATGAGGGGGGGGGGCCGAGGGGGGGGGCCGAGGGGGGGGGCGGGGGGGGCCGAGGGGGGGGGGGGGCCGAGGGGGGGGGAGGGGGGGGGCGGGCCCGAGGCCGAGGGGGGGGTGGGCCGAAGGGGGCGGGGCCGAGGCCGAGGGGGGGGCGGGGGCGGGGCCGGGGGGGGGGGGCGGACGGAGGGGCGACGGGGGGCGGCGGACGGAGGTCGGAGGGGGGGGGCGGATGGGCCGCCCTGGGGGAGGGCGGCCACCGCGTATGCGCTGGTTGGCACCGGCCCAACTGCGCATGCGCGGGACCCGAGTCTCTGGCGCCCCCTAGCACATGGCGCCCCGGGCGACTGCCCGAGTTGCCGGTACCTTGGGCCGGCCCTGGTACTCATACATCACATCATGGAGGACATATTTTTTTTTTTTATAAATGTTTTTATTCAGTTTTCGTATTTTATATTGAACAAATTACAAATTGTTAGGAGAGAGAAAAAAAAACAAACAAAGACAAACACGCAAAAATTAACATACATATTTACAGGTAAGCATCTTCGTAGTATTAACTGCGCCCCCCCCCCCCCCCCCCCTCCCCCCCTCAACATGTTTATTTAGCTTGGTTTTGGGCCTTAGCTAGCCATCGAACCCCCGTAACGAACCTGTAGCCCCCCCCCCCTCCCGCTACCTTCCCCCGACTATTCTTCCTCTTGTACATTGGCCACAAATAGGTCCCGGAACAGTTGCATGAATGGCTCCCACGTTCTGTGGAAGCCGTCGTCCGACCCTCGGATGGCAAATTTGATTTTCTCCATTTGGAGAGATTCCGAGAGGTCGGACAGCCAGTCCGCAGCTCTGGGCGGTGCTGCTGACCGCCAGCCAAACAGGATTCTACGGCGGGCGATCAGGGAGGCAAAGGCAAGGGCATCCGCCCTCCTCCCCAGGAATAGATCTGGCTGTTCTGAAACCCCGAAGACCGCCACTATCGGGCATGGCTCCACCCTCACTCCCACCACTTTGGACATTACCTCGAAGAAGGCTGTCCAGTACTCCACGAGTCTGGGGCAGGACCAGAACATGTGGGCGTGGTTGGCCGGGCCTCTTTGGCACCGTTCACATCTGTCTTCCACCTCCGGGAAGAACCTACTCATACGGGTTCTTGTTAAGTGGGCTCTATGTACCACTTTTAGTTGCGTCAGGCTGAGCCTTGCGCACGTGGAGGTGGAGTTGACCCTATGCAGTGCTTCGCTCCAGAGTCCCCACCCGATCTCCATCCCCAGGTCGTCCTCCCATTTCCTCCTTGTTGCGTCCAGTACGGTGTCGTCCCTATCTACCAGTCGGTCATACATGTCACTACAGTTCCCTTTCTCTAGGATACTTGCGTCCAGTAGGTCTTCCAGTAGTGTCTGTCGTGGCGGTTGTGGGTACGTCCTTGTCTCCTTTCGTAGGAAGTTTTTGAGCTGCAGGTACCGTAGCTCGTTCCCCCCAGCTAGCTGAAATTTCTCTGTCAGTTCGTCCAGTGTTGCGATCCTGTCGTCCGTGTATAGGTCCCTGACTGTCAGTGTCCCCCCGTCCTGCCTCCACCTTTTGAAGGTGGCGTCGGTCAGTGCTGGTTTGAACCTATGGTTGTTGCAGATGGGAGCCCTGTTCGACATTTTGGTCAGGCCAAGTTGCTGCCGCAGTTGGTTCCAGGATTGGAGGGTGGCTGTCACCACTGGGCTGCTGGAGTGTTTTTTGGGTGGGGATGGGAGTGCTGCCGTGGCGAGGGCCCGGAGGGAGGTTCCCATGCAGGAGGCCTCCTCCGCACGCACCCACTCAGCTTCTGGCTCCTGGATCCATCCCCTTACTCGCTCGGCTGTTGCTGCCCAGTGGTAGAATTGTAGATTCGGGAGGGCTAACCCTCCCCTGGTTTTTGTTTTTTGTAAGACCTTCTTTGGGATCCTAGCATTTTTACCCCCCCATACGAACGCCATGATGAGTTTGTCCAGCGCTTTGAAAAAGGCCTTGGGGATGTAGATCGGAATGGATCTAAACAGGAAGAGGAACCTGGGCAGTACGTTCATTTTGATCGTCTGAACTCTCCCCGCGAGGGAGAGCGGGAGTGTGTTCCATCTTTGCAGGTCCTTTTTAACTTCCTCCGTCAGGCTGGTGAGGTTCCATTTGTGGATCCCTTTCCAGTCATGGGCTATTTGGATCCCCAGGTAGCGGAATTTATGTCGGGCTTGTTTGAACGGCAGCCCCTTTAGTGCTGCCCCCCCCCCCCCTTGCGGGTGTAATGGGAAGATCTCACTTTTGCTCATGTTGAGTTTGTAGCCCGAGAAGGCTCCAAACTCTTTCAGGAGCGCGATGATTCCGTCCATGCTGCTTTGTGGGTCCGAGATATAGAGGAGCAGATCATCCGCATAGAGTGAGACTCTGTGCTCTCTACCTCCCCTTCGGATCCCCCTCCAATTTTTTGCTGCCCTGAGCGCGATTGCTAGCGGTTCGATTGCTAGTGCGAACAGCAGCGGGGACAGTGGGCATCCTTGTCTGGTGCCCCTGTGCAGCTGGAAGTATTGGGAGTTGGTATTGTTGGTCTGTACACTCGCCATGGGAGCGTTGTACAGGAGCTTTACCCAAGCGGTGAACCCTGTTCCAAGCCCGAACCGCTCCAGTACCTCTATGAGGTATTTCCATTCGACTCTGTCGAAGGCCTTTTCTGCGTCCAGGGAGACGATCACCTCTTGTGTTCTCTCCCCGGAGGGGGTCATTATCACGTTCAGCAGGCGCCTGATGTTCGCGGTCAGCTGTCTACCTTTGACAAAGCCCGTCTGGTCCTCTGTGACCACCTCAGGTACACAGTCTTCTAGCCTTTTGGCTAGGATTTTGGCCAGTATTTTGGCGTCTGCATTCAGCAGAGATATGGGTCTGTATGACCCACATTCCGTTGGGTCTTTGTCTTTCTTAGGTATCAGCGAGATTGAGGCCTGTGCTAACGTGGGTGGCAACGTGCCCCTAGCTAGCGAGTCTGTGAACATCTCCCGCATGTGCGGGGCCAGCGCTGTCGCAAATTTTTTGTAGAAGTCCGCCGGGAATCCGTCCGGTCCCGGCGCCTTCCCCGCCTGCATGGAGCTAATGCTGTCCATGATCTCTCCCAGTGCTAGTGGTGCTTCCAGATCCCGTTTTCTGCCCTCTCCCACAACTGGTATGTTCAGTCCGTCAAGAAACCGGTTCATCCCAGCCTTCCCCGTTGGGGGCTCTGAGGTGTACAGCTCTTGGTAGAAGGCCTTGAAGGTTTTGTTAATCTTCTCTGGTTCTGTTTCCAACGTGCCTCTGGTATCTCTGATTTGCGCAATTTCTCTGCTGGCTGCCTGCTTTCTCAGCTGGTGGGCCAACAGGCGGCTGGCTTTGTCTCCGTGTTCGTATAGGGCCCCGCGTGCCTGGCGGAGTTGGTGTACTGCTTTCCTGGTGGAGAGCAGGTCAAAGTTCCTTTGTAATTCTTTTCTCTCCGCCAGGAGTTCTACAGTCGGGGCCTCGGAGTATTTATGGTCTACCTCCAGTATGGAGTCGACCAGCTTCTGCCTAGCCACCCTTTCCTCCCTATCTCTTTGCGCTTTGTAGGCTATGATTTCCCCTCTTAGTACGGCCTTAAGCGCTTCCCAGAACGTGGAGGGTGAGACCTCCCCGTTTTGGTTGATCTCAGTGTACTCCGCTATGGCCTGCGCTATCCTTTCGCTGAAGGCCTTGTCAGCTAGTAAGGCACCGTCCAACCTCCATTTGGGGCGCTGGGCCCTTCCCGTCTCTAGCCGCACATCCATGTAGTGTGGAGCGTGGTCTGATATCACAATTGCGGAGTATTCCACCTTGTCTATCTCTGGAAGCACCGTTTTCCCCACCACAAAGAAGTCAATTCTGGTGTACACGTTGTGTACTGGGGAGAAGAAAGAGAATTCTTTCTCCCCCGGGTGGGCGAATCTCCAGGGGTCTACTGCTCCCATCTGCTCCATATAGTGGCTGAGTTCCCTTGCCATGTTTGAGGTTTTCCCCGTTCTGGGGTTTGATCTGTCCGTCGTTGGGTCCTGTACACAGTTGAAGTCCCCCCCCATGATTAGTCGGTGCGTCGCTATGTCCGGGATTTCTGCCATGGTCTTTTGGATGAAGCTCGTGTCGTCCCAGTTGGGCGCGTACACGTTAACTAGAACTACCGGCGCCCCATCCAGGGCCCCGCTGACCATGACATACCGTCCCCCTGGGTCCGTAACCGTCTTTGTCGCCCTAAACATTGTCCTCTTGCCAATCAGGATCGCCACCCCCCTGGCCCTTGCCCCATAACAGGAATGATAGGTTTGTCCCACCCAGCCCTTTCTTACCCGCAGTTGGTCCCGCTCCCTCAAGTGCGTCTCTTGGAGGAAGACTATGTCGGCCCTCATGTTTCTAAGGTGGGTGAGGACTCTAGATCTCTTCACTGGGCCGTTAAGTCCCCTTACGTTCCAGGTGACTATTCTGGTGGGGGGCTTCTGCCCCCTTGCTCCTGTGGGGTTAACCATATTTGTCCGGTGGACGCGCCCCTGCCCTCTGGGGTTTCCCTATGTTAGGGGGCCGTCCAGGATGTCCACTATCACTGCTCTCCCCATGCGGTCGGGTCCCTGCGCTCCGGGGTTCCCCCTTGTCCCGGGGACACCCGCCATGGCCGTCCACTTTGTGTCCGCCACGCGGGTAGTCCCCTGCACTCCGGGGGCCCCTTCACCCACAGACCGTACTGGGTGGGTGCTTGCAGCAGTTCCCTGTTTCGAGCCCTTGTCTGTGGCACTTTGTGGCCCTATTCCCTTACTGGCCTCTTTTGTCCCTTCGTCCCTGCGTTTCCCCTCCCTGGTCTCTCGCCCCCCGGGTGCCCCCCCCCCCCGCTCTATCCCTTTCGGGGATACCCCTGTGTACCCCTCCATTGCCCCTCTCTCCCCCATTCCTGTCCCCATTTGCTCTCCCACCTTTGATGGGTGATCCCCCCCTCCCCTGCCTGGCGCCTTCCCCCCTGTTGGGGGTGCGCTGCGGCCCTGCTCTGTTGCGCGCCCCCTTCGCTAGCTTTCCTGCTAGCACGGTGGCTCCCCTCTCGGAGGTTGCTGTCCCGCTTCCCCTCTCCCCTCTCCAGTACTCCCGTTCCCTCGTGCCGGGGCCTGGCCTCCCACCTGGAGCGGGCCCTAGGGCATTGGGTTGTTTTCCATTCTGGGTGTTTCTGCCAGGGGGGAGGGGGCTGGCTTTGCCTCGCCCCTCCCCACCCCCCCGTCGGCATGACGTGTCTCCTTGCCATGGGCCCCTCGTCCCTACTTCCCATGGCGTTTTTCCAGCCCGTGCTCCTCGACGAATCTATTCGCCTCGGCAGGGGCTGTAAAGAAATATTCCTTGTGTTGGTATGTGACCCAGAGTTTTGCTGGGTACAGCATACCAAAACGTACTTTGTTCTTATAGAGAGCTGCTTTCGCTCTGTTGAACTCCGCCCGTCTCTTAGCTATGTCCGCTCCAAAATCCTCGTAGATTCGGATGGCGTGCCCGTCCCAATTGCAGGCTCTATTCTCCTTGGCCCAGCGCAGGATTGTCTCCCTATCCCGGTACCGGTGCAGTCTGGCTATAACTGCTCTCGGTTTTTCCCCTTCCTTGGGCTTCGGGCGCAGTGACCGATGAGCTCTGTCCATTTCCGGTGGGGTGGGAAAAGTTTCCCGCCCCACTAAGGAGCCCAGCATCGCAGCCACGAATGTTGTGGGATTTCTACCCTCTATCCCCTCTGGCAGGCCCACTATCTTGATATTTTGCCTTCTCGAGCTGATCTCCTGGTCGTCTACCCTGCCCTTCAGGCTCCCCTGTGTTGCACTCAGTTTCACCATTCCCCTCTCCAGGGATATGACCCGGTCGCTCGCGTCAGTCGCTGCCTTCTCCAGCTCTTTAATGGTTGCCCCCTGGGCTTCCAGTATCTTCCCTTGGGCTTCCAGTATCTTCCCTTGGGCATCCACTTTCTTCTCCAATCTGGTCAGAACCTGCTGCACCCCTGACATGGCCCTGGTCACTGCTGCCTGTGCTGCGGCCTCTGCGTCTGCTTTTAACTCTGCCTTGAATGCCTGCAGCTGCTCCCTCACCACCTCGGCAAAGGCTTCCTTCCAATTCACGCCCCCCTCTAACCCCAGGGGAGAGGTTGCCCGCCCGTCCAGCTCTTCTGGATGCGGCGAAGCATCCTTCCCGCCGCTTCGCGTGTTGACTCGTTCGCCCGAGCTGGCTTTCCCTTTGCCCAGTCTACTTCCGGTGCCCCCTTTCTCTTGGCTCCTTTCTGGCACTTTTTTCTCCCCCTTCCCCTTCATCTTTTCTTCTCTCCTTGTTCTTCTTTTTCCCCCTTTTCCGCACCCTATTTTTATTTTATTTATTATTATATATCTATATATGTATATATATATATATATATATATATATATTTTTTTTTTTTTTTTAAATTTATTTCCCCTACCCCTTTTCTCTTTACCAGTTTTCTTTTGGGAAGAACAGAAATACAAGTCTCTTTTTTCTTTTTTCCCCACTCAACCAGGAGAGAGAGTCCCTTTGTCTTTGCCACGTGGTGGTCACAGCAGTTGGGGGGGGGGGGGGGGAGGGGCGAGTGGGCCGGTGGTCGCTGCTGGTTGGGGGGGGGGGGGGGGGGGGTCCCCGCTGCTGGCTGGGGGGGGGGGGGTTGTGTCCCCGCTGCTGGCTGGGGGGGGGGGGGGGTTGTGTCCCCGCTGCTGGCTGGGGGGGGGGGGGGGTTGTGTCCCCGCTGCTGGCTGGGGGGGGGGGGTTGTGTCCCCGCTGCTGGCTGGGGGGGGGGGTTGTGTCCCCGCTGCTGGCTGGGGGGGGGGGGGTCCCCGCTGCTGGCTGGGGGGGGGGGGGGGTCCCCGCTGCTGGCTGGGGGGGGGGGGGGGAAAGAGAAGAGGGGCCGCCGCCGCCGCACCGCTCCTGGTCCGCGTGGGGGGGGGGGGGGGGGGAGAGAAGAGGGGCCGCCGCCGCCGCACCGCTCCTGGCCCGCGTGGGGGGGGGGGGGGAGAGAAGAGGGGCTGCCGCCGCCGCACCGCTCCTGGCCCGCGTGGGGGGGGGGGGGAAGAGAAGAGGGGCCGCCGCCGCCGCACCGCTCCTGGCCCGCGTGGGGGGGGGGGGGGGGAGAGAAGAGGGGCCGCCGCCGCCGCACCGCTCCTGGGTCGCGTGGGGGGGGGGAGAGGGAGAGGGGATGGACCTGCTGCTGGTGGGCCCCCCTGTCGCCGCTCCGGCTCCTCCGCTCCGGCTCCTCCGCTCCGGCTCCTCCGCTCCGGCTCCTCGGCTCCCGCTCCGGCTCCTCGGCTCCTCCGCCCCGGCTCCTCGGCTCCTCCGCCCCGGCTCCTCGGCTCCTCCGCTCCGGCTCCTCGGCTCCTCCGCCCCGGCTCCTCGGCTCCTCCGCCCCGGCTCCTCGGCTCCTCGGCTCCTCCGCTCCGGCTCCTCGGCTCCGTCTCCTCGGCTCCCGCTCCGGCTCCTCCGCCGGCGCTCCTCCTCCGCCGTCCGGCCTGTCGGGGGGGGGGGGGGGGGGGGGGCTGTTCCTCCTGCTGTCCACCGCTTGCGGGAGCCCCTCTCCCTGCGACCTCCTCGCTCGCCGCCCGGAAGTCAAGCCTCCTCATCATGGAGGACATATTTACTGCATTGATCTATTGTACTGCCAGAGGAAAGTTAAAAGCTGATTTTGGTGCCGAAGTGGAGATGGTTGACAGCTTCAAATTCCTAGGTGTGCACATCACCAAAAATCTGTCCTGGTCCACCCACGTCGACACCACGACCAAGAAAGCTCAACAATGCCTATACATCCTCAGGAAATTAAGGAAATTCACCATCTCCACCTCTGCACCACTGATGCAGACAGGAATGTGCACGATACTTCGCTTCCTGAAGTCCATGACCAGCTCCTTAGTTTTGCTGACTTTGAGGGAGTGTTTGTTGTCATTATACCATGCCACTAGGTTCCCTATCTCCCTCCTGTACACATTGACTCTTACCAATTTTTAAAGATACACCACAGAAAGCATCTTATCTGGCTGCATCACAGCCTGGTATGGAAACTGCTTTGCCCAAGACTGTAAGAAACTATAGAGAGTCGTGAGTAAACACAGCTCAGTCCATCACGCGAACCCGTCTCCCATCCATTGACTCTGTCTACAACTCCCGTCTTGGGAACGCAGGCAGCATAATCAAAGACCCCTCCTACCCTGGTTGGTCTCTCTTCCAACCTCTTCCACTGGGCAGTAAATACAAATGTCTGAGAGCATGCACTAACAGATTCAAAAACAGCTTCTTCCCCGCTGTTACCAGACTCCTGAATGACCCTTATGGTGTAAACTGATTTCTCCACTTATCTTCTCTACTGAGAGGGGCGGCACGGTGTTGCACTGGTTAGCACTGCTGCCTCTTGGTGCCGAGATCCCAGGTTCGATCCCGGCCCTGGGTCACTGTCCGTGTAGAGTTTTCACATTCTCCCCATGTCTGTGTGGGTCTCACCCCCACAATCCAAAGATGTGCAGGGTAGATGGATTGGCCACACTAAATTGCCCCTTAATCGGAAAAAAAATATTTGGTTACTCTAAATTTATTATTCTTTTTAAACATTTTCTCTGCTGAGTGGTACTACACTGCATATGTTTCACCCGATGCCCATGTCTATGTATTGACATTGTATATCTATTGTATATCATATGCTTCTCATGTATGGAACAATCTGTCTGGACTGTACGCAGAACAATACTTTTCACTGTACCTCGGTGCACATAACAATAAACTCAAATCCAATTCCAAATAAAGACTAACACCAAATCAACATTCTGCTTGAGATCATGTGGCAGCACACAGGGGGCTGGATTCTCCATTTCCCCAGCCGTATGTTTCGCGACGGCCTGCCAGTCACTGGCGGCGGGATTCTATACTTCTGCCACTTGGCAATGGAACTTCCCATTGAAGCCACCCCATGCCGCCACGGGCGGGGGTGCGCTGCCAGTAGGAAAGGTGAATGGCAACGGCCAGAGAATTCCGGCCAGGATGTTGAGACATGGTCAGAGTCCCATTTTTCCTTTCCACTGCATTTCCCAGGCTTAGCAAAATGGAAAGTTTACCGTGTGGTTTCTGCTGAATACAACAACTGACAGGTCTGAAGAAGATGTAGAACTAAAGAGGTGCTTTGAAATCCATAAAGGGGAAAAGACACCTGAATATATCAAAGTATCCTTCACAGGAAAAAACACCATTCAAAAGAGACATCAGGGCATATAAATATTGTCCTTTGCTTCGCTAGAATCCTACAGCGTATTGTAAAAAAGATTTAGCTCCATGTAGCAGAACCAGGTTAGGGTTGTGAACACTATGTTATGTGGGGACACCTATATGAATAAGGCCATCAATAACGTTCTGCCATGCCAGAAGCATATTTCAGTACCTGTATGGTGAAGCTTGGTTGTCACAGTACACCATCATCAGGTTGATGTGACTCAAAGAACTTTAGGATTCTGTCCCTTCTTACTGCACAGGAATAACGTTATCTGATTTTCAAAGATTCATCAGATGGCTTTCTTGAAGTGATGCTGAAGCATCACACAATTCTCTTGCAGCTCCAATCCCGTTTCATCCTTAGTGTCAAGCTATAAAGTTTATATCCAGCAAGGATTCATTACAAAACCCAACAGGCTTTGAAATCAATACATATAATGATTTTGCAGCCTGATTGTCATGATATTTTCATTCAGTTATTTATTTCATTTTCATTTTTTTTATTTAGTTTAAAATTATTGTTTTCAATTAGTCCCTAAAGATAGGATTTTCAAATGGATATTAGATTAGTTTCAATGGCTCTCGTTTACCTCTTTATAGTAATTTTACTGTGATCAGGTAATTCATGCAGAGTATTTGATTTTTTAGATTTCAATTTTCAATGCCTGAAATTTCCTAGCGTTTGTTGACATAATGAAACATTCTGAGGAGCATTTGTAATAGTCTTTCCTGTTTATTTTCTTTGTTCTCATTTTCTTTTCTTTTATTAGTTTTGGTCTGTGGACCCATATTCGGAATGTGGCTTTAAGCAGAGGACGCAATCTGAAGCAGCTTGCTTGTGAGGACACTGTGTTCCGAGGTTTCATATTTTGGGGAGGAGAAACAGACTCGTTGGCACTGAGTGAATCTTAGGAGCCAGCTTTGGAGGAAGTCGGTACAATTGGGTGGCTGGCAGCAGTGGGTTGACAATCACTGACAACAGTCAATGATTGGTTCCCTGCGTGATGCCTTCTGAGAGAACTTGGCAGAAATGTTCAGACCTTAGAACTGAAAGGAACAGTCTTTCTCTCTCTCTCTCGCTCTCCCTCACTGCTGAAGTAAATAATGAGTGAATGCCTGGCACATCTTTGCCGTAAACTTTATCTAATCCTGAATCTAAGAGGAAGTCGAAAAACTTGCTGGGAAAAAAAATCACAAGCGTAGAAGGAAGATGTAGTAAAATTAAAGTTTGAACTCCAGAAAGACATTAACTGGAAACCATCCTGGTGCATCAAAGATCCTTTATCAATATTTTCTTCACCACTCCCCTCTGTGTTGCTTGTCTGTGCGTGGAGAGTAGGGATAGTTAGAAAGGGCGAGGTGGTGGTTGGGAAAGGAGTATTCGATAGTCAGTTCTATTTTTCTGTCAGTTTAATTAAACTAATGTACATAATAAAAGGTGACTTGTGTTAAAGTTACAAACTTGACCCCTGCAGTTTATTAGGCACGGCCACGGACCTCGGGTATTTTAAAGTGACTTGTGTTCCAAATCCAGATCAGGTGGGGCTGGAATTAACTGTGCACGAGCCCAGGGTCTCGCGCATAATATGGGGGCTCATCCAGCATCTTTGGAAAGATAGATACAGTATATATTAAAGAGGTCTGTAATAGCATAACAGGTTGGCTTTGGAAGCTGCTAAGGCCTTTCTTCAGGTGGAGGGCCTGTTTTTAGTTTATCTACAAGGGCTTTGAAAAGACAAGTTCATTGAATTGGCACATGAATTAAAAGTAGAGGTCTCGGCTAAAGCTAGGAGGAAGAGATATATGGAGCAGGATTCTCCATTTGCTGAAGCTAGAATCGGGAAACACAATTGGGCAGAGAGTCTCATTTGACGCCTAAATTGTGGCGCGTGCCGGTTTCACGCCAAATCACAATTCTCCGGTGCCTTGACGGTGGCGTCACTGTGTTTCACTCCGCACGTACAATAAATGTCGTTGGCATATCATTAGTGGGCCTATCCCCATATTTTCCGGTGCCAAGGTTCACTTGTGTTTTTAAAAACTGAGCAACAGGTGCCATGGCTGATGAGGGAGAGAGAGGAAGGAGGACAGGGAGAGATGCGACCATGAGCTGCCGGTCCTGACACTGATTGGGGTGGTGGGGGGGAGGGGGGGGGGGTGCCCTGTCAGGGCCGGGGGGGGTGACGGGGTGATGGGAGTGGGGCCAGTGAGACCCTCCATGGGACTGGGCAGTATCCAAGTATGGACCGCCATTGCCGTCCTCTGCAAGGTAGCCATCTAACTGCGCACCCAACTTGGCCCCTGGTTCTGCAACGGCCATATAAGTGCCCCTACCCCTGAACCCCTGTACCCCAGCCCCCACTCTCCCAGCCCACCACCCCTGCATCCCACCCTGCGCCATACCATCCCCTCCCGCGAACCGGCCGCCATCCGCCATTGAGCATCATGTGGGCTGCCTAAGTGCAAAGCCTGCAGTAGGCCCCACAAGGGGGGGGGGGGGGGGGGGGGGGGGGGGGCGCTGGATAGGGGCTGTGGAGCATATCACTGGATCAGTGGCATGGGCATCGACAGCCGATGGTATCCCTGGAAGCAGGGACAGGAGCCAGGGCCAGAGACCTCCATGGTGCCAGGCACCGACGGAGCCATAGGAGCGGGGCCAGACTCTACAGTGCCAACTGGGGCCGCCATGTTGGACCTGGTTGGGCACGGTGGTACACACCATGCTAACATGTTGGCCATTCACCCCCTGCAGACAACGGATATTAGGATTTAACAAGCATTGGTGGCCTTCCACCCAGTCGCCGCAGCCCTGGGGGATGCACTGTGGCTGTACAAGCTGGAGCTGCTCGAGGAGGAGGAAGCTGCAGCAGCTGAGCCTGCCCCAGAGGAACAGGAGGCAGCCACTGAGGATGGAGAGCCAGCCGCCCAATAGGCCAAGGAGGAGGAGGAGGAGGAGGTGCAAAGGAGGTGCCGCATGAAGCCTCGTGTGTACCCGCAGCGCCTGTCATTCGACGTCCTGCCGGATCAGGCATGCCATCAAAGACTCTGGCTGAGCAGGGGGACAGTGCGACACATCTGCCAGATCATGGCGCACTTGGCACCGCAGGGGAATGGAGGAGGACACCCGCTCCCTGTGGCCGTGAAGGTGACGGTCGCCCTGAACGTTTACGCAATTCTTCCATGCGCCGTGTAGGGACCTGTCCGGATCTCACAGAGCTCGGTGCGCAGGAGTGTCCGTGCCATCATGGAGGCCCTATATGCCCAGTCAGCACAATACATCCATTTCAATCTGGAGCGAACATACGAGGGTACTCGAGCAGCTGGGTTGCTGCTATCGCCGAGATGCCCCAGGTCCAGGGCTGATCGACAGGATGCATGTCCCCCTATGAGCACCTGCCTTGACAGGCTGCTCTTCACAAACCAAAAGTGGTTCCACTCGATGAACATGCAGCTGGTGTGACCATCAGATGCGCATCATGCGCGTCTGCGCCCAATATCTGGGCAGTGAGCACGACTCCTTCACCCTGGCCTATCCAGAGGCCACAGACTGAAGTGGAGACTGTCTACTACGATGCCCATGCAGCGACCAGGGGCATGATCGAGCAGTGCTTTGGCATCCTGAAGATGCGGTTCAGGTGCCTGGACTGCTCGTGAGGGCCCAGCAGTATGGCACTGTGAGGGTCTCCCACATCGTGGTGGCCTGCTGAGTCCTCCACAACATCGTGCAGCAGAGGGGCGACGTTCTGGAGGAGGAGGATGAGTGCCAGGCCTCGTCTGACAAGGAGGATGCAAGGGAGGGCGAGGATGGACTGCTGCTCGTATGTCTCAGGTGACCTAGTGCCGCCCTGTTCTGCTCATTGCCCACCAGATGTACCAGGGACAGGAGGGGGTGCCCAAGGTGCTGCGGTGTTCCAGCACCTCCCCTGCATCAGTCACTGGCACGGACCCCATCACCTCCTACTCCTTTGGGGTGGTGGATGTCCCCAGGGGACCAGGGTGCGCGTGGACCTAATGCCTGAGGCTCCCCCACCACCTGGCACTGCCAGCCCTGGAGGCGCACTGCTGTCTCAACCAGGGTCTGAATTCTCGTGGCCATGGAGCCCAGGGAGTGAACCATCTCCGTCTGGGACTGTGCCACATCATGCAGTGACTGTGCCACCACCTTCTAGGTCTGTGCCACATCAGCCAATGACTGCTTCATCTCTCCCTCTGGGACTGAGCCACCTCGCTCTGTGTCTGTGCCACGTTAGCCAGCACCTGGACAATGCTGCCGACATTCCCAACCATCGCCTGCTGTAACAGTAGCGCCATTGCAATGCCCAGATGGCTCTGGCACATGGCTGTCTGTGAGAGGGCAGCGCTGCCGTGGGTCTTGCCACTGCCTACACAGAATGCCCCAGGCCATGGACATACTGATCCATGGTCGAAACCCTTGGTCCAAAGCCCCCATCGCAGACGCCACCTGTGCGGTGTTTTGACCTGGGTGGCATGCATGTCCGGCACTATCTCCTGCTACTGCACCCAGTTGGACTCCTCCACCTGTGCCTGCAAGTGCTGGATGCTCACCGACAACCCCTCCACTTGTCTCTGGCTCTGCAACTGCATCTCCATGCGACGGTCCATTCCAGAAACCCATTTGGATGGCACCTGGTCCCTCATATGCCCGCTCAATGATTCCTACCTCCACCTGCTGTACCGGAGCATATGTGTGGTGTGCACCAGATAGTGCCCCACAAGCCCGTTCACTAACATGCCCAAACAAAGCGTTTGTCTCTGCGTTGGAGGGAATTGTGGAGAGGGGATACCTGTGTCATCCTCAGACTCAAGCTCCGGGGTGTTCTGGGTCCCTGGTACATGGATCGCGTCCGCGTCGGTATCATCATTGCTCATCGGCACCTAGGCTTCTGGCTGTGGCTGGGGCCGAGGGCGGGGGACACCAGAAGGGCCCGTCCCATCACCAGCATGTCCTGCGTGACACACGACGAGATGCACAGAGAACCGCAACTCAGCAGTGTCTGACTTCCTGGCCCAATGCCAACCTCCACCCCGGTGACTGCTCTTTCCTCGGGCCTACCAACCACATCCAGGGCCTACTGCTCTGCCGCAGTGAGGGACCACAGCTCTGGTGGTTCCACTTCAGTCCTCTCCTACTCTCAGACGTTATGGGCGGCCTTCTCCTGGTGGGGGAGGGGGGGGGGGTGGAAACCGAAAACGCACAGTGTTAGACGTGGTTGGCTTCAGTATCCAGGCAGTATGGGTGCCGGCATGTGGCACTGGGTGGGGGTTTAGCCACCGGGGAGCTTATGAGTGTGTGGGATGCGGTTAGTGCCAGGGGCACAGTGTTACCTACTCACCGCCCTGAGCAAGTCATGCAGTTTCTTCCAGATGGGGAGTCCGGATGCTATTGCTGGCGGCGCTGACAGCCTCTATCACCTGCTCCCAGAGAATGGCAGCAGCTGGCAGCCACCTACTCAGGCCAGGGTACAGGGTCGCCCCTCTCCTCTATGGCATCCAACAAAGTCTCGAGCTCGGCGTCCGTGAAACAGGGTACTGCTCTCTTCACTGCCATCTTGTTGGCTGGGATAGTGTGTATGGAGAGTGAAGTGAGTATATGCGTTTGCAGCTTGTCAGCCTCTTGAGTGTCAATCGCGAGACCAGCGAATCCCGCACCATTTCCCATTGGAATCAGTTGTGTTCCTTGTGGCACTGGTGCTAGCCCCTTTACCGTTGTTGAATCGGTCCAGGCGCAGCGCCAGTTTCGTTGTCGTAGAAGTCCACAAATCCTCCCCCAGTGTCAATACTTTAAGGCGGGTTTCTCCGTCCTGTCAGGGTTCTCCATTTTGCCGGCTGGTCAATGGAGTTTCCCATTGTGGGCAGCCCCACGCCGTCAGGAAACTCCCAGGCTGCCGGCAAAATGGTGAATCTCGACGGTGGAGAATTCAGCCCTTAGAATCAGGAATGGAGAATTGCACCCATGCTTTTTTTCAGTATTAATTTATGGGATGGGTGCATTGCTCGTTATGCCAGCACTTATTGCCCATCCCGAGTTGGCCTTCAGAAGGCGTTGGTGAGTTGCCAACTTGAACCACTGCAATCCTTGATATGTCGGTACACCCACTGTGCTGTCAGGGAGTGAGTTCCAGGATTTTGACCAGTGACAGTGAAGGAACGGTGATATATTTCCGAGTCAGGTGGTGAGTGACTTGGAGGTGAACCTCCAGGTGGTGGGGTTCCCAGGTATCTGCTGCTCTTCTCCTTCTAAATGGTATATGTCATGGGTTTGAAAGGTGCTGTCTAAGGAACTGTGGTGAGTAGATGGTACACACGGCTGCCACTGTTACACTGATGGATTAGTTGAATGTTTGGGTCTGTTAGAAACACAGGAGAGCCCACGAGCACAAAGTCCAGGTAGTGTAGCATCAGAAATATTTTCTGGTGGGGAAACCGATCAGCAGAAAATGTGGATGCAGCTCGAGCATGTGAGGGAATTTCTTTAAATGGAGACGTGGGAAAAGAGCATTTGAAAAGAGAAAACTTGATGTGGAAATGGAAATATTAGCCAATGAAAAAAGAGAAAAGGAGAGAAAATATCACCGTAAAGGTTGGCGTCAAAGGCAGAAGTTGAGGAAAGAGTAAACCTTCCCTGTCCAAATCATAATTCTAAAACAAAGCATGATGCTGAGCCACATATGAAGGAAGTTGGGTTTCTTCAAGGGTTCATAAAGAAAATTTGCCGTAGTCGCAGATGATCGTTGCCTGCTGTCCCCTTTGAGGGGGAGAGATGACTGGTGGTGATTTAATCTGATGGTCACCACATCTCAGGAAAGGTTAAGAAGGCAGGCTTCATGAATAACCTCAGCTGTTATGGGAATTGAACCTGCACTTTTGGCCTTGCTTTACATCACAAACCAGCTGTCCAGCCAACTGAGCTAAACCAGCCCCCATTTTATGTCAAAACATTGCCCCATGCAATGTCCTCAATCCTGAGTTATATCTTCTGAAACCCACACCCGTTAGCTTATTAATATAGTACCATTTACTATACAAATGACGAAAGAAGACAAGATTCCTGCTTTTACCCATCGTGAATTAGTGTCCATTTACACCCAGAATTTGAGACACAGAAGCACCTGCTGTTATTTGTACATTTTTGAATGTTTTACTTTACAACATCAGAATCTATTACGCGGAGAAGAGAAAAGCTTCCATAATTTGAGTATTGTTGAAAAAAGAACAAATTTCAAAGGAAACACCAAATTTTATTGCATGAAAAAAGGATGCTGATTGGTTGGCGAGTGTAGTCTGGTTGAGGCATTACTATGGAGAAAGCGCCAAAGAAAATTATCCCCAAACCTTTGTTTCAGTTCCAACCAGGCGAGTTGACTCTAATTGGTCGAGATAGCATCATGGAGAATGCACCTGGGAAAAGTGTTGTTTAGTTGAAAAAAAATGCAATGCCAGGAAATGTTCTTTTTGTCTGCTTCTAATGAGCGGAAGTGAATGAAGTTTGACTATAAGCTTGATTGATAACCTTCAATTGGTTGTTGGTGTAAAGCTTAGCACACTCAGGATTGTCGAGTCACCGTTATCCAATTGCGGAATCACATCGAATATCGGACACCATGGGTGGGATTTTCCCAAAAATGGCAACATGTCAGGTTCTGATTGAACACCGGCATGTTTCTCCCCAGTAATCAGACAGGTTTTCTCTCCGGATCTTTTGATAATCTGTCAAAGAAAAGCACAGATGTGTTTTGCATTGTCATTCCTGATGGGCAAGGCCTAAAGACACCAGTAGGCCCGGCTCCACAGAGACCTCAAATTAAAGTTAAAGACCTCCCCATTCTTGGCCATATTGGGGCATTACAGCCCCTCCCCCCATCAAAACAAGCATTACTACCTCCTCACCCTCACCAATGTGGGCAACCCCCTCACCCCCACCAATGCAGACATCCCCCCTCACTCCACACTATCTATCTCTGTCACTTCCCACATAATGAGAATCCCCCAATGAGGCTTCCTGGCAGTGTCAACGTGGAAGTTCAAGTTGGTGCTTCCAGGTTGGCACTGTCAGGTGCCCTGGGACAGCCCATCCATACCCCTCATCACCCAGGGGCTATACTTGTCTCTGAGCCCCTGGCATGGTCACTATGACTGGTTTCCATTTTTGGAGCACCTGTACATCACGCTGTTAGGAATCACTACTGGTTTCCAAAAATGTAAAGGTGGGTACAGCCCCCAGGTGGTAAGGAATATGGGCACTGCCCACTGGCATCCTGCCAGTACTAAGGGCAAGGCCAGCTTTACAGTGCCAGGGACTGGGGCCAGGGGACATGTCCAGGGTCAGTGACTGCAGGGAACCACATTGGGGAGCGATGGTGGTGTTACTTTCACTTTGGGATTGGATTCATCTTTCAACTACGCCACTGTAGCTAAATTGCCAGACTGCTTATCTTGAATCCCGTTCTAGGGGAGGAGAAATCTCCTCCAATTAAAGATTGCAAAGATTGAAGCCATTATTTATGGTCCCTGCTCTACACTCCGTTCCCTAGCTACTGACTCCATCCCTCTCCTTGGCTACAGCCTAAGATTAAGCGAGCCTGTTCACAATTTTGACATCACAGTTGATCCTCATTTGAGCTTTCAACCTCATCAAGACTGCCTATTTTCACTTCCATGACATTGCCTGACTTCTCCCCTGTCTCAGCTCAACTGCTGGACAAAACATTAATTCATGCTTTGGTTATCTCTGCACCCAACTATTCCTATGCAATCCTGGCTGGCTTCCACATTATAACACCCCCCCCCTCCCCCCCACCCCTCCCGCCCCGTAGTTTCATGGCAATCCAAAGCTTTGCTGCCCATGTCTTAAGACCCTTTCCTCTTTCACGCCATGTTCCCTGACCAATATTGGCTTCTAGTGAACAATACCATGACTTTAAAATTCTCGGCCATGGCCTTGCCCCTCCCTATCCCTGTACGCCCCTCCAGCCCACAACTTCCCACAAGCGATCGGAGTTGTTTTAATTCTGGTGTCTTGTGCATTCCCAATTATAATTGCTCCAGCGGTGGTGGTCAGTTATCTTTGCCCCGAGTTCTGGAATTCCCTCCCTGCACCTCTCCACACCTCGACTTTCCCATCCTCCTTCTAGACACTCCTTAAAACCTGCCTCTTTGACTGTCTTTATTTATCTGACTGAGTATCTTATGTGGTTTTGGGGTGATACATTGTTTTATAATGCTCCTGCAAAGTGCCTTGGGATATTGTTGTTGTTTCTATAGAAACTGATGTATATGTCACCATAATTGTAGTGTAAGTGCATCCAAGAAAATTCAGGGGAATGCCATATATGTAGAAATATAATTTTAACATTTTATTTAATGTGAACAAAAGTGTTGTTCTCTGAGGATTAGTGATGGGTTATAGACTTGAATCTCCTAACAGTGCCTTTCTGTCTTTGGATTATGAAGTTGTTTCTCACATTGCGATACTCGTGAAATTTTCTAGTAACACTATATTATATGTGTGGGGGAGGGTTTGAAGCGCCGTAGTGAGTATTGCTATATAGAGTGATTTCCTCTATAAAGTAGCCTTTTGCTTTAGGCAACTACACTGCTCTCTTTGTCCATACTTTTTTCAAACGCAAGCCAAATACATGATGCAGTATCCTACGGGTGAAAAGTAAAATACTTCTGTACTGCAGCAACCCCAATACTCCTGAAGTTCTTTTAAGATCCATTGCATTGTAACATTAAATCAGTGATAAACTGTTCCTTGCACACTAAATAGTGGAGTGTTGGCAAGAATTTGTGGTCATTAGTCTTTTAATCAAATGCTGATTCTCTGGAACCAACAAAGGGATGGAACTGTACTAATTCAAATAGGGAGATATGTTGGGATGTCCACGTGTTTTTTGAATACATTTTGCTTCTATTGTATTGTCCCTTTTCCTTGACTTTTAGTTATTAAAAATTATATGTTCCAGTTACATTATGCTTCCAATAGAACAAACTTATTTAACTAAAATCTATTAATGTATTCAAATGTATGTAAACAATGGATGGATATTCCGGTTAATGTCAGTTTTAAAATGATTTATATCAACTGCCTCAACAATTATTGCAGTGTTAATGTAAGCCTACTTGTGACACTAATAAAAATTATTATTATTAGGAATGAGCCACTTGACCTGTGTAAATGAATGCTGATAATATCAAAAGTTAAAAAATGAAGATGAATAATAAAGTACAATGAAGACCACGCACTATCAAAACATAAATGTCAGTAATTAGAAAAGAAGAGAAAATCAAGCTCACACAAACATACTTTTTTACATCAAATAACAATGGCCTTGACAGAAGACCATTTAAAAGCATAGGTCGTCATTATGTAGAAGTGTAACCAAAGTTGTTAAACTTTGAAATGGCTGTACATCAAGCTGGCTCCAGATCCAAAACCGCATTAGCACCAGTAGAATAGGCCGCTAAGCGTTGGATATCACTGGCATTGAGTTCAATCCTCTTGGCAGATTGAATATTTGAATTCAGCGGTAGTAAGTTGTTGTTTTCATTCTTTCAAGGGAAGTGGATGTCGCTAACAAGGCCAACCTTTGTTACCAAGCTCTACTTGCCCTGAACTGAATGGCTTGTGAGGCCATTTCAGAGGAAAGTTAAGAATCAACCACATTGCGGTGGATAGGGCAGACCAGATAATCAGGGCAGATTTCCTTCCTTAAAGGGCATGAATGAATCAGATGGGTTTTGTGACAATCGACAATGGCTTCATGGTCACCATTGGACTCATTTTTAATTTCAGACTTTTATTCATTGAATTTAAATTCCACCAGTTGCCCTGGTGGGATTTGAACCCATGTCCCCAAAGCATTATCGTTGGCTGCTTGATTGCTAGTCCATGCGACATGGTAGCACAGTGGTTAGCACTGTGGCTTCACTGCGCCAGGGCCCCAGGTTCGATTCCCGACTTGGGTCACTGTCTGTGCAGAGTCTGCGAGTTTTCCCCGTGACTGCATGGGTTTCCTCCGGATGTTCCGGTTTCCTCCCTCAAGTCCTGAAAGACGTGCTGTTAGGTGAATTGGGCACTCTTAATTACTCCTCAGTGTACCCGAACAGGCACTGGAATGTGGTGACTCGGGGCTTTTCACAGTAACTTCATTACAGTGTTAATGTAAGCCTATTTGTGACAATAAAGGTTATTGTTATTATGCAGTGACATTAGAACTATGCTAACATCTCCCCATAATGGTCTAATGTGTATGGTCCAAAAGGTAACGGGCGAAATTCTCCCAAAGGGAGACAAAGTGCTGACGCCGACGTCGGAGGCCGCTCCTCGCCCCCTATTCCCCCCCCCTCCACCAGGGGGCTCGGAGCGGCGGCGCGTCAATCTCGGGCGCCGGGCCTTGACGCTTGCGTCAAAGCGGCGCCGCCTGAATGATGCGGCCGGCGCCGCCTGAATGACGTCACCCGCGCATGTGCAGGTTGGCCGGCGCCAACCCGCACATGCGCGGTTGCCGTCTTCCCCTCCACTGCCCCGCAAGACATGGAGGATTGTTCTTACGGGGCGGCGGAGGGAAAAGAGTGCGTCTTTCAGAGACGCCGGCCCGACGATTGGTGGGCACCGATCGAGGGCCAGACCCCTCCTGAGCACCCCCCTGGTGCTCGATTCTCCCTCTGCCCCCCACAGGTCCAACACGCAGCTGTCGCGCGCTGTTCACGCCGGCAGCGACCAGGTGTGGTTGGCGCCGGCGTGAACCGGTCGGGTTCGGCAGGCCGCTCGGCCCATCTGGGCTGGAGACCGGAGCGCCGATTCTCCGAGCGGCCTGTCGCAAACCTGACACGCCGTTTTGGGGGGGTGGGGTGGGAGAATCGCGTGCGGGTGCCAGGGCAGCGTGGCGTGATTCGCCTGGCACTCCCGCGATTCTTCCACCCGGCGTGGGGTTGGGGAATCGCGCCCAACATTTTTCAGTTTAAATTGACTTTGATCATCAACCATGAAACAAAAACATGTATTTTATTGTTCAGTAAAATAAAACTGCAGTATTACCACACATATATTAGGCGAATTAATTGTTTGGTAGTGTTGATTGATTTTTAAAGCTATACAGGGCCACAGAGAAGCCATTCTTCAAAAAACTTAAAGAGGAACTGGCAGAACTATAGAGACTGATCCCAGTCAGTAAGTGTGTGGATCTGAAATAACTGCAGTGAACAGGAACAGATAGAGTGTTGCCACACTACATCCATTAAACATTGTAGTAATTACGCTTCCATGAACTTAGGAAGCAAATCATGGTTTTAAAATTATTCAATTATGATACAGGCATGTTTAAGCAATTACCTGTTTAATACCATTATAGCTTGAAAGTTTTATGCTTTAAATTACTGAAATGGAGCAAAGAGCCCAATCTGAAACCCATTTACAGTGTGTTACTGTATTTCAAATCAAACACATACAGTTTCTCCTTTTTGCCCATGCAGCTTTGTCTTTTCAAAATTGATCATTAATTGCAGGGTTTCAGTGTTTCTCTTGCAATAAACTGTGATGTTACAGAACGTGTATATTGATTGATGACTGTTAACATTCTGCAGGAAGCACACTTCAAAGAAAATGTAGTTCTCAAGGAGTTAATGGGGCACATGCACGCTGTAAATTTCTGAATGAGTAGCTTCCTGTGTTTTTCCTTGCCAGAAAGTGGCTGGAGAATGAAACTCGTAATGAGGAGCTGTTAGCACAAAACAGCGACAAATCCATTTTGAAAGGATCCTCACAGACAGGGTCCATCATCACACCTCCAAGTTAGACATGCAAATGATCACACCTGCCACTACCAAATGTCACATACTCATGTGTTTACAAAGGAATTCTCACCGTTGCAGCGATAGGAAATGGAGCTTATAGGGATATTGCGAAATTTCTGTTTCACGTAATGAGGGAAATCTGTTTGAACATCATGTGTGTGAGATATATAATTCCAATGAAGGTTGTCTGGACAGCGACAATCAAGATATATAATGGACTGAATTAAATATTTTTCATACAAGATGTTTATTTTGAAGCTGGTCTGATTTTTGTTGCAGCTTTATCCTGTTTGGGAACAACGTACGAAAATTGACCCTTGCAGTTAATAGGAAACAATTTAGTATTTTGTTCAATGCAACAATGGAGTATTACTTCAAATCGAGGATGCTTTCAATTAGAGGTGTTATTTATTATTATACATGGAAATATAGAAAATATTGTGTAGAGTGGGTTTCAATTTACACACATATGTCCTAATTTATCAATACATGCACAGCATATCATGCCTTCCTGATAAAGGGGTAAACTATAATTACTTTCAACAAAACTTATTTCAGAGATTATGGCTACCAATTTTAAGAAAACCATTGACTGTTTCCCACAATAGCTGTGATCCAAAGTTCCGTACACATTGTTTCTGACTTGGAATACTGAGAATGATACAAAGCGCCTTTTCTCCTGATGATAAATGTAACCTAGAAGAAGATGGTCAGTTTTTGCCATGTACAAAATAGGATGGCGCTGGGCACTCTGCTCAATACTGTAGATCTTGAATTAGAGAGAAAGATTTTTTTTAAAGGCAGCAAAATGTAAACCATGCCTGGAGCAACATCCCCTCATCCCATACCTTTATTATTTACTTCCTTTCTGGTTTCTATTCTGACCTTTGGTTTATTTAAAAATTAGTATCAGCAAGAAAGCACTGATGAATACAGTGGCACGTGTTTCAGGCAACAGATGGTTGTGTGGTGACTGCAGTGTCCGTAGGTGGACAGTGAATACAGGTTCAATAAAACATTGATCAAAAGAACCATTGGAGGAATGTGCCACTTCAGCAACAGAAGACAACAAATCGACTTCTGGTTGAAAGAGAATGGAAAGTATTTGAAGCATAAGGTGCTGCCTGCGCATTCATGTTAAAACCTCAGCCTGTGTTCCATCCCTGTGTGGTGTATGTGTGGGAGAGTGGGCAGCAAAGTACAATAGATTCAATTAACAAACCATAGATCTTCCTGCTATTGTCTGGTGAAAACTCCGCCTTTCAACTTCATTCTTGTTTAAACATCTGCTCAACTAACACACATGGTTTATTTACACTGTTTAGACCGAACATTAATCCTGTAATCAATACCTTTTTGGAATAAATTTAGAGTACCCTATTCATTTTTTCCTATTAAGGAGTAATTTAGCATGGCCAATCCACCTCCCTGCACATATTTTGGGTTGTGGGGGCGAACCAACGCAAACCTGTAATCCATACTTACTACATTAAAACACAATGATCTGTACTGTCAACAGTAACTTTTCAATCAATGTTTTAACCCCAAGGAAAATGGACCTAAGTGAAATGGACTGTTTTACACAAGAGATTTGTAATTTGTGAACCATCATTCCTCAATGTCTTTAGCAATTTTCAAGTTATGCTATTTTCTTCCAGTTTATACCATGCAAAATTTAACTTCCAAATAAAAAGACATTTTTAAGAACTGTATCAGTTACTTGATGACTATCTGCCCAATGAAAGATCAGGTGATACTAAGCGCACGTGGTTAATTGAAACGATCAATTAGCATTCAAATTGAATAACATCACTTTCACAGCCATAGGCTGAGTTTTATTGTGGGGCAGATTATTGTGTGAATATAAGAAATAGGAACAGGAATCGACCACTTGGCCCCTGGAGCCTGCTCCATCATTCAGCAAGCCCGTGGCTGACCTTCTGCCTCGACTTCACTTTCCCCACTGCTCCCCATATCCCTTTATTACCTGAGAGAGCTAAAATCTATTGATCACTGCCCTGAATGTACTCAACTTTGAAGCCTCTGTTGGAGTAGAGAATTCCAAAGATTCAAAAGCCACTGAGTGAAGACATTTCTCCTCATGTCTGTCTTCATAAGGATTGGCTCCTTATCCTGTGATTGCATCCTCCATGTCCTGGATTCCCTATCCAGGGGCAACAACCTCTTGATGTCTATCCTGTTTAGGCCCTTTCGGAATTTTGCAATTTAAAATTAGATAAACACTCATTCTTCTAAACTTCAGAGAATATCGCATTGACAAAGAGTAATCCAGACTCGAAGCGTTAGCTCCCTTCTCTCCCCATAGATACTGTCAGACCTGCTGAGATTGTCCAGCATTTTCTGTTTTTGTTCCAGAGAATATTGGTTCAGTTTGGCCTCAGATTTGTATGCACGGCTCTTCATTACCTCTTTGTGAAGTACAGAACTACTGAATGGAATCCTTATTTTTTTCTATTTGGTCTGTAAGCTCATTGACTGCAGGTGAATCCTTCTCAAATATTGTAGCCACCTGGGGTGGCCACTGCCCAACACAAAATGGAAGATTGCAAGGAATGCAGGGAAAATAGACATGTTGTAAAGCAAGCAGCTTGCAAAGCGCTTGTATATTGGGACGGCTGCAGAAACCAGTTTTGACTGCTGCAGAAACCAGACAGCACTGTGAAAAGAAACCAATTAACATACTAATGAGGCGATACCGGGCGATCCCCAGATACAATGGAAACAAGTTAAACACAGATCGATACATTGAATGGAAGGCCAGACTTTTCGGTGCCAAAGAAGCCCAAAACAATAAGTCCCAAGAACCGCCCCAGTAACCGAGGAACTGCCCCTTGATTGGGGGGTTCAAACATATCGATTGGGAAGAGACCCAATCGATTCAAAGCAGGTAAGGGAGTCCGCCCAAAGGGGCGCGGATCCCCTGGGACCTATAAAAGACAGGTCCCACACATGGTTCAGTCTTCTGATCCAGCCCTCCAGCCCTTCTCTCTCTTTGACCAACACCCCTCCGTGGACCAGCTTTTGCCAAGAAGATCTTGAACGAGAGAGAGGAGAGGGTTCGGACAGCAGCCGCCAACAAGTAAGTGCCTCACAACGATCGCTACCAGGGATAGGCACTCCTGACCCCTTTTAACTGATACCAACTTGAAATCTGCAGACCAGAGCAGAGCAAGAGGCCTTGTTCCCTGACCCAGCAGTTCCTTTGAGATAAGTATTAGTTTATTTAGCGGTAGGAATAAGTTTAATCCTTTTAGCGTGTGCATGGGTAGTTATTATAATTGTATTATAATAAACTCAGTTGTTTGGACTTACTAATTGGTGTATGGTTTTATTGCTTTGAACTTGACCTTGAAGCTTGTGGCGGTAACGACACCTGGCAACTCCAGAGCTAAGTACAGAAACAGAGCCAAATTGAGTGTTAAGCACACTCACCCAGGACGACCAACAATATGAACAGAAAAGACAGAAGCTGCAAAGGACATTTGGCTTGCTGAGGCTGTTCCGCCATTCCATATGATAATTGCTGATCATTGGCTTCAACTCCACCAACCCGCCCTCTCCCCATAAGTCTTGATTCCTTCAGAGACAAAAACTCTATTGATTTCAGCCTTAAATATATTAAATGATGGAGTATCCACCACTCTCTGGGGAAGGGAAATAAAACAATAAATATTGTATTACACTCCCTTCTTCCATCATGCAGTGCTCCTCCTCCTCCATTATAATTGCAAACAAGGAACTACCCCTTGGGAGTGTCATATGGGGCACTCAGAATTTCTTACCCTGGTCGGTGTGAAATGTTTCCATTGATCTCGCCTGCTCCAAAGGTGTCAGAACCAAGTCCGTTTCAAGCAGGCAAAAGCACCAATAAACATTTTAAAAGTTCTATAACTCTGGCAATCTTTCATGAAAGTTTCTTCAGGCTACAGGATATAGGTTCCAAAGTAAAGCCCAGCTGCTAATCTCAGCTGTTACTGGCAACAGGTATATCTCACTTGTCGCGTTCCAACTTACTTCTGATACATTGCTCAATGTAAATTCCAGGATTAGTGTGTTAATGTCAGATTCCTGCTTTCAGATTTATATTCAGTTAAAGTAGCTATGTGCAGAATCAGTCCCTGTACCGGACAATCAAAAGTTATGTCCATGCTTTAATACAGTGGAAAGCAACAGAAAAGGGTCCAGCACAAGAATCCACCGCTGAAAACATTTTAATATTAGAATAGAGCCCCAAAGATACAATAAAAATGCAACTTTTAAAAAAATTTAAAGTACCTAATTATTTTTTTTCCAATTAAGGGGCAATTTAACGTGGCCAGTACACCTAACCTGCACATCTTTGGGTTGTGGGGGTGAAACCCATGCAAACACAGTGAGAATGTGTAAACTCCACGCAGACAGTGACCCAGGGCCGGGATTCGAACCCAGGTCCCCAGCGCCATAGTCCCAGTGCTAACCACTGCGCCAACGTGCTTCCCGTAAAATGCAACTAATTTCGGAGTTAGTGTCTTCTGGACACCTACTCTGGAAGGTCCACCTGTCGATGCACCCCGGGCAAACTGCTGTGGTGTTCCAAGGTCCAGGGTTGTGGGTAGCTGCCATCCTGAACTCTGGGGGGAGCCCCAGGCATTGTTCAGGTGATTCACAACATCTGCATGCCACATTGTTCCAAACATGTTTCGCACCGGCATGTCTTCCTGCCAGCACTGCAGCTAATCTAGCGTGCGGGGACTCAAATGATGTTCACGCCGGCCTCTGGTGCGTTTTCCAATTCGCCATGGCAGGCGCCAACGGAAGATCCCGCTGTAAATTCACACCGCCGTGAAACCAATTTCTGGATATTCTCCCACCATCAAACTCACCAGCTTGGGAGAATTAGGCCCTCAGTTAACAATTAATTGCTGTTAACATTTTGAGGTATTTTGGTGAAGTTATGTGTTGTGACTGGGATTTGAATGAAACATTCCTCACAGTTTCCTCCACCAGGATCTCAAGGTATGGAGCGAGTTCATTTTGTGAAATAAGGATTTTCAGTTTTGTAGATTGACTTGGTCAGAATGCTGATGCAATTATTTAAGTAATTTGTTTCAGTTCAAACGTTTCCATGATATAGACGACCACAGCATATAAACGCATCTTTACCCTTTGAATAGACAAAGAATCCTTCACCTGTAGTTTCCTACTGCCTTTTGGTTTCTTTCCAATAAATCTGGCATTCTTTTGCAGCACAACAGACACAATTTTTTTTAATGGTGATTAATCAAACTAAGCATTATTTTGGACGATTTTTAGTTTGGATTTTCAAGAAATAAAGATGCAAAAGGATTCCACATCATATCAGTGGATTTGTTCGCAGAACGTATTTTTCTCATAGAAATCAATATAAATCTTTTTTAAAATAAATTTAAAGTACCCAATTCATTTTTTCCAATGAAGGGGCAGCAATTTAGCGTAATCAATCCACCTACCCTGCACATCTTTGAGTTGTGGGGGCGAAACCCACACAACACAGGGACAATGTGCAAACTCCACATGGACAGTGACCCAGGGCGGGATCTCACCTGGGACCTCGTCGCCGTGAGGCAGCAGTGCTAACCACTGCACCACCATGCTTCCCCGGATATCTGAATATTTGATGACTAGATATATCCCGTGAGAAAAGGCTATACCACTCGCTGCCATATTTCCAGCAACTGAAACTGTAATCATCCCTGAATATATAACTAGGATTATTTCCTTTATTAAAGGGTCACTTATGAAATATTTTGAAGGTGTCATTCAATTGCACTGACATTTTAAAGAATGCTGAGGTGAGGCAATTAAAGAAAGTGTTTTAAATGCTTTGCTGCCTTTTGGTCGGTCCCACAATCTCCTTGTGTCTGCTTGGGTTTCCTCCGGGTGCTCCGATTTCTTCCCACAGTCCAAAGATGTGCAGGTGAGGTGGATTGGTCATGCTAAATTGTTTCGTCAGCTCCACGCCAATGTCCTGGTAGATTTGGACTCGGTTAACCTCCCATTCACAGACTCGCTTTGCCGTGGCCCACCTCAGGATCTTTTCCACGTCCAAAGACTTGTACATCCACACAATCACCGCCCGCAGCAGCTCCCCAGATCTTGGCTTCTGCCTCAAGGACCTATGGGCCCATTCCACCTCTGCAGCTTTGTCCAGCATCTTCTCCTCCACCTCGAAATGTACTTTGTGGTGCTCATTCCCATCACATCCTCCAGCAGACACATGATCCACAAATTCTGTCATCTGGACCTCTTCCACTCCTCCACCTTTGATCACAACGACCTGCACAGGAGGGACTGAGTAGACTGGGACAAGACTCTTGGAATTTAGAAGAATGAGGGGAGATCTGATTGAAACATATAAAATTATGAAGGGAATAGTTAAGATAGAAGCAGGGGTTCGTTACCACCGGCAGGTGTGGATCGGGGGCAGAGCCTCAAAATAAGGGGAAGCAAATTTAGGACTGAGTTGAGGAGGAATGTTTTCACCCAAAGGCTTGTAAATCTGTGGAATTCCCTGCCCTTGAAGCAGCTGAGGCTGCTTCATCAGCTGTTTTTAAGGCAAAGGTAGATACATTTTTGAAATAAAGGAATTAAGGGTTATGGTGAGCGGGCGGGTAAGTGGAGCTGAGTCCACATAAAGAACAGCCATGATCTTATTGAAAGGAGGAGCAGACTCGAGGGGCCAGATGACCTACATCTGCTCCCAGCTCTTATGTTCTTATCCCCAGGATTCCCACCTCCCCTTCCAAGGACATAATTCGGTCACTCTGGTTGGACACCAGCTTTTCCACCTCTCGAATTGTCATCCCTTGCGCTTCAAGGCAATTTTCCACCTGATCCAGAGACCCGCGAAGAGGTGCCACGGTCCTTTCCACCGCCTTCAATCAGTCACTGTGCATCTCCTTCCTCTGCTGTTGAAATTCCTCCTTGATGAAGCTCATCAATTGCTCCATCTGAGGCTTCTCCACCGACGACGATCCTTCCCCCTTCGCCATTTTCACAATAGGTGCTGCGCCACAGGTCTCCTCCAACTGCTTAGCCAGGTCTTTCACTGTCTCCTGCCGAGTCTGAAAGCCAGTAGACATACCGATAAAGGGGAGAACTTCTGTTCTTACACTTTCCTGCCAAAATACTCAAAAGACAGGTGAAAAATGCCAAACCCAACACCATTGAGCCGGAGCTGCCCTGTGTGCGACCACTCACTCCATGACTGCCACTGGATGTCACAAAGCACCCCACTTTATTGACACTTCATCTGCCACTTTAAACATTCACCCTCTCTGCCACTGGCACATATGGTGGCTGCAGTGTACTGCAGCAACTTGTCAAGCCTTCATCAACAGTACCTCCTGAGGTCAGCACAGTGGTGCAGTGAGTAGCACTGCTGCCTCACAGCACCGAAATCCCAGGTTCGATCCCAGCTCTGGGTCACTGTCCGTGTGGAGTTTGCACATTCTCACCATGTTTGCCTGGGTTTTGCCCCCACAACCCAAAGATGTGCAGGGTAGGTGGATTGACCATGCTAAATTGCCCCTTAATTGGAAAAAAGTAATTGGGTACTCTAAATTTATCCTGTAAACACTGCAGCCTTGAAGGGCAGGCAGGAGGCACATGGGAACACCTCCATCTTCAAACTCACCTCCAAGACACACATCACCCTGACTTGCAAATACATTGCCCTTTATTTGGTTTGAGATCCAGATCCTGGAAACTCCTACCTAACATTCCTGTGGAGTTCCACACCACATGTGCTAGAGCGGTTCACCACCACCACTTTTCTCAAGGGTAATTAGGGAGAGGCAATAAATGCTGCCCTAACCAGCAATTACCACATCCTGAGAATGCAAAACTTTCTGATGTATTACTTCAGATACCAAACTCAGCATAGTCAGCCTGAACCTGCAAAATCCTGTGCTTGCATATTTGGATACATGACAAAGCACCACTCTCTGGGTGGTAATATTTTTTAATTATTGTTGAAAATGACAGCATGACTACAACCTAAATATTCAACTGAGGCAAGGGGAGGGAGAGAATTTGAAATAATTGTAAATGAGAAGTAATTCTCCAATTTGATAAAACTCATTGTGAGAATGTTCCAGGTGTATTTCAGCACAGTGATACTTTTGGAACTACCCAGAGCTTGTGGGTTATTTTGATTTGTTTTGGGCTAGATTCAGCAAAAAGGTGACTTGTAAAAGGACGGAAGGCAATATACCATCCAGACATAGCCTGGCCAACATTGATTCCAATCCCACAATATCTGGGTCACTCTTAATGTTCACTGAAGCCCCTTAGCAATTACAATAAAATAGAATCATAAGATAAATATAATTTAGATTTATTGTAACTGACTCAGGCATCAAATTAGTATGAATCTCAAGCAATTCCAGTCCAATTATCTCTACTAAGTCCTGTGATTTGAACAACTTGGCTCTCTCGTGGATTTCTCCCCATGTAAATCCTCTCACCTTATTTATGGCAGATGCTCACCATTGGTATCCCTGAGTATTTGATTCAAGGTCTTACCTGGAAATCGGGTATGAGAACGAAAGCCCAGCCCAACTTCCACGGCAGACACAAGCTCCTGGCATCACCTCAGCCCGTCGCAAGCTGCACCTGATTCGGTTTTCCATTTTAATAATAATATTATAATAATCTTTATTTGGGTCACAAGTAGGCTAACATTAACAGTGCAGTGAAGTTACTGTGAAAATACCTTACTCGCCACACTACGGCGCTTGTTCGGGTACACTGAGGGAGAATTCAGAATGTTCAATTCACCTAACAAGCTCGTCTGTTGAGACTTGTGGGAGGAAACAGGAGCACCAGGAGGAAACCCATGCAGACACGGGGAGAACTCCGCACAGAGAGTGACCCAAGCCGGGAATTGAACCTGGGTCCCTGGTGCTGTGAAGAAACTGTGCTAACCACTGTGTTGAAGTATTATAAAGTGTTGCTGTATATCACAATTGGCTTTCACAGAGGTAAGCATCTGCTCCTGAAGCTTTACATCTCCAGTTGGTGGAAACACCATTCGGTCAATATGGGTTGTGTGTGTTCTTGTGCTGTGATAAGGAAGGTGGTGCCATGCAATTCAGAATCACTGCAGATGGAAATCAAATTAACCTCATGTTAACATTCATTGTTCAAACAGACAAAAATTCAATTCATTGTTAACTGATGATAGGTTCATGAAAACACCCCTCCTGACCACTTATTGCATTCACCATCTATTGGTACTACCATTATATTATATCTGTAAGTCCCTGAGTTCCCACTATCATCAATTAATTGTGAAAATAACATATATTTCAAGTATGAGTATAAACTCTGACATAAGCACAAAATGCATGTGCATATTATCAGAAGGAATTGAGAATGAAAACAGTCACATGGATGATCACAGCATAAACTGTACTTTTGCACTCCATCGACCTATGTGCCTTCCGGTTCTTAGCCCGGAAAATAGTTTCTGGTCCCAGGAGAAACATTATATTCAGGGGCTCAAAAGATATTCATGACTTATGCTGCATCCTCCTTTTTAATTAGGTCCTTGTTGTTAGCCATGTCACTTTGGAGAGTTTAGCAAAGTCCAATGATGTTTCCTGTTAATATTTTTAACTTATTATTTTCATAATGACTTGACCTTCTTCTTATAGAGAATAATGTGAAGTCGTGGAAAGATATGTAGGTCAATTACTGGTCTGACAAGCCACCATGTGACCACTCCCTCCATAGCCATAGTAAGATGACCTGGCTTTGATACAGCTGAATGACTTGCTCGGCCAGTTCAGAGGGTAGTTAAGAGTTGACCACACTGGTGCAGTCTGAAATTCCATCGGCCAGACCAGGTAGGGACAGCAGATTCCCTTTCCTAAATGACACAAGTGAACCACATTGATTTTTAAAACAATCAAATAGTTTTATCGTTATTACTGAGGCTAGCTTTTTATTCCAGATTTATTCATTAATTAAATTTAGATTCCCCAGTTGCTATGGTGGGATTTGGACCTGTGACTCTGTGAGATTAGTCCAATCCTTTGGGCCACTAGCCCATTAACATAACCATTATGATACCATTTCCTAATGAGTGCCATCTCTTTCATTTTATATACGGGTGCAGGGATTCAGACCTGCCAAATTTTGGAGGTGTTTAAAACTATCCCTATGCCACTACAGTGGGCCCAAGGCATACCTGATATTGGCATCAAGTTGGCAAGCTTCAGAAATGAACAAGCACCTTACCTCATTGCAACGCCAATGATTGAAGTGGGAAAGGGATGACGGGGAAGAGTGGTGTGGAGTGTTAGGTCAGGAAGTAGTGTAACAACTTTCTTGTATGAAATATCTTTGTTCCTGTGTTAATATCTTCTTTCAATAGTGGATACAGCAATTTGATTCAAGCGTCTTGAATGTTCAAATGGTAATGTCCCCTACAATACTTCAAACTCAGTTATTTGGGCTATATGTTCCTCCATTTATTGGTTTTATGGAAAATGTAGATGAGATTAAAGATAGGGAGCAGGATTCTTCGTTTCTGAGACTAAGTGTTGATGCCAATGCAGAATTCGTGGACTTTCATGCAGAAATATAGGCGCCACATCTGGACCAATTCTGCTACTATTAAGGGGATAGTACCGGTGCTGTGTGGAACACAATTGATTCCAATGATAAACGGTGGGGGATTCGGCAGGTCTGTGATTGACACTCGGGAGGCTGACAAGCTGCAGCCGCACATACACATTACAATCCCCATACACACGTATCCCAGCTAAAAAGATGACACTGGTTGTGCTGGAGCACACCCATACAGCTGATGGGTCAGTTGAGGCCAGAGGGCACCTAGCGAGGTGCCCTGGGAAGACACATAAACGACCCGTGGCATTAAGTTCAAAGTGGGCTGTTAGCGGTGTGTGCAGCTGCATGGCTGCCTTGCTGGCTGCAGCAATGGTGCTGCGTGCCCATCTACACTGATCCCACAGCTCACCCCCTGGCCACCCCCTGCTATCCCACTCCCCCGGCCCTGGCAGAAGCCCCCCAGCCAGCGGCACAACTGTCAACCAACTAAGGCCGTACCTCCTCTCTCTCTCTCAGCAGCCACACCGGTTTCACGATTTTTAAAAGCACAACTGAACCACACAATCAAAAACTTGACCCAATCGGAGGCAGAGAATCACGGCGGCCCCCGGAGAATACTGGGTCGGGCCTGCTAATGATATGGAAATGGTGTTTACTGTACATGCGTTCCGGACCCCATTGACACCACTGTCGATGTGCTGGAGCATTGCGAATTGGTGTCAAATTGGCACCTGTTGTGATTTTAGTGTTGGAACCAATTCTCCTTCCAATCGTCTTTCCCGATTTTGCTGTTGGCGAACGGAGAACACCGCCCAGGGAATTTTGTTTTATATTGTCATCTGTTTTCATTAAAATTGATGTAGAGATCAAAATAATCCCATTAATGACAGGCAAGAAACCTGATCTAAAATATTGAAATGTTGTATTTTGTCTATAATACCACTTTGTTCCCTCCACCTGATAATCACCAACTTTCAGTCCACGGGTTGAAAATTTCCCTGAGCAGGAGTGAATGATGAAACATATACAGTGAGTTGGATAAAAATTGGACAATGAATGTTTACAGTTATTGAGTGCTGTATAATTTAAGACCAATGCTTTCTTGCAACAATACTGCTGATGGCACCAGTCTCAAAGCAAAAGCTGTGTGAGCGTGCATGCTTATGCATGCTAAATACTTTATTCAAATGTGCAAAAAACTGAATTTAGCAAAGTTACAACATCCATTTTATCTTAGAAATTATGCTTATAATGTTCCAAGTTGACTATTTGTAAACTTTTTAATATTCAGTTCACTTCAGTTTGTTACTTTGCAACCAGTGCAAAGCCATTGTAGCGTGAGACTAACATTTTGACTGCTTCTGTTGAACTGAATTAGCCAAAGTTAAACTGCAGATTTTCTATCAATTCAGTGTGATTTTCCAATTTATTCTATGTAAATTGTTGCGAGAAACTGAGAGAATTCATAGTGAAAAAAACACATATTTTTGACTGATTTCATTTATTCCAAAATTTCTACATAGAGCTCATCACAATGTAAACGGTTGGTAGTCACTCACTCTCTATGTCCTATTTTTTAGCTCAGTTGGCTTTGTGAGGTAGAGCGAGGCCAACAGTGCGGGTTCAATTCCCGAACCGTCTGAGGTTATTCATGAAGGTCCCGCCATCTCAAACTTGCCCCTCGCCTGAGGTGTGGTGGTTAAACCACCAACAGTCAGCTCTCTCTCAAAAGGGGAGAGCAGACTATGGTCATCTGGGACTATGGCGACATTACTTTTTACTATTATGTCCTATGTTTATGGCAGATGTAAGCTATGTGGTTTCAGTGAGACTTGCCTTTTTTTTCTTTCATTCACAAGATGTGGGCATTATTAGCAAGGCCAGTGTTTATTGCTCATCCCTAATTGCCCTTGAGCCAGTGTTTGTGAGCTGCCTTCATGACAACAGGGTGACTTTCTAGGCCAGATCAGAGGGTTTTTAAAGAGTCAACAACATTTCTTGGCTTTGGAGTCATATATAGGTCAATATCAGACTGATAAAGAATGGTGGCTTTTCTTCCAAAAGCATATTAGTGAACCAGATGGGTTTGAAAGACAATCTGGTAGGTTTCATGGCTACCATTACTCATAATAGATTTTTCACCCTCATTTATTTAGTTTGTTGTGATCTGAACTCACATTGTCTTAGTCCAGGTGTCTGGAATACTAATCTTGTAAAAAAACACTTACCATACCACTATTTGATGTTCAAAAGCAACTACTTAAACGAAGAGGAGGATAATGAAAAGTGCTATGATCTTGATAATATTAAGGAAGTGTCTTGAGTGAGATTTGTTATTACAAAGGTAAAACAGATTGGCAATTCACTTATGTCTTTGGAGTTGTTCCGACAACATCAAAACAGCTCACAGGTTTCAATCATAACGAATGATCATTACTAACTGTTTGGAATCTATTAGCATTAGTGATCTAGGCATAGCTTTATTTCAAAGTTTTCTTTTTGAGAAATGAAAATAACAACATATAGAATAACCTGAAATTTATGGAGGTCTTGTGCCTCTGTAAAGTGTGGCCCTGAATTTGAGCTGGAATCTCTGGTTTTAATCCCACGCTGGAACTTGTTGGCCATATAATAACTGTTCATGATATAGTTCACCAGGTTGGTGATCAGTCTGCTAATCCTTCCAACATTTTCCTTATATCCCTAAAGGGGAATAAAAGTGTGTGTGAAAATGCAAAACAATGTTAAATATGTTTCTCTCTCTGCAAAGGTCGAGTTTTTTCTGAACTTTCTTTTTTTGTTTCAGATTTCCAGCAACCGCAGCATTTTGGCTTTATTTTATCATATCGGGTAAATTCAATTAAAGCTCTTTAAATTCTGTTCAGGTAGAAGCAGGAAGCTGACAGGACGGTGTGCTGATACTGGGTATGTTAATGAAACAGCCCTGCAGTGTTAATGGGATATTCTCAACATAAACAAGAGCCCTCAGCAATGTGAACAAAAAAGTTATGATTATTTATAAAAGCAAATTACTGCAGATGCTAGAATCTGAAACAAAAAATACTGGACAATCTCAGCGGGTCTGACAGCATCTCTGGAGAGAGAAGGGAGCGGACGTTTCGAGCTTGGATTACTCTTTGTCCAGCTTCAACAAAGAGTCATCCAGACTCAAAATGTTAGCTCCTTTCTCTCTCTACAGATGCTGTCAGACCTGCTGTGATTATCCAATATTTTCTGTGTTTATAATTATTTATTCCCAGTTCGCCAGGAGAATGTTCATGATAATAGTCACACATTCTACAGTGAGTTGAAAGATGATTGGACAAAAGTAAAGAAATCTTTAGTTGTTCTTCACAGAAGATGGGCATATTTAATTTATCAAATTAAAATGATATGAGCCAAGTATTATTGGGAATGGTGGGATTCCAAATTTAGATCACTCTGAGAAAGATTTGAATACTTATCTCTTTCTTATGCATCAATTAGCTCCCAACTGAGGTTCTGTGTCCCATTTAATGTTCTCTTTACTATGATTTGCTACAAGCAATCCATATGTATGATAAATGCTTTTAACCTCAGCAATAAAGATTTCTTGAGGGAAATTATCATTTGATCTTCAGTGGAAGCAGTATTATCCTGTGTCACCAAGTCTAGTTTACCTCTCCCCCGTGTTCTCGCTGACTGATATTGTCTTTCCGTTAAACAACACCTTGATTTTAAAACTTTCACCCTTGTTTTCAACTCCTTCCATGGCTTCACCCCTGTATTCTTCTCCAGCCCAACAAAGCCTCCAAGAGCATCCCCGATTGTAACAGCTCGCTAATTGGTGGTCGTGTCTTCAGTTGCCCAGACCTCTAGTTCTGGAACATACTTTTCCCTGAGACATTAGGAAGTGAGACTTAAAGCTCAAAAATCTTGGATGACATTCCAGTGCAGTTCGGAGATGCATCCTTTTGATTGAGATGTCAGACTATGATTATTCCTTCCCTTTCAGATGGATGTAGAAAGATCCTGGGGGGGATTCTCCCAACGGGCGGCTAAGTGCCGACGCCGGAGTAAAAACGGCAGTGTTTTCTCTGGCATCAGCGCCCGTTCCGGGACCCCATTATGCGGCCTACAGGGGGCTAGAATGGCGCTGGAGTGGCCTCCGCCGCCCCAGCTGCTGATCCCGGCGCCGCAGGGTCCGCGCATGCTCAGTTGGGCCAGCGGCCAACTAGCACATGCGCAGTGGCCTTCTTCCCCGCGGCGGCCCTGACGCCAAATGGTGCAGGGCTCCAGGAACCAGCGGAGGAAAGGACGCCGGGGGGGGGGGGCAGAGGGGCCGACCCGCCAATCGGTGGGCTCCGATCGCGGGCCAGGCCACTAAGGAGGCCCCCCGGGGTCAGACCCCCCTACCCCCCCTCAGGCCTCTCAGTCAATATCACACACAAGAAAATGGTCATTATCATATTGCTGTTTGTGGGAGCTTCCTGTCTGGAAATTGGCTGCCACATTCCTACATTGCAACTTCAAAAACAAATTCCATGACTGTGAAGCACCTTCGAGATTCTGGGGTCTGGAAAACCTCTATTTAATTACAAATCTTTATTTTGTGCAGCAGGATGCATATTTAACCCTAAGCCTGTGTTTATACTGTACCAAATCCCGATGTCCTTTAGGTAAGGAAATCTGCCACCTTTACCTTGTCTGGCCGACACGTGACTCCAAACCCCCAGCAACGTGGCTGACTCTTGACTACCCTCTGAAAAGGCCTAGCAAACCACTCAGTTGAAAGGCAATTAGGGGTGGGCAATAAATGCTGGTTCAGCCAGTGACACCCACATCCCCTGAAGGATTTTTTTTAAAAATCCTCAGGCCAGAGTGTGCAGCACTGAGGAAAAGTCGTGTTCCTGATAAATGTTAAATGTTTTCTAAGCATGAATTAAAACCTTCAACTTCCTTAAAATATTGGAAACACCCCTGGGTGTGATTTTTGTTGTTCTGTGAATCTGCTTTTTAACCCTAGTTTGAGACAGTACTGAAATCATACACAATGCAGTATCAAGCCCAAAGGGTGGCAAGTGCTTTTACCAAGTGGCCTCCAGAGTCTGCTGATTTGCATTGTCATTCTTGCAAAACGTGGGCCAAAACAAGGCTGCGGATCAGGGACCAGGTTGGAAAATTCAAATGTATCACACCCGTATTAAATTTAATCAATACAGAACAATTCGGCGGTTTTCGCACTCCTGCAGAAACATAACGAGTGTTTCTTTTATTTTAATTTTTTTAATTGCAGAACAAACAAGGTCGTCCTGAGATTTTGCCTCGATGCTGTGTATCAAACCCGTAGGTGGCGCAAGAGGCTTGGCTTTGAACCAGTGTTTCCTTCCAGTCCCCTCCTCATGAACTGGCTTCAGGATGCAGACAAGAAACAAATAACACGTTTGGCAACACATTAACAATATGCACCGGATGTAACCTTCCCCTGTGTTCCAGTACATTTTATCCTGTAGCCTGTCTGTGAATTACCAACGGTGACTCATCTCTCACCTGTCACCGTCCAGGATTAGCATGTAGATTGCTGGTCACACACACAAATGGGAGGATTATGCGTTTACCGCACACATCTCACTAACGAGCCGTGAATAAACGGTGCGAGAAAGGGTGCAGTACACATATTGCATTTTGGTAACTTCAATAGAAATGCACCTGAAGATCAACTTCTCCAAAAAGGGTACGCAGTGATTGCTGTACCATATTTTTCACAACTATCTGTGTTACCTTAAATAATTATATATCTGTCCACACGTATAACATCGAAATCTCAGCATTTTACCAAAAAAATCACTTTGGCTCAGCAATCTTTTTCCAGAGAATTCAGGTGCTCAGCAAAGTTAGATTTATTTGCTTAGTGTAGTATTTCTCCTTAATCTCTGCCCGGTCTGGGAGAAATACCGACTTTCTAATTTATCGTTAAACTATTGACTGAAGGAGGGAAAAGATTACAAACTGGACATTGACTTTTTACTCATTTAATTTGGACTCCGAATAAACATAAACTTTCAACTTTAGTTTTTCTTGCCATGTTCAGTATCTTCCATTTAAAATTGCTTGGTTAAAACCTCACAGCGCACAAGTGTCTGAACCCCCTTTCAGCAAATTAACGGAGAACAGAATCACTTTGATGTCAACGCTTTGACTGAAAACCACATATTTTTTAAATTTCCCTGGAGCCAGTCAATCGATTGTTGGTCATTCTCTAACCTCACTGCACATCATTTCGATGAGAGAATGCGCGGCTACCGAATTATCCTGAGGGAAAGTCGAGTGGATATCGTGGGGGTGAAGATGAACTTCATTCTCCGTACCTCCAGAGCTCCCGTGTTGCGACACGAAAGAGTGGAAATCAGATTGAGTCAGGACATTTCCCAGAACCGGAGTCGCCTCAACATCGCTTGACTTAAAAGTGGATTGCACATTTAACCCCTTTATTTCATGTTTTCTGTTAGAAAGATTGGGCAACCTTAAGGGTTTAAAATCTTGTTTCCTTCAATTTCAGTGTAACCCCCCCATGACCCGATGAAACTCACAAGTCTCTGCAACATCTCCGCTCAATTCATTAACTTTCACTTCATCTCTATCTGACCTTCAGCTCGGTAAACTGACTGATAATAAATGACCTGCTCACTTGTGGGATATCGTTTAAAGGACGCAGGTATTTTTTTTTACAGAGAGTACCCCCCCCCCCCCCCTTACTGAGTACCAGAATATAAATATATTTAACCAGCAGGAGCTATTCGTATAGTAATGTACACACACTCATTACACTGCGGAGTGTTGGGAGTTACTTATTTTGCGTGTTTACTTGTTTCCTCTGGTCCTGCGATGTGAGTGGCACAAGTTGCCGCCGCCTGTATGCGCCCGGGTGTTGGACGAATGTTTGCTGGGATGAGGGTTCGATGCCGGGTGACAGATATGCACCGACAGAGAAAACGGGACCGAACGGGGAACAGGAGCAAGAAAGGGCACTAGAGTTACCTTCGGAACCTCTCGCAATAAGTTTGTTCAGCCAATGCCCCCCTCCCCCTATTGTCCGTACTTTATAAAGTCGGCAATACTGTGTAGACCCACTGCAGTAACTGAACCGGCAAGGCAAAATTATTACTGTTAAACCTCGGTTTAACCTTTAGAATTCAGATAGTGTTTAAAACACTCAGCCTTATCTGTAAAGCCGGTGTTTCGCTACATATTTGAATAGGAAAGTGTCAAATTATCAGTTGATACGTCTATGCCTTAAAGTGGTTTGAAACCCGGATAGAGATTAGACAGAGCAACTGTTTACGTCAGACGATAGATATCTGGGGGAGCGCTTTGCGTGGTGGAAGAATACAGCTTTCAGGTGGCTCAGAGAGTCACTTTCAGGTAGTTGCTAACCTGTCTGACTAATTCCCAGCATCGGGGAGAAACCGCACTCGCTGATTCATAACAGCGTCGGAAGTAACGATTCCACCCCATCCAGTAACGCATGCTTTACTGGAAATATGTGTGAAAATGGAGATCTTTTAAGTACGTGATAGTGCAAATGTTAATATTGCATATTGCAAAATAAAAGTCATATTGTAGCTTATGTACCCATGCTCACGTATAGATTATTGAAAACAATCATTTGTGATATATTCTAAAGTGCTCATCCAGTATATGTTCATCTTTTTTTAAAAGAACCTTGATCAGACAAATGTACCTTACAGCAATGTATAACTTACGGTGTTACAGTAGTAGGGCCATATTTTGGATGTATATGTGGATAACAGCATGATGTTCCTGAAGAGAAAGCCAATACTATGGCAGTATCCGTCATTTATCTTTGTTTTTCTTCGGTTCCAACAGCCTCCCTCCCCCCCCCCCCCCTTAATTCCTTATAAGGGATATTTTTGTTTAAACGGGAAAACATTCGGAAGTCTTCTATTTAACAGCAAACACTTTCTGTTTTAATTAGTGAAAGGACTACCGTCTCCATAAGAGTATAAGAGGACACATCAACAGTTCAAATTGAAGTATCAAAATGCAGGCCTCACATGTATATATTCTCCAGAGATGACATAGTTAAACTTCTATTTACTCCAGGGGACATTCTCCGCGGCGTGTCTCTTCTAATGGAACAGTCGATGGGAGTAAATGGATGAACAGAAGTAGGGGGCACCACACAGAGCTCGGTCGCGTCCCCCATTATCAAACGTGAGAAAAGTAGCAAGAAAATATGCTGGCTAAAGACATTTTGCTCAAAGCTAATGAAGAGAAAGTGTGTGGAGATTAATCACAAATGAGTTTGTAACTCGAATGGAGAATTGCGCCAGCTTTGAACAATAAGAATCCATACTAACATCAGGGCCATTAAGTTGAAGATTGTGGGGGGGCACTTGTTCAATAAACATATATGTGCAATGACAGTGGGCCTTCGAAAAAAAACAAAAGCGAGAGGGCTTCGTCATTCAGGAATGTTGCATTAGATACATTATGACATCAACGTGGTTACATGAAATGACATCTGTGGTACATAAATGTGGGAGAGAACGGTATCGCTATGATGTAGCGTGGAACACCTCAAATTGGGCAGTTTGGGTGGGTTGGATTGAGATGAGAAAAAAATATGCTTCTCAGTAAATTTGATGCTGTGTAATAGGGATGTATTCGTGAAATCACTGCACTTAACACATTGAAAACAAATTGAAAGTTGCGGTAATTGTTTATTCAGCCGATTGCACTTAAATCTATGCCCATTGAGCATGTACTTTTAAAACCCAAATTTGCCTCTATTATTTCTATAACTCCCATTTGTTAATTGTACAATAAAACGTTTTTTTCCACCAATGAAGTATTTTGCTGACATTTGTTTTAAATTATGCTATGGTTTCCTCTGCCAAGCCTCAGCCCAGACTCATGCTTAAGGATTCAAATTCTGAGCTGTTCCCATTGTTAACGCGAAGAACACGGCTCTGAATCCCTCATCAGATTTTATACTCGGGCCAATTGGAGGCGTGGATATTTGCTGTGCTCTACCCACTAGTACGGGGTGAAGGTGCTTAGTTTTCAGCCACAGGATTCGTCCATGTTCAGAATGCTTGTATTTCACAGGGAAATTGGAAAAACTACCGAAAGTGTCCAAATTGTCACCAAATATCTGTGAAGTTCGCATGCCTGAGTGCACACTACAGTGCACCGTCCAAACACACACACACGCCGCTTGCATTAGCCTAACGCGGAGAGAAGTCGTAAAAGAGGCCGATATAAGTATAGTGAATTTTTTCCTACTCAAGACGGAACTTCAGGGCGACTCGACATGAAGTAAATCACAATCTCCCGCTGGACGTAGAATGTTTCATTCATCATCCCAATGAATTCGGTTTAACTATTTCGAACGGTCATCATTATAGGTGTAATGTGGTTTCCAGGCTTTATATTGTTCCTCCTGGTGATTAAGATTTTACTGAATAGCTCTCAGGAATATCAGACACACAACCATTGTTTCAATTTGATGATCAATAAAACTTCCTCTGAAGAGGAAGCGAGGACACTTTAAAAATGATGCCTCGTATGTTTCTTTTTATTTTTTTTAATACTTGGGAAGCCATTGATAAACAATATGCTGTCTCTGAATGGAAGACGCAAAATATTGTGGCAAGGATGGGGCATTGAACAGTTACAAAACGTTAATGTTCAGTTCTTGCACTATTTTCTGTTGTGCTGTTTTCCTCTAATAATGACTATAATTAAATCGAGCGTCAAGTCTGTTTTACACCTGAGCAGATGTGCGTTCCTTGTTAAAACAACACTTTTTGTGTTTTACAGTAATCACAACCTTCAGGCTTGAGGTCTGATTATTGTCAGCGTTATATACAGTAGATATATATTCCAGAAAAATACAGTTTTTTTTTTAAATTCGCGGACTATGTAATTTTATATCTATAAAAGGTACTTAAAAGGTGTAGTACTTTGGAGAAGCTCTGTAACAGTCTAGTGAAGATTTGGGTTTAAAGATTCCAACTTGGTGAGATGTCAATGTGACAAGCAGAACTGAGAGATCGCTGAACAAATCACCTGTATCCCTGTGTAATGACCTATTTGTCAATACATTTAATATACTGTGCTGTAATCGAGAGATTAGTAATATCTTCATGAGATTCAGTAATATGAGTAATAAATCAATATATCCGTGCGACGGGTGTTTTATTGTTAAAGAGCCTCGTGTCCATTTGTCCAGCCCGAAGCTCAGTTTCATGCCACTCGGGTGCTGAGCTGCTGGCGGCCGGTAGGAGGCGCTCAGTCCACACACTCCAGGGCTGGGAGCAGCCTCTCGGGTGCAGCAATGAATCGCAGAAGTTGTGGGCGGACTGCCCTTCTCTGATTGACAGTGCGAGTGGCTTTCCCAGCAAGCCGCACTCATTCACTACTGATTCCTGACCGAGTGCCAGAGCGATCGAGAGAGCAGTGTGAGCTCAGCACTGGAATAAGACGAGGCGAGGAGGAGAGGGGAAGTTAACATTATGGATATCTCGGTGTTTTTATACTTCTTCTGCCCGCTGGCTATGGCTGTTGAAGGTAGGGGCAGCCTTTCAGAGGTCTCATTACTCTTAGCATTTGATGAAACCCAGCAGTTTCCATTGGATTCAAAACAGGGGGGACGGAGAAGGCAACAAGATCGCGGCAACTACATGCAAGTCTTTGAGCCCACCTGATAGGGAAGCAGAGCAATCGAGATGTTTCAATGTTTTACCAGTCTATTCATACCAAGACAGCCTGTTGTGCACCGAGAGTGTCTATGGAAACAGTTGCTCCATAAACTTACATTTTCGAGTTGATTCTCTGCTTTCTACCATCGTTTAATGTGTAACGCAAGAAACAATGCGCATAAGTTAACGTTTAGATAGCTGCCCCGTGTGTGTTTTACACTCGGAAGAAATGACCAGGTTGAAATGTTCCAAGGATTTAAGAGAACAGTTTCTTTTATTTTGGCAGCAGGACTGACGATCGGGGTGCAGCCAAAAAAAAGGGAGTGGGACCTGCGATTCTGAGATCTGATTCTGTCCTGATTGCGTTTGAGAGAGGGGGGGGCGAGGGGGGTCTGGAAAAATCTTCAAGTTTGCGATCGGCCCCTGACGATCAGCTAGCTCTGTACAGGCAGCTCTGCCTGTACCTGAGAGTCAAAAAGCACAACCTCCCGGGGGGGGGGGGGGGGGGGGAGAGAGAGAGAGAGGGGGGCTCTCTTCCATGTCGAGGCCACTAATCACTAACAGGGACCAGCACAGAATTCCTGATCCTCTGTGCTGTATACCCTCCACCGCATCAACTTTACCCAAGGTAGTGAGAGAGTCAAGAAGCCGGGATGGTCTTGGGGAAGGACGTTTTAATTCGGAAGCGCGGGGATGATCTATTTTTGTAATGACCGAGTTTGGAAGTAAACAAAGTAACTACGGAACTTATTACGATGAGGGTGGGTGCGGTGCGTGGGGAGCTGAGATCAGGCTTTACATGGGGTTTATCCGCAAGCGTTCGCGTCCCCTTCAGATTCACACGGGACGGTTTAGCAACCCGAATCGAAGTGTTGAGGGTTTGAGGGTATTTTAACCGGTTGTGCAGTTGACCACCATCAATGTCAATCAGGGCAGCACGGTGGCACAGTGGTTAGCATCGCTGCCTACGGCGCTGAGGACCCGGGTTTGAATCCCGGCCCTGGGTCACTGTCCGTGTGGAGTTTGCACATTCTCCCCGTGTCTGCGTGGGTTTCACCCCCACAACCCAAAGATGTGCAGGATAGGTAGATTGAACACTCTAAATTGCCCCTTAATTGGAAAAAATAATTGGGTACTCTAAATTTATTTTAAAAAAATAAATCAATGTCAATCAGAGTTTGGGAGCCCGAGGAATAAAATATTCATCAATAGCAAGTGTGGATTGGCTGTGGTTTGGGGAGACCAGGTTGGCTGGAATGTGCATGGGTTGGGAATGGGTAGCTGGCAAACCCTGTGTATGTTGGAGCTGCTGTTGCCACTCACAACCCGAGATAGGAGGGCGATTCTGGGGCAGTTCTAAGTCATTACAACTCTTGGGGTATCGATGCCATTGTGGTTTGCGTTCAATGTTGGGCAAGTTTACATTTTGACTGCGTTCGCCAAAAAAAATGTGGTCAGAATGCATGTTTAACTATTTGCTGTCTCAAATCAGTTTGGACTGTTGGCGTCCATGATGCTTCAGATAACCCTTCAATTGGTCTCCGCTTTCAACCAGGCAGAATCTAAAAGTTATCCAGACAGCCCGCCGATTTGGACAAGGAACTTCACAAAGACATTTATTTACTCAACAATGTCATTTTACAGCGGCAGAGAAACCTGGTTCTAGGTTTCTATGTAGTGGAATGATTGTGAGCTACAGAGTAGAATGTGATTATCTTCCACACACCCATCGGTTAGGTTGAGGGGCTGCCCGCGACTGCCAGAAACCCTGGTAAATGGTATCCCATCTTCATCCATCAAGCAGCACTCTCAATCCCTGGGAATGCTCACTGCTGTAAACTGTTCTGGTCTATATTTCATATTCTGTTGAACTGTCAGGGTAGTCACTGCGGACTGGGCCCTTAGTTAACAGGGCACAATTAATATTCTCTCCACGAACACAATCGCTCCAGGTGGAGCAATGTTTTCGGTGCGAAATCGCCTCTCCGCCTTCCGAGCAATACAGGAGGAGAGAGGAATTGCGTTACTGGCAATGGACGGGCTGTGGGGCAGACACGGGGCTCTTAGTACCCAAGCTAACAAGGCGACGTTGACTCTCACTTGGAGAACATTGCTTTCCTTCAGACTAAACCTTCCCATGATAAACCCTGCACCAAATTCGACCTCCCAGCGCTGTTACTTATTACACTGCAAACCAGCGGGCTGTTTATTTCCATCGTTTAATCTTCCCTGAAAACTTCATCAAACAGCCGCCTTTCCTGGGCGGAATCCTATAGACACCACCAGTGCAAGATTGTTCGGAGATTCACAGAAAGAATGCGCAGTTTGGGTGTTTTAACCCCAGCATATAAATTAAATATTCATAAAAAGCTGACTCAAGCATTAAAAAAAACCTGCATTGGAGACAGCTTGTGTATATTATGCCCCGAGTGCATATTTGAGAAATTAATATTTAAAACAAAGATTACTTGGTGATCCTCTCTACCCATTTAATAAAACACTAATAATTCAAATGAATTTGAATACCCTGACCTCACCATAACCACGAATTAAATCATTTGTTAGACATGTTACAAGACGCATTATGCAAACTCAGACGCGCAAGTATGATGATGTTTAACCACAGAAGTTATGATAATTAATATCCCCCACCAAGCTGGAAAAGGAGCAAATATACCGTCCGGGATTCAATTTGTAAAGCTGAAATAATCACATTTCTCCTTTGCGCGACTGTTCATCCCCAAGACATCCTGTTATGGAAATAATCCTAAAATTGGACAAATTTTCTAAATTAAAAAAGAAAATGTTTTGCTTAAATCTGTAACCATGAAGCTTTTATTCCAACGCATTGACGCACCGTCATGAAATTGATCAACGTACAAGCAGTAAAACATCAATCGCAGTTACATCCCCAGCGCTGATCTATATATATATAGATATAATAAAATATAGAGCTCTGGACTTCGGTAAGAGAGCGATTGCTTAAATTCCACCTTCCGAGTTCTAGGATCTGCAAATGATCACAATGAGCGATGATGGCGGTACAAACAGCAAGTGCCAAATGAAGTGTTTCTTTAATGGAAACCGGACTCGCAAATTGGTTGAGATGGGGGGGGGGGGGGGGGGGGGGGGGGGGGGGGGGGGGGGGGTAGTCGCTGGAAAGACAGGGGCTGCTGCATGTGTTGGCCCGGGCACTGGGGACCGTGTCCTGGGAGCTGTTGCTTCTCTCTCTGCTGTCTTGTTTCCCCGCTGTCAGCTGCTAATGGGCTCTGCACCATTCCCTCATTCCAAGGCAGACATGCAAGGAGGCTGGATGGACGGTGTGAATTTCACTATGCTCCTGGGATCTGTTTTGTCTGAAGTGAATTTCGCACATTACTCTGGGCTTTTCCTCTCTTTCTCTCTCTCCCTCCCCCCTTCCCTTTACATTCCCATAAAGGAAGGCGGTCTGTGGAATGCAGGCTGGTTAAAAGGCTGCTCATGTGGCAGTCCGGTTTAGATTCTGCTTTCAGAGTTGCGTGCTTGCTTGTTGTGCCGCTTTCAGCACAAGGGCCGGCGGATTTAGTTCCTTTCAGTGGATTTGTTTTAAAAGGGAAGCAAATCCCCCAGATACCATGACAGCACATTAAGTAAACAACATGCACGAAGAATTGGCGTTTCACGGGTTTTCTTTCCTGAGGAGTGGTTCTACCCTCATTATAACCAACGGCTTGGTTTACAACATTTGGCAGCGTTCTGCAAGGCGAACTTCCGGTTATTTATAAACAGCTCATCTCTAATCCAGACACTTGATAATATTTTTATTATGGGGCGACACAAAGCAAATGGCACCTCGCTTGCAACCGGATACGTTTCGTGTGACTAAAAGAAAATCCTCGGAACAACTCCCGATTATTAAAGCGAGTTGTCCAATGATGTCTGCACTGCGGATTGCCACAGGGATTGGAACACATATCCCGGGGGGGGGGCTGGTGGTGGGACTGGTGCAATGTGTGGGCACATCATGAACAACCCCGGTGCTGTAAGCCAGTTCCTGGTGCACCCTCAGGTTGCTAAGGACTCCACCAAGTTGACATTATCCTTCGAGTTGTCTTCAATAACTCTGAGAGTGCCCAGGACAGGGAGACAGCATTGTTTAATAATAACAGAAATATATTAAGGTTGAATGATCACGTATGTCTGTAGCTCTCCGATCCTATTCTACATCGGCTGTCTTGTTCCCTTTTCCTATTGAGCAAGGTTAACTTTTTGAACATTTGTTAACTTGAGGCAAATGTGTGAACCAACCTTGAAACATCAACGGGGAAAGTGGGTACACTGTCCTTTTACGCTGGAATGATGAATTGCAGAATTAATGCACTGCGAGCTTGCAGTTTTTAATCCCGAGGCATGAACTGTCATCAAGAGGGCAGAAAGAGGTCGTGAACTTGCTGATGGGAAAGCAGAAATAGCATTGGCGCAATACCGATAGAGCCTTATTGGGAAAACGACAGGCAAATTGGATTACATTTGAAATGTATGATGAGTCCTGGCAGCGCAGGAGACTGTTGGAAATAAAAGGTCACATTAGTTTTCACCACAAGTTGTTTTAGCATCACGGGGACGAGTTGTTCATGCTTTATTAATTGCTTGTGTTTTCTCATTTGTGTGTCATGTTTCCTGAACCAGTTTCTGTCATTTCAGTCCCTTCCTTTTAAAGGAATTTATGGCATAATTCTGTGGCGTTTGTAAGCCTGACATTGGTAATTAAGGTATCAGTGTAAGGTAGTCTTTGCAGGAATGGGGTACATTGTAGGAAGTTATTTTCCAAGTGTAAATGCGAACAGTCAAATTAATTGTAGAGATGGGTTGGATATGAGACTTTGATACAATGGGGGTTATGGATTAGATGGCTCTAGCTCCACCAACAGTACAATCATTTACTAAAACGATAGGTAGCTCTGAATAGGAACAAGACCTTTTTAAAAAGTATTTTTATCTTTGGTCCTCCAATGTCTTCAAGATGCAAATACTGACTTTAAAATACAGCATGAAGTCCTGAAATGTGTTGGGTTTTCCCTTGGTTCTTTAAAATGAGCACTGGTGTCATTTCCTCTAAAATGGTTCAATATTTAAACTGAATTGGATTAAGAATGCAGTGACTATTAAAGAAACATTTTCATTACATGAATCAAATTCAGAAATCACGGCGTACAAACTAATTGGAAAGTCACACCATGCTAAGGGGAGAAGTTTTAATTTGAACTCTCTTCTATCATCTTTGACTCGCTGTGAGAAAAATAAGTTACAATCTTGTTCCTACTGCTGATCTTTCTATATTTTTTCTGAAATGTGTTTAAAATAAGCGTTTATATTTTGCCCGCTTTATGTTGAAAGTCAATGGCCCGAAATGATAAGGACTCTTTTAGGTAAAAAGAAACATAATTCAAATAGCTTCTGTCCAAATTGATGTTTAAAACAAATAGAGATGGCCTATTTTTTATGTGTGTATAGGGAACATAAGAAATTATAAATGTACCAATGTCAGAATGGAACATGTAACTACATTGCCCTTACAAGAGAAAAAGTGTGAGAAAACCACAGTTTCCCAAAACTGGTGGTGAATTCTATTTCTTGGAGTCGGAAAAGGATCACGTTTAAACATCGACTATACACATGCACAACCAACGCCTTGATAGCACTTCACACAGCCCACTCTGCAGGAAAGCCTGTGAAAAAAGTCAATGACTCCCTCTGTCAAGGGCCCTCCCAGACAACAATGAGCATGAGTGTGCTTCACTGAGGATGGGGAGGCACTCCACAACACTGATGGAGCTTTTGATTCCTCCCTTTGCAGGGCAGCAATTAGTGATCGATGGTGTGTGCAGCTGGCCAGATGTTTTACAGTCAGTGTCTGCTGTTTTTTCCAATGAGCATCTTTAGTCAGTGAGAACTTGAAGTTAATGTAGGAAGAACGAATACAACAACACTGTGATAGTTTGGTTAAAAATAGCAAGAAGAGAAGTAATGAAAGAGAAAGAACGACAAGGGACAAATGTAATGAAAGGAGGGGGTGTTGAGCTGCAATACAGCATCTGGTGGTGAAACTATGGGCACTAGAATAAGTTAGCATCAAGAATAGTTTTCTGAGACCACACCGATAATGCATGAAAAATTAAATAAAGAAATTGAAAGAAGAAGCAGGCCAAGAGGGAAGAAAGACAGAGGTGTCTGACCAATGTAATTAATATCAGTGCAAACCAATAGATTTATTTAACAAGGCAGTTCATTTTTAATTTTACAAATACTTTTATGCTGACTGTCAAAATGAGAATTCACGGAAAATTTGCAAAATTATAACACACCAAATGTACTTAACAGCCAGGTTCAATTTGTCAATCCAGCAGCCAGCGTGAGCTTTGTTTTATTACAATTAAATTTTGTGTATGGCCTGACTCTTGAGATGGGAATAAAGGTTTCTGGGTTTTTTTGAACCATTTCATTGTATCGTCTATCCTTTCTTCTTTGTCTCTACCTGCCTCTACTCCAGGAAATCACATAACGCTGGCATGCTGACTGTTTGTTGAGACTTGTGCAGTAATAACGCAGACAGCCAAATCCTGTAAAATCTTGCTTACATTTGCTGTCTCCCAACCTCGAAAATAAATGCATAAGATTAACGAATAATTGCTGTGAGTCTAAAACCCCCAATAATTCCCAATTACTACAAATGATTACACTTGAAAACAAATCACACAATACCACTACAGAGAGGTTTAGCCTTGAACGAAAGAGTCATATTTTGTTCTACTTTATTTAGTGTTCCTATATTTAGTGGCGAGAGCAAGCATTTGATATGAAACATCTCTTTCTTGTAATGGATTGCATTGATCTAAGCTGTATGTGCCCATGTGTACATGTGTCGATACAGGTATATGTGTGTATTTATGTGGTATATGTTGTGTGTGCATTTGTTATATGCATGTGTGTGTTTACCTTTATGTGTGCATGTGAAAGTTTGTTGACTTTGGAGACAAATATGGCTCAAGGCACAAAACGGCCGATGAGAAAAAAAAAGAGCTTGATACTCAACTAGATATGTGGACTTTCTGGGCACTAGAACAGTCCGGCAGCTTCTATTTGTGTGTGCTGGTGGGGTCAGGGGTTGAAGGGGGTGGTGGTATGCTCTGCTGGGACGTTAGGTGTCACTCTGGGGCTGCTTCACGCTTAAGGAACCCCTTTGGGGCCTTAATATAGATGTATTGTAACCTTGTATGTGTAAGTGTGTTTAGTGTATTTGTATAAAATCTATATCGTGGGCGGTTGTATCTGGGAGAGGGAGGATGCTCCGCGGCAAACCGCTGATTACAAAATCTGGCCTAGTTTTGAAGGGAACAAATAATTCATAACTATTACTTGTACAAATTGGTTCTGTACATCTGATGCAATTAATTAGTGGCCTGCATTCTATTTATACTACAAGTATGGTATTAGATATGAAACCAAAAGAAAATATTATTGCTATTAAATATTTGATATTAATCTGGGTGACTTTTGCGAATGTGGCAGCATCACAATATTTACCTACTTAAATCTCCAGAGGGATTACATTCACCATTTTGAAAGTGGCACTTCCAGAAATGGAACTGCTAAATTTATGGGCAATTACATGCCCAGTAACCACAGTTATTAAATAATTGAAAGCTACGGTTTTCAGAGTATTAACTGAGATAGAAAACTAAATATATTTTTTTCATAAAACATTAAAAAGTTTCCTCTGTTGTATACTATCCACTTTAATATGAACAGAGAGCAGCAGACGAAATGGCAGCACAGTCAAAGTGACTTGACACAGAAACTGCACCTGTTGAAAAAGTCTATTTTAAATTTAGCATGATTTGTAAGTTTAGAATTCTGGCTTTTTTGAGCACTCACAAAAATGTCATTCTAACTAGTCAAGGAACATTCCAGCATGAGGCGGCACAGTGGTTAGCACTGCTGCCTCACAGCGTCAGGGTCCTGAGTTCAATTCCAGCCTTGGGTCACTGTCTGTACGGAGTCTGCATGTTCTCCCATGTCTGCGTTTTTTTTCCCGGGTACTCTGTTTTCCTCCCACAGTCCAATGATGTGCAGGTTAGGTGGATTGGCCATGCTAAATTGCCCCTTAGTGCCCAACAGTTAGGTGGGGTTACTGGATTACGGGGATAGGGTGGGGGCGAGGCCTAGGTCGGATGCTCTTTCAGAGGGTCAGTGCAGACCCGATGGGTCGAATGGCCTCCTTCTGCACTGTAGTGTTTATATGATTCAAGTAATTTTATGATTCTATAAGGAAGGATCGTAGGAGCTTGATGCTGCATGCTGAAAAGTTCTGTTTCTGCAAAATAAGTATTCAAAACTTAATATAGCAGTGTTCCGAGGCTCATCCGAAAGCCATTGCATAAACTGAGAGATTCTCCATTTCAATGCATACAAAAGGGTAGAATTTTCTTGATGGTAGATAGGTCATGATTTATGAAACTTACAGTGCTGAATTACACCTCGAAAAAAGAAAGCACGCTCCCATCAAACTCATTCTGCAGGGTCTATCCCTCCTTGTGGCATCCACTGAGTCCCGAGGCTCTTGCCCATCCCATCTATATCCAATCATATTTCTACTTTTGTTTCATCAAATTTTTAAGGTGCTCAATGAGAAAAAGAACGCAATCACTGAAATCTCAAATGCATACACAGGTCATGTAGTTTTATAATAATTAGTTAATTGAGTTAAAACTAAATACTTTGTTAGAATTAGAACATTGTTACCACGTTTCTGTTTACTTTCTCATTATGTTCAGAAGGAAAACATATTAAAAAAATAATTATTGCGAATGCCCCATGGCAAAAATTCATTGATGGTGCATTACACAGAATGTCAGAGGAAGTCTTGAAAAGTTTATACACATTTGACACTCATTTATTCTGAAGTGACTTACGTTATGAGATGAATTCTCATTTTATGTAGACTACAATTCATCCAGCACTCATTGGGCTAATTGATTATGGGTTGATTTCAGGATTTTTCCTTACTAAGTAAAATAAAATTGAGGCTAGGGTGTGCTAAGTTCAGTTTAATATGAACATTAATAGCGGGTATACCATCGGTTACAGGATTTAAAAAGAATATTTCAATGAAGATAAAGTTTTAGGTGCCAAGAGCAGCTAAAATGGTTATTGATGATAAATTTACTTTGGTGCATGATGATATATTTATTGTGTTAAGGAATCTGGTACGTTGCTTCCATTGGAAATAATTTGGGCAAGTGCAAGAACATTGAGCTGTGAAAACATGTTGTCCGTTGGGAACAGTGTCACAACAGATGCACTATTTATTTCAATGCCAGAATTTTGCAATGCCATTTTCACAATACCATCTATACTTTACATTTTTTGTATATTGAGTGTTACAGTTTTACCAACACTGATGATAGGGTGCTGGCTAATCTGCCTCACAGAACAGTAAACCCCTTTAAATGAACAGGTACCACCTGGGTTTTACTGAGAAGACAAACATTAGTGTATGAGAGGTAAACCAAATGTAACAGTTGTACTAGACGCCTTTTAAACCACAGGACTATAATTTTTTTATGGATGAGACAGAAGATAAGAACAGTCAATAAAGATAATAGAAGAAAATGACAAACCTCTTGTAAAATGTCTAGGTAACAGCAAACAGCTGGCCGCTGGCCATTGGGCCAGATAATGGAAAATAGTCCAAGCAACTGTTCCACAGATAAAACAAGAAAGCATTCAGCACTCATAGCAAATGTAATTCTTATTGTTTTTAATAACAAATTGAACTATATTTTTGCACACCAGAGTGAATATTTATTAGTTGCTTATTACTTGGCTACATAAAAAGAGGCCATGCAATGCAGAAGGTAAGACCTATGTATTAATTAAACAGGGTAAAGTATGAGACAAAGTTTCACAGGCTTTGTTTTTGCCTCGGGCTGCCTCTGTGATCAGGAACTGGTTAGTGATTGTGCATTTCAGAAAACCAATGCCAAACTTAGACAGTAGTTCTTTGTTACTGCACCTACACCATCACCCATACCTAAGCAAATTAAGGCGACTCATCCCTTTACAACATTCCTTAACTTTCTGACTAAGTTCTAGGGTGTACATCCAATCCCTAGTCATTTTTACGATCTTGCGGAATAAGTATTTACTGGTTTACTGTAAATCCACTTCAGTCTGTTTATTTTAAATGCAGACATTTTGATTTGTTGACAAGAATTAGAAGCACTTCATTGAACGTTACATTACCACCATTTTGCACTGGCAGGAGCTTCTGATACTTAGATTTTTTAATCTATATCCCAGCTTCCTTGATATTACAGTATAATCGGGTAGACGGTTTCAGAAAAGGCCTTCTTTGGACTTACATTCAATTTTAGATGTTAATTAATCACAGTTGTGTCATTTAGCAAGAATTTGCATCGTACCATTGGCAACGGCATTGCAATGTCTATGTGAAAGAAGATCCAGACAGACTGCACCATGGTAGTAAATCTACAGTAGATTTACTTCATTCCAAAATGCATAAATTGGGAAGGAAGAAAGCCATGGTTTGTATGTTGTTCATTGTCTGTTTAATTATTCACACTTATGTAATGACCAAAGGAGAACAGTTTGGCCTTATGTGCATTGACCGGAGTGCTTAAGATTTATGAATGAATGGCTTATGGGGTGTATGACTGTGACAGGATGTAGCCTCGGAAATAAGATCTCATTAGGAAAAATGAACATATATTATTCAGGTTATTAGGCAATCATGGGTAGAAGAGACATCTAACTGTGTATTTCATAGGAAAAATAACTGATAATGCTCAATTAAGTTACAGTAAGTCAAAACATTACCCAAAGTTGCCCATCCCTTCTAATTTCAACAGTCATCTGTGAACAAAGAAAACTATGAAGGCTGGTGACTAGAAGGAATGGTGAGAGGTATACTTTCTCCATTTTTAGCAACTGATATCAGCATTAATTACTCGGAGATCGGCCACAGCAAATAATATAGCAACTTTTCCTGACTGTTTTTTGCAACAATATATATTGCAATAATATATATTAACACCAATCTCAAACAGGCATTTTGTTTCGCAGCAGTCTGAATTTTTCATTTTCAATGCAAGGCACCCCTGTGGCTTTTCTGAGTGTGACAGTGAATGAATGATGAACTTGGTTTAAGATCATCCAAATTTCTTTCCGTAATTGCCGACAGCAAGAGACTCATCATCAGCTAGAACTGGGTTCAGAACTGGGTCCCAAGGATAAGTCTGGTCTTCTAATGCAATAGACCACCCAAATACTGCATTATTTAAAATTTATGGTATTGAAGACACAAATATTTTGAACCAGTGAAACTAGTTTGAGTAAATTAAGACCAGATAATTAAACTCCTTGTTTGTGCAAACAGAGGCAATTTGCTTTGAATTCAGGTATGCGCCATTAACAAAACCCAATGTCTAACATAGCGTATATATATATATCATGAATAACTATGGTACAGGTTATGATAACTAACTGTTTGTCTGAGAGAAAAACATATCTTAGTGAAGGGAGTTTTTTTTAATAGACTTTAGGAAATATCCAGTTCTCAGTCAAACTCAAGGAAATACCCAAAAGGGACCTAGGAGTCTGCTACTTTCAACATGCTAAGACCTACTGCATGGCTTGACTATACTGTGATTTTCTTTCTTCTCAGATGAATTACTGCCTGCTGAGATGTTGCTCAAGTTCTCCTGAACTCTGCGGCATTTTCTTTCATTTGAGTCAAGGCTCACTGCAGATTGGCAGGCGAGAGACAAGCAGGGCAGCCTGTAGCTCATTAGCTGGTGAAATTACCATTTTCACAGTTTTTTTTCCCCTCGGCGTAATTGTTCCTTAAGAATAGTTTTGTATAACTGACTGCACTCCGCATGCAGCAACTGAAGCAAGGGGCTGCTGTGTGTAAAAAAAAATAATTCTGTCTTGTGCAATTAACTATCAACTTTCTTTAGGGGGTGGACGATTCCACTATTGTTAACCCCTGTCAGATGCTTTTGTTCCAGGCCAGTGCATGCCTGAGTCCATTCTCAGAAGTCAATGTGCAATTTTTTCCCCCCGGTCCATAGTTCTCTGTTGCCTTCATAGAAGTTCATGCCTTATTGTATTCTGTTACGATACAAGCAAATGTTAGAGTTGCAGGGGCCACACACAGAACGCCGTGTACATTCTCTCCATGCCCACCCTCAATACTTTTGAGCTGAACAGTTCTCTGTTGCTTTTAGAATATTTTAACATATCAGGGAAACATAATTAAAGTGTGAATCTGAGAGCATAGTCACAAATTCAACTATATTTTAAATTGGTACGAGCTTTAATTATTTTATGAAACCTATGGTTATGGAAAACACTTAATGTGATTAAGCTAACCAACAAAATGATTTCAAATATAAGAAAATCGACATTCATAAATACTAACTCTGAAATCTTCTGGAAAGAAAAATCACAAAGTATTTGCAGAGCCTGTTATCATGGGTGAAAGTAAATCAGTAAATTACTAATACTATAGATACATATTATAAAGTTTTATAAAAATGCTGGTTAATGCTAAATCTGATCTGAAACCTGTTGTCTGATATATGAATTAAGATGGCCCATGCTCAATATTTTTCAAGCCCACTAACAAAGCTTGTACCGAACTAATGGCATGAAGTGTAACTGCAGTTTCTTCCTCCGCTAATACTTAAGAGGCAGACACACACCGCTTTCCTATAGTGAACGTGGCAAAGATTGTGATCACTCATTCACCTGGTATAAAGTTTTAGGGGCGGCGATCAAGTTCAGTAAGCGCATTGTGCCAGTGTGCTGGCATGTTTGCTGATTGCCAGGGATTAGGGATTGGGGATTAAAGTGTAGAAATAATAGCAAAAATGTACAGACCAGGAGTAAAATTAATCTCCACTTAGCACGCTAAAATTATTTGAAAACCACTGGGACTGTGGCGCTGAGGACCCCAGTTCGAATCCTGGCCTTGGGTCACTGTCCGTGTGGAGTTTGCACATTCTCCCCATGTCTGCGTGGGTTTCACTCCCACAACCCAAAGATGTGCAGGTTAGGTGGTTTGGCCGTGCTAAATTGCCCCTTAATTTGGAAAAAAAAATAACTGGGTACTCTAAATTTATGTACAAAAAATAAAAAGATAAAAACATTATTTGAAAACAAATGTGTATTTTCCTCTCTTCAATTTTCTTGTCAATTTTTTTCACAAGGCAGAAGACCCAGAGAGTGAATATTAACACATTATTCCACTATGGATAACATCAAAGTTGAACATGACCCTCCCTTCAAATGCTATTAATGTATACATTTGCCAGCAGCATTACAGATTAGTAATTAATGGGAAGAAAACCTGCCTATTTTTCTTCAAATTATTCCAGAGATCTTGAGACCAATCTGATCACCTTAACTGTCTATCTAACAGAGATCAGCTAACGTGGAACATAATGGAAAACAAACTTGGAACCTTCCTGGCTAACTACCACAGGAAGCAGTGAACCATTGAGTCATTAAGGATGTTGAAACAAATGCTTATGACTTCTTTGTCTTTAAGAGCCTACTCATAATGGATTGGATTGGATTTAATTTATTGTCACATGCACTGAGGTACAGTGAAAAGTATTGTTCTGTGTACAGTCCAGACAGATCATTCCATACATGAAAAAACATAGGGCATACATAAATACACAATGTAAATACAAAGGCACAGGTGAGCATACGTAGTGTAGTATTACTCAGTAGAGATGTGTGAAGAGTTCAGTTCAGTCCATAACAGGATCAAGCATCTTACTCCAGGATGCATGCCCTTAACCCATGAATATTTGGGCCAAGTATTCTGCATGGAAGCAGGAGCTGCTTCATTCTTTACCTCTACCATCAAAACAGTTCTTCCCATTGCCGTGCATTAGAAAGACTAGTTTTAAGATGATTATGACAACTGGGAGCAGTAAATCTCAAATTAGTCATTGGCATTATTAGCAGACAGATGCATGACCTGCCTCTGCTAATTTAATGTTAACATTCACCTGCAGGCATTAATCTACTCAGTTTTAAATAGGTCAGTGCCCCTGTTAAAGTGGCAGGGCGAGGAATGTGTTGTTGGCTTGCAAAGTGTGGTGTGTTAATATTGGTATTTCTAGGACCAAAGAATCTAAGACACAATGGGATAAATGTGTGCCCCTGTTCTCAAAGTATACCCTCAGCAGATGACAGGCTGCCAGGCACACTGCAGATGAAAATTCACCCCTGTGGATTCGAATTAGCTTGTTGTCACAGCTGGCTGGATACAGAAAGACGGAGAGATTTGATGCATGTTCAATTTCCAATATGGTGGATTTCCAGTCTTTCCGGAACATCTGGAGACCCCAGCACTAACCCCCACCCCACCTCACCAGAAAATTAAAAAGAAAGGTACTCCATAAGTAAAACATGAAAATACTGGAAATTTGAAACCAGAACACAGAAGCTGACAGTATATAACAGCATAGTCAGCATCTGTGAAGAAAACAGACAATCTACACTTCTGGTTCATACCCGTCAGAGCCTTGATGAAGGGCATGACCTGAAATGTCAGCTGCTCTTTCCACAGATGCCGAATGACCTTGCTGTGAGTTTCCAGGTATTCCTCTACCACATGGAAATCAATATCTTTGCCTACTTAATCTATATCAGTATTCTGCTCAGATACAGGACATCTCTAAATATCTCATTCTGTTTTGCCCATTCAATTTCTGTATTTTTTTGTACTTTAGTGATACAATCCCAGCTTCAAGTGTGTATCAGTGTTGTAGTCACTACAATCTGAATGCACAGCTCAGTTATGATCCAGAATGTCACTCGCTAAATAATATCAGGGGTAGTTCTTTTGTTGCAGCTGTTGTAAGATTTAATCAGAAAAGGCTACTCAATTACTGTATGACAAAATAATTTACACAACTTTAGTTGCAAAGTAAGTCTATGAAGATTTGGTACATTTTTTAAGTGATCATACTAATTCAGTCTGTTAACATATGTAACATGTTGCCGGGGTTTATGAAAGGTCTGGGCTATGTCTTCAGTCTAATTCTATCTGTCCTTATAAAGTGATGCTGAACAATATAATTAATACAATTTATCTACGTCATAAACAGCTGAGCACGGTTTATGGGCTTGCAAATTAAAACCCCATTAGGTAAGAGGTGTAAAATTTCACTCAACACTGCATGGCATATGAGTAAAAATCTGCTTTAATTCTATTAGTGACTATTCTGGAGAGAATATTTGTCAAGCCCGTCTTAAATTAGAGCACATAGTTGCGAGCTATCTTTTCACAAGTCTCATTATATTTTTTGCTTGAATTTTCAACCTTCTGATGCCTTTGCAGACACATGGTAAGTATAATCAAGAGTCAGGGATCATTTCATCACCTCTGATGAAGATAAATGACTTCCAGTACAGGAACTGAACCTTGTCACAAACCATTTGCGCAAAATGGCACACTTGGGTTTTACATAAATCTGTAGGGAATACGATGAAAACCACAAGACAGCTCCTTGCAGGACATGCGTAGCTAAATTTTTAAAGAAGACTTTCACAGTTTTGGCACATTAGCCAAAGCCCAGTTGTAACATGGCAGCAATGTAGGAATATCTACATTGTGTTTGACCTATAACATTCACTCAACTGGTTACAAATATAATCTTACCATTTTAGAGTCATAGAGGTCAACAGCACAGAAAAGGCTATCGTGTCTGCACCAGTCAAAAACAACCGGCAAACTATTATTTTTTTTCATAAATTTAGAGTACCCAATTCATTTATATTCCAATTAGGGGGCAATTTGGCGTGGCAAATTCACTTACCCCGTACATCTTTGGGTTGTGGGGGCGAAAACCACGCAAACACGGGGAGAATGTGCAAATTCCAGGCAGTCAGTGACCCAGAGCCAGGATCGAACCTGGGACCTTGGTGCCATGAGGCAGCAATGCTAACCACTGCGCCACCGTGCTGCCCTGTGTAACTATTCAAATCCCATTTTCCAGCACTTGGCCCATAGCCTTCTATGCTTTGGCATCACAAGTGCACATCTAAATACTTCTTAAGTGTTATGAGGGTCTCTGCCTCCTCCACCCTTTTCGGCAGTGGGATCCAGACTCCCACCACTCACTGGGGGAAAAAGATTTTCCTCACATCCCCTCTAAACCTTCTGCCCCTCACCTTAAATCTATGCCGACTGGTCATTGATCCCTCGACCACATGAAGCAAAATTCTCGCCAGGCTCCTTGAATGGGCAACTGCGCATTTTGTAACAAAATATTCTCTGCACATGCCTTCATGTGTTGTGTGAGGTATGCAGAGCAGCAAGATAAAGTCAAAGATAAATTTGAAAATTACGCAAAGCAGATTAGGAGAAAAGATATTGCTGAGAAGCTTTGGAACACACAAATAATATGTTTAAACATTCCTGAATGGAAGTAAATTGAAAGATAACTGAAGAAGGATGTGAAAGCAAAAAGGGCTACAAAAATATTTAATCTACATCTGAGAAGAAAGAAAGTAACAAGTGAAGAGACAGCCAGAGGCATAGCCATAACACTTCAGAAAAGCATTGTATAGATCAGATGTGCTGAATTGTAAAGCAATAGTTAAAAGCAGAATGTAACTTTGTGGTTAATAGTTACAGCTGTCTGGCATCAGTGAGAATCTATAGCCACCTGTCCAATTCTGTTCTCCCCCCGCCCCGACCCCCCTCCCTCGCCTTAACCATTGCCCACAATACCTATTGTTGTAATAAAGGCAAGTAAAGTCGCCATAGTCCCAGATGGCTATAGGCTGCTTTCCCCTTTAAGTGGGGAGAGCTCACTGATGGTGATTTAACCTGAGGATCACCACACCTCAGACAAAGGGCACGGTTGAGAAGACGGGGCCTTTGCCATTGCGGAGGCGGAAGAGAACCCCCCTACCCGCATGCGCCAGTGATGACGTCAGTGGCCGCTGACGCACCGACGCATGCGCAAACCGGCGAAGGCCTTTCTGCCAGCCCCGATGCCGGGCATCGGGCGTCAAAGGCCATTGGCGCCGGTTTTGGCGGCAGTCGCGTGGTGCCAACCACTCTGCCGCGGGCCTAGCCCCTAAAGATGCAGAGAGGGGGACGCCCGACGCCGGAGTGGTTGGTGCCACACCGCTACGCCGGGACTCCCCCGCCCCGCCGGGTAGGGGAGAATCGCGGCCCTCATGTTTGGTATACCACTGTGTGCCATTTCACCTCCACCTACCAATTCTACTCTCTCAGAAACTGGAGAGCAACTTATAAAACTGCAAGAGAAGATGGCCAAGGATACAAATGTGGATAGGGAATTGCCAAGTCTATAGTTGGGACATGTTAGGGGCGACATGTGGCGCAGTGGTTAGCACCGTGACTGCGGCGCTGAGGACCCGGTTCGAATCCCAACCCTGGGTCACTGTCTGTGTGGAGTTTGCACATTCCCCCCATGTCTGCATGGGTTTCACCCCCACAACCCAAAAATGTGTAGGGTAGGTGGATTGGCCACACTAAATTGCCCTTAATTGGGAAAAAAAAATAATTAGGTATTTTAAATTTATTTTTTTTTTAATAAACAATTTTATTGAGGTAGTTTTTGGCTTTATAAACAGTTACAGACATCATCAGAAAGGAAGCAAAAAAGGCAAAAATGTGCAAACATCCACGTTCTTTCAATACTTCCACCGTAACATATTGCACAAGCCCGCTCCCCTCCCATCGGTACTACCCGCCATATTTTCCCTCCTACTCTACTCTAACCCCCCCCCCCCCCCCCCCCCCCCCCCTGCTGACGCTCACTCTCCCGCAAAGAAGTCAATAAATGGTTGCCACCTCCGGGTGAACCCCTGCACAGAACCCCTCAAGGCGAACTTGATTTTTTCCATCCCCAGGAAACTCGACATGTCCGCTAGCCACCACTCCGTCTTCGGGGGCTTTGAGTCCCTCCACGCCAATAGTATTCGTCGCCGGGCTATCAGGGAAGCAAAGGCCAGCACATCGGCCTCTTTCTCCCCCTGGACGCCCGGGTCTTCCGAAACCCCAAAAATTGCCACCCCTGGGCTCATCACCACCCTTGTTTTTAGCACCTGGGACATGACCCCCGCAAATCCCTCCCAGTACCCCCTCAGCTCAGGGCATGCCCAAAACATGTGAACATGGTTCGCTGGTCCTCCCGCACACCTAGCGCATTTGTCCTCTATCCCGAAAAATTTGCTCATCCGAGCCACCGTCATATGGGCCCGGTGAACGACCTTAAATTGGATCAGCCCGAGCCTAGCACATGTCGCGGTCGAGTTTACCCTACTCAGGGCCTCTGCCCACAGCCCATCCTCCATTTCCCCGCCTAGCTCCTCCTCCCATTTAAGTTTCAGTTCCTCTGTCTGGGACCCTTCCTCCCTCATGAGCACCTTATAAATACCCGAGACTCTACCCTCCCCTTCATCCCTCCCAGAGACTATTCTGTCTAGGATCCCCATTGGCGGGAGGCGCGGGAAAGATGGGACCTGTCTACGAACAAAGTCCCGCAACTGTAGGTATCTAAAATCATTTCCCCTTACCACCCCAAATTTCTCCTCCAAGCTCCTCAAACTCGCGAAGCTCCCTTCCAGGAACATATCACCCACCCTTCCCGCCCCTGCTCGCCGCCATACTCGGAACCCCCCATCCATACTGCCGGGGGCAAACCGATGGTTGTCGCAGATTGGCGCCCAGACAGACGCCCCCATCTCCCCCACATGCCTCCTCCACTGGCCCCATATCCGCAGGGTCGCCACCACTACCGGGCTGGTGGTGTACTTGGCCGGCGGCAGCGGTAGAGGAGCCGTGACCAGGGCTTCCAAACTGGAGCCCCTGCACGAAGCCGCCTCCACCCGCTCCCAAATAGACCCCGTACCCACCATCCACTTCCTTATCATAGCGATGTTGGCCGCCCAGTAATAATTGACCAGACTCGGCAAAGCCAGCCCTCCCTCGCTGCGGTTCCTCTCCAACATCGCCTTCTTTACCCGCGGAGACTTTCCCGCCCAGACAAAGCTCATGATCAGCCCGTTAACTCTTTTGAAGAAGGACTGTGGGATAAAGATCGGGAGGCACTGAAAAATAAACAAAAATCGAGGGAGGATTGTCATCTTTACAGTCTGCACCCTCCCTGCCAGCGACAGCGGGAGTGCATCCCATCTCCGAAACTCTCCCTTCATTTGCTCCACCACCCTGGCCAAATTTAACTTACACCCTGGCCAAATTTAACTTAGTATTTTAAATTTATAATAAAAAAATATTGGGCCATGTTTGCACCCAAGGTCCCACAGAAATTGTGAGGCAACCAGTTGAGGTGACATGGATTTGTTTAGAACTACGTTCCTATAAAATCATAGCACACAAAGCGCAACATTGAGTCATAGGGCACGATCCGATGGTCATGCTGCGCCTGAAAAGCATTTCACCGCTGCACAGCGTGGCTGATAAAAGCCGAAAGACCCCGCTGCCGGGATCTTCCCGGCTCGCCACACCTTGCAAGATGCAATGCGATATCGCGGGACTTTGCGATGTGAATCCCTCACTCTAATGTGCAGGTTCCAGAGGTACCTGAGACTTTGGAATTCATCCACTTCACCTCAGAGACCTCGGGCGAATGCCATTCAGTACTGGCCCCCACAGATGACACTTGTGGGGGTCTCCCAGGGAATTGGAGACCCCCAGCTGCATGCCCTTTGCCAGCTTAGCACCTTGGCAGTGCCCCAAGTCACCAAGCTGGCATTCTTCCGCATGTGCGATTGGGCCGGACATGCCCGGTGTGGGTGTTGGGATGGGTGTGGGGGGGCCGGGTACCCTCCCATTCCCATGCGTTCGGGTTGGGAGGGAGGTTGGGGATTGTTTTGGGGGTCTCAGAAAGTGGCGTCCCGAGTTCTCACTGCATGAGGGAGTTCCGGTGTGTGGAGCTCCCCACTGTACAAAACAGGGCTATGTGCGGCCTCGGCTGCGCATTTCCCGTTCAGACACCTTATACAATGCGAGTCGTGTTGAATAGCCATGTGTTTCTTGGCACTGCAAGTGCGGGGAAATTCGCGGCTAAATGCGCACGCTAGGGGACTTTGTTCCCTTTTGGAAGAATCGCATCCATAATCAAGGAAAAACCAGATCCATTCCATCCCCTCAACCACCATACAGACCTAATGCATTTAGGACAAGAGCCCAAATGCAACCAGGAACAATATCCAAGAATGAAACTCCCACATATCATTGAGTGAAATTTTAAAATACCTCCAGACAAGGTTACCATTACAAGATCTGGGTATACCAGCAGATTACCTTTACACTTTAAGACTCGCTGATTTATCAGTTCTCTACACTTATGTAATGGTGACGAAACATGAACATGTATTGTAAATAGTTATACTTATTTGAAACATGGAGACAGTATCCTTACGAAGAAAGAGGGGCATTGCAATATGCCTTTAAAGGATAGCAGTACAACATCACGTGAAAGGAAATGTGTCAGGCGATCCAGTCTTAGTTTCAATTTTGCTTTTGAACAAAGCACCGACACATGGATCTGCTGCTGATGTCTTCAAGCTTCCTATCTCTGTATAAATGTTCCCAGGTGCTTAGTCTAAGTAAATAAACCTGTTTTCACAATCCCTCGTGAGTGATTGGTGTCCAGATCAATATAATGAAGGACAGCAAAAATATTGATGCTACATCTCAGGAGTAAGAAATAAGGAGACAGTCAGGGATATAGCTATGCCACCTCACAAAAGCATTGCAGATCTGTTGAGTTGAATTGTAAAATAATAATTTAAACAGAAGATAATTTTGTGGATTACAATTAATGCTTTTGGCATCAATGGGAATCTGCGATCGCCTCTCCAATTCTGCTTTCTTCCCCTCTGAATCATTGCCCATAATATCTCTTCAGCAATGAATGCAGTCTGCAACATCCTCAATCTGATTAATTTTAGCGTGCGATACACTAAAGTCCAAACATGCAGATGCTTTTAGTTAGGTCTGACTTTTGTTAAAGTTTCAAAATTCATTCCAAAGCTATACAAGTTTCTAGTTGTGGCTAAACCTATTCCTAAAGATTAACCAAATATGTTATTAACTGAAATTAACTTATCAATATTTTTGGTCAGTGTGGGAAATATTGAAGATGATCTGACTGAACATTTTGCTCCCCAGAAAAAGCATGATTCCCCATTCACCTTTTATGTCTCCTTCCCATTTAAAGAAAGAAAGGCTGAGAGAAACCCAGCACCTGAAACCTGTATTCAATTTTCTAAAATTATTGTCGCTTGTTCTGATCTTCCAATATAAGGTGAAATGACTTTGTGATTGACATGCTGGACTGCAGTGGCATAGAAATAAAAAAGATTACTTTAAATTCCATTCAGCTAACTTTCCAGTTCAATAATTCAAGAAGTAAATGGTTTTGGATTGTGATTTGTGCAACAGCTACTTCTCTTGAGGGTGAGGGTTATTGATTCAGAGGAAAAAGATTGTCAGGCATGAAGCTTTAGATTCTATAGATCAATTTGATATAAGTAACTAAAAGTAGATGGCGACCAAATGATTCTGCAGTCATGATTATTTGTACTGATAGCTCGAACTTGTGATTTGTAAAAAAAAGTATGGAATGGATCTGCTTCATAATACATTTTAAATCAGGGAGCATATTGCAGCAATGACACAAAGCACTGCCATCTGAAAACAAAAAAGGTATAAATATTGATCAGAGATTTTATGACATTTCTGTGCTTGAATGTTTTAGCACTGATGAATGTTTCCATTTTATTTCAATAAATCTAAGTTAAATCACGTTCTGTAGTATAGTTTTTTCCTTAAATTCTGCCTTTTAGTATTCATCATTAGGTATTTGAATTTTTTTGGTCTTAAGTATTTGAAAGGAAATAGTAAAAACAGGTAAACTATCAATCTCAGTTAACTGTTGCATATTTTAAGAGCACTGGTGTTAATTTGCTTGATTTATTCTTGTTCAATTTTGTAAACATTTACACTAAGAGACCAATATCAAGAGCAAATTTTAGGACATCAAAAAATCCTGCAGGGGATTCTTTTGTCTGTAACATTCTGCCTCATATTAAACAACATAGTACATGACCCACAAAGGCAGCTTAACCTTTATGGCTTTACAAAATGCAGATGCTCTGGATATTAACGCTGACTTTAATGGCAATATTATTTTTCTACTTTAAATTCACTGGAACAAACCAGAATCATTTAACTTCTGTCATCCATGTTCTTTTTATTATCTGTATTGTTTGAGCAACTGCTGAGCAAACAAGCAGCAGCAGCCTGATTCACTCAAATTTGCTTACACTGGCATGTCACTTGATCCCACTGACCGAGAGTTCCTGTCGATTTACATCTAATTATGGCACTAATTGATTTGTTAGGCAACAAACAAATTTGGCATCAGCTTTTCATGAGTTACAATCCATAATTAATTGGACAATGCATTTGTTAATATTTGAACTTTTGTCATCCCTATTCATTGGTGTTCATCTATTGCTCAATCGCCTATTGGCAAAATTACCTGTGCTCTTAAAGCCAGGAGTTCGTGAGTAACAGCTTGCTTTTTGCTGTAAGGCAAAATAAGATCAGAAAAATATTTAATTCCATGCTGAACTCAGGGGTGTGTGTCTATTAGATAAGACATGAAATAATTAATTTTTCGTTAAAAAATATTTAATTATGTTTTGAAATCAGTGTGTTAATACAATTGTCTGCAGTGGGTGGCACGGTGGCACAGTGGTTAGCACTGCTGCCTCACAGCGGCAGGAACCGGGTTCGAATCCGACCTTGGGTGACTGTGTGGAGTTTGCACGTTCTCCCATGTCTGCGTGGGTTTCCTCCGGGTGCTCTGGTTTCCTCCCACAATCCAAAGATATGCAGGGTAGGTGGATTGGCCATGCTAAATTGCCTCTTAGTGTCCAAATGTTAGCTGGGGTTAGGGGATAGGGTGGGGCAGTGGGCTCTTACAAAGGATCGGTAGCAGACCCGATGCCCCTTCTTCAATGTAGGGATTCTATTATTCTATGACATTATATAATCATAGCAACATGCCATGTATCAGGATAGGAAAAGATCATTTGAACAATCAAGTCTGCCCTGGTGCGGGCAGCATGGTGGCACAGTGGCTAACATTGCTATCTCATAGCGCCAAGGTCCCAGGTTCGATCACGGCTCTGGGTCACTGTCCGTGTGGAGTTTGCACATTCTCCCCCTGTTTGTCTGGCTTTTTCCATTGCAACCCAAAAGATGTGCAGGGTAGGTGGATTGGCCACGCTAAATTGCCCATTAATTGGAAAAAATGATTTGGGTACTCTAAATTTTCTTTAAAAAAAAGTCTGCACTGGTCTTTTTTCCCCCATTGGTCACCTGATCAAATCCAGGCACATCCTCACTTTCCATACTCTTTAATATTTCTCTTGCAGCTTGGCTCAGTTGGTAATACTGTTGCCTGCGCGTCAGTGGATCAAAGGTTCACGATGCACTACAGATATGAGTAGAAAATCTAGACGAACACTTCATTGTTGGAGGGGCTATCCTTTGGATGAGAAAACACATCATCTACCCACAGAATGGCCTCTTCTCTACTGTAGATTTTTATGACGCTATGATTCTTAGGTGAATGCAAAATATTGCATGATACAATATCAAGAAGAGCAGGGAATTTTCCTCGTAAGCTCCCAGTACTCTTCCCCACACCCCGCCCCAACCAACATCATGAAAAGCACATAAACTGGTCAGTTGTTTGATATTTGTGTATGTAAATTGGCTACCACAAATGCCGACATATCATCTGTGTCCTTCAACAATAATTAATTGGCCGTGAACATCCTGCGGATGTGAACATTGCTATGTAAACACAAGTTCCTTATTTAAAAGAAATTTATTTCCCTTAATAAGAAAATATGAACCCCATTTCAGCAGAGGTTTTTATTGAAGAATCCCATATTCTAATCACCATCTATGTGAAGAAATGTTTTCTAACTTCATTTCCACTTTGTCGTAATATCATATTTTTTGCCTTAAAATTCTGTTCTCTTGTCACTGTCTCATTGATAGATAGAAATTAAACTTTCAATATTTTGAAGACCCTCAATCTTTTTAGTTCCAGTTAAACCCTCTAACTTCTCAAGTTTTCCTTCATAACAAATTCCTAATGTCTGGTGAAGGTACATTTTATTTCCTGCTCACTTTTGTATGCTTCCTCCAATTGGGAGCAGAAAACTGTCAAACTATAAATGTAAATGAGGTTATTTGCAAGTTTAATCTTATTCCTTTTTACTCATTATTGCTTTCCTTTTTATGTGCCTGTTGATATCATTTTAAATGTTTTATTTTTTATGGCCTTATCTATTGGTGAGCCTCCTATAATAGAATATGGGTGGAATTTTCCAATCTGTGCCCAGAATGCTGGTTGAGGTGGGAAAAGCGATGTTCAGTCCTCCAGCTGCACACCCAGTTTTTCTCTCCAGATAATCTGGCACACTGTGCGCAAAATATCTGGAGGTGTTGCCTACGTGGTCATGGTGGCGAGCCCTGATAGAACCGGTAATACTGGCTCCACAGAGATCCAGATGGCGCCCCGATCTGTGCTTAAAGAATGCACTCCCCATGGATCCGTGGAACAATCATCTCCCCCACACGCACTGGGGCAACCCCCCACTCCGGTTTCAGGTACTTTTCCCGGCCCCAAATTCCAACAAGCACAGGAGCAACACACTCATCATGGGCATGAGGATCCACCCGCCCTGAAGTACCGGGACAACCCCCCTGATACAAATAAGGGCAACCACCCCCAATGGAGATCCCCATAGGGCCGCCCGCAGTACTATGCTGGCAGTGGCACATTGGCAGTACCGGGGCCAATGGCAGGGTACCGGAAGCAGTGTCGGGGCACTGCGCGGGGATGTAGCTCTCCCCCGGGGGGGCTATGCCTACATGTGTGCGCCCGGTGGATGCCCCTCAGCTGCTTCATGTCTTTAAAAAGCAGTTATAAACCAATGTGACGTCGCGTTAGCACAGCGCATTTTAAAATATGCGGTGATGAAGTGGCGGGGAAGCACGCTAATGATATCAACGTTTATTTAAATATATCGAATGAAAGGGTGGAGCCTTGTTACATCACTCGCCAGCGAAAATCACGTTTTCCGATTCTCATGTGATTTTCTACCTGCATCACTGTTTGTGCTCCAGGGGGATGTGAGTGTAAATTTGCACCAAATGCATCTGTGTACCAAGGCTTCTTTACCCTTTCCATACTCTTACAATTAATGGGACACTTCCATTCTCTATTCTTTCAAACTGAGCTTTTCAGATTGCCTCGGCCATGTGGCCGCTTTTCCAGCCCCATTACATCCCAACGCAAATCCCTCATGGTTGGAAATCCTCGCCAGAGGACCATAACGGGATTTGAGATGGGGAGATCTCAGAATGACGCAATCAGGTTCACATCCCATGACCATATATTTTAATATATTTAAATATATTAAATCGACTTAATGCTAAATCTTCCGGGAACACCAGGTGCTCCCATCCGCCAGTGTGGCATAACGCTGGCAGAAATCACTTCTGGTTTCTACATCCAGAATGATGACTACATCCGGTGCTCGGAATCCAGTATAGGCCTTGGGTGGTCAGGACATGGCAGGGGTGATGCCAGCGATCTATGGGCAGAGGTGGTGTTGATGCCAGTGATTCTCATGGGGTGGAGGTTTGATGTAAATGAACCTTTTGGGGGTGCGTTGATGCCAGCAATCCTTGGGTGGGGGCGTTGATGCCAGTGATCATTGATATTGAGGGTGCCGATGCCTGTGTGTGGGGGAGGGCAGCCTTTAACTTCATTTTGAGATCAGGGCGACCTTTAATAAGGTGCCCTGATCTCTGTGGAGTAGGACTACCGGCACCTTTAGGCCGGGCCCCTTACAATGACTAAACACCCCCCTCTTCTAAAAATAGGCAAAGTATGGGATGGTCTGAATGGAAATTCTGCCTGTTTCTCTAAGGGGAGCATGCCAGTTTCCAGTCAGAACCCGACACGTTGCTATTTTTTGGCACAATTCCACCCACTATTTGCCATCCTGCGAATTTATATTGGCCCCTATCATCCATCGTAATCCTGGTTATAGTTTCCCATAATTTCAAATTGATACCATCAACAAATTTGGACAATTGTGATTCCTTAATTGCTATTTTATGTTCATTTTTGCATGTGCAGAGTAAATAATGGCAACCTCAAAACACGCCCTGTGGAACATTATTTACCTTGTACGGGACCCACCCAAGGTCAACGGACCGTTGTAATGGTTTGTTAAGCTATCCACCCCACTCATGATGATTCCCACCATGGGATCGGAAAATACTAATCTTAACCCCATGGGCGGGATTCTCCGTCCCACAAGGCCCGTTTTTCAGTGCGGCACACCCCCGCCATCAGCAGGATGGTCCATTCCCGCTGTCGGCCAATGGGATTTCCAATTGTGGCCACCCCACACCGTCAGGAAACCCCACAGCGGAGGATCTTGCCATCGGAGAATCCCGCTAGATATCTTTCCAGCCGTATAAACTTCCCTTTGCCTCTACGTTTTGCTCACTAGTCATTTCTCCATCTATGTGTCCTATGTGAGGATCAAAACTAGGAGTTTATGCTCAAAATATATTTTCGGGCATCGATCTTTCTACACAGATTTAATTTAGCAACAGCCTTTTATAATGGTTAAGCTGCTGAGCAACTGCTTTTCATCATGTACAGCAACAGAAATCATCCCTCTTTCAATGATTTGTAACAGTCTTTTTCTGCTGTGGGGCATCTTTAATGCGAATTATCCTGATCCATTTTAAAACCCTTCTGTGCTTTTGACCCTGTCCTCCCTCCCAAGCAATTTGTGCCCCAGGTTTCCTTAACCTTTGTCTTCTAAAGTGCAGATTTATGTGCTGAGACCCCCAGGTTGTATCCTGGATAAATCAAAAAATTCTGTGGCTAAAACACAAAACATTCATTTCAAAAGACATATATGTACCCTTTGCACAGTTACTTCTCCATGCGTGAATGGGATATTCGGGTTTTAAAAGCAGGAGGCCAATGACATGTCATATTGCGCAACAGTTAAATTTCTGAAGAATGGATTAAAACGAGGCAGCAATGAAAGTTTGCTCTTGCTTTATTCTTTGGGCTATGTGAATGTGTGAGTTACTTTGGCTACTGCTCGGTATTTTATCACTATTTTTTTCATTGTTAGACCGTACATTGATAATGCCTCCATTTTGGTCTACAGAGACTCTTATGGATTCAAGATGGGCGACTGCCGAATTGGGATGGACTGCATACCCAGAATCAGGGGTAAGGACAATTTACGCAATAGATTATTGACTAACCCAATTAAAACAGTAAAACAACTTTGAAGAGCTTTCAGTGCTTTGAGGTAATTACTGAGGCTGACATTCTGGTGCAGTAATGAGGGAATCAAAACAGAAAATGCTGGAAATACTCAGCAGATCAAGCAATGTTGTGAACAGAGAAACAGAGTTAACATTTCAGGTCAGTGACCTAATGTTACAGTACTAACAGAATTGCGTATTGATGGAGCTGTTACCCTTCAGATGAGATGTTCAACTCTGGCTCTGTCCATTAAAATTGTTAAAGATATTTTAACACTGTATAAAGAATATTAAGAATTGTATCCTCTGCAACTGATATTGTTTAAAAACGACCATCTGCACATTCACCTCTTTGCTGTTTGTGGTACGCTGCAGATGGAGGATCGCTGCTGCTTCTCACTATATTACAGTATTTATTGCACTACTAAAGTAATTAACTACGTGAAACATTTTGGAATACTTCAACATGATGCAATGCAAAATTTTGAAAAACGAGTGTAGTTACCGCGAAATCTTTGTTGACCAGTTAAAGTCTGTTGAATCAGTGGTACAGGAAGAGTCGTGAGCAGTCATTTTCATGGATCCAAGCCCAAGTGTATTGGGCAAGGGGGAATAAACTGCTGTAATCGAACCTACTCAATTTTCCACTACTTAAATTCATTTGAGGATTAAAATTGAATAAATTACCTTACAGACCTATGTTTCAACCTAGCTGAATTTCTGAAATTCAGTCTGCCCATACAATACAGTGCACCTGGGCGTGGATCCAAGAACATTTCCATTTTATCTATAATTGGTAATGGATAATTATGAAAAATCTTTTATAAATCTTCCAATTATATGCCAAATATTGCAAGTGCTATTGTTTGCACAGCTTCAGAGTACAAATTCAGTCCAAGATCCCCAACATTTGAATAAGAATGGACAATTACAAACTGACATGGAATCTTATGCAGACAGAAAACAACTTGGACTTAACTAGTCAATGTCAAGTAACAAATCAAATATGCCAACATATGTCAGTAAAAATGGTTAAAAAAAGGGCTATAGCAATTAATTGAAAGGATTGTTTGCAAGCGTGGAAATTAATTAGAAGGAATATTAAGTACAACCAAACCCTGATACATAACTAATTTACCATCTTAGAAATCCTGCCTAAGTCAGGGTCACATTTGAATTAAGACTCCGCTAAACTACAAGCGAAATAAATCGATGATGAGTACTACACAGAACATTTTCTCTGTCAGTAGCAATCTGAGGAGGAATATTTGAACAGCTGTGAAACTTCTGAACAGAAGAAAAAGATTGGTCAATGAGTGAAAATATCATTAATCTTTACATGCCCTTTCATCATTCAGTATGAGAAAGATTATGGACAAGTTTAATTTCTGTATTGAAAACCAGGTGCAATTCACACGTGTCAAGCATGTATTTTCCCACCATTTGCATCATATGACTCTTTTATATCTAACGTACATGGACAGTATTTCCATGGAGTAAAACAAAACATTCTTGTCTTGAGCAAAGTCTGAGTTTCACTTTATTTTTGCTTTTAATAAATATTTTTCAAATGTAAAAAAAAAACACTCTTTTATATGAAAGCCCCACAGGGACAGTGTTTGGATAAGATAAATGCACCAAGGCGCCTGTCTCAATTATATTTATCTTTGCCTAATCTATGTTCGCAAATTAGTAAGTGACTCTTCAATTTAAATATGCGTACAAACATTCCTATGAAACAGATTGTGGTTGCCAACCTTTTCAAAAGCTTACAGCATTAAGTAATTACTGTAACCACACAAGTTACTTCTTAAGATGTGTTTGCAATCGTTCTGAAAGATAAACAGAAGAATGTATGAAGTGGAACAAGAAGAAGCAGTTTAGCCTGTTAATTATACTTCATCCAGTTACAAATATTTTAGTAGCATTGCATGCTGTGCCCTCTTCCTTTTCCAATGCCCTGTCCAAAGCTCAGATTGGAGTCAGTTTTACAATGTCTCTCTACTCCAAAGTCATTTTCTTTTTAGACAAATGTAATTAGCTGTGCGACCACAGTGACAATTATTTAATTTAAAAGGCCTCACCAAGCAAAAAAAATAAATGTAATTAGAATCTCTGAAGTTGCTTTGGTGATTAGAAATAAATAAATTAATTTGCAATTTGTGCTTGAACAGTGGTTCTGCATATTGTAAGCTACAGTGGTGTTCAATATGCCGAACAAAAATATCAGCCACACCTTTAAAAAAATATCCCACTGTCAACAAATTTTAGTCCAGGCTCCTGAGAGAGGCCTGGCTAATTTAAAAGAAAAAAGCGGCCTTGAGTATTTTCCAGGCCTAGGCTTGATGGGACCTATGACATTTAACAGCTATTAACTACTTAGTAAATCTAGCAGCCTAGACATCAATAATCACATTTTAGAAAACAAATCTTCACAGTTATTTTAGTTTGCCCATACCAGCAGCCTCAAATGTCAACCTGTGTTCCGGGAAGTCAATCAGTAAAGGTTTAGCACTGGGCTAAATCGCTGGCTTTGAAAGCAGACCAAGGCAGGCCAGCAGCACGGTTCAATTTCTGTATCAGCCTCCCTGAACAGGCGCCAGAATGTGGCAACTAGAGGCTTTTCACAGTAACTTCATTTGAAGCCTACTTGTGACAATAAGCGATTTTCATTTCCATAAAGATTACACAATTTGCACCGTGAATTGTCTTGTTAATGTAACATTTCTATTCACACAAAGTTGTGAATTCAAAATGTTACAAAAGTTGATTAGGAGGTACATTAAATATTATGTTGGGTACTAGTTGAAAAGCAGTATATCGCGGATGCTGGAAATCTGAATTAAAAGAATAAAATGCTGGAAATACTCAGTAGGTTACATAACATCTGCGGAGGGAGAAATAGTGAACATTTCAGGTCGGGGCGTGATTCTCCGCTCCCCACGCCAGGTGGGAGAATCGCAGGCGGGACCCCCGACAAATTTCACACACCCTGGCGCCCCCCGCGATCCCCCTCCCCCGGGCTCGGAAGAATCGCCGCTCGCCGTTTTTCACGGGATTTTCTACCCCTGTTTTCGGCAGGCAGGAATAGTGGCAAGGGCAGAGAATAGTGGGGAGCTTTTATGTACTAATGGGAACCCCATTAAAATACATTGCCACATACTTATCGGGCCTCCTTGCTGTATCATCCCCCACGTAAGGAATGTACTGGGTGACATCACCTCGGTGGGGTTTAACAACATGTTCTGTAAAACGGGAAACTGGCAAACAGAACCTGCCGGGGCGCACAGGTAAGTACAGTCCCCAGGTGGAAGAGGCACATGCCTGGCAGCACCCTGGCACTGCATTCGGCACTACGGCGGGGGAGGTGCCTTCGTGGGCAAGGTGCCGAGTGTTATGTGGTGTGGGGGGATCAGTGGTTATGGGATGAGTCCGTATTTTCCTTTTACATTGGGGCATCCTTAGAGCCACTGTCGCTGGTGGGGCTGGCTCTAAATGAGTCCATCCCACCAGCATGACGTGTGGGAACCACCTCCTGGCTTTTCTTTGGCAAAGTGTTTGAAAGTTTGGCAGGAAAAGCCAGCAGTGCAAACGATGGGCTGCACACCACTTCCCTCAAATGGGTTCGCACTTTGCCAAAAAAAAGTCCCGATTCCGCTAAAGTCAGCCGAGATTTGAATGGCTTGCCACGTGCTCCACGGGGGAACCCACCCGGAAAATCCTGGCCGACAGTCTGAAATTGTTGAACTCAGTGTTGTCTGGAAAACTGGAAAATGCCTCATTGAAAGATGAGGTGCTGTTGCTCAATATATTATTTGGGCTTCACCATAAGGCCAGTAATTGGGTTGCATGTTTGATAATATTTAATTAAAGCAGAATGGAATTGAAACATGTATCATAAAGTTTTGATCATATGTATATGAATGCTGCAAGCAACTGCAGCAGCAACAAAAGGATTATTTTAAATGATTGAGAATGTGTAATTCCATCACTTCAAGACAGTTTGAATTTTCACTTCCAATTCAACTATTTTATAGTTAATGTAACGTTAACATTAGAAACATAATATTTGTACAATGATAGTGTTTATTTTACTGTCACAACAAATATTCTTTGTTTTCTTTGTTCAGTGGGAAGAAGTAAGTGGATATGATGATGCAATAAATCCTATTCGCACATACCAGGTCTGTAATGTGAAGGAGGCAAACCAGAATAATTGGCTTCGAACTACTTACATTGCCCGTAAAGATGTTCAGAGAGTATATGTGGAGATGAAATTCACTGTGCGGGACTGCAACAGCATACCAAATATCCCAGGTTCTTGTAAGGAAACCTTTAATTTATTTTACTACGAATCTGACACAGACTCGGCAACAGCATCTACTCCATCCTGGATGGAGAACCCTTATGTGAAGGTGGACACCATTGCACCAGATGAGAGTTTTTCCAAACTGGAGTCTGGGAGAGTCAACACGAAGATTAGAAGCTTTGGTCCATTGTCCAAGAATGGATTCTATCTCGCGTTTCAGGATCTGGGATCATGCATGTCACTCATTTCTCTGCGTGTTTTCTACAAGAAATGCCCAGCCGTGATTGCAAATTTTGCAGTTTTTCCAGAAACAGTGACTGGGGCAGAACCTACATCACTTGTCATTGCTCCTGGTACCTGTCTCAATAATGCGATTGAACTATCTGTCCCCCTGAAGCTATATTGTAACGGTGATGGGGAGTGGATGGTACCTGTTGGAGCTTGTACCTGTGCTCCTGGATATGAAACTGCTGAAAAGGAAACTGCTTGCCAAGGTAGGAACATGTTCAAGTGATTCTGGTATTTTAGCCTCTTTTCACTTAAATGTTTTAGAGATTTCCTATTTCATGAAAGCTTTAGTTACTTAAGTCTAATTTTTGGAATATTTTCCAGTGTGTTTTTTTCAATTCTCAATACAATCACATAACTTAATACTCTGATGGAAATTTGATAAATCTCTGGAGATATAAATATTGGGCAGATTCTTGTGCTCTCCCCTCCGGTGAGTTTGGTGGTGTGGCATGTGATTGCGTGGGAGGGTGATGGATGGGGACCCTGGCTTCTTCACCTCCATCGGTTAATTCCGAGACATGAAGGCCTTTGGATAATCCTATCACTCCATTGGAAATTGAAATCCTTAAGTTGGAAACTAATGCACACTTAAGGGCTTCAACCTGCTGCCACTATTATTAACACCATGGTGGGTGGAAGGCTCGTTACGCAGGGAACAGGATAAACAGGCATGGGGCTATATTCTCCGAGTTTCGTGCCGAAATCACATTCGGCGTGGGGGCGGGGAATGGGCATTCACGGGGGAATCGTTGCCGGCACCACTCCTGCGGTTTTCAAGTCCCCGGAGAATTGCTCACGAATCGCGCGCGTGTGGTCTACTCGGCGCGAGTTGGGGGCCATTGACAGAGACCGTTGGGCACCTTGATTGGCGGCTGCGGACTCAGGGGGGCGGGGGGATCCTTCACCGGGATGGGGGAGCCTCCTGGATGGCCAGGCAAGTGATTGGGCAGCACAGATCCGCGGGCGCGTGCGATATCGGGGTGACCTATTTCTTCTATTCCGGTCTGCGGTGCAAGTTCGCCATGTCGCACGGGGCGCCATGTCCCAACCGGAAGTGCCGAGCCCCGTATCTGCAGCCAGAGCTGCGAGAAGCACTCCGGGGCCTTGCAAGCCCTCAAGACGCTGGCGTGAGGTCGTAGCCCCATTTCTGGAGAATCGAGCCCATGTTTGGTTGAGGGCTCTCAACGCCCTTGTTATCAAGTGACCAGGTTAAAAGGAAATAGCCACTGAGACCCACATCCAGCCTTTTCTCCCTCCGCCATGACCCCCCCCCCCCCCCCTCTCCCTGCCATAACTCATTTGTCATTGGATAGGTGTAGCACCAGAAGTAGCCATCAACTCCCTGGTGGTGCTACTGAGTCGGCCAATCAGAGATGGGAGGGACATCGCTACAGGAATTCTTGATCTGAGGGAAAGGCTCTTTGTTGGCCTGTCAAGTGCCTGAGTGGCACAAGATGTGGCAGGTCTACCTGAAAAGATGGTGATATGGGGTCTCACCAGCTCTCCAACTGCCAGCCAAGACCTCCATTGCCTCCAGAAGATTGTTTCGTCCAGGTTCCTCAAATGGAATAATTAGAAACTAGGTCTAGCTGTTAAGTTGTCCTAGGATTTTCTGTACCATGTACATCTTGGTCTTGCAGCAGGTGATGATGGTTTATTCTACATGTCGGACCCAAATGAAGCCAAACACTATCTGTTAGTTATGGGTCTCACTTGAATGGACTTTATCAAGATGCAATATGCTAAACTGCCCTTAGTGCCCAAAAAGGTACGGTAAGGTTAGGTGGGGTTACGGGGATAGGGTGCAAGTGTGGGGATAGGGTGGAGGTGTGGGCTTAGGTAGGGTGCTCTTTCCAAGGGCCGGTGCAGACTTGATGGGCCGAATGGCCTCCTTCTGCACTGTAAATTCTGAGATTCTGTGATGTGCAACAAAATGTTCACATCAACTTTATGTTCTATCTTTTTCAGCTAGTAAACCCTTTGGGTTTCATTAATTATTACCTATCTTCTTTCATTTCCTCTCCTTGGTGAATCGTGGGGCTAAGTCATTGGTAAGACTTTGTTTAAGTGCCCAAGCACTGAAAAATGCTGGGTGGGATTCCCCGGCTTCCCAGCAGCGTGTTTCTCGGTGGTGCACCATTCGCTTGTGGCGGGATTCAATGCTCGTGCCACTGTGATTGGGAATTCCCATTGAAGCCATCCCAGGCCACCGGGAAACTCGTGGGAGGTCGTGCTCTGCTGGCAGGACCAGAGGATCCCACTTCCAGTGAAAGGCCAGAGAACACAGGCTGCTGGTTCATAAAACCTGGGACATACCAGAATAATTGGCACCATAGGAATGTAATGCCCGGGATCAGAGCTACTGATGCAGCGGATACGATCAAATCATTATTTTGACATTCTGGTTAATTTAATTATGAATGTGACAGTGTATAGGTTTTGTAGAAATTTTTCACAGAACACAAGATAAGTCACAATAGGCCAAGATAGGGTAGGATGTTCATGTTCTAATAAAATGAATGTGCAGGAATCTTTCCCATTCCAGGTTTTCTTGTGTTCCTTTCTCAAAGCTGGCTGCAGCTTTTTCACCAATTGTTTCAATAGAATCTATTGATAAAATGGAAAGGAAAATCTGTCAGAAAACTGGTTTAGACTTCAGTGGGAAGGTTATTAACTGGTTGTGCAGTCCTTTGGAACCTAAATTATGCTGAAAATTGAGAATGCTCTTGTTTCGAAAGGACTCTGCAAGTGATGAATGAGATTTGTTATGTGCATGTATTTGATGGATGCAGCTTCTACAGCCTAAGAGGTTTCGGCCTAGCTTTGCATTCGGAACACCTGCCACAACAAAATAAAATGATAATTACCAGGATGTAAAAATGCATGTTATGGTTTTTGGTAGGGAAATTAAATTTTCCAACTAGTTCTGACCCATATGAGAAATACACTCGATCAAAAAAGGCCATTGAGCCCACCAGGTCTGTTTCCTCCATAGGCCCTATAAAGTTCATTCTGACTTGAACTTCACCCAGTCCAGTCAGTCTCCTGAGGAAGACAACAAAAGTAAATATCCAAGAAGATAAATCTGTATTAAGTTTTCCCTGATTCTCAAAAGCTAATTGAGTAAAACTCCAAAACATTAGGTCAGTTTTACTTCCTCACTCACCCAAAATGCGTCATTGGATTTTCAAAGTAAGGTGTCCTAAATTGTGCACACGAGTTCCAAATATGCTCTTAATAGTCAGTGAATCTGGCTTAAATAACACGTCTTGATACTGGAGGTCCTTAAGATGCAGCCCATTATCTGTTTAGCCATTTTTCAACCTCACATTGCTTTCATGCTTTCAGTGAATTGTGGAAAGTCAAGTTCAACCATTGTGCACGCTCAATTCTTACAATGCGTGTACTTTATGTTACTTTTCCAAAGAAGTACATGGATTACTTCTGATCCCATTGTGTATGCCATTTCGAATACATTCAAACTTCCTTTCACTAGGTTTTGCCGATATAATTTGGTGTCATCAGCAAATTTTAGAAATCCATTCTATAATAAACGTATCTAATGGAACACATTTGAATTAAAACACAAATTAAAATTCCAGGTGATTAACCGTCAGAGCTGATCCCGTTCCAGCATTAGTTTAACTGGAATTGCACAGGAAACCACCTGTGGGTGGGATTTTACAGCCTTTCCTGAAGGTGACCCCTGTGGTGTGTTCCCCGGCAATGGGGTGGGGGAGCCATGCAAACCATTGCCATTGCCTTAATTGGAACCGGACAATCCCTCCAATGGCGATCCACGTCCGCTGCCAGAAAACATGCCGTTTTGGGAAGGAGGGTGTGGCTGGGCCGAAAATCCTGGCCTATGATTGTAAGAGGAGCTTCCATTCAACTTCTAATTAAGTTATTGGTAGAAGATTTTGCTCTCCCAAAGGTTTTGGGCCTAAATGTATTATTGTTCTATGTGTTAACATTACTTTATCTATTTCTTACGAATGTCAAAAATAGGATATCTTCTTGGAGGTGCTGAGCAAGCACAGAATCGCCTCAATTGAAGAATCAATTCTTACAGTTTATACTTATTTTACTTCCACAAAAAGGACTTGGTTTTCATCCTTGATGAGAATTGAGAAAATGCCTGGCTTGGCCTATTCACTAAAGGAGAAAATATCCACAAAGAATAGATTTTCAATGTCACAGAGGAAAGTGTGTGGACTGCAGTCTGGCCAGTGGAGCTGGAGGAAGGACTGGAAGCAGCTCCAGGGGTGGTTAGGTGACTAGGCGGACTGTATAAAAGATTCATTTCAGTGCTGTGGAACTTTGTCCTATTTAGATTTAACACAGAAAAGCCATCCAGACCTCATTCCTCATATCCCCTCACCCCCCCTCCCACACACTTGCTATGCTCCATCCATGCCACCTAAAGCCCCCATTCAGCCCCTATGGCCTCTCATGCATCCTCTGATGAAACTGCAAACAGTTGAAACCTCTTAATCTTGTGTAAATAAACAAGCAATGTTTTCTCTGGGACTTAGGTTTTTAACAAACTATTCAAGTTTGGGCTCTCCACCAAGCCTCATTATGAATGCTTGGCTGAGTTCCCAGCCATCCACTTGATTACTACAACAGCGAAACCCCTAAGGGAAAAAAGCTTTCATTGACAGCTCAGGTTCTCTGATCTCTGCTGTCATTTTCACAATGCTTACACAAATTAAGAGATTTCAGGTGCTTGCAGTTTCAGCTATTGTAGCTTTAAAGGTTTTGATGATTAGCATTTGTAAAGTATCCTGTAATAAAGGATTTTTTTAAATGTAGTAGAATGTTATGAATTAATGCTTTTTAAAATACGTTTTTTAAACATTCCATTGTCACTCCATTCCATTCCATTCCATGCAGAGGTATTGTGGCAGGGGTAGCATCCCTGCCTCTGGGCCAAAAGGTTTGGGTTAAAATCCCAGTTCAGGACTTGATGACCACAGAAGTTGTGTTCGTAACATGACCAAACAGATGGGTTATTAGCCTGTAAATTCTTCCATTATGCCTGATGACAGGCAGTAAATGGGTGAGATTTTCCTGGTTAGCTGCAATGCAGAATGCAATGGCAAACCACTGCTGTACTTTGCCAAGCATAATCATGGACCAACCCCATCTTAGGGCATGGGACCCGGAGGAGAAGGAGAATTGTCATAATAAGGTTCATTTGTTCTAAACAGTGACTTGTGCATCAGTAGGATTGGAGCTCCACAGCTTGGAATAGGGGGCATGAGAGGCTACAGGGAATTTTTTGAAGGACTTAACTTTGCATGCGTGAATGAGGGCCATAGGGATTGTTTGACGGTCATACATTGGCATGGGGGGGGGGCATCACAGGCCAAATGGGCTGTTTGCGGGTATACCTTGGCAATGGGGGCATGAGGAGGATATTTTGAACTTACCTTTTAAAATTTCTCCTCATACCATATGTATGGTTCAGAAAATCTCTGAGGTTGTTGTAAACCACCACTCACTGAAAACCTGGCCTGACTTCATGAAAATTGCAGAGGATTCAAAATTGCAGTGGAGTCGGTCAGATTGGGAGTGCAGGGTGTGGGCTTTTGAACTGAACTAGCCCACACCTTTAAAAGGCACTCCTGAAAATCAGAAACACCAACGATGCTGGCTGCCATTTTCAAAGAGCTCCTGTGCCAACCCGACTCAGTGAGAACCCAGCTCCGAATGTTTGGAGTTGCAGCACATTGCAGCAGCACTTTTCAGGTTATTTAATTCAGATGACCAAAAAGTCTATTTTTCCTGAAGCAAACAAGATTATTTCTGGCATATCTCTATACTGCAAGTGATAGGCTGGGCAAAACTTTACACTCACTTTCGTGACTTTAGAACACATATCCAATGCAAACTCTGAGACAGACTGTTTTGCCTACCCTGATATAATTTACATAAACCACATCTAATTTTGCAGGTTATCTTTGCAAGAGTGACCATGCTAGAGTTTTTCCACAAGTAATGATCAGTAAATCATGCATCTTAAACTTATTTTCATGTCACCCATGGCCTCTCATGCCCCCTATGTCAAGCCTACGAGCTCCAAGTCCACTGATGCATCAGAAATAGATTGTGACCTAGCATGTGGCCTTTGAAACACAAATAGAGCTTTGTCTTCATCAGCTAGGTGGGGGCTCTCCAGGTCACCATCTAGGCAGTAGGGAGAAAACATCCACCCCAGTTACGATTTCAATAGAAGTCCCCTGGCATTAGGTATCGTGCAATGAGACTAGTAGAAAGAGAGACAATTATACTATTTTTGAAAATGACATGGTGATGTATAGTAGATATAAAGAAAACTTTTGCAGGATAGTCAGAGGTTTCGGTCCCATTGTATAGAGCTTTTTGTGTTGCTTTGTGTAAATCTGTGAGAATGTCAGGGTGGGACATTTCTAGCCAATGAGAAGTAACTGGAAATCCTCTTCATCCGACTTCACCTGTCATACCACTTCTTTGGAATTATTTAGTGCATGGGAATCTGAATATTGCACGGTATAGCAGTTCTTTTGTTGTTTTATTCTTGTTGCCAGACAAAGGACACTGATGAATCTATTATCTTCATTTGAATGCATAATATTCAGCTATTTTTTGCGAAAATAAATGCCTGTTCGTGCAGGTGAGTCATCCAAATATAAATCATATGCTTTCTTGGCACAGTTTTTTTCACTGCTGCATGATATAAATTACATTTAATAAGAAGCCCGGAACATATCAGCTGAAATGGCCACTGAAGAAGTGCTGCTGTGAAACCACAAAACAGGATTTTGTTTGATGATGTGAAAACCAGAGTGTCCTATTAATGCCAAGGCCTTAGTGATGTAAGGCTGCATTTTGCGATCATCGGCTAAGTAATGGTATTGGCCGCTAACCTTGATGAAAACGCTCACAAAAATTTAGCAATCTCTGTGGTACAGATTTCCCCTTTCTCTACAAGGGTCTGAATCAGGTACCAAGTCAAGGGGATCTCAAGGCATCCAAGTTATCAAGCAGGGCAAGCTGCCAATCACAGGAAAGTATACTGACATAGCAAATCGAGAAGTAAAATGCACTGATCTCCTTCAATTCTAATTACATTTTAGAAAAATTGAAGTAAACGATTGGGACATACACTTGAGATTAAAGTAGAAGCTAAAATATCATAACTAAGCTTAAAAAATATGTAATGCGATTCTTTTTTGATCAGTGGAGAGGTTTGGCATTCCACAAATATAAAATTAGTTTTTCTCGTGGGCAGAGGGATTTTTCAGCAATAATTATGAACTTAGTGCACTGTTAGAAACCAATTGTGCTTCATTCAACAAGGTATAACTTTTACAAAGGTTATTATCGTGATATATTAACATAAAATGACATGTTCTCCTAAGTTCACTTGCATTCTGGTGAAATTTCAACAGCTCCAAACTGATAAGAAGAATCACTGATAGCAACTTCTGAATTTCCACGTTTAAGTGTGTATGTGTGGACTGTAGACGGTAATCAGTCTCAGAGGAGTAATGAGGGTTTAATGCTGACAGTTTGCTATCATCACCGCCACTACAAAAAACCTGACTGTTGAAAATCATGTGAAATGTCTTCTCTCTGAATGGCATTATCTTGATGTCACTTTTGTTTTTCCACACCAATGTGCGCAAGGTTAATAAATAATGGAAATTACTGGCTGTTGATGGTAATTCAATGGTTGGAAGCTCATTCTACAATTTGTAAAATGTACGACTTGATTAAAGCTAACAAATCGAGTTCTTTCATCTAAGCGCAATCTAGAGTTTTCATTGGTGTTTATTAATATTCATTGTTCCTTTTTTTTCAACAGTGTTAACAACAAAAGGCTAGATGATGTACATAGTTGGAGGCAGTTACTTTATATCCAGCACCATGCCTGTGCTTGAAATGATTTTTTTTCTTGTAAGGTTGCCCCACTTACTGTCCTCCTATTTTATTTAAAATATTAATTTTCTTTTTATGCAAAGTTAACCTTTTTATCTGGAAGGAATTGCCTATGATAAATACTGTTGGGAGTATAAAGTCACCTTATATTTTGTTAGGTGGCTATTATAGATACTTATGGCATCAACATCTGGTCCCAGTCATACATTATCCTCTCCCACTGGTGGAATACACTTAATTGCATCAGAAGAAATGTCCCATATGCCCCGTTGTAGCTGAAGATTGATTTTATTGTCCTGTGGTTTCATTGGACCTCCCACTACCCTGATTACTCATAACTAGCATTCTCTTTAAAAAAAACAGATTTATACCCCTTGGTGTCTGGATAGATAACTTTCTGTCTGAATACTCATTGATAAAATATTGACTGCAGCTGTTGCTTGACTGAATGTAGCATTGATCACCCACAGAGGCTGATGAAATTGTTTACCAACTGTAAAAGAAATTAATTCCTGCTGCCTGCTCTCTGCAAATACTTAAGATGTGTGCATTAGAAAAATAATGCTTTGCAGTCATATAATTATTGAATCCAGACATTGTGCTCAATGTAACTCAGATACAGATGAAGCCAGCTGCTTTGTCTGAGCAGTAACATTGGATTATGTTACATATGTTGCACGCGTGCAGTCGAGATTAGTTTCAATACTACAGGGGGAAGGTAGAGGTTGAAGGGCAGGCGGAGAAGTGGATGGGGGAAGTAGTTCTGGAGTGTGACGAGGCAGGTGGATGGGAGGGAGATGGGAATGGGAGGTAGGGAAGAGAAGGCAATAGGGGGAGAAATGAATTGGGGCAGTGAGCGAGGGTGGCACTGCACCATGGCTCATGTTCTTTGAAGTGAAAGCTGAAGTGAAAGTGAAGGTCATCCTTCACAGAAGAGCAGAAAATGAAGATAGGGATTACAGGCAGAGGAGGAGGGGGGGAGGATAAAGATGGTTGAGACAGGCCAGGAAGTTCACAACAGGAGTAGTTGGCCCACGACCAAGGGCTGATTTTCTTCTCGGTGAGGAGGTGTGCTGCGCACCAGACTTAATTTTCATCATATGGGGGTGGCAGAGCTGTCCCTAGCTCAAAGTCAGTTTTCGTTTAATGTAGCGTGAAGATTGGATAGTATGGCACCGGTTTTCGGTTTGTTATACAGGGGTTGTTAGACAGGAGCAGAGGAAAAGTTTGAGAAATAGGATTGTTTTTTTCCGCCACTAAAGGCAGCAGCAAAAGCCATTGTTAAGGGAGGTTTTCCTCTTTTGGGAGATTGGGAGGAGGTTGCAGTGAGACGAAGGTGGGAAGAGGCCAGCATTAGATCCTGCCAAGGTAGAAGCCACAGTTTCTTCTCATAGGGGAATGGAGAAGGGAGTGCGGATGAAGGATGGTGACCTGCATATCTTCACAGTGGGGTGGGAGAAAGAGGTTGGTTGTCAAGTTCAAGCGAGGGGTTGGGGAGGTGGACGCTGGTGAGCGTATGGAGCTTTTTGTCAGTTGGACATCAGGCTGGATTCTCAGGTCCCCCATCTATGGGCTGAATTCTCCACTGTCGGGATTCTCCATTTTGCCGGCAGCCAGGAGGTTTCCAGACGGCATGGGGCTGGTCCACAATGGGAAACCCAATTGACCGAAACGGAGAATACTGACGGCGTGCCGCACCACGGAAAAACCCGTCCCATATGTTTCTCAGCGACACAGCGCAAAAAGAGAATGTCGTAATCATATTAAATTGCTCCTCAGTAAGGAAAATCTCTCACTGTAGTGACCCTATGGGACATCATGATTTCACAGCCTGTGGTGCCAGGTAACAGAGCTCCATGCTGGAAACAAAGATTTGTAACTTGGTTATTGCGCGTTTAATTTGCTTTCACTATCGACCTCAAAGGCAGGATGTAGTGTAGGTCTGTTCCAAACTGAATTTGCACTTTGTCTTTCAATTAGCATCACCATGCTATATACTACTCTTTATTTTAAGTGTGTAAATCCTGGTAGTTCGTCCGAGCCTTAGGCTTTGCAGTCAGCCAGCCCCCTTCAGGTTAGAGGGCCTGAGATGCAACATTTAACCAATAAAATAGGGGAACAGTCTTGTTTTCCAGGTGTTACTTGGTATTTGTTGGCTGGAGTTCAGTCGGTTGCTATTTTAGAACTGACTGCCATTACAGTCACTATAGACTTCAGGCTTGCACTGCTTGGCTTTGCTCCCCTGCCTTCCAGCCATACGATGTTTTTGAGACAGAACTATGCTTGGGAAATGCACAGTCCAGTAAAATAATGCCCTGAGCCTGAAATTGCAGGCTGAAGGCAGAGGGGAAGTAGCTTATAGATTCATAGAATCCTTGCAGTGCAACAGGAGGCCATTCAGCCCATCGAGTCTACACCAACCCTCCGAAAGAACACCCCAGCTAGGTCCACACCCCATCCCTAACCCCGTAACCCCAACTAATCTTTTGGACTCCCAGGGGCAATTTAGCATGGCCTATCCACCTCACCTGCACACCTTTAGACTGTGGGAGGAAACTGGAGCACCTGGATGTGGGAAGAATGTACAAACATGGGGCACGACACTCTGAAATGGAGACTAAAGTGTTCGCGCCGTCGTGCACGCCATCGCATTTCACGACGGCGCGGGGACTCCCGATTCTGGCCCCCACAGGGGGCCAACACGGCGCTGGAGTGGTTCACGACACTCCAGCTTCCCTTCCCGGTGCCAAATGGGCTGCGTGCTAACCCGCACATGTGCAGTTAGGCTGCGCCAACCCGCGCATGCACGGGGGACTTCTTCAGCGCGCCGGCCCCGACGCAACATGACGTGGGGGTTCTGGGGCCGGCCGCGGAACAAAGTAGGCCCGGGGGGAGAGGCTGACCCACCGATTGGTGGGCCCCGATCATGGGCCAGACCCAATCGGAGGCATCTCTCCTCCAACCCCCGGGAATGGACCTCCCCTCATCCCTCTCCACAGGCCGACCCCCCGATCCTTCGCGCTGAGCCCCGACAGCAGCGACCAGGGGTGAACGGCGCCGGCGGGTCTCTGTTTTTTCCGCGCCGCCGTGCGGCCCGTCCGGGCCGGAGAATCAGCAGCCACGCTGTGGACAACGGACCGCGACCGGCGCCGAGCCAAACGCACCGCCGTAAATGGCAGCGATTCTCCGCACCTCGGAGCGGTGTGGCACGGTTGCGGCGATTCTCCAGCCCGGCGCGGGGCTCGGAGAATTGCACCCATGGGGAGAATGTGACAGACTTTAGACTGTGTGAGGAAACTGGAGCACCCGGATGTGGGAAGAATGTACAAGCATGGGGAGAGTGTGACAGTCACCCAAGGTTGGAATCGATCCTGGATCCCTGAAGTTGTGAGGCAGCATTGCTAACCACTGTGCCACGTGCAGCTTCTGTATTCACTTGGTTTTAAATCCATATTATTGCTGAAGGAGTAGAGTGAAATATTCATTCTAAACCAGTTCACAAATATGTAGAAGCTCAGCTTTAAATATGTAGGCTGAGCTTCTTTGATCTATTTGTAGATTGGGAAAACCTGATGAGGAAATTGGATGGAAGTCTCTTATGCGAGGTGGCTCTGTTCAGTTTGTATGCTGCATACATTTGTTGAGGTCGAGAGCAGCTGCTGGAAATGGAGCAACATTAAAATATTTACATAATAAGGAGCATCCTGTGTGAAAGTTTCCAATGATTATGCAGGATGGATGCTCATTCATGTTGCTAACCGTCCAGAATATCTGCTGTGCTGATTATGCAAGTTAGGGTTAAGGGAGCCTCACAAGAACGTTCTTTTTTAAATTCTGAGGTAATTTCAAAACCCTTTTAGTTGTATTTTTTTGTTCTACTTCTGTAACTCTCTTTCATCCGAGTGTCTGACATTTGATGTGGGACAGCTTTCTAATCATCCTGCAGTCACTATTGTGCAATATTGGATTCCCCCTTGGAATCTCCTTGCATCTCTGAATTCTGGAAGAAGATGAGAAGCAACATTGAGTTGCTGGAAAGATCAAGGAGCATCTCAGATCCTGTATGTTCACCCTCATGCTCACAAAGGCTTGGTTTTTGCACAGCCGACAGTTCCCAAGGAATGCTATTATACCAAGCCCAGTGGTGCAGGCATAATTTTTTATTTTTTTCCATAGAATTTACAGTGCAGAAGGAGGCCATTCGGCCCATCGAGTCTGCACCGGCTCCTGGAAAGAGCACCCTACCCAAGGTTAACACCTCCACCCTATCTCCATAACCCAGTAACCCCACCCAACACTAAGGGCAATTTTGTACACTGAGGACAATTTATCATGTCCAATCCACCTAACTTGCACATCTTTGGACTGTGGGAAGAAACCGGAGCACCCGGAGGAAACCCACGCACACACAGGGAGGATGTGCAGACTCCACACAGACAGTGACCCAAGCCGGAATCGAACCTGTGACCCTGGAGCTGTGAAGCGATTGTGCTATCCACAATGCTACCGTGCAATGGGTGGAATGGTACCAGAATTTGGCAAAATGTCAGGCTCAGATTGAAAGCTGGTGAGCAGCTTTCTAGTTACACCGATGTTTATCCTCTTTAAAGAAAAAAATTAATAGGTAGGGCCCCTCCCCCGGGCTATACTCATCTTTACATCCTGGAGGAATCCCCTCGACTGTTTCTCGTTTTAAAAAGCTGTTGCAATTGGTCACGTTGGGCCGTCATGGAGTGAAAATGGATCATGTGTCGGAGAGGCATGTAAATAAAATAAAAATCTATTAAAATGCATTCGAATGAGGTTCCTTTGTGAGCATGAACCAGGTGCCACTACCGGTGAGGGGTGGAGAAAATCAGGAAACGCGTCGCTGTTCTCCGACGGCGATCACAGGCTGAAAATCGTTCCAATATTTATTTATTTAGTTAGTTTTTTTCAATTGTTCACGACCATTCATGACTGGATTGGCAGGATTGCAGAGCTTAGAATGTGTAGCTTTGTCTTGCAAAGAGCAAAGAACAATACAGCACAGGAACAGGCCTTACGGCCCTCCAAGCCTGCGCCGACCATGCTTGAACTAAAACCGTCTGCACTTACAGTGTCCATATCCTTCCATTCCCACCCTATTCATATATTTGTCTGGATGTCCCTTAAATGCCCCTATCGTACCTGCTACCACCACCTCGCCAGGCAACATGTTCCATTTATTTACCACCACTGTGTATAATACTTGCCTTGCACATCTGTTCTAAACTTTTCCCCGCACACTTTAGTCCCCCAGTATTTGACTGTCCTACCCGAGGAAAGAGCATCTGACTATCCACTCTGTCCAATCCACTCATAATCTTGTAGACCTCTATCAGGTCGCCTCTCAATATGTGAAAACCTGACTGCTTACACGAGGAAGATAGTTCCACAGAGGCATTCTGATCACAGGATATCAAATATTAAAATGACACAGCATAAAAGACATGCTGGAGTAAACAACAGCCAACAGAGCCTGTTTAGCTACATATGGGTGCCATTGTGGCACAATGGTTAGCACTGTGGTGCCTCACATAGAACATTTAGTGCAGAAAGAGGCCATTCGGCCCATCGAGTCTGCACCGACCCACTTAAGCCCTCACTTCCACCCTATCGCCGTAACCCAGTAACCCCTCTTAAGCTTCTTGGTCACCAAGGACAATTTATTATGGCCAATCCAGCTAACCTGCATCTCTTTGGATTGTGGGAGGAAACCAGAGCACCCGGAGGAAACCCACGGACACACGGGGAAAACGTGCAAACTCCGCACAGACAGTGACCCTGCAGAGAATCGAACCTGGGACCCTGGCGCTGTGAAGCCACAGTGATATCCACTTGTGCTACCGTGCTGCCCTAAACCGTGCTCACAGTGCCTGGGATCTGGTTTGGACTGTGTGGAGTTTGCACGTTCTCCCCCTGTCTGTGCAGGTTTCCTTCCGGTTGCTCCAGTTTTCTCCCACAGTCCAAAGGTGTGTAGGTTTGGTGGATTGGTCATGAGTAATGCACGCAATTATGGGAATAGGGTGGGGTACTGGGCCTCGATAGAGTGCTCTTTCAGAGAGGCGGTGCAGACTCGATGGGCCGAATGGTTTCCTTCTGCACTGTAGGGATTCTTTGGATTCCACTAAGGTGCCACCATCTAAATCTACATGCTTTGGTATGTCAACCTGACAAGTATCATGTGAAGCTGTAATCACAGGGTCCAGCTCAGTAGAGAATTCCCTGCTGTAAGCACGCCTACACCTACAGCTACCACTTGAAATGAAATGAAATGAAAATTGCTTATTGTCACGGGTAGGCTTCAATGAAGTTACTGTGAAAAGCCCCTAGTCGCCACATTCCAGCGCCTGTCCGGGGAGGCTGATACGGGAATCGAACCGTGCTGCTGGCCTGCTTGGTCTGCTTTAAAAGCCAGCGATTTAACCCAATGAGCTAAATCAGCCCCTGGTAGCACCACTGAAGCACAAAATTGACCCATCTCGCTGGAGATGCATTGAATTAAACAGCTATAGGCAAGGAGTGGCACAAAAGCTTAGTTACAACAGGCCATTCTTACAACTACCTCAGGCAGGATCACCACCACTTCAGCACTCATCAAATAGTGAGGGGGTTGGGCTGCTGTCACCTTTCTGTCGATTTGTGCCTATATCTTGGTTTCCTTTTTCTTCATTCTTACCTGTCGCTTCTTAGCCTTCTTCCCCTTCAGCCAAAGAAAAGTCTGCTTGTGGTTTGAGATGAAGTCTTTCTAAGGCTGCAAGGATTTCTGTTTCACTATTCTGACAGCAAGTTGTCATCCCGTTAATTGTTTGCATCCTTTTCAATTTCACTCACAGGCAATTTTCTGCATGAAATTTTGCTGCAAGCGGAAAAGTACGTTTGAGATACTGGAATAGTGAAGAAGGAGACGTTAATTGTAACTTACATCTTGACTGTGTGTCCTGATGTGTTGTAGATATGCATGAGATACTATGAATGAATCATAAGGCTCTGTGACGGTTTCGCAAGGACAAATAGTGAAAGATTTAATACATATTGTGCCCGATAATCAGGAACCGTTAACCTATCTGGGACATAGTATTGTTACAAAGGCTTACCTAAATACACTCTCGCGAGTGCCTCGTCCGAGTCGTTACATTGTTTGTTGACGTAATTGAAACCTCGGGTTGCCGTAGCCAGGGCGGCATTCTGGTGTTAGGTGAGGACAGTTGGTAGGAGTCACTGGTGTCACCCCGTTAAGGCTGAACTCTTTCAAGTTACCCAAGCTTGTTGTTCTGAAGGTAACATGCTGTCTTCTCCCACATTTGTTCCTAGGTTCTGAAGATATCACTGCCAGCATTTTGTCAGGTTGCCGCATTCTGTCAGCTGTGCTGCAAGAGTTATCCCGTTGAACTGAGTCTAAGCTTCAAGTTCAGTTGCCAGTGATTCTCTGATGGCATCTCCATGCACAAACCCTCCATGCACCAGCCATCAATATACAAGATCGCCATTCCACCCCTCCACACACCACCCCTCCGTACCACAGCCCTTCATGCACAGGCATCCCATACACCGGCCCTCCATACACCAGCCCACCGTGCACAAGCCCTCCATACACCAGCCTTCCAAATACCAACCCTCCGTACACCAGCCCACCGTGCACAAGCCCTCCATACACCATCTTTCCATGCACCATCCCTCCGTACTCCACCCCGCTGTGCACAAACCCTCCATACACCAGCCTTCCATACAGAGGCCCTAAATATACAAACCCTCCATGCACCAGCCCTCCATGCACCAGCCCTCCATGCACCAGCCCTCCATGCACCAGCCCATCATACACCAGCCCTCCATACACCAGCTCTCTTTGAATATATCTCCTACTTTAAAGCATCTACAATGTCAGACATCTAGCCGGGTGATAAATACTCATTTTCATTGCTTTTGCCATTGTATATCACTTCTTTGTCTCCCGTCAGCCTGAACAAAAACCACACATCACATGCTCACAGGTTACCTTTATCTATTTCTTCCCTTTAATTTGAAGCTGCAGTCTTTAAGGGATATGGACTATGAATGCCTCTGTACTCAATGCAAAAATCACATGCTCTGTGCAAAGTTTCAGAAGTTTAAAAGGGTGTGTTTAAATTGTGTGCATGAACTAGCCTTTAAATATCTAGACATCTAATCAGTCCAGTGCTAAGAACAACAGGTTATTCACAGAAAATCTCACACTGAGGTCACATACATCATCAGCCGCATATAATTTATAACACTGGAAATATCTCCATGTAAGTTCTGCTCTTGTAGGCTTTGGATTTTCAGAGGTTTTTGGTGACCTATTGGTATTGTACCCTTGATGACATCTAGTACCAACAAGGTAACATGCAGCTGCACGTCCTCGAACTTTAGCCAAGACAATTATTCTGTGACTATAGAGTCCTGTGGTGAGGACATGGCACAGATGGCTATTTCTCACACAAACTACTTCAGGCAGAAGAATCCTTTCCACATCAACAGTAACTTGTGACTAATTGCAGTCATCTGTTACGAGAGAATTCTCGCAGGTGTCAGCGTTGTAAGGGGTTACAGAAGAATTAGTTCCTGACAAATTAGGGAGCCAAGCTAAAGCTAACAAATGATACAGCATTAACTCCAGCAAGGCAGGTGAATAGGAAAGTGTAAGGAATGAAAGAAATAAAAGAAATCCTGGTCCATTCATTGCAGGGCGTTTTGAGAGGAAACTTGAATAGCACTTCATTCATTCAATTTTAATTGAGGAAAATAAGAAATGTTATGCGGGTTCAGACTAATGAACTTCAGAACTTCAATATTTCTCGAAGGATTACAATTTAAATGTTTACACATAAACACTTCTCAGGTAAGAGAACATCTCACAACACAATGAGTCTATTTCTAACCTGCATTCGCTGTCAGAGAGAATGAAGGCATAGGCAGAAAATCCGGAGTGGTCGCTGTTCCCAATTTTCCATGCCCCCCCCCCCGCCGGTTTCGTCACGAGGCTCACACCCACAAAAAAATGCGGACCTAATTTTAATGGATTGCAATTAATTTTAATGTCATTAGTCAGCCCCCCCTCTGCCCCGCAACATGACCTCGCCTCCCCCACTAAATATTCATGTCATGTCACATCGGCGAACTTACAGCAGGTTTTGAAAGACGAGATTCAGTTGAGGGGATTCCTCCAGGGGCACAGAGATAAGATTAGCCCCCGGTACTGCCCTAGCGCTTACCCCTGGCAGTGCACCTGGCACAGGTTGGCACATTGGCAGTGAGGCTAGAAGTTGCAGGCAAGGGGGTGGGGGGATTGGCAGTGGGGGGGGGGGGTGGAACGCTGCCTATACTTCCACGGTGCTTATGAGGAACCCCCATTGATTGTGCAGGCAAGGTGGAGCCCCCAATGATAGTCCGGTGGGGGGGGAGCAGTTGGAGAGCTACACACCTGTATTCAGTCTGTGAGACTGACACTGTGAGAAAAGAGAGTGCCAGTGGCTGAGCAGCAAATGAAGAAGTGAATGTGAAGGCAGAGCTCAAGAATTGGTTATTGGTGCATTTGAAAAGCAGAGGGTGAAATAGCAAGGAGACACACTTATGGAAGGAGTAGGGAATATGTAGTAATGTGGAGTTTCAAATAAATGAGGAGGTAAACTAAACGACCCACTGCGATTTCCTAATTCGGGCGGTGAGAGGCCATGAAGAGATGTAAAGACTAGAACCAGGATCTTGGAAGGAATCTGCTGGGAACCAGTCATTCGTGAACACAAAAGTAGTGCAGGGACCTGTGAAGGAGCAGGATTAGTTCCACATAAGTCTGAATATGGAGAGGGTGATGCCAGGAAAGAGAGCTTTGGAGAACTTGTAATGGTGGATGAGGATTTGAGCGGATAGTTGGATGATAAGTATGCACATGGAGAAATGTCTGGTGATGGAAGAAGTGTTATCAGCAGCTGGGTGTTTATAGCTCAGTTGTGGTTCAAGAGAATGCTGAGGTTACACACAACTGGACTTATCCGTTGTGAGGACCCAAAGGAAATAATAGATTTTAAGCTCGAGGCTCATAGGCGCTGACTTAACAAGGTGGCTTCAGTTGTATTGATGTCGAACAACGGGTTACATCAATGCATTTGATAATAAAACAACAACCCCAGAGTCAATGATGGTGCCAGCAAGCTAATGTATGTGTGCACACACATTCAAAGAGTTGTTTTAGTAAAATAGTATGATCAAATAAAACATATTTTATGGTAGATTTTACCAATATATGCTCCAGCCACTGAACTTCACCTATTGGGAGCACATATCAGGAATTCAGGGGTCAGCAGGCTCACAAGACTCTGTCTATTCCGACATCACTGTGCCAACAGTGGATGTTTAATATCTTCCCTTTTATTCAGATTGAAACAACCAATTTTTTGGAAAAATTCAAAACACATTAGCTGGGATTTTGGGTCTGGAAATTCCCACTGAAAATCAGGGGATGTTTTGCTGGGTCTTCTTTGATTCTCCAGCTACGGACTTTGTTCCCAGTATTGCTCGGACGAAGGGGAATTTTGTTCTAATTAAGGTGTGGAATAATCATGCTATGAAATTCTGCCTTTTACCCATGGGCAGAACTGTGGTTAGCACTGCTACCTCACAGCACCAGGGACCCAGGTTCAATTCTAGCCTTGGGTGGCTGTGTGGAGTTTGTACATTATCTGTGTGGGTTTCCTCTCACAGTCCAAAGTGCAGGTTAGGTGGATTGGCCATGCTAAATTGTTGTTTAGGGGTTGTGTCCAAAGGGGTTGTGTCCAAAAGGTTAGGTGAGTTAAGAGAATAGGTTGGTTGTGTGGGCCTAGATAGGATGCTCTTTCAGAGGGTCAGTACAGACTCAATGGGCCGAATGGCCTCCTTCTGCACAGTAGGGATTCTATGCAATGCACGACAAGCATGTTTCAGTCTCTATCCACCTCATACAATTTTGGTAGTTTTCAATGCTGATTATAGCTGGCTTTTATGTTTATTTGTTTGTCAGTACCTGCCCAAGTGTAAATCAGTTACGAAAGGTCACTCATCTAACATGGAGCTTGCTAGTGACGGTCACAGTTTAGGCAGTAGCTATATTTGCATACTTTGGACAAATATTTCCCTAAGCCACCAGCGGAGCGGATGCATTAGACACGTTGTCAGCCACAAATTTATCAGATCAATCAATGTAACAGATGGACACAATAAAATGTGAATTGATTAAAAATACAAATCTGTCTCTCTTCCAAAAGCCCAGGATGTCAGCTAACTCATGCTTGCTGCTATTGTAGTAACAAAATGTCAGTGCTTTCAAATCTTGCGGATTTTTACAATAACTAGGCACAGATTTTGTGTGAACTTGTAAAGAAAAAGTATATTTGTTTTTCATTTTGCAGGTGAGACTGTTTTCAATGAGACGTTGCCCTGAGTCAAATACCTCTGCCTTGAAAATTCATTTTTTCAACTTGTACCAGTCAAAGCTGTCAGCTGAATTTGAATCTCTTTTTCGAGTTTCTCAGGGACCAACAGACTACTATCCAAATAAATGTTCTCCCACCCCCTGCCGGGTCGGAGAATCGGCGGGGGGGGGGGGGGGGGGGGGGGGGGCGCGCGGGGGCGGGGAGCGTGAATCCCGACACCGCCGGCCACCGAATTCTCCGGCGCCGGGATTTGGCCAGGGCGGGAATCGTGCCGGTCGGTCCCCCCATCCCCGGTTCCAGCTCGTAATGGGCCGAGTGGCCGCCCGTTTTCGGTGGGTCCCGCCGGCGTATGTTACGACAGGTGTTTACAGGCGGGACCTGGCTCCGCAGGCGGACTCCGGGTCCTCAGGAGCTTGCGGGGGGATCTGGCCCCGGTGGGTGCCCCCATGGTGGCCTGGCTCACGATCAGAGCCCGCCGATCTGCGGGCGGGCCTGTGCCTGGGGGGCATTCTATTCCTCCGCGCCGGCCAGTGAAATGGTCCGCGATGGCCGGCGCGGAGATGAACCCGCCCCACGCATGTGCTGGGATGACGCCAGCACATGCTGGCGCTCCCGCGCATGTGCCATCTTGCGCCAGCCAGTGCAGCGCAAACCACTCTGGCGCTGGCCTAGCCGCTGAAGGTGCGGAGGATTCCGCACCTTTGGGGCAGCCCAACGCCGGAGTGGTTCACGCCACTCCTTTGCGCCGGAGTTGCCCGCCCCGCGATTTCCGAAGAATCCTGTCCGAGATGTCTCAGCATTTAAGTTTGTAAACTACCAACGTTAGTCGAAAGCTCGTACTGTTACAGTGCTTAAATTTATCTGGCCTGATTAATATGTTAATTTACCTGCGATTCTTTTTGACAAACATTAACTTCTTGCAGAGTCTTATTAAGATGAAAGTATTTTAAAATGTTGCTGTAGAAATGGGTGTCATAAATCTTCACAAATATTGTTCGAATATTTTCTTGCCCAGGGAATGATTACTAGTTTTCAAGCTTTGATCATCCCAAAGTAAATAAAAATGATTGTAGCTACAGTGTAACAGGAAATAGAGTTGTGTCTGATGGACTGTTCTTCCAGCCTCATTCAATGCCCTCTCATATGTTAACAAACAGTAGCTAAGGTGGAATAAAATGCCAAATGCTTAGAGATAGAGGAGTGTAGAGAATGGTCCTGTCAGTAAAATGGACCATTTAGCCTGAGAGTCACTGTTAATAATTTCACAATTGAAGCCTGAGAATTGAATAAAGTACTAAATTGATGAGCTATGAGAATTATGAGAAGAATGAATTATGAGAGGGGAAAGCTCTGCTGTACATATTAGAATCACACAATGCCAAAGGATGTGAGATCAATTGAAAAGTATTTTTACAGGTGAATTTTGGGTGATAATGGCCGTGATTATGCAATACGGAGGCTAAGTGTTAATGCTGGCCTAAACACCGGAGTGTTTCACGCCAGTGTCATCGGGCCTCCTAGCCCAACGATTCTGTGTCCCACAGGGGGCCAGCACAGTGCCGGAGTGCTGCACACAGCGCCAGTGCCGAAATGCGGCCCGGCACTGCGGTCCGCGGATGTGCGCGGATGGCCCATTCCATGCCGGGCCGGTGCAACATGGAGGAGCCACACCCCGGAGCGTGCGCGCCCGCCGATCAGTGGCGCCCGATTCAAGGGCCTGGCCGTCGTGGAGGCCCCCTTCTGAGTCTGAACCCCCCCCCCAACCAGGATGGCCACCACAGTCGCGGGTCCGAGCTCCCGCCGGGTGGAACGCTGATAGACCTCGGCCGGCGACCATGGAGAATCGCCGCGGGGGCCTCTTTCAGCGGTCCCTGACCGGCGCTGCGTCAATCGCGGGCGCGTGGCTTGCAGTGATTCTCCGGGCGGCGGAGAGTCGCGTCCCGGCATCACGGGCCTTCTTGGCGTCAACTCCAATTCTCCGAACCAGCGTGGGCTTGGAGAATCGCGGCCAATATCACAGACAAGCAGACCTGAAAACAAAGCATCTGAAAATGACATACTTCCAGACAAAAAGAATTCAGTTTAAGATTCCCTCCATTTGTACTCCCCATATATCATTATACTGCCCATTCCTCCAATTAATGATAAAATCTGAGTTAACAGCTGTCCAATGAAAAAAATATTTTTAACACTAAACTTTTTCAGCGTTCAAATGATCAGCTTGATTTTGGTTCCTCGAAATAATGCCTAAGTAGTGAAACAGGATATTCTGTTTCTTAGAGATGGAATATTAATATAGGGAATAATCAGATTTAACAATTATCTTTATTCAATAGACCTACAGGTTTTATGGAGAATAACCAAATTCAAATTGTGGCAAACTAACCGCAAACTTGATTTGGAAGTCCTGCATTACTGTAACCTCTAACTGTACAGATTTTAATGTACTTAAGTTCTTTTGTCATTTCAAGATTAATCTCTTCATGGTAAAAGGTTCATTTACCCTGCTGTAGTAATGGTTCTGCATCGGAAACCTATCTTCATATTATAAATCCATTTTCTCAATTCATTAAATCTGTAGATATGCCAAAGTAAATTAATACAAAAATAGATGTGTTGTAGAGAACCTTGCAACTGTGAGGAGAAGGAGACTTCTTAGGCAGAGGAAAAGGGTCTTTAAGGTGGAACTTGAAGTTTCCTCAGGGTAATCAAGCATTTCTGCAAAGATGGATAATAATTTAATGCATCTTGAGGCTGGATGAATGATTAGGGAGGTTGATATGACCAAGTGAGAAGAGTTGAACTGGCTCGCCTACATTCAACCTCCCTGATTGGCCATAACAAAGATTTAAGTTCCTTTTTCACAAGGATATGAATCCAAATATAGTTAACTATTTAAGTTGTTATCAATTAGGAGTTCATCAAACAAGGTTTTCTTGCATTAAAGAAATAAGCAAATTTAATAACCACTAAACCAGTGGCAAAAATAAATAAAAACACGTCACAAAGATATCACGGCACCCTGAGCTAGTGCGTGGTGAATTCCAGCCTCACTTTACCCAGAGTCTCAACACAGGTAAAATTAGATTTTATTTAAAATACCCAAGGTCCTTGGTTGAGCCAGATACATTACAGTCAGCAGGTATGTAATTTTACCCCAAGTAACCTTTTATTATGTACAGTATTATGATTGAATGGAAGAAAATGTAACTGACTATCTGAAACGCCTTTCCCAACCCCCCTTTCCTATCTACTCTCACTCTCTACACACAGACAAACAACACAAGGGGAAAGGGTGTTGAAATGGAAAAAAAATATAGATAAAATAAAAGGATAAAGGGGGTTGGGATTCTTCGTTTGGGAGGCTATTTTCTCCCACTCGAGATGAATCGTCTCTGATTTGCGCTCACGCTGAAAGCAGAAATCCAGGATGGCACGGTAGCACAGTGGTTAGCACAGTCACTTCACAGCTCCAGGGTCCAATATTCAATTCCCAGCTTGGGTCACTGGCTTTGCAGAGTCTGCACATTCTCCCCGTGTCTGTGTGGGTTTCCTCTGGGTGCTCTGGTTTTGTCCCACAGTCCAACGATGTGCAGGTTAGGTGGATTGGCCATGCTAAATTGCCCTTAGTGTTCAAAAAAGGTACGGTGGGGTTAATGGGTTACGGGGATAGAGTGGAGGCGGAGTGTGTTCTTTCCAAGGGCCGGTGCAGACCCGATGGGCCGAATGGGGTCCTTCTGCACTGGAAATTCTAGTATTCTATGATTCTATGTGCCACTCACTGGTTTTCAGCAAGAGAGAAATAGGGAGTGTTCCTTTCCCTTCCAAGGTCTAATCACTTCTGTCAAGTTCCCTCAGAAAGCAGCATCACACAGGAACCAATCACTGACTGCTGTCAGGGAGAACCCTGTCCCTGGCCAACCCACCAGTTGCCAGTTAACCAATTGAACCAACTTCCTCCAAAACTGGTTCCTAAGATTTTCTCAGGGCCAAAGGGTCTGACGTCGCCTCTCCAAACATAAAACCTAGCAATGCAATGTCCTGACAAGCAGGCTGCTTCAGTTCGAGTCTTCTGCTTAAAGGCACATTCAGATTATGGGTTTGCTTACTGCCTCCCTCTAATATGCAGATTTGCTAAAAAGTGATCCCGCCCATTGAATCTCGCGAGGCATTGTGAGCCGGATAGATCCTGGGAGCAGGGACTCCCGGCTTTCAACAGCCACACTGCGTGACCGCGAGATGCTTTTCTGGCGCAGCGTGGCCAGAGGATCACACCCTCTCTGTCCTTTAACTGCAAAGGCAGTCTGTAGCTCATTCCATGCTGGTGAACACTCTGGCCTGCCCACTGTTCTTAAATGAATGGGTTCTGATCACTAATTGGCTAATTCATCATAAAAATAATGTCAGGTTACTGCTTCCAACATGGTTTGGAGTCAGGCCCCGTTTTTCATCCTGACATTGGAGTCCTGATCCAAAATCCTGGCCGCAATTCCACAAAAACAAACATTTTTCATAGCTTTGGAGATCTGAAAGCACTTCCCAGACAATTAATTAATTTTACCAAAATAGAAAAAAACAGACAATCTCAGTCTGGCAGCATCTGTGGCGAGAGAGGGGAGCTAACGTTTTGAGTCTATTGCCAAAGCTTAATTAATTACTAATGATTTGGAATCCCTGGAACAATTGGCTAACAAACATGGAAAATCGATGAGGGGACCAACTTCTCCCTTCCTCTGAAGCATGATAATGAATAGAAGTTAAACAGATGAGTCCTCGGAATACAAGGACTCCGACACATGAAAAACAAGTCTGAAGCACAAATAATGAAAACTTACCACAAATTGCATTAATTCCAGGTTCATGGCCTCTTTTCACAATTATCTCCTATTCTTCCTGTGCCCCTACTTCTATTTATGTACAGTTTGAATTAAAAGTTTTAAATATTTGGACCCCTAAAGTTCACACAGCACAATGTGGCAGTTGGGTACAGCTGCATTCTCCAGTGTCCTCCAATTCTGCATCCACCAATGTTGCCAGATCAAGGAGAAGGCATCCAATTTGCATAGGGAGTCATCTTTGGCACCTGGCTGCTCCACGGAGCTGGGAATTTTAGCTTGGGAGTTTGGAAAAAGAGAGGCCATTCCTGAGCTAACCATAAATGTTGCCATAATCCCTGAGACTGCTCTCCCCTTTGAGAGCTGATGGCGATTTAAACTGAGGGTCACCACATCTCAGGAGAGGGGCAAGGTTGAGAACGTAGGGTATTCATGAATAATCTCAGTGGGTATGGGAATTGAACCTGCGTTATTGGTATCACTCCACATCTCAAACCAGCCAATTGAGCTAGCCATCGCCTGTTTGTCCCATGTGTAAGGTGGTGAATTAACAATTATTTTTCTTGAAATGCCCATTTTGCATGGGACCACTCACTTTCATCTGGACAATGATGTGTCTCATTGGAAATAACACCCTGAAGTATTATGCAAGATCCTAAATGAACATGGAAAATTGAAACTTGCAGCACATAAGGTCCCAAGCCCAGCAGCCCACACACCCTTCTCGCCCCACCCCACCCCATTCCCATCTCCCACGTCCACACAACAAAAGTTGCCTTGTAAGGGGCTGTGCATGTTAGACACCTTATAAAGCAGACCTCAAAGTTCAAGAACCAACAAACCTGGTATATCTGGGTCCCAGATATTTTCTAATGGTTACTGCTGGTCTCCTGCTGGAGATGGTATGGGTCTGGTGAAACCCTGGAAAATTTTCAGTTGCTGTTAATATGTTCTGGAAATATTTGTGTCGTTTTAAACCTAGTGGCATTCATTCACTGAATGCATGAACCACATTCAAATCAATTCTTAGTTTAGCCTTAAATAGCTATATTGCAGCACAGTTTACTGACTTAACATAGGAAAAATACTGTAGTTAGCAAAGCATTGTACTGCTGGCATTTATGCTTTATAGAAGTACAGTGTCACTCATCTGCCTGTTACTAGGGTTAAAAATCTTCAAAGCCTGGGGCTCACTTACTGAATAACATGAGAAGTGAAACAAAAGGCTTTGGTCAAAGAGTTCATGCTGAATAGCCAAGGCAGAATTAGTGAAGCAATAGGATAAAGTGTCCCTTCATTCTGCAATAAAAAAAAACCATACTGACATAAAAGAGCAGAAATATACTCTGCTTCTTTTCAAATAAAGCCTAATTCAAACTGGGATTCTATCCAAGAAAGAACCAAGGGCTAAAAAAAATAGAAAGTTACAGCAATCCCTTCCCATTACTTTCTTCGTTTTATTCATAGTACACTTTATTAATCCCATAGGTCTTGGAATTGTAAAGTTCAACTCCACCTATGCCAGGTCTTAAATTAAACTAGCCTTTATTAGGTTTAGAGTTCCTGCTTCTCAGAAATCAGTACGGATACAACTGGGAGTAATTTTAGTCTCGCCTGCCAAAACTGATGGGATCTGATCAATCGCCTGTTTCCCATCCCGCCCAATTTTCCATCCCGTCCAATTTTCCACCCTGCCCGTTTCCCATCCTGCTCAATTTTCCATTCTGCCCGTTTCCCATCCTGCCCAATTTTCCATCCTGCCCGTTTCCCATCCTGCTCAGTTTTCCATCCCGCCCGTTTCCCCTGCCATTGAAGTAAATGGAAAGCAAAATCAGGTGGATGTAAGGCCGACGGGCAATCTATTTCTGCTAGTTTTCAGCTGGAATTGTTATGTTTGAATTATCCCCAGCTTATTGATCTTTACTTATTATACTTCCCATTAAGGGAAATTAAGAATGTGTTTGTTTTTGTCTTAAGCAGCGAGAACAAGCTGCATATGTTATATGAAAGCAGAAAGCACTACAAAAGCGCAACTGATCTGGCAGCATCTCTGAGCATGGAAACAGTTGATGGGTTGAATTTTTGCCATCAGCATCGGGACTCCGATGCCGGGACCATAATTTGTCCCAAGCCTGCACATGGCCACCAGCAGGAGCAACTTTACTTGAGGTGGCCTGTTAATTAAGGACGGAGGATGGGATCACAATGTGGCAGGCCCAATGAGGGAGCCCACAGCATTGAATGGCTGTCAGCCCTACTGGGAGATATGGGCTCTGCTGAAGGACTCAGATGAATGCACATCTGCCTCAAAATGGAGGACCTCTTACATGTCTGCTAAATGTTTGAAAAAAAATGGAGGCTCCGAGGTTTCAGGGCTATCGGTGTTGAGGGGGAGTTCCTTTCCAGAAATGATTGCGGTTGCAACCATAACAGCTTTGCGACGCTGTCTTTCGATACTTGAGAGGATGGCCTTCAGAGCTGCCACCTGGAGGCAATTTCTGGGTATCGGACGCAATGTTGTAGCTTGTCTAATGATGGAAAAGTGGGATAATCGTCCTTGATTGGAGCCTTAATAGGAGCTTATTGGCCACTCTCTCCCATTCTCCTGGCATCCTGCCCTGGGAAAATTGCATGGAGGGGACGGACTGCATTGGAGAGCTTTTCTGATCAGGTTTCCCACTATTTCCCTGGCATCTGCCTGCAAAATCTTTTCCATTGGGCCAGGAAAATTTGGTTCAATCTTTTGCATCGATGGCCTTTCGTCATCGCTGAAATGTTACCTCCGTTTCTCTCTCCACAGATGCTGCTTGCTGTACTGAGTATTTCCACCAATTCTTGTCTTCAGATTTCCAGCACCTGCAGCATTTTGGCTTTTGTATCAACACGTGGTATAATATGTTAGTGACAGTGAACCTAGAGTAGCAGGAGAAACTTCACTTGTGAACCAAGCAATTGGTCTTCAAATCTCTTTTTTGTGTAAGGCACACCTACACAATGTTAATAATGTCCTGTCATGAAATTCATTGAGATATCTTTGTCACAAGCTCCATGGACTACTTGACGTTTTTTTGCACAATCTCCCTGTAAATACTGGGCCATGATGTTGGTAAGTCAAATGAAGAGGCATTTGGGAATCTGATGATGCCTGGGACCCTGGAACCTCCGCAAAGAAGACCTCAGGCCCAGAGATCACAGCTTGAAAACCAATTAACCTAATGATGGCTTAAATTCAATAAAAGACCAGGCTACCTAAAGGGAAATTTTAGTTATTTGCTTGTAATGCTACATATTTTCTATTTTGCGAACAGAAACATTTGAAAGCACAACAAAATGTAAATATACATGAGGAAGCATGAAGTTTTAATGTCTAAACAATTATTAAGGGAATTACTCATTTAAAATTCTTGTGATAAGCTTGGCAATCGAAGAGTGGAGGACATATTCAGTGTGTGTATAAAATGGAGAATAGAGGCTCTCGGCAGCAAGAAATCACATATATAATTGAACTTCACGAGCTTGAAAATAAACCAATGTAAACTTGTGGTTTAATCGAAAGGTTTGCCAACACATTACTGGTTTTAGAGTTTCATTTCAGGTTTGCTGATGAATTAATTTCCTGCTGATACTGTGTGCAGCCCCTCTGCTTTTCGTTAATGCAATATAAAGATGGTGGCTACAAATTTACTATAGCAGGATGCAGTGCCTGAGGCATTTTCTCCTCAACATGGTGTACATATATTCATTAAACTATTTTATTACCTTTATTGTACTAAAATAACCAAGGGAATGGTTGAGATATTTTAATTACACTACAGTATTCGAATGTTATGCTTTTGGGCATATTTTGAAGCCATCTGCTTTTCATTAAAGCATCTACGTGTCTTTATTAAACTGCGGAGCAGGTTAGGTGCAGGAACATCTATTTTTTTGAATGATATTAACTGTCCCATTCACAAAGACAATGATGAAGGATTACTCAGGCAGCAAGTCAACAGCATCTTGATATTTCTGAACTTGAAAATACTGAGTTGGTTATTTTAAATACAAAAAGACTTCTGCTGTGGTCTTTCAAGTACAAATTTTTGGAAGAATGTATTGAAATGGCTTTGAACAATGTTCAATGAACCACATTATACAATGCCGCAGGCAGCCCTGATGGTGATCACATAAAATAATGCAAATAACACTTCACGGGAACATTAATTGTAACACGCTAGCTGGGCTGCATGAAGGAATAGCTTACAGTTATTCTGCAGCCTTAAGGAAACCTTTCATAGCAAAAAATATATTTTTTAAATGCATTCAATTGGGGCAATAAGCAATAAGTTGTTTGGAGGAATTTAAAATCACATAGGTGGTTTTTGATGGGAAATGTCATTTTTCCAAAACTTTCTTTCCCACAATTTTCTCATCTCCTTCCCTGAAGGTGACACTGTTTGAGGAGTTAGCCCATGGACTGTGCTTTATACACCACCCAGAGATCTGGGCATAGCGGGCATGACAGTTAACCTTAATCTGATTCTTAGCCAGCCTCCACAAATTCAGATTTGCCTCAGGAATATCAATCAGGAGTGGGAACTCTTGCTAAACAGGGAAGAGGCCAAATCTATAACTGCAAGTGCTATTCCCACTGAGAACTATGCACAGATCTGAAATAAAATGCAAGGCATTCTGGTGTACATGGCTTTATTCTACACGAGGCAGTACTTTTAGCCATTAAACTATTGATGGAACATCTGAAACAGTCTCCGCATAGAATCTTAAAGTAATGCAGCACCAAATGAGGCCATTGAGCGCATCATGCCTGTGCCAGCCCTTTGGTAGACCTGTCGAATTAATACCGCACCCCTGCTCTTTCCGCATATCTCTGAAAATGTTTCCGTTCAAATACTTATCCAGCTCTTAATTGAATGTTACGACTGAATCTGCTTCCTCCACCATGCCAAGCAATGCAGATCCTACTGTTTTGTCATGCTCTTGACGTAGCATAAGCTGCTTCCTTGATGTGCACTCTGACAAAAGAAGGTTCAGACTTGGAGATAGCTTTAACACATTTATTAAACTATTAACGATTCTCCTACTTGGATTCGACTCTCCTGTTAATCCTGCTATAGCTACTCAGATTGATAAACCAGTCTGCTAAAATCCACGTGGTGGGTGTGATGTGTTTCAAATCAACCCTGTGTACTCACTGAGTGTCTCCACTGGAAAGAGGATAATGTGTGCTGTGTCCTTATATATGGGTTGGTGTAATGCCCCCCTGTGGTAGTGTCACCTCTTTGTGTGTTGTGAATGCCAATTGGTCGTGCCCTATCTTACTGGCCTATTGGTTGAATGTCGGTCTGCCATGTCTCTGGTGCTCCCTCTAGTGTCTATCTAGTCTACGTGTATTTACATTACCCCTTTGTGTATTTACAGTGAGGCATATCAACACATCCCGCCTTTTTTCGTGTTACATATTTTCTGTACAGTGTTAAAGAAAATTGAACAAAAACAGGCAGATAAGTGATGCTGTGTGCAAGTTATGATGACTGTGATCATTAAACAATAAGTCCAAATCATAGGTATGAATCCAAAATCCATTAATTATTATGGTCGAGTGTCTTTCTTGTTTGGTTGGTGATGTTGATGGTGGCATGCCCTTGTGAATGCCATCAGTGTCCCTGTGCGTAAGGAACAAAGAAGTGGTCAAATCACTTCATTGTCTGATTTGGAGTCTTTTTTTTTCTTCCGATGCTTGTGGTAGCGATATATGCAATCTGTCTTGAAAGCCATGGTGCCTGTTGGTAGTGCAGCAAACGTGAATTGGTAAGATGCATCGTCCTGCCATGGTATGTCATTGTACTGAGCTGAGCAGGAATAGTGTCCCTCATGGGCAGAGTTGTACCATGTCGTACCAGTCGTTGTTCCATTTTTGTTGTTTTTGTCGTGCTTGCTGTCAACGTTGTTGCCTCTGGTATGCTTCTTGTTATTGTCTTTGATGTTGTTGTTGAGTTGGTTGGTTTTGTTGTCGTGTTTGTTGCGCTCAAGGACCACACTCTGTGGATAATAAGAGTCCTTCACACAGTTACTCGTGTCAGCATGCTTTGTGACATCTGCTGTTTCCTTGAGGGTGCCGTCACTGAATGTGCGGCGCTCCCCGTCTGGAGTCATGTCCGGCTTACTTGAATCAGCTTTGGCTTGTCGATGCTCCCGTCTGGAGTCTGGTCTGTTTCACCTGAGTCAGTTTTGGCTTGTCGATGCTCCCCGTCTGGAGCCCTTTCTGGTTTACCTGTGTCAGCTGAGGTTTCTTGATGCTCCCCGTCCGGAGTCATTCAGGTTCACTTGAGTCAGCTAAGGTTTCTTGATGCTCCACGTCCGGAGTCAAAATGTTCAGGAATGCATTTGCTTGTGGAGAGACTCGCGCAAATGATGTTTGAAGTAACGTGGTGTCACCGGAGTCACCAATAGTCTCACTGTGATTGTCGAGTGCCTCTGCACACACTAGCTGAGGTCTGTCACGTTGCACATCTTGTACGGGAAGTGGGATGCCATCGTCACTTGTCGCACATACAGTGGATAGAGCCTCAGTAGCTTCTCGTCGTTCACTTGAGCTGGGTAGACTGTCAGAGTCTTCTTCTGGTGGCTCAACCAATCTGGGTGGACTGTCATAGTCGCTCTGTTGTTCACGTGAGCATGGTAGACTGTCATATTCTTCTTGCTGTTCACTGGAGCATGGTAGACTGTCATAGTCTTCTTACTGTGCACTTGAGCATGGCAGACTGTCATAGTCATTCTGTTGTTCACTTGAGCGTGGCAGACTTGCATCGTCTGCTGATGATTGCTCAGAGGAGGTTGCTAGTCCCTCATGGTCTTGTTCATGCAAGGACTGCTCTCTGGAGTTTTGCGTTCCTTCAATCGTGGAGTCTGTCCACAAGCTTGCTGTGGAGGCTTGTGTTACTCCCTTTGTGGAGTCTTGCAGCATTCCCTGTGTGGAATCGTGCATTGGCCTCGCTGTGTTGGCTGTCATCACTTCTTGTGTAGAGGCTGGGACCCTTTGTGATGCGTGGACCACTCTCTATGGAGTCGGGGACTCTTCACGGTGCGTGGACCACTCTCTGTGTGGCAGCAGGCTGCTCTCTGTGGGCTTGTACTGCTCCCTGTCTTTTGGCGCGCAGCATAATCCTGCACTCACGAGTCGGGATGTCATACATGCTGGGCTGAGGATTTCCCAACACGAAGAACTCGTCGTCGGGGTCTTCAATGTACAACACGTCTAGTTGCGGTTCGAATTTGGTACTGGGGGTAGCCACCTCCCAAGGTGAAATCTTCCAAGACCATATCATCACATTTTGTGTCGGAGCTGGCATTGGGCTCGCGATGTCCAAAGAAGAATTCATAGTCTTCAAAGTCTGTATCATCTCTTTGGGCAGTGCTAACTGCTTGTTGCAGGGTTCTGCAGAGGTTACTTTCAGCTACTGCTCGAGTTTCAGGCATTAGACTGTTGTTCCAGATGAATGAATCGGGTTTTACGACTTTAAAACTTTTTTTCCTTGTTTTTTGGGACATTTCTCCTTTCAGTGGCCGTGGTCCGGGGCCTCTGACGTCATGACACGTGTGTCGTAGGTCGTAGGAGGCGATTGCTCATGCGCATATCACTGTTCCTTTACTTAAGGCCTTTTTTGCAATTGCGCATGCGCGAGAGGACCTTCCCATTCTGTGCGCTCTTCGCGAAACTGCGCATGTGCAGCTCCTTTTTCAAGAAGGCTGCAAATTAAAACTGCCATTTGTTGCTGCAAGCCTACCTCGTGGTGAGTTTTGGCGCCTCTTTTACCTTTTCTTCTTGTATGTGCCTCGCAGAATTCTTGTAATTTGTCCAGGACTGCCTGGAAGTCGCTCTTGTTTTGCCCCTTTGAGTATTTGAAGGTCTGGAGGATTTCAGCTGCTTCTGGACCTGCGATGGTAAGTAGAGGCTTTAGTTTCTCTGCATCCGCCACACCATCTAGGTCGGACGCTACCAGGTAGATCTCGAATCTCTGCCTGAACCAACACCAGTTTTCACTGAGATTGCCTTGGTACCTGAGCTGCTGTGGAACCGGAATTCCAAACATCATCTTGCCTGGGTGCCGTCGCTGGTTGTCACTGTTTGCTGAGTTGTAACTATATGGATTTAACAGGTCCATGGGTACCATGTTTTGTTATGCTTTCGACGTAGCATAAGCTGCTTCCTTGATGTGCACTCTGACAAAGGAAGGTTCAAATTTGGAGATAGCTTTAACACATTTATTAAACTGTTAACGATTCTCCTACTTGGATTCGACTCTCCTGTTAATCCTGCTATAGCTACTCAGATTGACAAACCAGTCTGCTAAAATCCACGTGGTGGGTGTGATGTGTTTCAAATCAACCCTGTGTACTCACTGAGTGTCTCCACTGGAAAGAGGATCATGTGTGCTGTGTCCTTATATATGGGTTGGTGTAATGCCCCCCTGTGGTAGTGACACCTCTTTGTGTGTTGTGAATGCCAATTGGTCGTGCCGTATCTTACTGGCCTATTGGTTGAATGTCGGTCTGCCATGTCTCTGGTGCTCCCTCCAGTGTCTATCTAGTCTACGTGTATTTACATTAACCCCTTGTGTATTTACAGTGATGCATATCACCATACCTACGTCCTAAATTTAGTCAGAGCATCTCAAAATTAATAGCTACATGTTTTACTTTTGCAATTTAAACTTTATTTGAGCCTCCGGAGATAATGCAGGCAAATTCCAATTCACCACTTTCATTTCTCATCCATATTGGTCCAAAAATGCTTTTGTAGAGATCACATAATATCACTGTAGTGTCTGCAGCCTCATTCGTCTATCATTCACTGTTGCTCCGATTGGATAACTTGGTCCAGCTCCTAGTACCATTGACAATGAATGTGCATGTTAGCTGTGTATCTGGGAGAGCTTATTGCACAAACTGGCAATTTATCTGTGGCTATTTATTGAATATGCCTGAAGTATTTTATTGTCTTGTCTTAGCTCTCCGAACAAAAGTTGTTTTGACAATTTTTGCCCTCATTTGTCACTGCCACGGTCTTCTCACATCTTCCACTAGCAGAATAATTTACCTTGGATGCTTCAATTTATCTTCTGTCTTTTCTGAGTTGTGTGCACCTAAGGGAGTGAACTGTATGAGCAGAAAATTCACTAATACATTGTGAATTCCTGTTCCTGCCTTACCAACTAAGTTTGTAACCTCATTCAATATTCATTGTGAACTTCTACTCATACAGGTGTTACCTCAGAATGAGCATTTAAAGGAAATGGCTTTTCAGAGATGAAAAAGTTTTGTTCACGAAGGAAATCTCTGTACAATCCATGAAGTGCTGCAGGAACAAAATCCCCAAAGTTACAGATAGTAAATTTCTTCTGTATAAAATGCATGAAATGTGGGCTGCCCTTGCTTGGTATTCAAGGCACAACAACAGTGTAGCATTTCTCAGAAAAGGCGACAACCAGTGTCAATGCTGTATTAACAGGCAGTAGGCTGTCAAGGTTAACTATCCAACCACACCAAATAATAGTTTGATGGCTTTGCAATAATAACACTATGGGCTGGATTTTGTGCCCAATTTGACGGACAGCAGCTCAGCAGCCACAGCAGTGCCAGCGCCTATCAATTAGAGAGAAGTGCAAAGGCAGCACGGCAGCATATTGTCATGGTGGCTACCATTGCTACAAAAGGAGAGACTCTGTGGGCCATCGACATCCCAAAACGAAGGGACACCAACCCAGAACCCGTAGGGAGACTGCCCCGCCTCACTGGGGGTCTCCCCACATGGTAGTGGGTTCCTTCCCATCGGCGCAGAGAGAGCGAGTTCCCCCAGAGGTGTGAAATGGCCCTTAAATGACCACTTAAGTGGCTCAGGCTTCCAGTCTGTGGCCAATGTTTACACTTTCCTGCTCTTAGAAAAATGGCATGGCTGTGAGAAGACATTGAGCACCTTCACCTTCTCCATCCTCCAGTTGCCTTCCCATGCTATTATGCCAGCCCTCCTGCCTCCCAATCCATCACCAAAAGGCTGGTAAAATTCCAGTTTATGAAATTATGTAAGGTGACAAAGTGCTATCTTTTAAATCTGCTACTCAATTACCACTGCTTGCACAAAGCAAGCACAGAACTTTACAATTTTAATTGCTTACCACACATACCCATTTTTAAAATAAAGTTAGAGTACCCAATTATTATTTTTTTCCAATCAAGGGGCAATTTAGCATGGTCAATCCACATAACCTGCACATCTTTTGGTTGTGGGGGTGAAACACACGCAGGCACGGGGAGAATGTGCAAACTCCACACGGACAGTGTCCCAGGTCCGGGATTCAAACCGGGGTCCTCAGCGCCGCAGTCCCAGTGCTATCCATTGCGCTACATGACGCCCTCAAACATACCCATTTTGCAGCTGGAACTATTAGTGGTACGGATCTTAACCCTGGTTAAGTATCTCCGCGCATGTAATTACCTCAATCCCAAATAGACTGCTGTGAGATCCAGTAGCCAGTCAAGTTCCATTCTGCAATCATTTAGGAGTCATCACTGAGCAATGGATCAAAACATCGTAATATATTGAACATGTAGCACAAAGTAGGCAAATGTAATCCGAGTGTATGGGATGGGCTGAGGCATTGTTGAAGCTTTTGTGTCAGGTGTGCCGCTGAGAAACATGTGGTTAGGAGAATCCCGTCGAAATCTCAGTCTTTCTGTCACTGAATCTGAACCAAATTCTGTGCACATAAGCAAAAAACTGTCAAGAAAGCAATTAAATATATTGTGGAAAATGTGATTAAGAATTGTAAATATGAGTAAAAGAAGGGAGACTTGTATTTATAACACACCTTTCATGACCTGAGGATACCCCAAGGCACTTATCAATCAACGGAGTACATATAACTGTTGTCAATGTTGGAGCAGTCAATTTGTACTAAGCAAGCTCCCACAAACAGCAATGTGATAACAATTAGATCATCTGTTTTGATGGTTTGATTGAGGGATTAATTTTGGCTAGGATGCCAGGGGAAACTTTTTTGCTCTTCACAATGGTTCCATGGGATCTTTTACATCCGCCTGAGAGAGCAGAGCAGCCGGCCCATATTTCACATTTCTAGTGAAAGGCAGCACTTCCTCAGTAATGTCAGTCTGGAATTTGGTGCGCAAGGCTCTGGGATTTGAACCAAAACCTTGTGGCTCAGAGACTAGAGTGATACATGTTGGGAGCATCACAAGGTTATGCTTCAGAATGATCCTTACATTATGGTGAAGTTAGTTCACTCCGAGCAGGTGTAGTGTTCCTCTTATTTCATAGCTTGGGATTTCAGAGAATCACTACAGTGCCGAATGAGGCCATTCAGCCCATTGAATCTATCCCAACCCTCTGAAAGAGCACCCTACATAGGCACACGGTCCTGCCCGATCCCCGTAACCCCACCTAACCTTTGCAAACTAAGGTACAAGTTAGCGTGGCCAATCCAACTAACCTGCACATCTTTGGACTGTGCGGGTAAACCGAAGCACCCAGTGCAAACCCATGCAGACACGGGGAGAAAGTGCAAACTCCACACAGGATCGAACCCGGAACCCTGGTGCTGTGAAGCAGCAATGTTTCAAATTTGATAATTACCCTCAGTGTGACACAGGTACAAGCACTGGGAAAGTACATCAATCATGCCATGAGTATTTTACTCTCATTGCTGTGCATGCTGTGCTCCTTTTGTCAATTACTTGTACATCATCCCGTCCATACCTCAATTGCTCTATTTTAGCCAGCATCCCATTCCACTTCTCATGATTTTCTGTGTGAAGAAATGTTCTCTGTTCTCCTCAATTGTAACCCCTGCCATTAACTGAAAACTGTCACCAATCAAAACCTTTAATTTTTTTAACAGTTCATTAATTCCTCTCTCATTTGTCTGTACCTTGTGAAAATGGTCCCAGTGTTTCAAATCTCTCCTCAAAACTATAAGTTGTATCCCTGTGGGGAGATTTCTTCTCCACCGTGTGAAATGAAATTATAAAGAATTCCACTTGTTGCACAGAGGAGTTCTACCCCCGTTCCCCCCACTGCCTCTCTTTCCCATCCCTCCATATCAGCTTGAATAAAATGGCCATTGTCCATGAAACATACAGGCCGGAATTCTCCAACCCGGTGCCGGGTCGGAGAATCCCCGGGAGGGGGGCACGAGAATTGCGCCCCGACACCGGCTTCACCATTTTCCAGCGCCGTTTTTCGGGCACCTGCGGGATTCCCAGCACGTCGGTCGGAGCCCATTGACAGCGGCCCCTCCAGCGTTTCCCTGGGTCTCGATGGGCCGAGTCGCCGATGAGTTTGGCCGAGTCCTGTTGGCATGGATTACTCACCTCCCACACGGCGGGACCCGGAACGTGTGTCTGCGGGGGCCGTCCTGGAGTGGGGGGGGGGGGGGGGGGGGGGGGGGAGGCGGGGCACCCACGGTGGCCTGGCCCGCGATCGGGGCCTACCGATCAGCGGGTGGGCTGGTTCCGTGGGGGCCTACTTTACTCCTCGCCGGGCTCCTGTAGGGCTCTGCCATATTGCCCGGGGGCCGGCGCAGAGAAGGGAACCCCCATGCATACGCAGAAATACGCCGGCCGTTCCGCGCATGCGCGGACTCGCGCGGGCTGTTTCCCGCCGGCTGGATCTGCGGGGACGACTCCGACAGATCTAGCCCACTAGAAAGGTGAGAATTCCTCACTTTTGGGGGCCGTTAACGCCGAAGTCGTTGCCACCGGTTTTCACGCCGGCGTGGGGACATAGCCCCATTATTAAAGAATCCTGGCCACAATTCCTAAAACTTGACATGATCCAATCAATATTTTGTAAATGCCCCAATGTTTCCTTTCTGAAATATACCTTTTGTCTTGTTCTAAACCACCCTGACCCATGAGGTTACCACAGGAGGTTACTGTTCCTTTGAAACGTTGCCCGGTGATCTCACCTCATGTGACCCACAACCTGTTTTATTCAACTCGAGATTTTATGGAATATGCTTACAATTAATCATTACCAAGATTTCAGTGGAGGAAGTGAACAAGTTGTCTCACATCAATCCCTTCTCTGAATTAGGATTTCTTTTCTTAAGCTGTGAAAATAGTTCTTGAAAAATGGGGTTTTTCCCTCAGACGTTGTGAGGTAGCACCAGGTAGCACAATACCGGCATGTTTTTTTGTGTCACATCACCAAAGAGGCCAGTTAAATCACTTAGACACTAAGTTCTTTCACTGTCTTGGAGTGTTCTGGAAGTAGTCTGCTGCAAGAGATCAGTGTTGACATTGGTCAGATTAGAAAGGAATGAGTTTCCTGTCAGATTCTGCTTGCCAAGAGGCTCTTTGTAGATATATTCTATTTTTACTGCTGTGATAACAGTTGGAGTAATCTTATATCACAGAAAGGCCCTCATTAAAATTTCACTGTCTAACTAAAATATTAAAGATCACCACATATCATCACCAAATTCGGGAAGCCCAATTAGGGCTGACTAGCTCGCTCAAGCTAACCTATAATACACTGAGGTTGCTGCGCTTCGTTTTTCAGGGTTAGATCATTTGAACAATTCCCAACTGAGCTTTGATTTCGTACCAACAGGCAGCCAAATAGAGGGTGCACAAAATCTTAAATAGAAAGGGTTGCCTCCACTTAAAGGTAAATAGTTACGGATAGGGAAAGCTTGTTTCAGCCGTCAGAAAGCTTCAAAACTATTCTAAAACATCGGACAGCCTTTGTCAGGCCTCGGGAAAGAGCCAACTGCATATTTCAGGGATGGGGTGCGGACGGCTCTCCCCCCTCAAGAGAGAAGTCGGCAGGAAGCCAACTGAATCCGTGCCAGCTCGCCGCACAGCCATAATACTCTACGTGCGGGCTAAATAGTTGGAATGTGGGACTTTCGCCCCTCACAGTTGAGGAAGCACTGTCCTCAGGAACAATGGTCATTTGGATTTTCAGGTAGTTCCAGGCTCAACAGAACTAATATCTCATTATTGGGCACTGCTTGGACTGCAACCGATCCCAAGAAGAAGACCCAATGCATCTCTGAGTGAGGTTAGAGTGGGGATATTGGGTGGTGAGGGGTTGTCCAGTCTAGGGAGTGGATTGAGGATGGTGAGCTTTGCAGAGCAGGTGGATAGGAAGAAAGGTGGGGTTACTACCTCAGTGGCCTCCCATTGTGCAAAGGTCACCCCACTCAACCCAAAAATTCCAGAAAGCCTCCGGCCTTTAATGTTATGTGCATGCTGCCCATTTCAGGTCTGTTTATCGTCTGGAGTCATTAGGCAGGTGACATTTCTGTTTTATGATTAACAAAGTGACCAGGCTGCTGTTGTGTATGTGTGAATTGAGGTGTACTGCTTGGCCCTCAAAGCTACAATTCCCAGAAGATAGCACTGTAGCTCGCTTGTCAGGAGCTATTGGGCAAGGCCCAGTTTGAATGGGACCATCTGCTACTTTCTGTGCCCTAGAAATGCGATAGCGTTTCCGACGGCGTCAACACTTAGCCTCAGGATCACAAAATCCTGCCCGGGATCTTTTTGGTGGGGTTAAATCGTGCCCAGGGAGAACGTATCATATTTTAAAAGTTTCCATTCATTTTTTGTTGTAGTAATCCAACTTTAGTGGGCCAGAGCAAAGGATTAGTCATGTGCTTGTTTTATAAGGTGAGCTTAGTGCTAAGGGAATCGTAGGCCAGTAACTTTTTTTTTAAATTGCCAAGGAATGTAGAGCGGGGTCTAAATAAGTAATGATCACAGCCTGTAATGTAACATGTTTTTGGCAGTAGTTCCCAGATTCCTACACCACAAATTGAAACTGCAATGATTTGGGCACATGGGCACAATTTTACGATTTCCTCCCAGCATCAGATCGACTCTGCATTGAGACTGGAGCCATGAAAAGTTGGCTCACTTCTCTAAAGGCTTTCAGCTCAGCTGGAAAATAATTCAGAATTTGATTTAAAGTGAGACTTTGTTTCAGTCATTTCAAAATGACACTGGAACCTCACGTAACTCTGAGAAGTTTTGTTGGAGTCAAATTGAGGTGAGGAGTGCAATCAGATTTAGAACTGTAGGTGCGGCACTGGTAGTTGGGCTGGGGGGAAAGGAAGTTAGAGCTGAATGACCAGCTGGAGACAGGTAAGGAAAGACTTTTGACAGCCTTCCTGCACAATCTCACTTACTTCAACTTTGCAAAGTTGATCAACCCGTTACCGTTGCAAAATTATTGGTTGAACTCTTGGGTCTACTAATGTAACTTGTGTCCTGAGACTAAATTTTTAGTTTTTAGCATTTAAAACGAGAGGGTAATTTTCTTTGAGCACATTGATAGTCAGGAACCTTGTCTGTTGCAAACAATTTTTGGACAATACATACAAACATACAAATTAGGAGCAGCAGTAGGCAACTCAGTCCCTTGAGCCTACTACCTCAATATGGTCATGGCTGATGTAATTTTAGTCTCAGCTTCACTTTCCTGCCCATCTCAATAACCTTTCACCCGTACTTATCAAGAATCTATCTGCTTCTCCCTTAAAGGTATTCAAAGACACTGCCTCAACCAACTTTTGAGGGAGAGAATTCCAAAGTCTCACAACCCTCTGAGAGGAAGAATTTCGCTCATCTCTGTCTTAAAGGGACCATCTCTTATTTTCAAACAGTGGCCCCTCGTTCCAGATTCTCCCGTACCCTTTCTGTGCCCACCATAGCAAGTCCCCTCAGAATCTTATCTGGTTCAATCAAGTCACTTCTTACTCTTCTAAATTCCAATGGATACAAGGCTAGCCTGTCCAACCTTTCACCATAAGAAAACCTGCCCATTTCAGATATTAATCTTGTGAACCTTCCCTGAACTGCTTCCTTTGTATTTACATCATTTCTTAAATAAGGTGACCATTACTGTAAGTGGTACTCCAGATGTGAGGTGGAATTTTTCGCTATCCGCCACTAAAATTGGGAATCTCAATTGGGCAGAGAATCCTGTGTTTGCCCAATAATGGGATTGGCACCAGGTGGCAGTCCCACGTTCCCGCCCTGCCGTCAGGAACATGCAAACAGCTCCTGTGCATTCACTTGAATGCGATTGATGAGCTGGAAACCCAAATCTCCAACTTACTCCCACCCCGTGTCTGACCTATTTAAACTTTGAAGTGGCCTTTTCACTCTGAACTGCTCTGCCTGACACATGTTGAGCAGATCAGACTGTTCATTGAACAAAGAGCAAAAGAATAAAGAACAATACAGCACAGGTACAAGCCCTTTGGCTTGCGCCAATCATGTGTCCTATCTACAACAACCGCCTGCATCCTTCTATACCCTGTCCGTTCATGTGCCTGTCAAGATTCAAGTCAGGAAGACTTTCCCTTTCCTCACATCTTCTCCCTCAGTCCTATGCATTTCTGAGCCTTCCTAGAAAGCCCACAATAATTGAAAAATCTTGAAATCCCCCAAGATCCTTTGATATGCTCAGCATTCATTTAATTTTGTAGTGCAGTACTTTAACAAGGCATTGATTGACAGTAGTTTAAACACAGCAGGCTGGAGGTTTGTTTAATTATCTTTCTCTTCACACTTAAATGTATCTGACGTACCCTCCACTAATCCTAACCACAATGTTTATAAACGTTCTTTTTTCGATTGACAGCTGCTGGCCACTTCAACAATGCTAAGTGCTTTCCGAAGTTAGAAAAGTGGAAATAAAACACTGACTAGTCTTAGAACCCCTCTTCTTTCTCCAAATTAAATGTAAAATTCAATCATACTATGATCACTGCAAATAGAGTGCCTTTGGGTGCACTGCTGCCTCACAGCACCAGGGATGCGGGTTCAATTCTGCCCTTGGGTGATTGCCTGTGTGGAGTTTGCACATTCTCCCCATGTCTGCGTGGGTTTCCTCCGGGTGTTCCGGTTTCCTCCCACAGTCCAAAGATGTGCAGGTTAGGTGGATTGACCATTCTAAATTACCCTTTCATGTCCAGTGATGTGCAGGTTAGGTAAAGGGGTTATTGGGATAAGAGGCAGGGGAGTTGGCTTGCATGGAGTGCTCTGTCAGAGGGTCAGTCCAGACTCAATGGGCTGAATGGTCTCCTTCTACATTGTTGGGAATCTATGATTCACTATGAGGTCATTAATTAATCCTATCTCATTGTACAATATCAGATCTAGGATAGCCTGCTCCCTGGTTGCCTCCAAACACGTTGATCTGAGAAATTATCCCAAAATCATTCTATGAATTTCTCATCCACACTACTTTTGCCCATCTGATTTTTCCAGTCTGTATGTAGTTTAGAATTGCTCATGATAATCACCCTACCTTTCTGACATGCTCCCACTTTTTCTTCTTTGATACCCTGGCCTATCATCTAATTACTGCTAAGGGACCTGTACACCACTCCCACAAGTGACTTATTGCCTTTATCATCTCTACCTAAACAACTGCTACATTGTCGTTTTCTGAACTTTGATTATTTTTAACTATTGTGCTAATGTCGCCTTTAATTAACAGAACCATCACTTCTGAATTTCCTATCTTTCCCAAAAGTCACATACCCTTCAATATTTAGGTCCCAATCTATGTCATCCTGCAATCATGTCTCTGTAATGACTATGAGATCATACTTATTAATTTCTATTTGCACTACCAATTCACCTGTTTTGCTTCAGATGCTACATGCATTCAGATACAGAGCCTTAAGTTTTGTCCTTTTTTTTTGTAACATCTAGTGTTATCTGCTGTTTTACTCTCAGATTTGTACTCCCTGTACTTTCCTGTCAAGTTCGTCTCCACCTGAGCAAATGTCCTGAACCCTGGCACCAGGCAGGCAACACAGCCATCTGCACTCGCTCTTTGCTGCAGAGGTCACTGCCAATCTATCTCATTTATATTGCCCTACTACCACTGCATTCATTTTTGCTCCCCCCACTTAAGTGGCTTCCTTGACACTGATCAAATCAGAAGGCCTTATCCTAAGTGGTTTGACTGCCTCCTGGTACAAAGCATCCAGGTAACTTCCCCCCTCGATGATGTGTCGCAATTTCTGAAGCTCAGTCTCCAGCTCAATGACTCTTATTCAAAATTCCTCAAACCGCAAGTGCTCACTGAAGACATGCTTGCCCTGGTTCACATTAGCATCCAGGGGCTTCAAAGATGTGCAGGTTAGGTGGGTTGGCCATGCTAAATCACCCCATAGTGTCCAAAAGGTTAGGTGGAGTGTGGAGGAAAAAGCGGGGTGTAGACATATGTAGAGTGCTCTTTCAGAGGTCAGAGCAGACTGTGAGCCAAGTGCTCTCCTTCTTCACTGTAAGAATTCTATGATTCTATGCTGTAGCCTTGATGCTTCATCTGCCCTGTCATCCTTAGTGTGTTTTAATTAATTACTTTGCATTTTTTTATATTTTATTAACTTTGCCACAAGTTTCTATACTATTTTAAACCTTAGGACGGGAACAGATCTTAACCACTTACCAGATATTCAGCAAACAGCTAGATCATTTCCCTATAATCGAGTAAGAACCAAAACCTTAGAGGGTGAGAAAGGTTTAACCAAAATGAACACCTCTTACCCACTCCCTACCCTGTCCGAATTACTCCCTCACCCTCCTCATCGAACTCCACCACTCACACAACTCTTAAGTATGCATTCACATCTTCAGCTGCACTCATGTGCTTTAGCTACACTAAAGAACCCTGTATTTAAAGTAAACTAAACTGAGACGAGATGCACAAGATTCAACCAGTTAGCTAATTAATGACTCAATTCTCGGCAGAGTGTGTTTACCTGCATACGGCTGGAAAAAAGAAAGAAATTTAGCCTACTTACTCAGTACTTTGCAGTTACTGTTAATTACAGACTAGACAAGATTTTACATGAAGATGATTAACACATTAAACTCCCCCACCCACCAAACTCTCAGAAATGCACTCAGTTCCCTCGCCACATGCAAATACCGTGGCAATCCTCCTGTGATTTTCCAATTTGTGGGGCAGCTGGTATTTGATACCTGGAATGAGTAAAAGGTTAGGCAGACCAAACGTTTTTCCACTGGAGTTTAGAAGAGTGAGGAGTCATTTGATTAATGTCTATAAGATCTTGAATGGTGTTGACAAGGTGGACGTCAAAAAGGCTTTCCCTTTTATACTTGAGTCCACAACGAAGGGGCACATTTTAAAAATCAGTGGTCACCCCTTTTAAGGCAGAGATGAGGAGAAACTTTTATCTTGAAGGGTTGTGCGACTTTCCAACTCTCTGCCTCAGAAGACAGCGGTAACGGGATATTTTTAAGACACATGAAGATAGATTCTTGTTACGCAAGGAAATCAGAGGTTATTGGCAGAGATGAGAATGTAGAACTTGAAGCACAAAGAGATTAGCCATGATCTTATCGAATGGTGGAGCAAGCATCGAGGGGACAAACGCCCTACTTTTGCCCCCGTTTTGTATGTTCCTATTTAATATTAACACATCCTGGAAAAAATGCTTCACAGTTAATTGCAATGGCTGCGTTCTGTGCAGTATGCCTTTGACAAATTTCCAGTTTCTGTTATTCATAGGGTTGGGAGTTGTGCTATCTCTGTTATATTTAGTGGCTCTAAATTATCACAGTAATCCTATAAAGAATATAATTTGTGCAGGTGTATTTTCCGTTATCTGATATAGAAAGCAAAAGTGTCAAAATTGTAAAAACCATGAGCGTATGTTTGTCAATTTCATGGTTGGCCCTCAGTGCTGAAGTAATAGCGGAGTCATAAAATTACAATGGGCTGGAATTTGCTGCCAAAATAAATATGAGTTGCTAATGGTGTCTGCTGTTGTTTATCTGTGAATATGCAGCATCTTCAGCTGAGGGACAGATGCCTGGTTGAATGTAAATATCTGAAAGCGGCTGTCCAAATTGCACCACTTTTCTGCCAGCTTCAGGAAAATGGTATATTTTGATTGTCTCACTATTGATATGCAGTGAATATCGTGAAGTTACTGTATTTGTGCAATAGATACAAACTAAACTCGCCACAGACATTTAGAGCTAGTAATTAGCAGCGTAAGTACCCTTTTACTGACATGATAAATGTTATTTACTGCAAATCAATCTTCCTGACACCAAAAATTAACTATTATAAGTGTAGAGTCTAATTCCTTCAGGTTTAAATTTTTTGAATCATTTAAAAAATATTACATTTTAACATGATGGCCAGAGCTTTCTGGGCAGGCCCCATGTTGGGCGTGACAGAGAATTAAGAGAGACAGCCAAAGCATCCATTGACTTTGGGCAGGAATTTCTGTACTGGGACCAGAAAATCCAGGCTGATGTTTCTTATTTTTCATTTCTGTCTCCTTTTCTCTTTTACTCCAATGTTTTCTTCCTTTATATTTCTTTCCATATCCAATTTGACATTGAATTTAATTCTCTCTCCTCCTGGGCTTATTTCCCAATTTTTAAGCGTCATGAGTTAGGGATGTACCTTATTAGTTGCCCTGTTCACTCAGGTCCGAGTGCCCTATTTCCTTCGCTGCAATGCCATCTGCCTGTGCTTTCAGCAACTTTGTGAGCAAAATCATTGTGTGAATAGTGCAGGAGCAGGTCTAATGAATGGTAGGCACCATTACGTGTCCTACGACAAATAAACCTGGTCCATTAACATATGCTGACGGCCATTGACAAATAATACCAGAAATCTGTACAAACTGGCATTTCCGGGTCATATTTCAATATAATCCTCTAACTAATTCAGAGTTTTTGGTCCTGTCCAAACCTAGAGGAGTACTGGAAGGAGGTTTTTAGGGTAATTTCCAAGGTGGTGCACGTGAAACTGGACCCAGGTCCCCGGGAGGCCATATTCGGGGTGTCGGACCAGCCAGGGTTGGAAACGGGTGCGGGGGCAGATATCATAGCCTTCGCCTCATTGATCGCCCAAAGGCGGATCCTGCTGGGATGGAGAGCAGCCTCTCCACCCTGTGCCCTGGCGTGGCGGGGGGGACCTGTTGGAATACTTGACCCTTGAGAAGGTTAAATTTGAACTGACGGGAAGCTCGGAGGGGTTCTACAATTCATGGTCATTATTCATTATGTACTTTCAAGAACTGGATAACATCGAACATTAGTTGGGGGAATGGGTGGGAGGGTCGGGGGGAGGGAGGGGGCTGTATGTATTAAGGGTGACTATGGGTAATCCCTGATTCCTTTTTGTCACTTGTTTATGTAAACATGCGGGCTGATGTTTGGGGGTTGGTGGGAGGATGGGATCGTTGTTATTGTTATGGGGATTGACATATTTGTTGCTGATTATTGTTTATTGTTCGTGGGTGTAAATTCGGGAGAACATGTGAAAAAGGAGGAGAATAAAAATATTTGGGAAAAAAACTAATTCAGAGTTGAATAGTCTACAGATATTTTTGAACATTTCTGGTATTGAATTCCAGGAATCGATGTGTTCTATCCTGAGATGCTTTTTACATGCTTTGCAAATACCGTGGAATAAGCTAATTACTCAGTGAAGGACCTGGAGTGGATAGCTGTCCTGTCTCTGGGCCAAAGGTTTAAGTCTCATTTCAGGACTCGTTCGCTATGAAAGACCCAGTCACTGGCGCAGGCAAGCCAGCACGTACTGGTGCTGGTCCCCAGGCTGGATAAATTTGGAGGCGTGGCAGCAGGAAAAGCATCCAAAACCACCTGCTAAATGCAAATTTTTATGGTGGCTATAATGGTGATCAACCACCATTATTCCAAGCCCATGTATTATATTTCTTTAAAGTATAAATTTAGCGTGGCCAATCCACCTATGCTGCACGTCTTTGAGTTGTGGGGGCGAAACCCACGCAAACACGGGGAGAATGCGCAAACTCCACATGGACAGTGACCCAGAGCCGGGATCGAACCTGGGACCTCGGCGCCGTGAGGCAGCAGTGCTAACTACTGCGCCACCGGGCTGTCCCAAGCCCATGTATTACAAGGGGAAAAAATGAAAAAGGAAAAAACCGATGCGTTCGTGACACCTAACCGCAGAATCGCAGTGCACTGCACAAACATTGTTATCTTTAAATGTTGATACACTGCTCACTTTGTACAATCAGAGTCTTTTGTGTGTGTGTGGAGACTGCAATCTTAGATCCGTGTTTTCTACAGCTTTCATCTCAGACGGTTCTGGGATTATCGTTGGTTGGATCACTTCCTTCCCAAGTAAAATTTACTGATGTTCTTTCCAAATGTGGTTTTATCCCTGCAAGGAAAGCTCTTTGTTCCAATGACTTACTAGTAATGTTTAGACATCCACATGCATTTAATGGGAAAATATTATGATCCTAATTACTGTTTGTTCTTGGTTTTCAGCTTGTGGCCTTGGAAAATTCAAATCCAAACAGGGGCAGGAACCGTGCTCCCTTTGCCCATCTAACAGCAGGATCAACTCCGAAGCAGCCACTATCTGTCCCTGCAAAAATGGATTCTATCGAGCAGACAGTGACCTGCCTGAGATGGGATGCACAAGTTAGTCACTGGCTCCTATCTGTTTATACCAAAAATGAATATAATAACTTTTAGTACAGCATGCCATTCATATTAAGCTCAGTTGATTTTCTAACAAAGATGTATTCTCACAAAATTAATTCTGATTCCAGGGCACTGTTCTGATGCACAAATATGTGTCCTACTCTCCTACACGTTCATAGAACACTTATATCTCAATTATTTGCTCCTGTTAAAGCTCCAAATATGATCTTAAAAATGTCAAAACTCGCAACTTAACAAATTAACCAATTTCCAAATTTTTTGCTAAGTCTTATGATGGTCAGGGGGCAGCACGGTGGCGCAGTGGGTTAGCCCTGATGCCTCACGGCGCCGAGGTCCCAGGTTCGATCCCGGCTCTGGGTCACTGTCCGTGTGGAGTTTGCACATGCTCCCCGTGTTTGCGTGTGTTTCGCCCCCACAACCCAAAGATGTGCAAGGTAGGTGGATTGAACACGCTAAATTGCCCCTTAATTGGAAAAAAATGAGTTGGGTACTCTAAATTTATATTAAAAAATAAGTCTTACGATGCTCAGAAATTACGTCCTTTATGTTATATGTTCACCATTAACCGATAATTTATTTTTCAATACTGTAACTACGTCTGAATTCTTCTTTCATATTTTAAAATAATAAGCTATCATAGCAATGAATCATGCTGGAGATAAGCCATGATAAAGCTTCACATACATCCTAACGCTCTTCACTATCCATCTAAAGTTGAAGGTCAAATTACTCAGGGTGACCATGATCAGACTTCTTCTGCTGTTGTTTCCCATTAATTGAAAATTTAACAGCAGATTTTCGTACAGTTTGACGTTGTACATGTAAACTGAAATGTAACCAAAAGAACATGACCAGTGTAGCAGTGGGTAATTTCAGACCCATCTGAAAGAATGACATTGCATCCAAAGAACCTCCAACTATTTTAAACACTAATCAAGTGCAGTCTTCTCAGCATTGGTACAACGATTGCAGAACCTAAGCTTCCTAAAACCAGGATATAATCTTACTCACATAGATTATTTCACAGATCTAAATAGCAGTTTGTCTTGAGAAAGACTTTAAAGCAGATAATGACTTACAAGAACAAAGACAGCAGTTTTTAAACCACTTCCAAGTCTTTTATAATCTTCTTTCAGTTTTCCCTGTGATCCCGAACCCATTAGTTTCTACTTTTTATGGCACTAGGGGGAACATGTCTGAGACAGATATATTTTTATAGTGCCATTGGGTTATTTGCAGTTTAATTATCTGGAATAGTAAAGGCACCTCTGACACATTAATGACCATGCTGCTAGTCTGTAAATCTTAAGCAACCATCTCTGTGTGTAGTTACTACACATTCATTTTAAGCCTGAGCACTGTTCAAAGTAGTTACATGTGTATTTTGTCACTAGTTGGTAGCCTTGGTGCAGGTATGAAATAATTCAACTGACCAGAGATTGTTTTACACTGTTTAAGCCACCATTGGGTACTTAGTCTCAAATATTCTTCGACTTTGTTGAAATATGTAATTATATATATTTTTAAAATAATCTATTTGTAAGTAAATATCAGATTGCCAGTGAAGCACACCGCACATTGGGATACAAATACTGCAAGTTGATTTTATTTGCTTGGCTGAATATTGAAATGAAATGGAACGAAAATCGCTTATTGTCACAAGTAGGCTTCAAATGAAGTTACTGTGAAAAGCCCCTAGCCGCCATATTCCGGCGCCTGTTCGGGGAGGCTGGTACAGGAATTGAACCGTGCTGTTGGCCTGCCTTGGTCTGCTTTCAAAGCGAGCGATTTAGCCCTGTGCTGAACCAGCCCCTCATATTCTTGTCAAAATATGTATTTCTACTTTTAAAATAACTATACACCTCGTAATCAATACTTTCAAATTTCCCCCAAAATCTATGAGGAGAAAACATTTTCAGATTAACATTAAATACCTTTCATAACAATGATTGCTCGGATCTTACTGAGGTAACTGATGTTACTCATTGAATTAGTCTTCATGTTTCCGTTATATGGTTGGTTGTTGCACAAGGTTAAATCTCACGGAATTCTGGGCAAGGTAGCCAATTGGATACAAAATTGGCTTGGCGACCGAAGCCAAAGGGAGGTTGTGGAGGGTTGTTTTTAAACTGGAGGCCTGTGACCAGCGGTGTGCCTCAGGGATTGGTGCTGGGTCCACTGTTATTTGTGATATATACCAATGATTTGGATGAGAATGTAAGAGGTATGGTTAGTAAGTTTGCAGATGACACCACGATTGGTGGCACAGGTGAGAGTGAAGAAGGTTATATAAGATTGCAACAGGATCTTGACCAATGGAGCCAATGGGCCGATGAATAGTAGATGGAGTTTAATTTGGATAAATGTGAAGTGAAGCATTTTGGTAGATCAAATCAGGGCAGGACCTATTCAGTTAATGATAGGGAGTTGGGGACAGTTACAGAACAAAGAGATCTAGTAATACAGGTTCATAGCTCCTTGAAGGTGGAGTCGGAGGTGGACAGGGTGGTGAAGAAGGCATTCAGCATGCTAGATTTTATTGGTCAGAATATTGAATACAGGAGTTGGGATGTCTTGTTGAAGTTGTACAAGACATTGGTAAGACCACACATGGAATACTGTGTTCAGTTCTGGTCACCCTATTATAGGAAGGATATTGTTAAACTAGAAAGAGTGCAGAAGAGATTTCCGAGGATGCTACTAGGACTTGATGGACTGAGATATAAGGAGAGGCTGGATAGGCTGGGACTTTATTCCCTGGTGCGTAGGAGGCTTATGGGTGAACTTATAGAGGTCTATAAAATAATGAGGAGCATCAACAAGGTAGATAGTCGACATCTTTTCCCAAAGGTAGAGGAGTCCAGAACTAGAGGGCATAGGTTTAAGGTGAGAGGACAGAAATACAGAAGAGACCAGAGGGGAAATTCTTTCACACCGAGGGTGGTGAGCATCTGGAACGGGCTGCCAGACCAGAGGCAGTGGTAGAGGCGGGTACAATTTTGTCCTTTGAAAAGCAGTTAGACAGTTAGAGGCCTGGGCAGGGTGGGTATAGAGGGATATGGGCCAAATGCAGCCAAGTGGGACTAGCTTAGTGACAGAAACTGGGCGGCATGGACAAGCTGGGCCGAAGGGCCTGTTTCCATGCTGTAAACATCTATGACTCTATACATTACTTTCAATGCTGTTCCTTAGTTCAAAACATAATAACAGTATTAATTTGGATTAAATTAAATATGGAGAGGTCAAATCCTTTACAGACTTTGATGTGATCGTTTGTATCTCAACAAATGGAACCTAGATACCATACTGGTTACATGGAACCATTAAGCTAATTCCTTGTGCCAGGTGTCTGAGACATGATAAAAAAACTGGCGAAACCTCAGGGCTTTCAGCCCAGTAAAGAAGCACTGGCATGGTGACCTCAAAGCAGTAAAGTTAAGTGAATGAAAAAGGTAAATCCAGAGTATCTAAATTACATTATGAACATAGAATAGGACAGCAGTTCAAACTAAAAAAACGTCTAACATTAGGAAGTTCGTTAGAAAAGGTAATAAGATCTGTGGCAGAGAAACTATAAAAATTATTTAAGAAACAAGTTGGATATTAAACTGAGGCAACATTAGGATATTTCTGAATGATCCTCCTTAGCTCTAATTACCATGTGAGGGGGGGGGGGCACTCTATTCCTACGCACCGGCCGTGTAAGCCCCCGCAATGGCCGGCATGTAGGTGAACCCCCCTGCGCATGCGCGGCGATGACGTCAGCAGACGCTGACGCTCATGCACATGCGCGGACCCGCGCCGGCCGGCGGGGTCCCTTCGACCCCATCTGGCGCGGCGTCAAAGGCCTTCCACACCGGCCAGCAAACCACTCCCGACACCGTCCTAGCCCCTGAAGGTGCGGAGGGGGGTGCCGGAGTGGTTCCCGCCACTCCATGCGCCGTTTCTGCCCGCCCCGCCAATTCCCGGAGAATCCCGCCCATTATATTTATCCTCTTTCAAACCAGATGTTATCTTTCCTACAATGATTCTCTGCAAATAGTTTCCCCCAACACATTTGGTGCAAAAATGCACCATACAACATCTACCTTGCGTTTAAAGGTTTGCCACTATCTCTGAATGCCTTCCATTTCTTTTATCAGCACAATGCAGGCAACGGTCTAGCTGTTAAAAGTACTTCTGAAGTTGCATTACAGCCTTCTGTAAAACTTGGGTCTCAGCTGCTTCCATGGCTAGCTTATCAGTATAAGCAGAACTCAACCCCAGATGCCTCCTTTGAGAACAGGCTTTGATGGCATTTTATAACTTTTCCTTTTCAAACACTAATTTGCCTTTCTAGTGACCTTCACAGACTGTTTTAAAAGCTGATGCTATCCTGTCGACTTGCTGTGCATGATACTCCTGCTGTCTCAAAATAACAGTTCATTTTAAAAAGTAGCTCCAAATCTACTCTTACTTTACAATAAAGGAAGGAAGTAAATATTGCAGTCCTGCTAGTCTGCTTGTATATTTGAATTTTTTATAGATTACTCCACTGAAAAGATTGCCATCTGTGAAATAGAAGCAAAAGGATTTTATGTATTTTAATTCAGTGCTTGCAAGACAATATTAAATGTAATATATTATGGTATATATATTATTATTGTATATATTTTTGTATATATTAATATAACACATTATTATGTATTATGAACAGTGTGTATTCAGCATTTATACATGTTGATTGTATATATGTTCAACAAACATTCTAACTTCCATTTTCAATTTCAACGTTACCAAGGTGTGCCTTCTGCTGCCCGTAATGTCATTTCAAATGTGAACAAGACCTCTCTGAGCTTGGAATGGAGTCAACCAGAGGAAACCGGTGGCCGTGACGACCTGCTCTATAATATCATCTGCAAGAAGTGCAGTGTGGAGGGCAAAATCTGCTCCAGATGCGATGACAATGTAGAATTTGTCCCACGCCAGCTGGGCCTGACAGAAAGGCAGGTGTTTATCAGTAACCTTTTGGCTCACACCCGATATTCATTGGAAATCCAAGCAGTAAATGGCGTCTCCAGCAAGCATCCATACTCTCCTCAGTTTGTAGCAGTTAACATTACTACAAATCAGGCTGGTAAGTGGAGCAGTGTTTCGACATTTAAGATAGTAATTTTCAGTTCCCTAATAAATTCAGTTCAGTGGATCAGTGCGATCTACACTTTATAATGTGGTACAGAGAAATTCCTGAGTTCTGATTTGGCTGCATCTGTGAAGACAACATTGCACCTTGTGGAGGAGGAGGAGGATACCACTGATGGTAAAGTGAGGTTGTTGTCTGATTCCCAGGTTAATGATGCTGAACGGCAACAGTTTCTCCATCATTACAAGCACAAAATTGGACCTTGCATTCACAATTAAAGTATACACAATTGGCACCAACTTCAAAATCTCAAGCTGAATTTTGAGGCTCCAATGGGGGCGAGCATGGAGGTGGGCAGGATTGAACTTTTGCACCACCTACCAAAGTGCTGGCATTCTGGCTCCATCCTTCCTCGAGGTCATTTTTTTTTTATCTGTCAGTATGATAGTTGTTTTTATTAAATGTTACTGTTTTCCAGCATGGCTCAAGTCAGGGCATAACTCTTGGTGATCTCTGATGAAACCTTTCTTGTCTCATTTCATTTTGGAGGGTTAATATTAAGGATGCATGCAATGAAATATGTCTGAGTTGATCCCTCCTAGCTCTGCCCTGATCCAACTTGGTCTGTCATACCAGCTGAAATGCACTTTTGTACACTACCTGAAACTGGTACAAGAAGATTAAAATTCAGTTATTGCAACCAACGTGCCTGCACTTGACGCTTCTGCAAACAACAGTATGTTGCAGCAGGACAATTAGTCCCAACAATGTCATTATTGGCCTGCCTATGTCATAAGGAACAACAAATATTTACAATGTTCAAAATAAAATTACCTGAATTATTGCAGCTCCTGGTTGCAAAGAAAATATGCATATTGAAAAATGCCATTTTGACACATATTTGTTGCACAAAACAAATTATATTCCTACCAAGTTTGCAATTCCTATGTTGTGTTAGTCTTTTTATGTGTTTTACAGATGCACACATGCACATTTTACGTCTGCTTGTTCTGTTTGTTGAGTCTGTCACCACACAAAGGATGTGTGTTGCAGTGGTAACAGTCCTGTAGGTTTCTTAAACTCTTGATTCCAATTATTGAAAGCTCTCGACCCCTCAGATGAGAGGATTTATTTGAGGGTGGCCATCCTTAGAGTTAGGACTTGTCTGACTTTCACATTAAGCTCCCCTTTTGTACTGTAGCTTATCTTTCAGTGATTAGAGCTTGAATATTCATTCATCTGGCACTTTCTATATTATAAGTCTGACACAATGAAATGGTGTTAAGGGACCTGCTAAGTCACAGCCTGAAGCAGCTGGTGGGATGCCATCAGGCTTTGTCAGAAAGGAATTCATACTGGCAGTCCAGGTGCTGGATGGCGTAGCTGTAATTAGGCCCTGAGAGACAGATGACTGTGTTCTGGGTTAGGCCGTTAAGGGAATCTTACCTCCAGGCAGTATGTATGTATGTAATTTGTCCATTGATTGCTGTTTAATGGACGGTATTAGTTTCTATTGTTGCGTGACTGGGTTAGAGAAGATGGCAGCAGGAGTTGTAAATGGAGAAAATCTGAAGTCTTTCACTCTGTGGGTAAAAGTTTTAAAATTGTTGGGTTTAAACACTGCAGCAGGATGATGGAACTTCCTCAGTGCATTCACAATTCCACTTGAAACCTCATTTAAGCAAAGTTGCTCCTCATGTAGATTGCTGTCCAAAACCAATAATTTGGAAAGCAAGTGAACATATGTGTTCTTAACAGCAAAAACAGAGCTTGTATTTGTACAGCATCTTTAACATAGTAAAACACCTTAAGGCGCATCAAAGAGGTATCATGAAACAAAAAATTCAACACTAAACCACATAAGCAGATATAAGGCCAATTTGAAAACAAAGATGAGAATGCTAAAGGGGAGACATTTGCTTAACCAGCAGTCAATGTAAGTTAGTGAGCATGGGAATTATGTGTGAGCAGAACCTAGGATTTGTGAAACCAAGATTTGGCTAACCACAAGTTTAGGGAAGGTAAACTGTGGGAGGCTGACCAGGAGTACATTGAAATAGTACGGGCAGCACGGTGGCGTAGTGACTAACACTGCTGCGTCACAGCGCCGAGGTCCCAGGTTCGATCCCGGCCTTGGGTCACTGTCCATATAGAGTTTGCACATTCTTTCATTCTTGCGTGGGTTTCACCCCCACAACCCAAAGATGTGCAGGGTAGATGGATTGGCCACGCTAAATTGCCCCAAATTAGAAAGAATTAATTAGATACTCTAAAATTATTTTTATAAAGATATAATCAAATCTGGAAGTAACAAAATATATGGGCAGGATTCTCCGTTGGGAGACTGTTCTCACACCGGAGCTGAATTGCAATCGGTTTACAATCACCCCGGGAGCACGAACCAGAAAGCAATTCTGTATTCCTCGCCATGCATATTATTCCCAGGGAATCCCGCTATTGAGCTGTCATCTTGAGCGGGTAGCCCAATAGCGAGATCCTGCGGCCAGCCACCCACCCGCACTGCAGATCACCAACACCACAGCATCCCCCAATCCAAAATTTCCTGGGTGCCCCCTACCATCCCCTCCGAGGACCCTCATAATATGGAGACCCCAACAGGGACCCCTGTAACAGGGTGACAACCTGGGAGACCTCCACGGGGACCTATGTAATGTGGAGACTCCCACAGTGACCCCTGTAATAGAGGGACCTCCTACTGTGACCCTCTGCCTATAGGGACTCTTCCCCCCTCCCACAGACTCGCCCTGCCCCATAGATTACTCGCCCACACTGAAAAAGAGACCCCTGTCTGGAAGCTAGAGAGTCGTCTAGACATCAGCAGTAGAAGAATTACACCCATAACACTTACCTTGCAGCTCCATATGTCCATTCCTGGAAGTAGAGCAGCTGTGACCTGCATCTAGTTCCCCCAGATCCATTAGTGCAAGCCATTCAAAGCTTTCTAGTAGTGGTCTGTGATTAACAACTTTACAAACCATCTGCAGCTTTGATTCATTCAGCTCCCTTCATGGTTCAGTGACCTATTTGGTGAAACCCCAATGTGTGTAAACATTGACAACATCAAAAATAGGTGAGTGCATTCCAATCACTCAAGTGCGTGACTTCACTGGCATGGACAAGATGGGCCGAATGGCCTCCTTCTGTGCTGTAACTTTTCTTTGATTCTATAGTCATAGGACGCTGGGCCCGCCTAAATGGATGCAACTGGGTCATTAACACCTATTTACATTTATTTAAATGCTCCCGCTGGCGTGCAGGACCTCATTCATGCGGCCAGCAGGGGGAGTCGGAGCATCCCGATCAATTTTGCCCCGACATCCGATTCTCCATCCCATCAGGGAATGCGATCCGGGAATCCCAGGATGGAGAACCCTGCCCATTGAATGGAGCCTTCAGTAGCAGATGAGCTGAGGCACAGTCATAGAGATGGAAGTTGGTGGTCTTAACAATGAGATTGATGAAGAATTAATTATCTTGAGTGATTACCTTAAAGTAATAATCTTGGATGAAAAATAATTAAAACGTGTTTGGAAATATTTTTTTCATTATCCTTCGCAAATAAAGGAAAGTTAATTTTCTTAATCTTTATTAAACTTTATAATTAGTATAAGAATGTGTGTCCATTATGGGTTATAAAGGGAAAGAATTTATTTTCTGAAGTTGCGGCTGAAGTATGGGTGTTATAAATAGATATGCCATGAGCGCAATGAGATGTGATGAATAACTGCACTCACAAGACAAGACATATCCCACTGCAGACTTCACTGTATTCATCACTCTTGAAAGTATGCAGCTGCTCAGGACATGCTTTTAGACGTCTGTCCTTGTGCTTGAACAAATGAGACAGTTTTGTAGCATTGTGGCTTTAAGCTGAAGGAAGATCCTGTGAGTTTTAGGTACCAGGCTTGGCTCAATGTGCGAAGTTTAGATATTTAATGGAGTTTTTTAACACTGTGTGCAATTTTGAAAGAATGCATTGCAAACAGTTCATTCCCAGCTCAGGTTTCGGTGAGACGCTAATTTAGAATTATCACCATGGGAGTGAGGACAGTGGTAGGAGATTTTTTCACAAGGTGCTAGATATGTGAAAACTTTGCAGAGAGAGTTTTTTTCAAAAATATATTTATTCTCCTCCTTTATTCACATTTTCATCCAAATTTACACGCACCAATAAACAATCAACGGTAACAAATACAATGTCAATCCCCTGGCCAACAATTCCTCTGTCCCACCAACCTCCAAACAACCTTCAACATTGTAAATACAACCATCAAAGAAAAGGATTCTGGAATCCACCATCCACCCATACATAGTCAACAACAACATACCTTTGCAGAGAGAGTTAATGAGGCAGTGATGACTTCATCTTTATAATAGAACATTTGCAATATATTTGAAACAGGGGAAGGTACAGGACTATAGAGAGTCAGCATGAATGTGTGGTTTGTTTTGAATTGCTGTAGTATAGATCTGTCAGACATACAATGGATCAAAAGACCTGTACTGTAACCCATATGTGTTTCTGTTGGTAGTGCTTGGTGGCAGAAACTAAACAACAATGTGTTGGCAATGTTTAATGCTTGTGCATTCTTTGCAGCTCCTTCTCCTGTGCTTATGGTGCATTTACTGAGTGCCACTTCCAATAGCATGACTCTATCATGGCTAGCACCTGAAAAACCCAATGGCATAATTCTGGACTATGAACTGAAATATCGTGAAAAGGTACAGTAATGCCGTGCGTGATACGTTGGTAACACGAACCCCTGACCACTGCCACATTTTCTGACCAGTAGTTATTTTCAGTTGCTCCAACTGTGCCTAGTGCTGTTGATTACTGGGGGGGAAACTGCAGAATCTTGTAAACTGTTGATGAGGGAATCTATTTTCTTAATAATATTTCAGAGAATATGAACAGCTTTTTTCAAGTCGTTTGTTGCATCATCTTCTCATGAATGCGTCAAATAATGCATCATAAAACCACAGAAGAAGAAAAGAGGAGGGAATGGGGAGAGGGTAACGAGAGTAAAAGCAAAACACAGCCGAAGCCAAGGGAAGGGGGAGAGAAGGGAGGGCGGGGAGGAAGGAATTGGGGGGGGGGGGGGGGGGGGGAGACCATAGACCGATCCAGAGGGTGGTGAAATGTATACAGGGCCAATTAAATGAAAGACAAAATAAAACTTTGTACAATAAAGTTAATTAACGCAGGTGAGAAAAAATGGTCTATATATACAATTGTTTATAAATATGAGAAATGCCAATAAAAAGTTTTTTTAAAAAAATAATGCATCATATATTTTTCTCAAAACAGTGAATTTTTCATAAATGAAACTTTCTGAATCATGTTGTGTATGGGTCAATAACAATTAACCCCATGCTGTCATACATTATCCTCAATATTTTTATGTTTATTTTAATCCAGGACCAAGATGAATCAACAGCATCGACCATTACAAGTCAGAAAAACACTATTCGTATTGAAGGGTTGAAACCAACTGCATTTTATGGAGTTGAGGTGCGCGCCAGGACAGTGGCTGGATACGGAAAGTACAGTGAAACGCGAGATTTCCAGACATTAATGAAAAGTATGTCTATTTTATTCAGAGTTTGGCTGGCAGCATTCTATAGAAGTGTTCAGAAATATCTGCCGCAATTTTCCAAGACCCCTCCCACTCCTCACGGCAGTTTTTCTGGTGGCAGAGGCAGGTCGCCATTGGCTGGCGGTTGCTCTGCAAGCCATGGAAGACGCCATCGCCTTTGGTGGGACCAGAAGATCCCACCGCCAGAAAGCCTGCCGCCTGGAGGCCAGAAAATCCTGTTAATAAAGTTAAATTAGTTGTGGATAATTTAACGCTATGTCAAATGCATTATCAGTAGACTGAAAAATATGAGGGGTGTGACCGAACTGCCTCGTCATGCCTGACTCGTTGATGTGACGATGCTGGTAAACTCACAAGAGGCCTCTCACGAGACTTGTGGTGCTCGGAACTCCTCGCAAGATCTAACAAGATCCCTGGCAGCCTGACACTGCCATCCTGGCACCTTGACTGCCATCCTGGCACTGCCAAGGTGCCCGGGTGATACTGCAAAGATGAGAGGCTGGCAGTGTAAAGATGCCCGACTGCCAAGTTTCCCGGTGCCACGGATCAGGCCCGAGGGTGTCCCTGCCCTTAAGAGTTGGGTGAGGGGGATGCTGGAGGATCTCTAAGAGGTAAGTTGGGGCATTGGAGGAGGTCCGCTGGTCGCAGTGGGAAATCCGAAGGGTTCAAAAGATCGGGGGGCAGGAAGTGAGGTATGTGTGACCTCAGCAGGGCATTCCTTGACAAGGTAGAAAAAGGAGTCCCGTTTGATAGAAACATACTGCTATGCGCGCTCAAAATGGGACTCTTATTTGGGCGTTAAAACAAGCCTGAGTAATCTGAATCTCTTTTAATTTTCAACGTTTGTTATGATTTAATAGTGGCACTTGTCAACTGATTTTTTTTTTAAATGAATAAATCTGTAAGAGGCCAGATACTATGTAGAACCGTGGGAAGCAGATGATGATTTACGATCAGGATTAAATTTATGTTATGTAGAGTGTGCATATAAAAAATATTCCGACTGTCAAGGGCTTTGCATTCCTTTGATTTTTATTTCTATTTGTGAAACCACCATTGTATTTGCTGGACTCTTAATTAAAACTTGTCATTTTCCATTTAGGTGAGAGTGGGAAAAGCATCCAGGAACAATTACCCCTGATTGTAGGTTCGGCCACTGCAGGCCTGGTTTTTATTGTCGCTGTGCTTGTGGTTGCTTTTGTGTGCATCAGGTAATTAAATATTTTTACTAAATTAAAAGAATCTTTTATAAGAATTCTCATTGTTCATATTTAAGTTTTTGGTATCACAATTGAGGTTTTACATAACGGATTTTTTTTAATTATTTTGTATGAAGGAAACGTGGAAGTGGCTCTGAGTCAGAATACACTGAGAAGCTCCAGCAATATAGCACTGGCCACAGTAAGTTCCTTCATGAAGCCTTTCCATTAATAAACACACTGGGGTAGAAATTTGTCTCAATATATTTTCAGGCCCCAAATACGTGCTGTGTAGCCAGCAAATGAGCTTAACCATGGGTCTCACAACAGACCCAAAACTGAGCTACAGGGCTCATTTCAATATGTTTGGTGAAATGAAGCACCTGCTGTGTCTTCAAACAGGCATCTCAAACATTTCAGCGTCTTGAAATTTGGCTGTTCAACGGTAACAGCCTCTTGTAAGTGCTGAGTGGGATAGAGTTGCCTGAGGTAGGGTTGTGCGGTGTGGGGAGGGGAAGAGGTCACAGTACTCTGGAACCATGGTGAACATTCCTACCCCTCCTGTCTCCACAGAAGAAAAATATGAAAGAATTTTTTTAAAATCTAAAAAAAATTTGTCAGTAGCCATATTGGAATCTACATGGAGCACGACAAACTTCTGCTCTGCTCATCCCAAAGCATTTCCTTTATTTCACTAAAAATATACACAGGAGCCAAAAGCTGTCGTTGCGATCACTGAAGATCGACTTCAGTTCCTCCCATTTTGTTCTTGTAAAATGAGTACAATGAGGTTCAATTTCTATTTTCCTTAGCTAACCATTATTCCCAAAAGTTTAATGCATATTTCTCCATTAACGCTATTTATCATGTTTTCTTATACAAATATAGTCACACCAGGAATGAAGGTATATATTGATCCATTCACTTATGAAGATCCAAATGAAGCTGTCAGAGAATTTGCCAAGGAAATTGATGTATCCTGTGTAAAAATTGAAGAAGTGATTGGAGCAGGTAGACTAAAAGGCATTGACAATCTCTTACATTCAAATATATCTAAATTGACTACGTTTTATGTAATGCTAAATTTGAAATTTAATTTGTAATTTTTTGTTGTGCAGGTGAATTTGGGGAAGTATGCAGAGGACGCCTTAAACTTCCAGGGCGAAGAGAGATTTTTGTAGCAATAAAGACACTTAAGGCTGGCTATACTGAAAGGCAGCGAAGGGATTTCCTAAGTGAAGCCAGTATTATGGGACAATTTGATCATCCAAATATTATCCATTTGGAGGGAGTGGTCACTAAAAGCCGCCCTGTCATGATTGTTACCGAGTTTATGGAGAATGGTGCTTTGGACTCCTTCCTCAGAGTAAGTGAAAAATTAAAGGCCTCTTACATATAATGGCGATTTCTATTGTGTGCTCCTTTGCACAAGTTGAAATCCATGGAAAGGAAATTCAGGTGGGACAGCCAATCCACCGCCACCACTTTGTACTCCATCAAAGCTGAACTTTAGCCGTGTTACTGTGCATGATGAATTATTTTAGCACATAGCTTCCCTCTAAACCTAGATTAAATGTGACACAGCAACATTTAATTATATGGAATTTCATGGATTCCCTCAGCTGAAGTGAAATGCTTTGATGACAGGGGTTAATATGCTCACTGAGAGCCTGGAAATAAATACAAGCACACTTGGCAGATTTCTTTGTGTGATGTAGTGCAGGTGTGTTCCTTATAGTCACCTGATTGAAGGGATGTCATTTTTGTTTCATCAGGGTTGCCTCAGGAATTTCAAAGAAACCCGAGCTCCTCTTACGCTGTCTTTCGAGAAACAGAATGCTTCATAAATTTAGTTCATTGAATTTCTGACCTTGTTGGTTATTATTTTGCTTGCTTTTCAGATGAATGATGGACAGTTCACAGTGATCCAGCTGGTTGGCATGTTAAGAGGGATTGCAGCTGGGATGAAATATTTATCAGAAATGAACTATGTGCACAGAGACCTGGCAGCCAGGAACATTCTGGTCAATAGTAACCTTGTGTGCAAAGTTTCTGATTTTGGGCTGTCGAGGTTTTTGGAGGATGATGCAACTGACCCAACCTACACAAGTTCGCTGGTAAGGACAACAAATGGGTTATGTTTCATGAAATTCTTTCTCAAGTCATGAACACAATGAAGCAAGGTAGTTGAAAGTACAAAAACATTGCAAATGTTATTCTGGCCAAAAATGAATTATAAAAACATCTAAATGATAAAACTATTCATTGTGTGTAGTTCCATTCAGTTTAAATGCTGAATGTTTTAAATTATCAACACCCAGTTTGAAAGCATTCCAGTTCCTTGTTAAAGCTGTTTTGTGTCATTGGGTGGGATTCTTCAGATTTCCACTCGTATAGAACATAGAAAAATACAGCACAGAACAGGCCCTTCGGCCCACGATGTTAAACCAAACTTTTGTCCCGAGATTAAGAACAAATTAATCTACACCCCATCATTCTACCGTTATCAGTGTACCTATCCAATAGCCGCTTGAAGGTCATGTTTTTTGGTGGGGCGCCGTTCGCTGGTGGAGGGCATTCTATCTTCCCGCCGCTTGTCAATAGGATTCCGCCTTGTAACCATCCCACGCCGCCAGGAAACCCATGGAGGGGTGCAGTGTCGATGAGAAAAGTGAATAGCAATGACTGGAGAATTCCAGTCGTTGTCTCTCAATGTTATATTTTTATAAAACCTGAAGTGTCTTTTCTTTAAGTTACTATTGTTTTGGTGAATAAGAGAGCTGGGTGATCGAGAATCAAGGAAAGATTGAAAGCTGAGGGGAGGATGAGAGCGAGGTTAGGGTACATGGCCACTGATTTGGCTGCATGTAGATTTGTTTCCCCTGAATGCAGCAGGCCTTTTGCTGTGGAGGGGGAGCTGATGTGGGCAGGTAGACAAGAAAGGGCTGTTAGCAGGGCCGGATCCAAAAGAAGCATTCTTGCTCCTCCACATTCAATAGAAATTCTCCTCAGAAATTTCCCATGCTGTTTTTGGAGTGTCTTTCAGCAATCCCTTCAATGATCCTTGGTTAGAATATTCAACACCTGCTACAATTGGACCTAGTGCAAACTGCAAACACTTCATGCATTTATATGTGAAAGTGGCAGTCAGGGTCCTTAGAAACCAATTTGCATTTTTAAAACGATAGATTGGATGACTTTTCAGTTGCAACCTTTTGGCTGCAACAAAGATGATTTTAAATAGCCAAACCTTTGATGATGATGATGACGATGAACAGCCTCCTGCTATTAAAAGGCATGCCTGAAAATTGAATCAGGTCGGCCTTGGTCTCAAAGGGACCAAAGGAATTCACTTGATTTTCCTCGGCCAGTATCCATTTTTTAAGTGAGAAACCGGGAAGCAGCAGTCAAAAATTGTTCCCTCCTTTCTGTAATTTGAAAACGGAAATCTTTTGCCCTCAACACTGAACAGAGTAACAGCGGGAGGGGCTGGTGATTCACAGCTTTCTGCTAAACTGTTTTTTCCCTGAAAAAAAGTAGCCATTTGTTTTATGTTGCATGTAGCTTGGTATTAATGCATTAAAAATGAAGAGAAACTGAACGGAACTTTCTCTTTTTACCAGGGTGGAAAAATTCCAATCAGGTGGACAGCCCCTGAAGCAATTGCTTATCGCAAGTTCACATCAGCCAGTGATGTCTGGAGTTATGGAATTGTCATGTGGGAAGTTATGTCATATGGAGAAAGACCCTACTGGGACATGTCAAATCAAGATGTAAGTGTTTGAACTAATGAACAGGCAGGCATATTGCATATGGGATTCAGTTGAGTGTTAAAATAAAATATTACAACTTCACTCACTTTTAATGAAATAAGAATACCTCTATACTCCAGAATCCACTTCAGGTTTCTACCCACAATAAGGGAAAACCTCAGGCGGTGAGCTATCTCGCAGATATCCACAACTCTTAGGATGGCTTCTTGCTTTGAAATCATGGCATGCTCACTGAATATTTTTGATCCGACAGAAGAATCAGAAAGGGACTGGCTGCATTTTGCTCTCACAGGGAATGATGTGGGCAGTTCAAGGCTTTAAACAAAATTGCTGAATGTCAAGCAGCTGAAAGGAAATCCAATTCCTTTGCTTTTATCGTCTTGTGTGAGGCTTTTGATCTTGTAGCATATGCAGCCTCCATGGAGAAACTGGACTGTTAGAATGTCTGCCAAATCTTGGATTTTAGCATGCTGTGTATTTTGATTCAAAAATATGTATATGATCAGTTTGGTAACTCACCAAGTCTGTCTCTCTCAAAAGAAACCAGTGTATCTTTCCTGAGGTTTGTTGCCCAAAACTTAACACAATACTCCAGATGAGCTCTAACCAGGTCTCTGTACAATGGAGGTATTACTTCTGCAATTCTGTATTTTTACATCTTGAGATAATTGATAAGATTCCATTCACCTACTTTGTTCCTTTTTATACCTATGCTCTAGCTTCTAGTGATTTGTGTGTATGGACACCTAAATCTCTTTGTTTATTCATAGCTCCCAGTCTCACATAATTAAGACAATTTTCTGATTTGTCTTTCTTGGAGTCAAAGTGGATCCCCTCACACGTCCTCACTTTTAGTCGGGCTATATCCATCACTTTCCGATCTCCCTTTTCAATTTTCTTCTTCCGTCTGCACAAATTACACGCAAATGCATTAGGAGCAGGAATAGGCTACTCAGCCCCTTGAGCCAGCTCTGCCATTCAATAAAATCATGGCCAATCTGATTGTAACCATAACTCCTCGTTCCTATCCATTCCCAATAACCTTTCACTCCCTCATTAATCAAGGGCTGGAATTTTCATTCATTTCCGCCGGTAGGATTCTACGTTTCCGCTGCAGTGAATGGTGTTTTGGCTGGGCACCAAATTCTCCGTTCTCACTGGCAGCGGTAACACGGAGAAACCTGACCCAAGAATCTTATCAAACTCTGCCTCAAAAATATTCAAAGACTCTGCTTCCCCCACCTTTTGTGGAAAAGACACCCTGCCCTTTGAGAAAAAAACTGTCCTCACCTTTGTCCGAAGTGGCCCCAAGTGCTAGATTCTCCCCAAAGAGAATACAACCCCGCCACATCCACTCTTATCAAGATCTCTCAGGTTTCAATCAAATTGCCTCTTACGCTTCTAAACTCCAGCAAATACAAGCCTAGCCTGTCCAGCCTTTCCTCATAAGACAACTCTCCCATTGCATTAGTCTAGTAAACCTACTTTGAAATGCATCAACTGCATTTACATCTTTCCAACAGTAAGGCGACCAATACTGAACGCAGTATTCCAGATCGGGGGCGGGATTCGCTAATCCGTTTTACGACGGCGTGAACGGGCCACTGCCAGGACTAATTCTGGGCCCTACAGGGGGCCAGCATGGCGCTGGAGTGGTTCGCGCCGCTCCAGCTGACGATCCCGGCGCGAACTGTGTGCCGTGGGATCCGCACATGCGCAGTGGCCTCCTTCTACGCGCCGACCCCAATGCAACATGGCGCAGGACTACAGGGGCCGGCGCGTAGGAAAGGAGGCCCCCAACTAGAGAGGATGACCCGCCAGGCCATGCCACATCGCGGGCCAGGCCACATCGGAGGCCCCCCCTGGGGTCTGACCCCCCCTCCCACCCCACAGGCCGCTACCCGACCCTTCTACGCCGAGGTCCCGCCGGCTCAGGGCAGGTTAGAACGGAGCCGGCGGGACTCGTTTTTTTTCCACGGCCTTTCGGCCCATCTGGGCCAGAGAATCGCGGAGGGGCCACATAGGGCGACCCGAGACCGGCGCCGCGCCAATGGCGCCGATTCTCCGCTCTGTGGAGAATCGCGTGCCGGCATCGGGGTGACATGTCCCGTCGTGGGGATTCTCCGGCCCGGCCCAGGGTCTCAACAATGCTGATGCACAGCCTCCGTACTTCCTTTCTTAATAAACAATAAGATTCCTGTGGTTTTACCTGGGCCAGGATTCTCTGTTCCAGAGTAAAAGTGCTTTTGCCAACAAAGAATTGGGCCTTTGTCCCGGTGGGGCTAGGAGTGTTGCCGAGGTGCTTAAACATGCATAACAGTGATCACACTGGTATCCCTGCATTTACTGGTGTTGTTACCCTCCCACCTCAGCCACCCCACTTATTCAGGCAAGTGGAGAATATTCTATTGCATTCCTGAGTTATGCCTTGTAAATGGTGGCCATGATGTGGAGATGCCGGTGTTGGACTGGGGTATTACAACACCAGCGCAGCTCCTTCCTTCACCTGAGGAAGGTGCTGCGCTCCAAAGCTAGTGATTCGAAACAAACCTGTTGGACTTTACCTGCCACTGTAAGACTTCTTGTTGTAAATGGTGGACAGGCTTTGGGGAGTCAGGAGGTTAGTTACATGTCACATAATTCCCAGCCTCAGACTTGCATTTGTAGCCATACTATTGATATAGTTGGTGCAGTTTCTGGTTAATGGCAATCCCCAGCATGTTGATTGTTGGGGATTCAGCAATGGCAATGCCATTGAATTTCCAGGGAAAACTGTTAGATTCCATAATTGGAAATGATCACTGTGAATGTTACTTTGCATTTATCAACCCAAGTCTGAATGCGGGCCAAGTCTTGCTGCATTCAGACATGGGCTTCTTCATTATCTGAGGAGTTGTGAACAGAAATGACATTATGCAATTATCAGCAAACAATCCCTCATTTCACTTGATGATGGAGGGACGTATGAAGCAGTTGAAAGTAGTTGGGCCAAGGATACTATCCTGAGGAACTTGTGCAGCGATGTTCCAATGCTCTCAGTCTTGTTAATCTTGTGCAAAGCCTTAACAAAACCTTTCTGGAGGTCCACGTAGACTGCATACATACGCATTCCCCTACATATTATGCTTGTAACCGTCTCAGAAAATTCAACTAGATTAGTCAGAAGTCACAGAGTTTCACAAATCCTTGCTGATTCAGTTTGATCAGTTCAGGCTTGTCCAAGTGCTCAGACGCACTACGTTGATGTATTTCAATAATTTCCCTGCAATTGAAGCTAACCCAACATCATTGTAGTTCCCTGGGCCTGAAATTTTCAGATGGTGGAGTATCGCTTCCTGCCATCTGAACAGTCAACGGGGAACACATCCCACTGACTTCAAGTGCCATGCACCCAGTTCATGTTCGAATGAACATTAAGCGGCTGCAGATGGGACTTCTGCCCCTCACTCAGGAAGAATGATTGGCTAGCAGATCTCAAGTCCCTGCAGCAACACCACTGCAGTGGACAGAAGAAGAAATGCAGAAGTACATCGGAACCCAAGTCCAGGCACCAGAGGCCCAGGTAAACGGACCTTAAGGAAGGGCACCCATTGTAAAATCTCTGTATGGTTGAGGCAGCAGGAACACAGAGGGACCCTTCAATTTCACGTCCCACCCCCACCTAAAAGCCCACCAGTGGAGAGCATAAACCTCTGGCCCTGGTTTCCATCTGCTTCCCTCTTTAAATAATACCGTGACATTTGCTGTGTTTCATTCTCAAACCAGGTTAAAGTCCAACAGGTTTGTTTCGAATCACTAGCTTTCGGAGCACTGCACCTTCCTCAGGTAAAGGAGCAGTGCTCCGAAAGCTAGTGATTCAAAACAAACCTGTTGGACTTTAACCTGGTGTTGTAAGACTTCTTACTGTGCCCACCCCTGTCCAACGCCGGGATCTTCACATCATTTCATTCTAAAGACACTGTTATAGAATCTGGAGAGCTATGGAAAATGAGTTTGGTGTATTTGCATTGTTTCATAATGGTTTGGATTCCCTTGTAGGTTATCAATGCTGTGGAACAGGACTATCGTTTGCCTCCTCCAATGGACTGTCCAACTGCTCTACATCAATTGATGCTGGACTGCTGGGTGAAAGATCGTAACAACCGCCCCAAATTTGCCCAGATTGTAAATACACTGGACAAACTCATTCGGAATGCAGCTAGTCTGAAAGTCGTTTCCATTGCAAATCCAGGGTATGTCTCATTACAAGGTGGAAATTTCCAAGACCACATAGAAATGTACTGGTAGCTTTTGATTTTGATTAACTTCCTACCTCATTAATCATTATATTAGATAATGTAACCATGATTTATTCCTGTTAAAAAGATGCCATAAAATAGTACTTTCATTTGAAAAAAGAACATTTAATTCACAATTGGAAATACTGACATTTTAAGTGATCAACTTTAATATCTTGATCTCGGCGCCTGCTGCTCAAGCGTGGTGTGCGTATAGGTCATGACCCTGGTTATCTAATGGTCTTTAGTATAATGCCTGTCATGTAAGGTGACCTGTGGCACCACAAAAAAAACAATATGGTCTCTTCAGCAAACGGAGAGACGCTGAGGATTTTCAAAATGCTTTGGATCTTTTCTTTCTGCCTGTGCAAATAGATACTTATTGATGAGTGATAGACAGGAAACAATAATGAAGTGACCTTCTTGTTTTGAATTAAAGGTCACAAGGTCAGGGGACCCTTAATTGATAAGATAGATAAGAATCCTAGCTAAAGAATGCAGGAAGAATAGAAATTAAGGTGTATTAGTTACATGTATGGGTGCACAAAATTTTTTTTAAAATGCTATCAGCATGATGGGAATAAACAATGAGTCCTGAAAAGTTTTTGGTAGTTTCAGACAAGTTAATTAAAAAGTATATATAAATCTATGGGGATTATTAGATGAAGTATGCTTCTAGTCACAGAGATGAAGCCTTCAACCCAAAGAAAATCTCTGATTCTACCTGAATCACTTGTCAAAACTTAAATTAAACTTTCATGGCAGAATGATTAAGGAGTTTTGAGGAGTATGAAATAATTAATTTCACTGACATGAAGCACTGAGTATTTTAAAAATCCCTTCACTGTGCATACATTAGAGTGAATGAGGAGGGTCATGAACGATATTGGAGTTAACATCGATGACAAGACTGACATAAGCCAACAGATAAAATTAATGAGTCAGGCTTCAGGACTGACTTGCTCAGATTTGGTACAAGAAGGAAGTCTGGTTGACATTTACTGCTGTAAAATGTGATCAGGTGGACAATTGACTTGTGCTTCATTTTTTCGGTGTTTGTAGTCTGCAACAAAAGAATGTGTTTTTTGCCACCATGTAGCCATGATCATCTATTTCTTTCAGCATATGTTGATGTAGTGAGAAGGAGGCCAGTTGGCTCATTGAGCCTTTGCTGGCTCTTTCAAAGAGCACGGTGGCACAGTGGTTAGCAATGTTGCCTCACAGCGCCAAGGAGCAGGGTTCGATTCTGACCTCAGGCGACTGTCTCTGTGGAGTTTGCACATTCTTCCCGTGTCTGTGTGGGTTTCCTCCGGGTGCTCTGGTTTCCTCCCACAGTCCAAAGATGTACAGGTTAGGTGGATTGGATATGCTAAATTGGCCGTAGGTGGGGTTACAAGGATAGGTTAGGGTTTGGGCTGAGATTAGGGATGCTCTTTCAGAGGGTCGGTGCAGACTCGATGGGCCGAATGGCCTCCTTCTGCACTTAGGGATTCTATGATTCTATCTACATTACTCCCATAAACCTGGAAGTCTTTCTCCTTCAGTATTGATTCTGTTCCCCTTTGAAAGTTACAATTGATTCCACTTCCCTCTCTGGCAGCACATTTCAGGTCATAACAACTCACTGCTTAATCATTTCTCTCCTTATGTCACCTCTGATTCTTTTGTGAATCACTTTAAACCTGTGCCCTCTGGCTACTGAGTCTTTTGTCCTGGAAACAGTTTTCTCTTTATTCATCAAAACCATTCACCAATTTGACCACAAATGAAATCTCCTCTTAACCTTCTCTGCTCTAAGTAGCACAGCAGTACTCCAGCTGGTGTCTGATAGTGTTTTATGAAGGTTCAGGATACTTTTTTCATACTCCATGCCTCAAAATATAAAGTCAAATTTCCGGTATGAATTTTCAACATCCTTTTCAACTCGACCTTCCATCTTCTAAGGTTTGAGTGCGTGGACTCTCTGGGCTCTCTTTTCCCGCAATCGCTTAAATTTGTATTGCATCTCTTCATTCTTCCTATCAAAATTAATCACTTTGTATTTCTCTGCATTAAATTTCATCAATTAATCTGTCTGTCCACCTATGTAACCAATGTAACTTTGTATTCTTTCATTCATTTGTTTATAAATGTGGTACTTTCAAGCAGATTTGTCAATGAAGTACAAAAGTAAGTCACTTTAGTTAAATAAAAGCAAAATGCTGCGGATGCTGGAAATCTGAAATAGAAACAAAAATATGCTGGGAGAACTCAGCAGGTCTGGCAGCATCTGTAGAGAGGGAAACAGAGTTAACTTTTCAAGTCCCATTCTGACTCTTTGGAACTAAATATTAACAAAGGGTACTTGGAACTCACCAGATAACTCACTGTCTAAATGAACGACGCAAAGTAATACTGAGTCATGTAGAAAAAGAGTAGTCTGGCCAAGAAGGTGATTCATGCAGCATTTGTTTTTCTGGGTGCTACGCAGAATGAATGAAACCCTAATGTAGTGGGCAGGAAATAAGGTTTTCCACTCAGAAGCGCACTCCTTACCCGAAGGGATAAGAACTAAAAACAAGGCAGTCTTTACCAGCAAATTCAATTCCGGCATTTTGTTACTGTCTGCGTGGAGTTTGCACGTTCTCCCCTGTCTGCATGGGTTTCCTCTGGGTGTCCGGTTTTCTTCCACAACCCAAAGATGTGCAGGTTAGGTGGATTGGTCATGATAAATTGCCCTTTAATGCCCAAAGGCTGGGCGGGGTTACGGGGATTGGGCCTAGGAATGATACTTGGGCCGTGCAGACTCGATGGGCCAAATGGCCTCCTCTGTAGAGATTCTATTATTAACACCAGTTTTTCTGACTGCTCGCCTCGTTTTGGGAGGAGGAGCTTGGTCAATATTGTTTCATTCTCTGCTAATTCTCAACAGCTTGGTTTTTTAAAGTCCAATTATTAAAGCCCCTTTGTCTATGCAAATAAAAGGCCTAACACCTTGCCCTCACCAAGTTTGCTTTGCCATAAAGCAGTCTGTAGCATTGTGAGTTGCATTTCGGGAAGCCAGCTCCAGGGCTCCCCACCCCCCACTCCCCAGACCATTTATCTAAAAGCTGATATGACACTTGATATTTTCTTGACTGGCAGACATTCCATGCTTCGTTGGGAACATAGAAAACTTCATCATTCAGGCTGGAGGATGTGTGGGTGTGAACAAAATCCCTCATGCACCCAAAACTGGGCATGGTCTAGTTGTAAACCTTCACGTTAAATCCTGAGTCTGCTGAATTAACTGATGTGGGGTGCAGAGCAGCTTATGCTCAGAACTCTGAACACAATGCTTGCTGAAAAATCTATGCACTTTGATGCATAGATGATGGGTGAGAATTGTGGTGGGTTTGGCAATGACGCCACCCCCCCCCCACCCCCCACCATTGAATAATCTGCTGGAATTCACTCGACGTTCATTTTGAAATAACTACCTCAGTTAAGTACTAGCGGCTTGTGAATGTCAATGGAACTTTAATAAGCAATCATTAGGAAAGAAAGCAAAATTGTGTGGATGGGGTGGAAAAGATGATTCTTAGGCCCGGGCTAGTATTTGTTTGCTTATTCAAGAATGAAAGATTGAAGACATCTGTTCTTTTCCCTCAACCCACTTTGTGAATAAGTGAAAAAGATGTCCCAAATTAGATTCATATGAACCTAATTTTGATCTATGCGTTGCTGGAGGTGAAGGTAAATAAAACACATGCCCTGAATTGCCATTTCAGCTTTAGCATATGTAAGGAATGAGATGTGCGGTGCCTCTCAGACATTATTTTCCTCATTTAAAATAATATATGGGAAAAATTTAGAAAAAGCAACTTGAGAACATTTGTGCCCGGGAGGAGATCGGGGCATTTTTGTAAATTCTTCCAACAGGAAAAGCAAGGCCTTCCTTTTAGAAAGCATCCCCTATGCCTCTGAATGGAGGTGCAGAGGAACAGATCCTCAAATTATATCATTTAAATAACAGTACATCTACTACAACCTTGACTCATTCTGTACCTCTATGCTGGCTTTAATGCGCAGCTGTCAATAATATGATTCATAGTCCCAAATTCCCAAAGGGGCTCATACATTTTGTGCTTTTAATCACATATGCATCATCAGTGTCGTCATCGGTTAATAGATTAATTCTAATATTGGCCCATGTGACAGGATGGGTCATTAACTAGGGCCGTCTAAACATGCATGCTTGATCTGCTCCTTCAAATATTCTCATCCATTTCCTGTATGGTCTGTTTTACATTATCGTTGAATCTGTCTGTGGATGCCTTGGTTGGAACCTTTTGGCAATTGTCACTCATAAAACACTTCATATGTCCAAAGCAAACTAACCTTTGTATAGTATTAAACTAAACTGGGTCTCAAATTCTTTCCTGATGGCCTCACTGCTAATTGTTCTCACTCGATTTAACTGGAGTTCTTTTACTGAACTATCTTCGTCAGGTTTCAGTACTTGTCATTTGTATATCTGACATACGTATATTCTGGGTAGACTATGTACTGTAAGCATAAATGCTACAGCTGTACTTTTCATGTATTGTAATTATAAAAATTGTTTTAAATATTTTAATAAGTTTACTTCAAAGAAAGCAACTAATGTCTCATTGTTTTGTTATAAAGGAAACCTAACACATTAATTTGGGTTCCCAATGTAAAGGATTAGATAGCTAGGGCTGGATATCACAGTCAGCAGTGAAGCAAAAGCGCTCACCACTGACCTTGAAGAAGACTGCCCACAAAGGTTTAGCAATCTCTGTGGCATGAGTTTCACCTTCCCTTATGTCAGTTTCAATCGGGCACCAAAGTCATGGTGATCTTCAGGTGTCCAACAGCAGTGATATCATCAAGCAGCGCAAACAGCTCATCATTACATGGGGCTAGTTTGGCTCACCAGGCTAAATCGCGCCGGAATGTGGTGACTAGGGGCTTTTCACAGTAACTTCATTGAAGCCTACTCGTGACAATAAGCGATTTTCATTTCATTTTCATTTTCAAGAAGGTGGCGGTGAGGGTAATTCAGGATGGGCAATAAATGCTAGCCTTGCCACCAACATCCACATTCCATAAATAAGTTCAGAAAATTGAAGTATTCTCAGACAGCAAAACAGGAAGTAACCAACCACCAATTCCCTTCACTTTTAATTAAAATGATATGAGTAACAGATTAAAGGATTGAGGTGCACACATTGGATTAAAGTAGAAGCTAAAATATCACAAACTTAAAAAATATATTATTTTTAAAATATTCAGGATGTTTTTATCATTATGGAGAAATTTGACATTCAACAAATATAAACGTACTCTTTCCGGGCCAATGAGGCTGTTGAATAGTAATTATGAACTGGTATGCCATTAAAAATCAGTTACACCTCATTAAATAAGTATAATTTTTTCAAGCGTTTTTACAGCAAGAATAATGATTGAACAGTTGAAGTTCACTTGAGTTCAATGAGCTCTAATTGATTGCATCCTGGGGGATCTTAACAGTACACCACCTGAAGACGGGTAGAATCATTGACAGCAACTTCTGGATTTCAGCATTTAACTGTTCATATGCAGATTACAGAAGTTGCTGTTAGTTTCAGAGGAGTTTAGCGAATACTTATAGTTTTGCCATCATCATTATCACTGCTAAATCCAGCCCCAGTAAAGAATATAACTAAATTCTCTTGAGGTAAAACTGCACAACTAAACTTTGGCAGAGAAGTATTCCAAAGGACTCCGAGCTATTGGCAACCAATGATTTTGGTGTTGCGTAACATTGCCACTGTAGCACAGATGCAGCTGCAGAATAAACCGTGCCAGAGTCAGGATACACAAAAAATCTTCTCCCCTGGTGCAGGTTACAACATAAACATGACGCTGGTAAATACCATTTACCATCTGGTCGGGACTTGAGTACTTTTACCACTGAACTATAAGAAAAATAAAATAAAAATGCTCTGTTTCTTCTCCCCCCCCCCACACACACTCCATTGCTTCTGTCTTAACTTCACCAGTTTCACTTCTTGGAGATTTGTTTCAGTTTTCCATTGTTTCATATCACTTGTGATTGGTAGTAAAGAATTATCTGGTTTATTTTGGTATTTAGTCCAGTTAAAATTCAACACACACATGAAGGTGAACAAGAGGCAAGTCTTGATGGTCAAGGTGCATGTAACATGTAATTGTATTTTGAATACTACTTCAGATTGAGGATTTGGCAGAAAAGAAAGCTTCAAATGACATTGGCAGTTTATAGTTCCATAGGCAACGCAGATGTTAACAGGAAACATCAGTAGTGGTTTATGTTACCCCCTTTACCACATTACATCTTAAAGCAGTAGAGACATGCTTTGTCGATTATCAATGGTCAGAACTGTACCGCTATGAGGAGTAGTGTAGATAGGGCAGCTGTGATCCTTATCATGTTCAGTACCTGAAGTGACTTGTTACAGACTCACTCTGGATACTGATGTAAGCAGGGCTTAAGGTGTGGACTGATTTTGTCTTATCTTCCCCACAGCCCTTCCCAGCCTCTTTTGGACCGTACTGTTCCTGACTACACCACATTCACCACAGTGGGAGACTGGCTAGATGCAATTAAAATGGGTCGGTACAAGGAGAATTTTATTAATGCTGGGTTCACCTCTTTCGACTTGGTTGCTCAGATGACGGCAGAGTAAGTATTTACCCTCATCACTCTCTCTAGCCTGTTCATGGAATTTGTTCTGAACTAAGGCTGAGATACAAACATGCACAACTGTAGCAGCCATTTTAGTCATGATTTGCTTTATACATAAAGTGTGGATTCTGTCCCTACAATACCAGGTGGAAGAATTTTTTTTAAAATTTCTTGTGGAGTGTGAGCATTGGTGGCAAGACCAAAATTTGGTGCCCATCCCTCGTGCCCTAGAGACAATAGTGAGCCTCCTTCCTGTACCGCTGCAGTCCATTTGTTGCGGTTACACTCATAGTGCTATTAGAATGGGCGTTCTAGGTTGATGACTCAGTGACAGTGAAGCAAGTTCTAAGTCAGGATAGTGTGTGACTTGAAGGGGAACTGGCTTCATTCTCGTGTTTTTGTATATCAAATACTCACAAGTGTTTTTCAATCATTGGGACCAAATAATTATAAGTATTTTTTTCATCATTGGGGCTGTAGAATTAACTTGTAGATGAGGAATATTAACAACAGTATTAATGAGTGAGAACTTGGGATTAAGAGATAGCAAAAGGGATTTTTCCCATTTCCAAAAAAAACTCTCCAATGTTCATGAGACATATACCAATCAGCTAACCGGGTTGCATTTAAAGACTACTACATTGTGTAATCATAGTTATATTCTTTTTATTACAACATAAATAATGCAAAAGTATTATGTTTAAATAGAGGAATCGTGGAAGATGAAGAGAAGTCTAAAAAAGAAATGTCCTAAACCAAAGCAATTAGGATATTTGTAAAACATTGCCTTTAAATTCATCCTAAATTTTGGAAATTGCACTTTTCATGGCTTTGGAGGCAAAAAGAACATTCTGAGGACATCAGCATTGAATTATTGAACATTCTTTGTATTTTGTTCTTGGAAGACAGTCAAACTAACTTGCCAAAGTAAACGTAACAAATGTACATTCTTTTGCAGAGACTTACTGAGGATAGGAGTCACGTTGGCTGGGCACCAGAAGAAGATTCTCGGCAGCATTCAGGACATGAGGTTACAGATGAACCAGACGCTTCCAGTGCAGGTCTGACAGCAAGAGACTCTGGAACTGATTAAGATTGAAGTCAAGTAGATTAATTGCGTGCAGTGCCTGGCTTCCAGTTTTTCCTGTGTGGAGCACCTAGAACTATTGTTTCAAGTCAACCCTCAGTTCAAGGATAATTGTAGCATGAATTGAAAAATGTCTGAAAGGGCTCCAAAAAGGAATGCAGTCTGAAAATAGTTATATCTTCTGGGCAATTGGCTTGCTTCATGGAATCTTACTCCTAGTGCACCAAACCTGTGACGATTTCGAAAACTATCAAGAGTTACCACAGGAGGCAACATCTGCCCAGAAGCCAGTATATATTAAGTCTTCATATTGAAGATGTATTATTTAAAAGCGATGTGTCAAGATACCACATGAAATATTGGATCACAGATTTGAAATTCAGCTTATGTGTGCATTCCTTCGTGGCACCATCTATGAAAAAAATAACAAAAAAGTTGAACAATTCTGTATATAATGTGGCAACCTTGTATAAAGACTCTTGGGTTTGTTCCTAAATCTCAACTTGCAATAAAACCAGATTGGAACAGCTAAACAGGAATACCTTCAAGGTGTGATTGCACCTTTTGGTTCCAATTGACGGTTCTTCACAACTTGTGTGGCACTTGAGCATTGAATACTGGCATCAAGATAATTACATCTTGAGAGGGAAGTGAAAGTAGACATGTCCAGCTATCATGCATATAAGATTTCACTTGAAGTTCCCAGGTGTTCCTATAATTTATGGTTACTCTAAGTAAACAGATTACTGGACGTATTGGCTCAATCTGTGCATTGGCATGTGAAGGAAATGCTTTGCCAAGGCAAGTATGAAACAGCTCTTACAATATGTGTAACACCTGGGCAAAGATGGATGACACAAACTCAAAAAATGAACTGATCCTGACTGATTCAAAACTGCTGTTATGCAGGGCGGACAGAGTCTTCCTTCTGGACTTTATTATTAGGATTTCTTTGGTTTCCATCTGAAATTTATGAAGTCGTAACCTATGGAAGAAGAGTTGGGCGGAACTTTCTGAATGGTAGAAGCAGAGTCTGAATCGTCAAAGTGATTTTGAACATTAACTGTGAGAGCTGTCAAGAAAAGTGAGTGGCTGTACATGACTGAAGAAACTTCATGGCCATCTGTTCAATCAAGTGCTGTTAAATTTTGTTGCCATTGCCAAAAGACAGGAAATTTTATTTTTTCTAAAGAACAGATAAAACCTTTGTAAACAATTGAGTGCATAGAGTCTGTAATTGTGGAACAAAATATGGAAAAGGCAATAAGCATTTTTAATTTAGGCTGTATTACAGTGCATCATTCTAAGTTCAGCTGCAAACCTCCCGTTACTCAATATTCCAAGAAAATATGGCAGAGGAGACTGTACATTTGTACATACTATTAGATATTTCCCTTTGTTAATGTGTGGGCTTTCAAGAATAAATACAGACCATGTATATTTTGCCACTCTAAATGGCACATGCCTGTATTGTATATAGACAAGGCAAAAAATGTGCAGAATGCAACAGTTAAAATTTGACGTTCTGTATTCCTAAATCACAAAGTAGATCTTTAAACCCAAATTGTTCTGTAAAATAACACTACGTTGTAAAAAATAATTCCAAACTATTTGTTGTGACAGATTATTCAGTAGTAGTTCATGGTGCCAGCACAGCATCTGTGACCAAGGTAACACATTTGGTTATGTTGCTGTGAATTTGGTGCAAGCTTTAATAATCTGGCCCACCATTTCCTCTCGAGTAATCTTTCCACTTAGTACTTCTGTAATAGCCTTACAGTGGCTAATCTTTTGTAGAAAGACCTAATTAATGGCTGTCTTCCAGTCACTTTGAAAACATACCTGTATAGTATTTTGCAAACTTTTTAAAATATTGAGATGTATTTAATGGTGAAAAATGATGCATTCTTGCATTTGTAGAAATATTTTTTAAAAAACTTTTGCAATTAAATTATTTAAGAAGTTTATGGTATTTTGTTGTGCCTGTTTCTTTTGTTTTGTGCATCAAACTCGGTGCCACTGCCTGTGTTTAAAGTTGGCTATTGGTAATGCAATGTGTTATGGGCGCGATTAATTACAACACTCTTGTCGGAGGCATCCTTAGTTGTGTGGAGGTTATTTTTGAAGAGAACTTTCTTGGAAATTCAGTCCTTTTTAACTAGATATATAAAAATGAGTCACAGGGACCTGAAATAGTAATTCAATGCAGAAAAATTACAAAAGAAATTGCCCAATGAAAAGTAAAGTTTATTATTAAAATTAAAATTTCAAATTATCCTATTCGACACTATGAATGCAGCATTACTATTTTAATACTGACAGCCAATTGATAAATATATGTGACAATTTGAGGATATCACTGAATTTGAGGACATCTTTCACAAGCTCTTAATACCGTGATGAATATTAATATTGAATCTTCAATCTCATTCATGAGGTGATTATACACATGCATGTTGTTAATTGCGTCCTGCAGAATACCGAAATCCATGATCTCTTGAAGTAAATCATTACTCCTCCCACATGGCTGCATATTTTCTCAGAGCATCCTCCAGTATTTAGAACAGCCGAGTACATTTTGTATATTTCTTGCTTCCTCCGCCCCCGCTGATCTCAACCCCATCTGGTGACTGGTCAACAAGAGGTGCTCATGCTGTCAATTTGTAGGCAACGTTCAGCCACCTGCAGAGAAATGGAATGCTCTAATATAATTAGGAATCCTTGCAACTTCAGCCTCTAACTGATAAAAACTACTCCGAATTAAAGTTGATGGATTCAAACTGCAATCTTCACATTGTGAATCTACTTCTTTACCAGCGCCCTGCTAAGTCCTCTCCTTCATATTTTGGATAAATTATTCTCATTTGTATGATGGGCTTTGTGGCATCCTCTATTCATAATTTCCTTTTACTTTATAAAAGCAGTTTGGTTTAAGCTTGCATATTTGGAGGCTATTATGTTGGTGCCAAATATTCTGACATTTTGATAGAATCGCTGGATTTAATTTCAATCTGTATTGCCTTAAGTTTTTTTTCACCAAGAGGTTTCATTGTTGTGTTCAGTGTGAAGTGATTTAATTCTGATGACCTATTTTTCAATATGACAGTCTCTGGTACTAATTTATTGCTGCAGTTTTCAAACTCAAATCCAATGAATGTAATGAACTAACAGTGCATTTGAACTCATTTTCCAAGGAGTGGTTTTCACTAGTGCGAGGCACACACCCGTAATTCACCCGTAACCTTCTAACTCTAGCTCATGGATAGAGACTGGTTTAAGATGGAATAGCTGGTCGTATTTAAGTTGTGGCAGAAGTTGCAACAAATAGTCAAAAATTTAGGTAAGTTCTGGTCTTTGTCTTAACATGAAAACGTATTTCATTTGGTTCTTTTCAACTCCGCTGACAGGAAGCTGAATATAATACAGTGGAATGTTTGATGTTGCATTTAGAGTTCTGACCCTGGAAACGAGAGTGAGGTGAAGACAGTTCATATTCTTATGCTCAAGGAAATTTAGGGGCAGCTGTAGTCCATAAATTTTTATGGATTAATGCCACGGTACATATTTCACCTTCATTGTTCACGTCACTTTTATGGAAGCAGGTTTCTTTTTTCTCTTCCGAATTGATCTTTATTAAATCCTTGTACAGAGCTGGATTTTAACTGGATCATAAATGGTTAGTTAGCAATGAGCAATTCAACTCACAAGAAAGTACAAGACATAAAAGCCTTGGTGTAACATGGTCAACTGGAGCAATCTCTTTTAGAGTTGGGGATCATAACCTCAGTTTAACATTGTATCTGAAGGAAACAGCTCTCTAGCAAACAACTTAGGGGGTGATTCTCTGGCTCCATTGTGCCTGGCACAATTCCCGCAATGTCAGAAGAATTCCGGAAGAGGCCAGAAACTGTATTTGTGCCGAGCTCGAAACAGTCCTCCAAACATGTCCTGGGTGGGAGTGTACCAGGTTAGGTTTTGAAAGTAGTATTTAAATATTCAAAATTGGCTTTAAGTTGGATTCTCCCAGATCCTGTTATTCTTCCACCCTCCAACATCACGGGAAACTGGTGCGAATCATGACTGGTCTCAACATACGAAGGCCCATGATGATAATGCTGGCTCAGAGGCCATTGTAGCCTCCGGCTGGCCGGGGACATGGCACGGCAGTGTCTGACACTGTCCCCTGGCACTCCAGAGCTGCCAGGTTGGCACTCCCATGGGCAGGGCCTGAAGGGAGACCCATTGGGAGGGTCCCAATGCTAGCGATCCTTGAGTGGGGGTGGGAGAGGGGGTTGATGCCAGCGATCTGTGAGGGGGTGGAAAAGGGGGGTTGAGGCCAGTGACCCTTGGAAGGGGAGGGATGATGTCAGAAAGGATGAGGGCGGTGGGGGGGAAATGTGCCACCCTATGCCTGCGTAGTGTGGGGGAGGCAAGCATTAACAGCCATGAGAGGGAGCAGTTGCCCTGTGATTAAGGGTGAGGATTTTCTGTGATCAAGGGTGAGGGTCAGTGGGGAGTCATGATGTATGAGGTGAGAGGAGGAAGGGGACCTGTCACTTAATTTGAGATCAGTGCCCCTTTAATAAAGCGCCCAGATCTCTGTGGAGCCAAGCTTGCTGGCATATTTCGACCCCGCCCCTCTCAGTGCCGGTGCAAAACATGCCTCCCTCCAAAAATATTTTTAAGTGTGGGTGAATTATGATCCTGGGCGAAATTCTCCGACCCCCAGCAGGGTCAGAGAATCGCCTGGGGCCGCCGAAAATCCGGTCCCCGCCGTTGCAGAGATTCTCCGCCACCCGGGAAGTGGTGGGGGCGGGAATCACGCCACTCCGATCGGCGAGGCCCCTGCGGCGATTCTCCGGCCCGCGATGGGCCGAAGTCCCGCCGCAGGGAGGCCTCTCAAGCCACCGAGGTTTGAACCACCTCTGGTGGCGGCGGGAACGGCGGCGCGACCGGGCCCCCGGGGTCCTGGGGGGGGGGGGGGGGGGCGGGGGGTGATCAGACCCCGGGGGGTGCCCCCACGGTGGCCAGGCCCGCGATCGGGGCCCCCGGCTCAGACTCCGGGCCAGTGCCCTGGGTGCACTCTTTCTCTTCCGCGGCCGCCACGGCCTCTGCCATTGCGGAAGCGGAAGAGAAACCCACATCGCGCATGCGCCGGTGGTGACGTCAGCGACAGCTGGCCGCTGACGTCACCGCCGGCGCATGCGCCGACCGGCGAAAGCCTTTCGGTCAGCCCTGCTGCCGGGAGTGCCGGGTTTTTGCGCCAGTCTTCTGGTGCCAGCCACTCCGGCGCTGGGCTAGCCCCCAAAGGTGCGGAGAATTCCCCACCTTTAGGGAGGCCCGACCCCGGAGTGGTTGGCGCCACTCCCCTACGCCGGGATCCCCGTCACGCCGGGAAGGGGAGAATCCCGCCCCTGAATTGTGACGACCCACCTGCCGGGATTTGCACTGCATTCCCCACCAAAGATCGCACATAGAAATGTTTTGGGAGCATGGTGCCCATAATTCAGTATTGCACTTCAAGGTTAAGCCTAGATTTATGTGCTTGTGATGTGTAGTAACTCTGATTTGAAGGCAAACTATCAACTAAGCCAATCTACAATTACATTGAGCTTTTATATTCAGAATGCAGGACGTGAGCCAGCATGCTCTCCATGTTGCATCAGGATGGTCTCCGATACCCACTTTACTAATTTACCCCAAATGATCAGTTCAATTTAATGACTATTATGGCTCATTCAACATTTAAAATACAATGCGCTGGATTGTCCGCTGTCGGAATTCTCCGTTTCGCCGGCAGCCCGAGGATTCCCCAACGACGTGGGGCCAGTGGCGTGCAGAGGTCTGGTGATGCCCGGGGCAAATCTTGATTGTATGCCCCAAAGACTCAAGTATAAGGCCTAATATACTGAGAAATATTATGAGAAAGGAAAACATTTTGAATATATAAACACAGATGAAACATGAAATAAACGCTTTATTCGATTTTAATATAAATCAATCAAATTTATTAAGTTCTTTTCCCCAAATGATACCTCCTGTCACAAAACACCTGAACTACTTCACTTTTTACATCAGCTGTGAGAAATTCTTTTTCAATGCTTATTAAAGCCAGGTTGGTCAGTCGCTCCTGTGACATAGAAGACCTCAGATATGTTTTTATTACTTTCAGTTTTGAAAATGACCTTTCACAGCTTGCGACTGAAAATGCGATTGTAAGCAGTAATCTGCATGAAACACACAGTGTCGGAAAGACATCCCTCCCATACTGCAGTAAAGACTCCAGAGCATCTTTAGGATCAGGGGGAACTCTATTCCCTCCAGCTCGAAGGAGCATCACAAAATCAATAATTTTGTCATATAACTGAATTGCAACCACATCATTGTCATAATAATTTGCAAAGTCTGAACATTCCTTTTTTAATTTCTCTCTTTCTTGTTCATCTTCAATCACTCCTGAATTCAAGTTCAGAAGAAAAGAAAATCGGTCACTGAGTCTTTGAAGACGGACACTGCGGTCTTCAATTTCAGTTTTTAATCTGTTCACAATCTCAACCATTACTCTATTCATTTCTTCTTGTGCCATCAGTCCACTATCTCTTGCTGACTCTCCAGGCATTATTCTTCTTCTCCTTGTTCGTGCAATTGGTATTCCCCAATTTTGACAATATTCATTGGCTAAATCTATTGCATTGTGGATAATTTCGTCATTCTTCAAATTCAAGATATGAATAAGTCCGCTCAAATCACAAGAAGCTTCATGGAACCCCATTTTCGGATCCTGCAAACGTTTTGAGACTTTATCCACTGATGATAAAACTGAGTACCAAAAATTTAATAAAGCTATAAACGGGAACTGTTGAATAGAGTTCAGTAGCGATCCTGCATCAGATTTAGTTTCCCTTGAAAATTCTCCTTCCAGCAGGTGTTGAAGGCTTGCAATAACGTTGTCACACTCTTCGTGGATTACGTGCACAGCATCATGGCTGGAACTCCATCTTGTGTCACACTGTCTTTTCACAGTCCGAGTGACAAATGATTTTAACACTTCCCAACGAGAAGTAGATGAAGAAAAAAAAGTAGAGTTTTTCTAGAATGCCAAAAAATGTAACAACAACAGGTTGCACCTCACTTGCATGGACACAGGACAAATTGAGGCTGTGGTTCTCGCAGTTCACAAACACAGCTTTTGGGTTAACTTCAAGAATTTTTTGTTGAACACCTCCTCTCACTCCAGCCATAACTGCTGCGTTATCATATGCTTGACCACGACAGTCATTCATGGAAATTTTGTCTTCTTCCAATTTTTCCTGAATTTTATTTACCAGGCTGACTGCATCTTTCTTGTTGACTTGAAAAAATCCCAGAAATGTCTCCTTTATTTCTACTTTTCTGTTTTCATCAATATGAACGGAACGCAGAATTTCAGAAACCTGATCTTCATGGGCAATATCTGGAGTTGAATCCAGCATTATGCTAAAATATTTTGCGTCCTTAATTTCGGAAATTATATTTTTCTTGACAGTTTCACTAAGAAGATTGATTATTTCGTTTTGAATTCTGTTGGACAAGTAGGTGACACTTTTTGGTTTCTCTTTCCCTCTCTGCAAGTGTTTTGCTAAGATGTCATCATATTTGGCCAAAAGTCTGATTGTTGCTAGAAAGTTTCCTGTATTTTCACTGACTGTCTCCCCTGGCTCTGATAACCCAGATATTCCTTCTCCTCGATGTCCACGATAGGCCAGATTCTGTTTTGCCAGAAAGGATATAACCTCGACAATCCGTTCAGTTATAGCTTTCCATCTTTTCTTTTCAGCAGACATTTGCTGTTGAAGTTCAGCATCTATCGTAGTTGAATGATGGAGTCGAACTACAAGGTTCAGGTATTCCCTCATGTGAGCTGTATGAGAAGGGCTTTTCTCATGGTCAGGTATTGTTGGATTTAATTTTCTCCAAGTGGAGAAACCGTCTTCCTTTCCAAAGTTTGACACAGACAACAAATGCTCCTTTGAAAACAAAAAGCAAACAAAACAGTAGCATGCTTTCCGATATGGAGAATAACAACCATTTTCTCTCCACAATTTCTCTGTTTGTGGAAACTTTATCAAACCACTGTTTGGAAAATGATCTCCCATCCTTCTCAGCAAATGGACCACTTTTATTCTGATATCTTTCAGGGCCATGTTGTAATATTGTCATCTTCAAATGATCTGGAATCGGTTTCTTCAAACAGCCAAAATCGCTTCTTTGCAAAAATATGCAAATATCTTCTTTATTTTCTTCACATGGATCATCATCCTGACAACGAGACTGAGGAGAGAGAGTATTATGTTCTGACCGAGCTGAATCCGTATCAGAAAAATCCTTCTCTGCACCCACATCATCTTTTACTTCTCCAGCTCTTCCTACTTCTTCTTTACTTCTTTTTATCCATGCATCCAATGCCCCTCTTTGATGGGACTCTTCTTCGACTCTGGCCCTCTTTTTTTTCCTGTTCTGTGCTCCACTCGGTTGTACACGAAATACTCGTAACATTTCATTTTCTATCTCAAAAACCGTAAGACGCATGAGAAAATGGGAAGAAAATGGTAAGCAATCGGTCAGTTGCAGACGGATAAACCATATTTCATTTCTTTGTTCCTTCGTATCAAATTATTTCACACTGATTCTCCACTGATAATTTTGTGCAATTTATATCATAGACTTGCAAATTAGTGGTATCTGTATTCGAATATTAGCATGTTAAGGAATAAATGTCTCCTATTCCGAGATTAAATGCCATAGCAGTCCTCTGATCATCCAGGCTTCACTCTTACTACATCCCACGTAAATATTTCATTAAATATCGCCAAAAAACCTATAAAAACCGTAGTTGCACCTGTTCTAGAGCTATTCACTGACCTGAGTAGGTAAAAGAACTAATCTAGATGCACAAAAAGCTGAAGAAAAGACGAGTTATGACTCGAGGAAACGCAGGAATGAACAGCCACGTCTGCTTGTTGCTTTTGATGGTTGGACCACGTACATCATGCGCATGCGCGTGGGGGGGATGGGGAGAAGGACCATTTTCTCTAGACAGAAAGGGTACACCATGTTAAAGGAATAAAGGGCTAACAACTGCCTCTGCAGTGTGGTGAGCCTCCAAAAATTGATTTATCACCGCTGAAATTTTAAAATTACTATCTTATTTCCTTCTCTGGGGCAGCACGGTGGCCTAGTGGTTAGCACAACTGCCTCACGGAACTGAGGTCCCAGGTTCGATCCCGGCTCTGGGTCAATGTCCGTGTGGAGTTTGCACATTCTCCCCGTGTCTGCGTTGGTTTCGCCCCCACAACCCAAAAAATGTGCAGAGTAGGTGGATTGGCCACGCTAAATTGCCCCTTAATTGAAAAAAATAATTGGGTAATCTAAATTTAAAAAAAAAATTTTTTTTTAAAACAAAAAAATTTTTTTTTTTTTTTTTTCCCTTCTCTGATTGGATGCCCCCATCCAATGGATGCCCGGGGCCAATGCACCGTCGGCCCCCCCCCCTCTGCACGCCACTGCGTGGGGCTGCCCGCATTGGGAAACCCCATTGGCCGGCTGGCGAGACGGAGAATCCCACCCAATGCCTTTATTTGAACTCCAGCACATTAAAGAATATAAAGGTATTCCACTCCACAAATGTGCAAATGCTCTCTGCCTCCTTGGAAACCTTTGAAAATCAGTTTCCACCTCAACCTTTTCCAGGAAGATCAATTGAAAATTGGCTTCAGGGACTAGACTAACCTTCAAAAGCACTACGGAACAGGTGCACAAAGCACTTTTGGTTCGATCTAGAGAGTCCCATTTCTGCAACCCAGAGGGAAGAGGCTAAAACCCTCAAGTGGAGTCTGTTCTTTGATTCTACTACCCTTCCCGAACCCATCAACTGCAAGGGGCCCATGTCCCACTTGAATCTCAACCCACCACATCTGGAGTCTTCACCGATCCTCTTCCAGTAAACGGCATGATATCCCTTTGACTCCCTTGTTTGTGAGCTTTGCATGCAGGCTTGGCGAGGTCCAACCTCCCTCCCCGTGGTCTTCCCTCTGCCTTCCATTGTTTGTCTTCTTCATCCACATCTCTGCCTGCCATTGTGAGCCTTCGTCATTCCCCACACCTCATTGCATAGCCCTCCTGCCACATTGTCTTCATCAGTCCACACCACCCCCCCCCACACTCCCCCCCCCCCCACCCCACCCCACCACTCCCATTAACTGTGGACCTTTATTGTGGTGGATGCACAGTGCTGTCCACATATACACTGGTGAGTGGCATCAGGGGGTAAGGAGACCACTGCACTCCCCAACACCAGGAGACACAGAAGGGTCCATGGGTCCAGCAGCACGGTGCTGTCCATGAAGATCACCTCAGCTTCGAGATGAAGGGCAGGAACTGGTCTGCCCCGGCACTCACCTCAAAGTGTATTGTCAACTGAGGGCAGTCTTGTGCACACCATTCTTTCAATCTAGTTTGATGCCAACATGGTTTCCCACAGGCATGATCAGAAGGCCTGATGGGACACAAGCGGGCAACTGTTTTAATGAGCATTCATGAGATGCAAATAAAAGCAAATGGCGTTTGTGCCACCTGCAAGCGAGATGACCGACCTGCCATTTGAGGAATTGCAACATGATTTTACAGCAGCGCGTTCACAGCTTTTTGGCTGCTACCATATTCTCCGCACCTGCCCACCACCAAACCTGCCTCAGGCAGATTGGGAGAATTCCCTCTGTTGACTTGTAGCAGTTCTCCAAATGTTACCATCCCATATGCAACAGTGCCCATTGATGTCAGGGCTGGAAACTCCCACTCGATGCTGAAAGCCAATGTAGAATATCCCAGAAAGTATTGGCGGACTAACAGTGGTGTATTGCATGTTTCACAATTTGAAAATGACTGACCCCTTAGCTGGACAGCTGGTTTGTGATACAGAGTAAGGCTAGCAGCACGGGTTCAATTCCTGTACTGGCTGACGTTACTCATGAAGGCCCATCTTCTCAACTTTGTCCCTCGCCTGAGTTGTGGTGACCTTCAGGTTAAATTACCAGCAGTTAGCTCTCCCCATCAAAGGGAAAAGCAGCCTATGGTCATCTGGGACTATAGCGACTTTCCTTTTTTAAATGTATCAGAAATATTAAACCCAACAGTAACCCATACAAAATTTATACACATGAAAATATTTCAGTGTCCTTCATTCGACAATTTCTTATATTGAACCCAGAGAATAAAAGTCATTCTTGCGCCAACCTGTAGTGCCTGGCTTCTATGCTAACATTGTTCATTCCAGTGCTTCTATGATGTGATTCCCCAATGGTTATGGTAGGAGAGACGGAAGGCACTTGATAATCCACTGTGGACAGTTGACGTGCGTGGATAACCAAAAGCAATGTTTTGATTACTGGAGCTGCAGGTAATGCAGAGAGTAGTAAGAGGTATGGGTTTGGAGTCTTAGCGTAAGATCATCAGATCATTCGTCTGCATTTGCCTTTGAATACAATCATATCTGCAACAATTCCAGTTTTGGCCTGCTCTGACAACTGTCTCAATTAGCGTCTGGAAGTGTGCCTGAAGATCCAATTGCCCCTCCTTCACCAACACTTTCAGAGCATTTGCAATTCAGTTGACTGAGTCAACATTGCATCTCCCCTTTGAAAGGTGAAGGCTCTCTTTAAATTGTATTTGTAAGAAATCTTACAACAGGTTTGTTTGGAATCACTAGCTTTTGGACGGTAGCTCCTTCATCAGTGTGTCCTGATCAGGGTCTGAAAGCTAGTGATACCAAACAAACCTATTGGACTTTAACCTGGTGTTGTAAGACTTCTTACTGTGCCCACCCCAGACCAACGCCAGCATCTCCACATCATGTATTTGTGAAGGCTAGTTTTCTGTGCTACCATCCAGCAAGCGGCCACAGAACAAAGTAAATAGCACGACAGCCCGTCAATTTAATCAAATGAGGTATGAGTCCTAACCTGGGTCTTGCAACAGGGGATTGGGCGAGCTTGCTTAATTCCCAACCAACTATTGGCCTTACCAATTTCTCTCCCATGCTCTTGGATGTCATCCGTAAGGTAGAAAATAGCCATAATGAACGGGTGCATGGTTCATGCTTCAGTGACCCACTCCGAGCTACTTGCTTCACATTTCTACTGCTTTACAAGCCTAGGATTGTGTAAAGCAGTAAAAACAGGAAATACTGGTCAGGCAGCATCTCTTTAGAGAAGCAGATTTTAACGTGTCACGTGGCTGACCCTTTCTTAAAATAAATTTGGAGTACCCAATTATTTTTGCCCAATTAAGGGAAAGTTTAGCGTGGCCAATCGACCTACCCTGCACATCTTTGGGCTGTGAGGGTGAGACCCACGCAGACACAGGGAGAATATGCAAACTCCACATGGACAGTGACCCAGGATGGGATCGAACACGGGTCCTTGGCACCGTGAGGCAGCAGTGCTAACCACTTTGCAGCTCTGTGGTTGACCCTTTATCAAATTTTGATGCTCTGATAAAGGGCCATTGGCCTGAAACTTTGGGCAGCATTTAGTAGAAGTTACGGGTGTCTCATCTGCCAGCCAGAGCCCTGTTTTGTCTCTTTTCAGGAATGTCCACCAAATGAAATACAAAACAGTCACTTAACTGGGAAGTAATTGACCTTCCGCAAGATAAAGGATCGGCAGCTGTGCATTGCTCGGCAGCGCCATTGGGGGAATGGTGGTAGCTGCTGGTAGTGCATTCACACAAGACTCAGGATTGCCAAGGGAATCAGGCCACAGGTAAGTAATGGTAGGATGGGGGTAACAAGGTGAGGGATCAGAGAGGAGAGGGTAGAGGATGCTTTTGCGTAAGGGGCAGAAGGTTCGCTCTTGGTGGCACGCCATCCCTTCCCAATGCCAGATCCCCTGGATCAAACACTGAATACCATTGAATAAGGGCTTCCCCATCTCACCACCTCCACCGTGAGCCTGCAAGCAACTTCTGTAGGATTTTCTCTTCCTACCTGGTTAATACTCTGCCCACTGTTGGGTGAATACCAGCAACAGAGGGATAAGACCTTAAAATGAGCATTAATTGCTCACTTAAAGGCCTCAATTGGTGACAAGGCAAGAAGGACCTCCACAAGCTTTCCTGCCCCAGATTTATTCAGGGCAAAGATGGGAAGTCTGCTGGGTCTCAAATTGCCGGCCTCCCACACAATTTAATGCCCCTCTCACCTCAAAACTGACCTTGGATGAGGGCATTAAATTCCACCTGCTGGCCCTCTTTCTCGCCACAGTTGCTGTCTGACCTGATGAATATTTCCAGCATTTTCTATTTTTTTTCATATTTCTACCATCTGCAGTATTTTGCTTTACAAATGTATTAAGCAGCTCTTCCAGATTTGCAGCTTCTTTGCAACCTAGGTCAAATCAAATAAAAACGAAACTTGCTTGCACGACAGGCTTTGTTCCAGTATAAATCGAGTGAGAAATATTGAGGTAACATTTAAAATCTCTCCACTGTTTATTCCTATCATGACTTCCATACAGCAGGATTTCTGGGCCATTTGTACTATTGCAGAGACATTCAAGAAGCTGTGTCTCCGTGAAATGTGTCGGCAAAGAGATGGCTCAACCGTATTTTCAGTAACTTGCTCTTTGTTTTCGATGACTTGCTTGGTGAGAATGAAGATTCTTAAACCAATGGATAGGATGTCTCAACAGAAACACCAGCTTCACCACAAAATACTGACAACTGAAAGTTATGATTCAGTTTTTGTGAAGACCTTCGCAGCATGTGTAGAATATTATCAGCTTCAATAGTCGGTGCTGATATTAGTTTGGGTCTTGTTAATACTAAAATATATATAGTCATCCCTTGATGAACTACAGTAATGCCTATTGGATGTTTGTGCGTGCCTTTGATTCTCTATAAATGGTTAGTTGCACTATGCCGCAGTCATAGAAGGAAATTTCTTCTGCAGAGAATGTAAAGCTGTCATCTTGTTTCTGCTCATAAATCTCGGGCAGGTTGTCCAAAATATTCTTAACCATAATTGCAAAGCAAAACTATTTATGGTGCACTACACCCACTCAATATCCTTTCAACCTTGTTTTACTCCAATTTATTTATTAGCTGTCTTGGAAAACGTTAAATTTTGAAAGACAATTTTATGTTTACATTTTTGAGGTTATTTTTAATAATCAATTGCATGCTGTTTATACAGATTTGTGTAACTAAATTAGGCTTTCTCCAGGCATAGAGACTGATTCCACTCTCACAGGAATGGAGTCTATCCAACAACTGGGCTTTATTCTGTTTATGTGGCGTCCAACGGGCTCTTATCTGAACTACTCCCCTGTGACTGCATTGTTGCAGCTTGCTTTCTCAGCAAAACCTGGAGCTGTTCAAGTAATGTTGATTCAAGAAATATTCAACAGATTGCAAAGAACCCAACTGAAATGAGTTTTGACAGTTCAGCCTAGATTTTCTAATCAGCGTTATTTTAATGTTGGCAGAAAGCCATTTTACCGTCATAGCATTCACATCATGTGGAAGGATAGTACACTCACTCTTGATGATAGATTTGGTTAGATTTTCTGATCTGGTTGAAATCTGAGTGGCTAGAAGAAGGTTTGAGATGAACCCAAATGGAGTTGTACTGCTGTTCTGAGGTCATATCATTAGCGTACCTCCAGGTAGAGATATTGATACATCTGGGTACATTGAGCACAGTTGTGATGGAAATGGCAAGCTTTGTGCAAGTGTAATTTAAAGGGATGGGTGCAATTAAGAGGAAACGATAGGATAGAGGGACAACCCTTTGGAAAGGGACCATGGGCAATTCTCTTGTTCAGTAAAGGGTACGAAAAAAAACAAGGTTGACGGGAATTAAATCCTATACACAGGCCTGGTTCTGCAGGTATTTGATATTACATCTTAGAACATAATCCTCTGCTGGATGATTGCTGAACTAGAGAGATGTAGCACCATGCGGTGAATGCAATCATTGTGGGCCTCATGGCGGCATTTCCAAGGCCAACATTGCGGCATGCCTACAAGGAGATGAAGGCCACAGAGATAACCATTATTCTGCAAGTGACTGAGATTGTCAGTGGCTGCCCATACTACACTTAAGTTTCAGATGCTCTCGCAACACATAGCACAACTTTACATCTGATGGATCTTGAACCTGAGAAGATAATTCCCAGTCGTCATAAGTCAGCAGGTACAATAATGCCTGGAAATCAACTAGTGGTATCTTGGGAGTATAATTTTGTTAGCTACTGATCAGCCTGAGCATGTCTTTGTTCATGTAGTGTCATTGAAAGTGGATACATAGAGCAATTGAGGTGATTCGGGGAAGTATCTAATCTCACTGTTAATGAGCCATTCACAAATCTTGGTGATGCCATTGAGTCTGCCCTCCCAACTTCCATTAGAAAGTTGCAGTACGTACCAATTATCTGTCCAAGTGAAGTGTGTTCACCTTTGTTTGCAGATGCTGGCAATAATTTGATTAGATTTGATTTATTATCACATGTACCGAAGTACAGTGAAAAATATTTTTCTGCGGCCGAGGGAATGTACACAGTACGTACATATAGGCAAAAGAATAATCAACAGAGAGCATTGACAAATGGCACAGCGACAAACAGTGATTGGTTACAGTGCGGAACAAGGGGCCAAACAAAGCAAATACATGAGCAAGAGCAGCATAGGGCGTCGTGAATAGTGTTCATACAGGGAACAGATCAGTCTGAGGGGGAGTCGTTTAGCAGTCTTGTAGCTGTGAGGAAGAAGCTGTTCCAAGTCTGGATGTGCGGGTCTTCAGACTTCTGTACCTTCTGTCTGATGGACTGTTTATTTATAAATTTCATGATATTTTTCAGTGTGTACAGGAAACAAATTCGACAATTTTCAGGAAATGCATTAAGTGAATTTGGGTATAATCTCAATATTCATTTAATCAATTCACTGTGTAGCTGAAAAGGAATTAAACGTACCAGGGCCCAATTTGATAATCTGATGCAACAAAGCTAATTGCAACTTCCATGTCACTGAAGGAAGAGGGATGCAGTACAAGGGTGTTTTTCTGAATGGAAGGTTGTGGCTAGTTGTTCCACAGGGCTCAGTGCTGGGGCCTCAGTTGTTTGTAGTATACATAAATGATTTGGAGGAAAATGTAGCTGGTCTGATTAGTAAATTCGCGGATGACACCAAGGTTGGTGGAGTGCCAGAGAGCGTTGAGGATTGTCAGAGGATACAGCAGGACATAGATAGGTTGGAGAGTTGGGCAGAGAAATGACAAATGGAGTTTAATCCGGACAAATGTGAGGTAATGAATTTTGGTAGGTCTAACATAGAGAGTAAATATACAGGAAATGGCAAAATTCTTAGGAGTAGGGAAAGTCAGAGAGATCTGGGCATACAGGTCCACAGATCAGGGGCTGGTTTAGCTCACCAGGCTAAATTGCTGGCTTTTAAAGCAGACCAAGCAGGCCAGCAGCACGGTTCAATTCCTGTACCAGCCGTACAGGCGCCGGAATGTGGCGACTAGGGGCTTTTCACAGTAACTTCATTGAAGCCTAGAACATAGAACATAGAACAGTACAGCACAGAACAGGCCCTTCAGCCCTCGATGTTGTGCCGAGCAATGATCACCCTACTCAAACCCATGTATCCACCCTATACCCGTAACCCAACAACCCCCCCCCTCCCCACCTTACTTTTTTAGGACACTACGGGCAATTTAGCATGGCCAATCCACCTAACCCGCACATCTTTGGACTGTGGGAGGAAACCGGAGCACCCGGAGGAAACCCACGCACACACGGGGAGGACGTGCAGACTCCGCACAGACAGTGACCCAGCCGGGAACCGAACCTGGGACCCTGGAGCTGTGAAGCATTTATGCTAACCACCATGCTACCGTGCTGCCCCTACTCGTGAAAATAAGCAATTTTCATTTTTTTATTTCATCTTTGAAAGTGGCAACTCAAGTGGATAAGGTAATCAAGAAAGCATATGGAATGCTTGCCTTCATTGGACGGGGCATCAAGTATAAAAACTGGCAAATCGAGCTCCAGTTGCATAGAACCTTGGTAAGGCCCCATTTGGAATATTGCACACAATTCTGGTTGCTATGCTACCGGAAGAATGTGGAGGCATTGGAGGGGTTGCCGAGGAGGTTTACCAGGATGTTGCCTGATCTGGAGATATTAGCTCTGCGGAGAGGCTGAATAGACTCGGACTTTTCGAAATTTGAAATGACCACAATATTTTAAACAATATAAAAATAAAATGGAGGTAATAAGATCAATGTTTCTTCAATATATGTTCACACTGGAATCTGATTCAGTAGAATATTTTGCCGTGAATTCTAAATGTGCCAAGCTACTTTGATAGCTAATATGTTTACTTCGGTTTTATACCTTAAAAATAATTCTACTGTCAATATTGATTTCCAAGTTCACTGTTAAATAATTAAATTGTGCTAAATAAGAACAAAGCAAAACCCTGCACTCTTAAACTTTTAAATCTGGTTTGACATCACATTCAAATTCAATTTGAAGTACAATGAGCTTCAGGTAAGGAAGAATGTCTTCAATTAATTTTTTTTAATGTTCATAGTTTGTTTTGGTTACCTACATAATTACTGTTTTACAATGCTTTCCCAGTGCAAAACAACAACAAATAACAACTAGTATTTATATAGCAACTTTAATGTAATAAGGGGTGGGATTCTGCGGGAATAGGCGGGGCGTGAACCACTCTGGCGTCGGCCGCCCCAAAGGTGCGGAATCCTCCGCACCTTCAGGGGCTAGGCCGGCCCCATAGTGGTTTGCACCGCACCGGGCGGCGTGGAAGGGACTTGGCGCCACGCCAACCGGCGCCAAAGGGCCTCTGCCAGCCGGCGTGAGTTGGCGCTTGCACGGGAGCGCCAGCATGTGCTGGCGTCATCCCAGCGCATGCGCAGGGGGTTCATCTCCCCATCGGCTATCGTGGAGGTCCATAGCAGCTGACGCGGAGGAAGAGTGCCCCCACATCACAGGCCCGCTCGTGGATCGGTGGGCTCTGAATGCGGGCCAGGCCACCGTTTGGGCACCCCCCGGGGCCAGATCCCCCCGCGTCCCCGAGGACCCCGGAGGTCGCCCATGGAGCCGGGTCCCGCCGGTAAGTACCTATACCTTAATTTACGCCGGCGGGATGGGCCTAAAACGGGCGGCCGCTCGGCCCATCGCAGGTGGAGAATTCGGGTGGCCCCGGGGCCCATTGCGTCGCGCTGGTCCTCGCCATTCTCCGAGGCAGGTGGTGCGATTCATGTCGGGGGGGATTTTTGGGGGGCCGGAGAATTCGGCGGCCGGCGGGGGCAGGATTCACGCCGCCCCCAGCAAGGGGTCGGAGAACCCTGCCCAAGATGTCCCAAGGCACACTCCAGGAGAATCTGCCACTGAGCCACAGAAAGTGAGATTATGGTAGGTGGCCTATAATTTGGGTAGAGACGTATGTGTTAAGGAGCAACTTCCAAGAGAAAGAGAGATAGAAAATCCCAGAGGGTTAGGGAAAGGTTCCCAGAGTTTAGGTAGCTGGAAGTACGGCCACCAAAGATGGAGCAATCCAAATTGAAATCCTTAAAAAACAGAATTGGATGAGTGCGGATATTCTGGAGGGTTGTGAGCCCGCTGGAGAAAATTAGAGATGGGGAGGGGTGAGGTCACGGAGGAATTCCAAACAAGGATGCAAATTTTTAAATGGAGACATTGCTTGACCAGGAGCCAACGGAGGTCAACGAGGAGAAGGGTGATGGGTGAACGGGACTTAGTGTGAGTAGGAACAAAGTCAGCGGAATTTTGGATAACCTTATATTTGTCCAGGGTGGAATGTGAGAGGCCACATTGGAATGGTTAAGCCTAGAGGTATTAAAGGCATGGATGAGGGTTCCAGTAACCGATGAGCAGAACTCGGTGTGGAGTTGGGTGATGTTATAAAGATGGAAATAGGCTGTAAACAAGTAATACCAGTATTATCCCTGATGAACTTTGTGGTGTAGCAAGGTAAATGGAACAGAGAGACTGACTGAATGCTGGCAATCTGCTAATTGCACAGATTTCATCCTCTGTTGGCAAGATGCTGATCTGCCCATCGGGTACAGGCATGAGAAGGTGAGCGAAGGCTTTGGTAGTTCTTGTGACTTTTCTTTCTTTCTTCCCAGTTGTCCCTTCTGGAAAACACACCGCTATTAATGGGGCTGTGTTGGACTAGACCATGTCCCAGAGGCATTATTAGTCACATTTTGGGCTGGAAATGTCTTCCAATACAAAAAAAGCTGTAAGATCTCTGCATTGAAAAGTATTTGCTCAATTTTTCAAACCATTTTAAAAGAGTTTTATTTGAAAGAAAATAGTGGATTTCCCATTTGGTATTCCAATGCTCTTGGGCTCAGAGGAGAAGAATGACGATGGCATGGAGGAGAAGATGGAAGCCAGGAGAATGGTGACAATGAGCAATATCTGAGTCGTGGGTATCTACAATCTACAGATTAAAGAGCTGTTATCCGAATTATTTCTATAAGCAGTATCCCTTTACCCCGAGCTGCTGAAACTAAGATGTGCCAATTGTTGGGGCTCAGCTTGCAGGTTTTTCCAACAGCATTTTCAGTGTCAGCCTCTAACTGAAACCTGTGGCGTACGTCTCCAGCGGCACAGCCGAGTTTAGTCCAGATTTCGAGCCATTCTGGAAAAAAAAAAGCAGTGGACATGGTTTAGGCATCACTGTTGTGGGGAGGGAACTGATGGAGCTAGCCCAGAGATCGGTCAGCACGGAAAATAACCCCTCCCCCAGACCCTCCCAAGGCACGCAAACCCCCCCCCCCCCCTCCCCCCACTATCAACATCAGGGGTCCTCCCAACCACCATTGATATTGGGGCTCTCACCACCCTCCAGTCCACCACCAACTGCAGTGGGGGCTCCTCCCCCCAACAGACATAATGCAAACCTACCCCTATGGGGCTCCCCGAGGATCTTCCCCTTGAACTGTCCGCTGGTACAGGTTGACACTGTCAGCTTTTCACTGGCAATTTGTGCCATGGGCAGTGCTAGGGCAATGCCCGGACATGTCCCCCCCCCCCCCCCCCCAACCATATCGATGGGCATACTGAGCATTGCACCCTTGGGGGATTCCGAATGATTCATGTTTTCCCAATCCTGTTGTAAACCTTGCTGACTTGACAGCACGTCGGCGAGGTATGAATATTCAATGAGGGAGATTAATGTAGTGGGGGGGAGGGGGGGGGGGGGGGAGGTTGCGGGGAGCTGCTTGGGAATTGTATTAAAATTTATTCAGCTTCTGCCCTTTCTGGCCGTGTATTTCAGTCCATCACCGGCGAGGGACGTGGAAAATTAGAAAACACAATCTCGCCAATGAGAATCAAGTGTACCGATTCTTGTTGGATTTTCCGCTCACGTCGCTGTTCCTGCTGATAGTTAACACCAGCTGAAAATTGCCCCCAAAATCTTTTCAGTGGATATAAAGATGACAACAGCCCAATGTTTCCATGTGATCTCTGCTAACATGAATGACAGCAGTCATTCAGCAGTTCAGTGCATTGGTGCAATAATACCTCATACGCTGCAGGAAAGGATGTCCCGAAGCGTGGTACATTGGCGAGACCATGCAGACACTGCGACAACGAATAAACGGGCATCGTGTGACTATCAACAGGCAGGACTGTTCCCTTCCAGTTGGGGAACACTTCAGCAGTCAAGGACATTCAGCCTCTGATCTCCGGGTCAGCATTCTACAAGGAGGCCTTCAGGAGACGCGACAACGCAAAATTGCTGAGCAAAAACTTATAGCTAAGTTCCGCACGCATGAATGCGGACTCAACCGGGATGTGGGATTCATGTCGCATTACATTCGGCCCCCACCAACAAGCCTGGACTTGCAGAGGCCTACCGACTGAACTGGCTTGGGACAATTCACACCTCTTTAACCTGGAGTTACCTCTCTCTCTGCATCTTTGATGATTTGATTGCCTGCAGGTGCTCGCATTCCGGGGCATCTCTGACTGTGTCTATATAAACATTTCTGGAACAAGCCTTTCCATTCACCTGAAGAAGGAGCCGTGCTCCGAAAGCTCGTGTTTGAAACAAACCTGTTGGACTTTAACCTGGTGTTGTAAGACTTCTTACTGTGCTCACCCCAGTCCAACGCCGGCATCTCCACATCTTGGTGCAATAAGGTATTGATTCACTGTTCTGGTACACAGTTCATGAATTGGATTGATAAAAAGAAAGAGCAATGGGGTGGGGGATGGAAAAAAAAAAGAGAGTTATCAATTATTTCAGGGGGCTGAATTCCCTGAGTGCCACCCATATGGCCAGATAAGCCTTCGATGAAAGTGCCATCAGTAGCATTACCAGGACATTTTCATTTGCTGAATGTGCGTAACTTTATATGTCCATTCACAATATACACAAACATGCCATGATTATATAGTGCATGGGTCTGAGATTCCTGCATTGCTTAGCCAGAGCAAGGTGAAAGGATGGCTTATTTGACACCAAATACCACTTGCCTCGCATGGCCAGTGGCTCCACTCTATTGCCAGAGGACAGAAACTAAAAACAAGTCCAGTAAAGCCCTGACATGGTTGAGCAGGCCACTGATATTCCCCTAGTGCTTTTGGATGTATAGGTTGTGGGCCCCGGAGTGGGGGGAGGGGGGGGGGGGGCGGGGGGGCGGGGGGGGGGGGGTTGAAAGTAAAATTAAAAAATTAGAGTGGTTTATCTTAATTTGTTTGTTTTATCTTAATTTATCCATCATAATGATATTGGGCATTTGTTCCACCTGTAGAGGAGGAGGAAGAAGAAGCTGGAGATAACCAACAATTTCCTTAACAAGAAGAGTATGGAGGGCCAAGAAGGGAGGTAGCATGGCCCCACACCACTACAAGTGGTTATATTTTGAGTTGGATGTTATTGCTAGCTTCTTCCAGTAAAAAGTTACACTCCAAGTCCATAAATAAATAAAAATCTTTCATTATCCCCTGCCTTGGTCTGAGATGACCACGACCCACATTTGTGATACCTGTAAAATCTAATGGCTCTTCCACAGTGTCAGGACGCTGTGAGTTTTGTGGCTGGTACAGAATCGATGGGCCCTCAAGTTTTCGGATGGCACTTGGCTCAGTGATGCCGATTTCCTGACAGGACCTGCTTCTGTTTTCAGGCCAATTGCTAAATTTCTTCAAGAAATCCCCTCTTGTTCTGCGATTGGAGGAGGTTGCATTGAAGGAGGCCATATTGTCACTAACAATAGGGTTAGGTATTGCAGGTCATGAGATTAATAGAATACATAAGATTGGGTATGATAGTCCCACTTAAGTCCTGAAGGACCTGACCAGGGAAGCAAGCCATTGGAGTACCCAGTCCTACCATTCTGGACCCTTCGGACCATTACCTGGACTTTTTGATGTTGCAAAAATCTACTGGTTTACCATAGTTACCAATGTGTCCTTCATGTTCAGTAAACCTTTTGTGTTGTATCATGCCATCATTATCGAGGAGGGGAGAGGAGTTCAAGCAGATTTTTTTGTCAACCTGGGATTTTATATAAAAGAGTTGATTGAGAGAAAGGTTTTGACTGTTAATCCAGTCAGCATTATTCTGCTCACAGCCAACATGAAGCAAGAGCAAACAAAAGAGCAAATTTCAAATAATACAAGGAATAAAAAAATTTGAAGACAAAAAAAATTGCACCTATTAACAATGAATTTCAAATTCTGTTTAGGTTTTAATAAATGATTTAGAATTCTCTAAACAGCTGACAACAACCGAAAAATTGTGCCAGATGTTTGTTCATGAAGTACAAATTTAAAAATAATCTTAGATGTTTACTAAACCGGTGTAATGCTGGTGAATTCAGTTTGTCTGGACTACCTCAGCAATAAACAATTCTTGTACTTTAATTAAATGTCTCAGCCTACGCTTTCAGTATTCAATCAGTGCAGAGGTTGCTTTCTTGTCTGGTACACAACTGACAAGCTTAAACTTATCATTGAAAAAACATTTTGCACAATAAAGTGAGTGAAATGAAAGGCTAACAACCACCAGGTGCTTTATACTTTGATTAAAGTATGATGTTCTAAAAGAGACAAATACTGAATATGGTAGGCTGTGATTCATCCCAGCCTTCCATCTCCAGAGATCTACTCCATTTGATCACAGATTCGAATACAGTGTTGTTGAAATTTAATCACAAATTACATTGACAGTTTATTCACAATTTACTGTGCTTTCTTCTGGGCTGGTCTCCAATTGGAGCACTGGGATGCAGTCCAGTGCCGACATTTACAGGTAAGCCCAGAGGAAATGGCTTATGAATACCATCTGTGTGGGGTTTTAGTGCGTGAAAACAAGGTTATTCATTAAGATTTACAAAGTCTGCTTTTCCTTTACAAAGAGCTGCATTAAAAAAGGAATCCAAATGACTGTTCTGGAAATAATCTAATTTCATGCCAAAGTAAGAAGAATGGCCAGTTATTTTTTTAATATCCCAAGATACAAAGTCAGTACGAAGGAACTTTTTAATAAATTGATGTTTATTTGATGCAAAAAAAATCTATAATGAGAAACATTCTTTGAGTTATTTTATAGTTATACTGGCACAAAAAAAAAATCAGTCTGGCTCTTAAAAAGCCAAATCTGTGCCAAATTGTTTTCATTCTGGCACAACTGCCATGTTTCACCTGCTGCTTGCTATACTTCATTTACATTTTAAAGAATGCAGCAATGTAGAGATACACAAAGTACGGTTTACATGGACAAAGAAATATAATTTAGTGAAGTTGCGTCATTGAAAGCATTAACGGAATTAGAAAGCTGTCTGAGGTAAACTGCAGGACAGGGATTAATAGGCTCGAAGACTGAAACACCTAGGAAGAATTTGAAATGCTATTTTAACTTAAATTAGAGCAATGGTGTTTCTCTTTTATTTGCATAAATCATTTGGAAATGGGTCTCAGGAAGAAATTATCCCAAAGTTTGTTGATAAGAACATAGGATCAAGCCATTCAGCCCCTTGAGTCTGTTCCACTATTCAATTAGAGCTGAGTGTACAAGAGGAAACAGAAAGAGGAACATGAAGTTTTTAAGAGGATGGAAAGCCCGAGGGGGCAAGGTTTGTTAGTACAGATGCAGAGGCCATTGGTATGTGGCTGCACAGGTGATAAGAAAAATATGAATGGAAGTCTTACCTCAAAATTACTGGTCAGGTTGTTGAATTTCTTCCTGTATATGTACTCCTGTAGCATCAGGCTCCAGCCAAGCCAATATCATGGCCTGATACCTCTGCCCACTGTTTGATTTTTTTTATTGTCACATGTACCAAAGTACAGTGTAAAGTATTTTTCTGCGGCCGAGGGAACGTGCACAGTTCGTACATAGTAGACAAAAAGAATAATCAACAAAGATTATTGACAAATGGCACATCGACAAACAGTGATTGGTTACAGTGTGGAACAAGGGGCCAAACAAAGCAAATGCATGAGCAAAAGCAGCATAGGGTGTTCTTACAGGGAACCGATCAGTCCGATGGGGAGTCGTTGAGGAGTCTTGCAGCTGTGGGGAAGAAGCTGTTCCTATGTATGGATGTGCGGGTCTTCAGACTTCTGTACCTTCTGCCTGATGGAATGGTCTGGAAGAAAGCAATGTCTGGGTGGGAGGGGTCACTGATAATGCTGGCTGCCTTCCTGAGGCAGCGAGAGGTGTATGCAGAATCAATGGCAAGCTTGTGTGATGCACTGGGCTGAGTTCACCACACTCTGCAGTTTTTTGCGATCTTGGACCGAGCAGTTGCCATACCAGGCTGTGATGCAGCCAGATAGGATGCTCTCTATCACACATCTGTATTCCTATTAAACTGTTCATTCCTATTAAACGTACCTTTTCATGATGATTGTAAATTTCTTGGTTATTGGGTTTGAGATAACTTTCATTGCTTTTACAGTGCATTGATGGATTCAGTGCATTTATCTTCAAAGTTCTGGCAAAGTTTCAGCAAAAGAGCATTTCCGGAGAACTAATGACTGTGGATTATTGTGCAATTATGGACTCGGATTTTGGCAGTGGTTGCTGAAATATTGATTTTAGGAATTAATATCAAACAATAGATGCAACTCAAAAGCACTTGCTGATCTGTTTATTGATGTCGTGTAAGCTTTCCCAAGCTTTTATTTTGCTGATGTAATGTTCTTTTCATATGTAGCACAATTGTTTTAATATCTTAAGTGACACAAAAATAAAGGACAGGTGAAGACAAATAAAACAGGAACAGATGTGTCATGGTGGTTACAACACCATGGGAGGTGAAGAAAATACCCAATACAAAGGATTCTTGGGCCGGTAATTACATGTTCTGTTCACAAAGATGTATTGATTAATTTTGCAAACTCAAAGGTTAGGCAGATCAGTACTAAGGAATGGAGAACATTTCACTGAGGCAGCTAGTTTTGCAATCAAGAGCTTTAAACTCCGGCACAATGCCTTCTGTAATCTACGTCTAAAGATGTACCTGATTTTCAGAAGAAAATCCTCTATTGTCCTGGGTTGATTTTAGGGTGAGGCTTTAACCTGCTCTGATGTCCCAGGCGCATTGGAATTTTTCAACAAGCCAGTGGTGGGCAATCCCGGGATATAGGACCCTGGGGGCAGAAATCCCTTTTCTGAGAGCTGCCGGCCAATATTAAATGATTCCATAATATTTTCCTCCACAACTTTATCCAGAAGTTCAATACTCACTTCACATTCTTTTTTAAAATAAATTTAGAGAACCTAATTCATTTTTTTCCAATTAAGGGGCTATTTAGTGTGATCAACCCACCGATAGAACATAGAACAGTACAGCACAGAACAGGCCCTTCGGCCCTCGATGTTGTGCCGAGCAATGATCACCCTACTTAAACCCACGTAACCCGTATACCCGTAACCCAACAATCCCCCCATTAACCTTACACTACGGGCAATTTATCATGGCCAATCCACCTAACCCGCACATCTTTGGACTGTGGGAGGAAACCGGAGCACCCGGAGGAAACCCACGCACACACGGGGAGGACGTGCAGACTCCACACAGACAGTGACCCAGCCGGGAATCGAACCTGGGACCCTGGAGCTGTGAAGCATTGATGCTAACCACCATGCTACCGTGAGCACATCTTTGGGTTGTGGGGGCTAAATGCACGCAAGCACGGGGAGAATGTGTAAACTCCACACGGACAGTGACCCAGGGCCAGGATCGAGCCTGGGACCTCGCCGCCGTGAGGCAGCAGGGCTAACCCACTGCGCCACCGCGCTGCCCCCTCACTTCACATCCAGTAGTTTGTACCATGGTTATTGCTCTATTGTTACAGTTTGGTTTGAAGTAGCTTTTCCGAGTCAACTATTCCATCATTTCCTGTTTTCTATAGTTCTATTGGTCTTTTAGTCGCCACCCTTCAAGGCTCTCTTTTCAGTGAGTGAGCTCCAATAAAATTCAATTCTCCAAATACAGCCTATGTCGTGAGAATCTATTGCACAGCTTCTCTGGTTTTATGGTTCTTCTGTATTCCCATGTGCTTGTCTGGCACTGGCTGCATCTTACTGCCAACCTGTTTGACATCCTGACCTTGATTCCTGTCCATAATCAGTTAAAAAATCAAATAATTTATCTGTCTCAATAAACTTGTACAGTCATAGCTACAATAAACATGTAGCCACTTGATGTGTTGTCATGTGTTAATATTTCTAGTTGACAGAAGGAAAGACCATTATTTGACAGTAGAAGAGGAGGAAATATGTCCATGCTGACAAGGTAGAATTTCAGTGCAAACAATTGGACACTTTCAATAATGGACAGCTGATGTGCAGTGGCATTTCAAACCCAAGCAACCAAGTTAAAAATCTGATGCCTGCAGGAAGAATGACAAAAGCACCAGTTTAAAAAGTGCAGAAATCTATATTCCAAATCTCCAGATTCTTACGTGCCAGGAACTGTGTCACTTCCCTCTATCAGGTGATCTTGACAGCTACTCTGCCTCATAAATGTCAGTTTGTTACTTCAGCGTGCATTACAAGTGAAAACCTTGGAAACAGAAAATAGGAGCAGAAGGAAGCCATTCGGCCTTTCGAGCCTGCTCCACCATTCATTATGATGATGGCTGATCATCCAACTCAAAGTTGTATATGCCTTGACATGTATGCAAAATAGTCTCAAGGTTATTCTAGTCCAGGAAAATTGCACAAAGGTGAAAATATGTTAGAACCCAATTAACCTTTTTGAAGGTGCATTAACAGGGGAAACAACCTTGAACTTCCTCTCCAAAAGTACTTTCTTGGATGGGCTTGACATTTTTGCAGGTTGCAGCATCTCCCTTTAAATTCTGATGATGCAGTATTGTGGTGTAATGGAAGATGCCCGCTACCTTCATAGCTCTGCTTCAGGCAGAGCACCTGTGCAGTTGTGCTGGATTTGCTCAAAATTAGCTGTATCAGCACAGAAAATTGAGGAATTCAAGCGCATTTTTCTATGATCTTTTCCACAAGTTTAAAACTATATTGGGCGGGATTCTCCGACCCTCTGTGCCGGAATCGTGCTCGACGCAGGGGTGGAGAATAGCCGTTCACGCTGGAAATCCGGCACGATGGTGCTTCTGCGATTCTCCGCAGACCCGTCAGTCCCGCGTGCGTAGTCGACGCGGTGCCAGTCAGGGGTCGTTGGAACAGGCCCCCATAGTGATTCTTTGCGGTTGACCGGCCGAACTCCTGCCAGCGTGGTTTACATGTGGTACCACCCAGCGGGAGCTGGGTCCCGCAGCCGCGGTGGTGGTCCTGGTGGGAGGCGGGGGTTATCTAACCCCGGGGGGGGGGGGGGCCTCAGCGCTGGCGAGGCCTGCGATGGGGGCCAAGAATCGGCGGGCCATCGTGATCTGTGAGGGACCTACCTTCCTTCACGCGGGCCCACTGTGTGGCTCCTCCATGTCGGTGGTGCCCGAGCCTAAGTGGGTCGCTGCGCGCATGCACGGACCTGCTTGCGGCCGCCCTGCACATGCGCCGCCGCGCAGTCTGGCTGGCAGGGCTCCGCTGGCAGCCAGAGTTGCGGGATACACGCCGGGGCTCTGCTAGTCCCCTGGAAAACGGAGAATCACCCCGGACGTTTGAGAAAAAAGTCCAGAGTGATTCTCGCCCGATTTCCGGCGGGCATGGGGACTTAGTCCCCAGAAGAGAGAATCCCGCCCATTGTTCAGGAAGTTAGCCTTGCATGTCCCAGATCAAAATCATCAGTATGATTCCTGCCGATTGCAACATTTTCTGCTCTTTGGTGAAGCTGTCAAAATTAAGGTTTTTCATGTGCAAAGGCATTAAAACATTTAAAAATACTAAGTCATATTTAATTCATCAAGAAATCGACAAGTGTGCACCAATAAAACCAGTAAATTGCTCTGTATAGTTTAAAAAAAAACTAATTTTCAATTATTTAAACTCAGAGGTTTTTCAAAGGTGGAATGAGATACTCAATAGTTATGCCTAGTGCTGCTCCTGGCATGCCCTTCTGCACTCATCATTGAACCAGGGCTAATCCCTGGCTTGGGGTCCTTAGTCAATGTTGAGGACTCCCAAGACAACTCACTCATGACTGTATACCACCGTGCCACCACTGTTGGTGAGGGAGAACATATCCAGGAATGGTTATGTTGGTATCTCGATCATTACCTGTGAGATATGATTTTGTGAGTGTGATTCTGTCAGGCTGATGGTTGATTAGCCTGTGGGGTAGCTCATCCAATTTTGGTACAAGCCCCAAATGTTAGTAAGCAGGATTTTACAGCATTGATAGGGGTAATTTGCCTTTTCCAGTGCCTAAGTTGATGTCGGGTGGTCCATCTGGTTTTATCGTCATCATGAGACTTTCTAGTGGTTTGATACAACTGGGCGGCTTGCCAAACATTTCTCAGGGTATTTCAGAATCCACCACATTGCTGTGGGTCTGGAGTCGTATGTAGGCCACACCGGGTAACAATAGCGGATTTCCTTCCATAGGGACATTGGGAAACCAGATGGGCTTTTACAATTGACAATGGTTCCATGTTCATCATCAGACTTGTAATTTAAGATTGTTATTGATTGAATTCAAACTTCCCCATTTGCCATTGTGAACCTGGGTGCCCAGATCATTACCCTGGGTCTCTGAATTACTCATCAATAAAAATGCCATGTGTACCATCGACCTCAACATTATCAGTGATGTTGTGGATTAGAATTGGGCAAGAATTGATCTTACCAGAATACCATGGAGTTTTACCATTCCTTCCTGAAAGGTATTCTACTATTCTGGCTGCAGCATTTCAAAGAGAAGTCAATACCATATTTCATTGTAGGCAAAAAAAAGAGTTGTTTTTTGGGCACATTTAGCAGGGTGTTTCCTGGTGCTTGCAGAGCCAAGGGCAACCCTGCTATTAAACGGGACTCTGCTTCTTTTTTGGGCCTCGGCAATGAATGCTCCACTGAGGCTGCATTTAGATTCATTTCCTGCACTGAAAACTCAGCTCGCCAGTGCAGGAATAATTGGAGTCCCCATTTTTAAATGGCACCCCAATCACTTGTCACCCCTACGCAGCTTCCGAACCTCCTCCAACACCCCAAAGGGTGCAGCCCCCCTGCACCTCACCTCATAAGGTTATAACACCCCTGGGCCTGATCCAAGGCACAAGCAACATGTTACCCAGGCTACCCAGGCACCTTGGCACTGCTAGCATGGCATTCTCGCTATTCTCCAGCTTGGCAATGCCATCTGGGCACCTTGGCAGTGTCAGGGTGGCACTCCTTGGGTGACAGGGTGGCAATGCCAGGATTCCAGGGTACCACTCTGCCCAGAACCAGGCCACCCAGAGGTATCGCCGGCTGGGCCAGCATTTATTAGCCATCCCTAATTGCCTTTGAGAAGGTGGTTGTGAGCTGCCTTCTTCAACTCTGTAGTCCAGGTGGTGTAGGGTGAGTGGGTACGGGTGTGGCAATGTCAAGTGAAGCGGCACTGAGGGTTGTTGGAGGGAATGTGGAAGATGATGTGAATTTGGTGGTCAGCATGTTGAGGTGGGGTATGTTTATCGTAACAGGAGTGGGAAGCTTGGTAAGTAGGGGACTTCTACATTTACCTGTAATGGATGGGAGGTGATGGGGGAGCATTAATGTGCGACTCTGAGGGGGTCAAAAGTGGTTCCTGGGAAGTCAATAGCCATTGGGGGGGGGGGGGGGGGGGGGTAGAAGGGGGGTCATAGGTCGCCACCACTTCATCAGCCAGTAGGCAGACAGCCTCCTCAGCTTCATATTCCACCCTGTTGAGAGCTTCCAACACGTCAGCCTGATGTTCCTCTGCCTCTTGCTGTCTCTCCAATATTTTGTGGAAGGTTGATTCCAGAGGCCTGCCATTGGGCGAAAACTTCACAGATGCCTCTTCCCCAGCACTTCTCCAAATACCGGAGAGCATCGCTGACCCTGCCTACTCTTGCTGTGGACAAGTGACCTTGCAGTGACCATCAAATTGTGAGATACTTCCGAAACTAGATATAATAGTTATTGAGGTTTGTGTCTCTGGGCTGCTGGTGGGTGTAGATGCCTGATGTGGGACCTCTGCAGGTGCTCATTCATCCTTCATGACATTCTTGTTCCTCTCTGGGTTTGTCCGAGTACTGGACAGGCCGTTATCACTTTTGCGTCTTTCCCTCTTTCTGGTCGCACCAGTAAGTGAGAGAGGAGAGAGTGAGTGACTGCATGAGCTGCCTCCAACTTGGAGGAGCACTTGGCCCTGAGGTTTCTATGACATGATTGGATCCTTACTGGTTGCAGGTGACAAGCCAATTTCTCATCTCTGACGGATCTGTCTGCTCCACCCATGCCTGCTGGGCTGCCCACTCCTCAAAGTAGGTGAAGTCTTCCAAGTGTGGCTAGTCCGCTCCCATCTCCTGCCCCTTTCTGTGATTATGGCTGAAATTTCCCTGTACAAAGAGAGAAGATGGGTTTGAGAGCAATTGGGTTTCTTGTATCTTTCGAATGTTCCAGGCTTACAAATAACCCACTGGATTGTATGTCATGTGATTGATGCACTGCAGGCTCTCCACATGGCTTCTAGGCAGCACCATTCAGAGCAGTGAGGTGGTTGGAAGTGAAGACTTTTGTTTTTGTGGATAGACAGTTGAAGCACCCTCTCCCTGGACAGGTTTATCTGCACTGCAGTGTTGACATCTGTTCACCCTCTACTCAGGGTGACTGAACATCCAAATGTGGACCAAGTGAGTTATTTGGCCCAAGGAGACATGGGAGCATCAATAACCACGAGGGAACATTAGTGAGCGCTCCTAGTCCCAACATTTTTCCGTAAGATCAGAAGGATTAGGCTCATGGAAGTAGGTTATTAGCGCTGCCCTCAACATGAGGCCCCCACCACGACCATCACCTCCAAGATAGAATGTGAGCTCTCTGTGCGTCAGGGTAAGGGATTCACAGTTCTTTCTCCACCTCCAGAGTAGATGGTTTAGTGGGGCTATGAGGCATCACCTTATTATGTTGCCATGTGGCCCATACCCCCTGTACCATTCACTGAGGCAATTATAAGCAGTTGAGGGTTCAGCTTTGACAAAGGGTCATCTGGACTCGAAACGTTAGCTCTTTTCTCTCCCTACAGATGCTGCCAGACCTGCTGAGATTTTCCAGCATTTTCCCTTTTGGTTTGAGGGTTCACTTACCCTGGTGGAGTGAATGAGGTCAGTCATTATTTTGTTGCATTGCAGAACAATCCACTGATGGAATGCCTTGGGAAGTGACTTGCCTTGAGACTTCCACTCATGCCATGTTTGTCTTCTCCTCCCATTCTGTGGATAGAGGACATCCCTCCTGGCCTCCACTGTGTTGAGCAGGACACCCAGGGAGTTGTCACTGAATCTGGATGCTGTCCTCTTCAGGCCATCTCCACCTCAACATTGTGTGTTTTGCTGTCTAGATGCCTTTTATATAAGCCACCCAATACGGCGGTGGGCGCCCACCATCCAGCCCACCCCACTGCGCAAAACATCGACAAACCCTTGCATAATTAATAAGGCAAGGGCCGTGCAATACCACACAAATACCCAGTGACCTTGGTGGCAGGAAACTCTCCCTATTCCTGCCCTGACTTAGTCCCGGAAGGAAAATTTCAGCCTTAGTTCTGTGCCAACCAGCAGGAACCAAGAGAAGAGTTTGTGAGATAATTTCTGTGAGTTTGTGATATTATTTGCAAAGTAATGGTTTATTTCTTGAAGCGCCAGCTATGCAGGTAAATGAAGCACTTCAACATGGGGCAAAATCATTAATTCCAGCAAAGTGCAATTCGTTAATTGACTTCTCTTAAATTTATGTGGTGTTTGTCTTAATTAATTTTAAATAAAGGCTGTGTTTATGCAAAGAGAGCCTCCATTCTGTTTGTAACATCCAATTTATATAATAAATCCGACCTTGGATAAAAAATGCAATATACTATTTAAGCAAAGGTTTCAGTGAGGGAGATCAAAAACAAGTTAAGTGAGTCAGAATATTATTTTAAAAAGGGATGAAAAGATAAAAAGTAAAAAGATAGGAAATTCTTACAGTTACATGTTTAGATGTGTTAAAGACAGCTCAATAGAAATACTAAATGAACAAAATCATGATTATTTGAAACTATTTATGCTCAAATCCATTTTTAAAGATTTTGGCTTCCATCATGTACAAAACCATTTTCAATATCTCATAAACTATAATACTTCCCACAAAGTTCTTAATAATTAATAATGTTAGCCCTGCTGCCTCACGACGCTGAGGTCCCAGGTTCGATCCCGGCTCTGGGACACTGTCAGTGTGGAGTTTGCACATTCTCCCCGTGTCTGCGTGGGTTTCGCCCCCACAACCCAAAGATGTATAGGCTAGGTGGATTGGCCATGCTAAATTGCCCCTTAATTGGAAAAATGAATTGGGTACTCTAAATTTATAAAAATAAAAAAAACCAAAAAAATAAAAAACAATTAATAATGCCTTGCCCCTTCTGCTACATTTGCTTTTCATTGTGTTTGACTGTTAATGTGAACATTTGGTAAAAGGCATTAAAAAAGTCCCTTGGGACTGAAGTCAGCATTAGTTTCTGGATAAACAGATGCTATCATATTCAGAATTCCTCCCTTTAAATCCAAAATGAGAGCCACTGAGTTGAATTCATCTAACAAACTAACAATGACTAGTCTTAGGACATCATGGAATTGCAATTAATTTACAAAATAACTATTCAGCATTCGAAGCTGAGGCTAATTTTTTAATTTACTCGACATATAATTACGATATAGTTCATAGACTCTGTTCTGACATCTGTTCCATGGCTCTGGGATACTTAGAGATGTTTGCTGAATATTTTTCACATTTTACTCAAATAAATGTCACAAACAAGCTATTAAACTCAAGGTCAATGCATGTGGAAAAATGCTGAGTGGAGGTAAGATCTTAAATACAGTTAATGTCAAAGTCAACAATAGGAATAAGCCTGTGGATTCATCCAAACTTTAAATTCAACTTGGAAGACTATGGCCTAGGTTTTCCAAGATAAGCCTGCTCAAATCCACACACTATAGAAACAATGGGCAGAATTCTCCCATGACCTTGATTGCAATTTCACTGGTGGCAAGAGGGAAAATTCGGGAGTTCAAAAATAGGTTTCACACCGGGGTAATTGATGCAATATCGTCCGCTGGTGCCCATCACGGCGGGTTGGGAATCTTACTGGAGTCCAGTGAGAAATTGATTTGAATACCGCTAATGGGCTGCAGATGAAGGCCGGTCTAGAATTGTCCATCCACACCTGATTTTCCGTGACATCAGCAGGAAAACACACCTACAAAATTCGTCTGGAACAGCGTGGCATACAAATGTCAGGACTCAATTGAACAATGCCTGGGGCTGCGCCTGGAGTTTGGAATGGAGACCGCCAGCAACCCTGGTCCGCAGAACACAACAACAGTGGGTGGGGGAAGCATCGATAGGGGGGGTCTTCTAGATTCAGTGTCATTGAGGAGGTCCGTCTTCCAGCCTCAGAGTGTTCTTGATGATCCATCTTCTTTCTCAGGATGTCCATCTTCTGGCCTTAGAGTGTTCCTGGAGATCCATCTTCATTTTCAGGAGATCCATCTTCTTTCTTCAATAGTGGGCCAGTGATGTTGGCTGATTTTTAAATATGGTGCCCAGGTATGACAGCTGGCTATGTGCCATCTGATCTGCCCCGCGACGGAATACGTTATAAAACACCCGGTTGCGCAATTAATGAAGTTGGGACCAGAAGATATGACGTGGTTTCCTGCTGGTCTCCGCAGTGGGAAACACTCCACATTCCTGCCCCTTCCACAGGACTTAGTCCCAGATGCAATTCTCTGTTCCTGCCAGAAGCGTAAGCCTTCCCGCAAATTTCTTGGGGCTGTGGGGTGGCTTCAATGGAAAGCCACGACACGCCATGGAAAAACAACGAGCTGGGGGACTGGAGAATCCAGCCCCAACTCTATTATAAAAGGACAATGATGACACTGGCATGATGGTCAAGCGACAGGAAAACATGGTGAATGGCAGAGGTTACTGAATATAATGGGGGAGAGTTTCTGGTTTAGGTGCAATTGGAAATTGAGACATAACCATGCTCAAAATTGTGTTAGTTTTCCAACACCATGATATGGTTCAAGTTTCCTCTTGGCTTAATTTTCATAATTACAAACATAAAGAGCCCTAATTTTAGGCCTCTCTGGGAGGAGGGGTTGGGCTCAGGCCAGCACAGAATTTCAGAGCAGGCAGTGACAGGTAGCTGGTTCATATTGTTAATGGCCAGCACAGTGCATTGCCTGACGTGGAGGACAATGCAGCCGGCTGAAACCTGCTGTGCTTAATTGGATGGCAAACTCCCCAGCACCCCCGGACATTCATTGGCTAACTCAGGGAAAACCAAAGGTTCCCCACATATTGCGGCCTTACCTGACTCCCAGGACCACCCAGGACTTGAGCCAAAGTTTGGGGAGCTATTTCACAGGCTAATCAAGAAAAAGCCTGATGTACTTAGACTCATAGAATCATAGCTTCCAGCCAATGTCCCAGACGCCACTATCAACATCCTTGGGTATGTCCTGTCCCATCGGTAGGACAAGCCCAGCAGAGTGGTATACAGATGGGAGGGAGTTGCCGTGGGAGTTTTCAACATCAACTCTGGACCCATGAATTTACATGGTACTGGGTTAAACATGGACAAGGAAGCCTCTTGCTGATTATCACATACCACCCCCCCCCCCCCCCCCCCCCCTCAGCTGTTGAGTCAGTACATCCCCTTCATGTTGAACACCACTTGCAGGAAGTACTGAGGGTGGCAAGGGTGGGAATGTACAGCTAGTAGGGGGCTTTAATGTCTATCACTAAGGGTTGCTCAGTAGTCCCACCATAGACTGAGCTGGCCATGTCCAACAGGACATAATTGCTGGAATCAATCATTAAGTAGGAGATGACTGAATATTTGGAAAGACGAAGCTCAATCCACCATTGTCAGCATGGTTTTATGAAGAGTAACACAAGCTTGTCAAACTTGCTTGAGTTCTTTGGGGATGTAACCAGCAAGCTGAATAATGGGAAACCTGTGGATGTGGCATATCTAGACTTCCAAAAGGCGATTGACATGGTGCCACAGAAAAGATTGATTCAGTAGGTCAGATTGCAGGGGGTTGGGGGTAGAATACTAGATTGGATTGGGGTTTGGCTGACTGACAGAAAGCAGAGAGTTGGGATAAATGGGTCCTCCTCTGGCTGGAGAACTGTAACTAATGGGGTTCAGTCCTCGGACCTCAACTGTTCACAATCGATATAAATGATCTGTATACAGGAACAGAGTGTAACATAGCAAAAATTTGTGGATGCTACTAAAATAGGTAGGAGGCAGATAAGAGAAGATATACATTTTACAGATAGATATAGATAAACAAGTAGATTGGGCAAAATTTGGCAAATGAAGTTTATTGCTGAGTAATACGAGGTTGTCCATTTTGGCCGAAAAAATAGAAGGGCAAGTTATAATCTAAGTGGAAAACAGATTCAAAATGCGTCTGGGCAGAGGGATCTGGGTGTCATTGTTCAGAAAGTCAGTATGCAGGGACAGCATGCAATTAAAAAGGCAAATGGAATATTAGCTTGTATTGCAAAAGGACTGGAGTATAAAGGTAGAGAAGTGTTGTTGCAATTGTATAGGGTGTTGGTGAGACCACATCTGGAGTATTGTCTCCAGTTTTGGTTTCCGTATTTAAGGAAGGATGTGGTGGCACTGGAAGCAGTTCAGAGGAGATTCACCAGATTGATTCCGGGGATGAAGGGGTTGACGTATGAGAAGAGATTCAATAGTTTTGGCTTATACTCACTGGAGTTTGGAAGAATGAGAGGGGAAGTGATGAAGGTATATGAAAAATTAAAAGGGATTGATAAAGTAAATCTAGCCAATGTTCCCCCTTGTAGGGCAATCTAGAATGAGAGGTCATAGATACAGGCTAAGATGAGTAAGAACTACTTCTCGCAGAGGGTGGTGAATTGGTGGAACTTGCTGCCTCATAGTGCGGTGGAATCGGAGTCATTAAATGGTTTCAAGAAGGAGATATATATATATTTCTGATTTTAAAAATAGGTTGAAGACATATGGTAAACACGTAGAGATGTGGATTTGAGACCAGGAGGAGATCAGCATGATCTGATTGAATGGCGGATCAGGCTCGAAGGGCAGAATTGCCTACTTCTGCTCCTAATTCCTATGTTCCTATGTACCTTTATTCACCAAAATGGATCTCTACACCGGGGCGGAGGTTTTGGTGATCAACCATCAGACGTTTGCTGCAATCCCGACCGGCCTCCAGATGCTAGAACTTCGGGTCACGGGAGCCAGATTGGCCAGGGAGCCCTTGGCCATCGAGGGCACTGCCCATGTGCCCATAATATATGGGGACCAATCAGCATGCTTGCCGTTGGTGATGTCCCGCCCAATATCTTACGCCCGGCACCCCAAGGACGATCCCGGGCTGGACTGGTTAGAGCTTTTGTGCATCATTCACCCTGTCCAATTCGCAGATTGAGCCACACCGGTGGTCCCAGTATTAACACCCGACAGATCCATTCGATTCTGTAGGAACTACAAAATGACCATGAACTGGTATCCAGCCTCGACCATTAGCCGGTTCCCCGTATGCGAACCTATATGCTAAGCTAGGCGGGGCCAAGACGTTCATGAAGCTCGATATGAGTCACGCATACCTGCAGCTGGTGCTGGATCCAGGTTCCCAAAGTTCATAATGATTAGCGCCCACAGGGGGCTATATGAATATACCCAATTGTCATTCTGGATTTCCTCAGCCAGCACAATTTTCTAGCGCGTCACGTAAAATACCTTAAGGAGTTTGCCAAGGGTGGCTGCATATCTCAACGATGTCCAAAATACAGGCAGCTCCGAAAAGGAACATATGGAGAATCTCGCTGAAGTCCTCGAGAGGTCTGAACAGTCCAGCATCCACCTCCAAAGGGAAAAATGCATTTTTCATGCCTCGGAGGTCACTTACTTGGGTTACCGGGTGGACAGCCGGGGCCTCCACTCAGTGGAGGACAAGTTGCGGGTAATCCGACTGACCCCCAATTCTCGTTACCTGACGGAGCTCCGCTCCTTTCTCGGAATGGTTAACTACTACAGAAAATTTATACCCAGAATGGCCAGGTTTCTCAACCCGCCCCTCCAGCTCTTAAAGAAAGGGCAGCAATTGGACTGCGGCGCATCGTACTAGAAGGCCTTCAAGTGGGTAATCTGGCACCTGTTGTCAAACAAACTACTGACACACTTCGACCTGTCGAACCTGGTGCTCCTCATGTGTGAAGCCTCGCCTTATGGCATAGGAGCTGTCCTGACGCATGCGCGACAGCTTCGAGCTGCCAATAGCCTTCGCTTCCCACACGTTCGGCAACGCCGAGCAGAATGACGCACAGGTTGAGAAGGAAGGTTTGGCCGTCGTATTTGTTGCGCGCCTTCATGATTTATACAGATGACAAGCCCCTGCTGGGATTATTTAAAGAGGTCAGGGTGATCCCACCAATCACATCCGTTTGAGTCCAATGTTGGGCTTTGGTACTAGCTGCATACAAATACACCCTGGAGCACTGCCCAAGCACAAAAATATCACACACCAAGCCGTTGAGTAGCTGCCCCTCTCCATGAAACCATCAGTGCCATCACAGTGGTTTGTGTCAAGGGGTGGAGCCGGACGGACCCACAATTGTCATGGATCTGGCACATAGTCAATACGGGGTCCAGCATAGAGCACGGCCAGACAATATGACGGCCTGCATCCGAAGCTACCCGAGTTGGGGTAGGTAAAAAATGTATTTTTGTGGTGGGTACAAGTGGTTATTCCCGACCAGGGTCGCACGTCTTTGTTGAAGGACATTCACAATGGGCAGCCAGGGGGCCAAAATGAGGATGCTGGCTCGCAGCTATGTTTGGTGTCCCGGGATTGAGAGAGTGGACCAACACTGCAGCCCTTGCCAGGAACACCAGAAAGCCCCACTGTCAGTCCCAATGCACCCATGGGAATGTGTCCATGTGGACTTCACCGGTCCGTTTTAGGGGGCCACGTTCTTTATCCTGGTAAATGCCCATTCTGAATGGCTCGGGGTCCACCGTGTGCAAACCGCGGCTACACAGGTGACCGTAGGTGACAGGTGACAGGCTGCAACGCATCTTTAGCACACACGGAATAACCAATAATGGAATGGTGTACACCAGCCAAAACTTTGCATCATTCATGGCCGTGAATGGAATCTGGCATGTAAGGATTGCTCTGTACCACCCGGCGTCCAATGGATTGGCTGAGCGGGCAGTCCAGACCTTTAAGCAAGCCATGAAGAAGATGACCGCTGGACCTTGGGAGTCACTGCTGGCTCGCTTTCTCCACAGCGACCGAACGACATTGCATGCCACCACTGGGGTTGCACCAGCGGAATTGCTCATGGAACAAAGGCTCAGAATGTGCTTCAGCCTCGAATTCACCGATGCGGCACATGGATCCACCAAAGGCAGGATTGCCCAAGGTGGACACACATCGACGCGTGTCATTACACACTTTTGAGCAGGGTAACATGGTCTACATGTGAAATTTCAGCGCCAGAGCCACGTGTATCTCTGGCGTGGTCCAGGCGCAAGGGAGTGAAGCCAATCACCACCTTGACCACATTTGACGATGCACGAGAGAACCGCCAGAGCTACGTCAGGGTGCTCCGACCGGGGTCAAGGCACAAGCCCCTTTTACAGTCTAGGAAGACCCCTGAGGCACCACCGGGGTCAGAGCACAGCTCCCCATCACCGCCGCCTGTCAGACATCGGGAAGCCGAGGTATCTGATGCACCCACAGGGCCGTCAGACGATGACGATGACAACGACGATGGCTTCAACACAGACACTGACCCGCCCGACAACGTTTGCACCAACACCTTTGCCGGATGAGCCACTCCTGATATGTTAGGCAGGTTGATTCGACGTCGACTGCAACTGGATGCAGGGAAGCTAGAAACAAACGTCTGACACCGGAGATGATCCAACACAGTTTTATTTTATTTTATTTATTTATTTATTTATGTTTATAAATTTAGAGTACCCAATTCATTTTCCAATTAAGGGGCAATTTAGTACGGCCAATCCACCTAGCTGTTGTGGGGGCAAAACCCACGCAAACACAGGGAGAATGTGCAAACTCCACACAGACAGTGACCCAGAGCCGGGATCGAACCTGGGACCTCGGCGCCGTGAGGCTGCAGGGCTAACCCACTGCGCCACCATGCTGCCTAACACTGTTTTATTTAACTATGAACTGCTATACATGTTCAGCTGTGGGTTAACTAATCCTACTGTTGACCTCTTACAGGCTCGACCAGACTTACTAGCTACCACATGGCAATAGTGCCCACTAACTTGTGCACTCTGACTGTCTCAGTATCTGGGTCCCGAAAGTGCGGGAGTCTAAATGCCCTGTGGGCTTTATAGTGGTGGTGTCCTGCCTGGTGATTGGTTGTTCTGTGTTGTGTGTTCATTGGCCATCCTGTATGTCAATCACTGCCTGTCTGCATCTCATTATATACATGAGTGGATATTATGATATCTTCCACCTCAGCGCTCTTCACAAAATTGACAGTTGCCGGTGCGCTACAAGCCTCCGGTACCAACCTTACCGACTCTGGACCATTGTCTGCTTCCCACATGGTTGAGGGAACCACCACCTGAAGCAGACTTGGGGGAGGGAAAGAGAGGTGTCACGGCCCCACTTAGGGGCCAAACCCCGTACTGTATATGGTTCCCCTACTATACCTTGGAGTCCAAACTCCTCAGGTGATTGGGGGGGGAGGGCGGAATCTCCCCCATAATTGGTCGGAACCTCACAGGATATAAACCCCGACCTTGGAGCAGGTTAGGGAGGATTACCCAATGGGGTGAGGAGTCGTTCAATTATAGTATTGTGAGGAGAGTAAATAAACCTAGTTGTTATCATGCCTACCTGCTATCATATGAAGTCCTTACATTTGGCTATCAAAGGAAGCCACTCAACAAAGAGAGCAATTACATTTAAAACCTTTCCTTGAAATATTATCATCATAACGTCAATTAATTGGTTTGATGGCCTGTGAACCTGAAGTACAAATTAATCACTGGTGTAACTAATACTTCTTAGTTGGTTGGTTGATTTAATGCTAATGTCATTGTAATGTAATGGATTTGAAGTAACATGACTTACTAAAAGGATTATAGAGGAGAAGTAATTTCAATGTTTAAAAACGAGCATAAAGTCTATTACTTTGTCTATGGCATTGTAATCTCCGATATTAAACTCCCCATGGAGGAGCACCATTGCCAACGTGTTTCATCAGGCTGGAAATTGGAATGCAGGACCAGCCTGGATGTTTTCCAGTTTGTCGAGCACTGGATAAAGTTTGTAACAAAGGAGCACTTAGTTAATACCTTCTTTGAACGATTAATGAGCTCTCTAAGAGCAAGATTGCTCTCAAATGCTGATTTACATAGCGAACTGTGTCCTAATGTACTTGAAAACGATGCCATTGGAGTTATTTTCTCCTGAGAGTGGAATATGAAATACCAGTCTTTATTGGGCAATGTGTACAGAAAATTGGGGTATATCTTTCAAGAGAATTTTTGAAAACAGATTTGATGGTATAATAGTAATGAATAGTCACTTTTCCTTCATTAACATGCAATTTTCTAAATAATTTGTGACTTGGGTTTGATCACAATCTGATTCTTTACTGGTTATGTTGTTATGATACAATTATTCTGTTTACATGTGGGAAGTTGGTACCTATTCTGTCAATTTTTGCTTGGGAATAAAGTAAGTACCCAGTAATGTAAATAGGCCCTTTTAATAAAACAGGTCACAAACTTGTTAACCTGTAAATATAATGGACTTGTGTTTTTATTGATCGTATCTGCTGCAGCAGAGTGAAAGAGGGACTTCAGCATGCTTGTTGCAGTTGGGAGAAGAGGTAGATCAATAAAACAGTTAATTGGTCAGTAATTTGCTAATTTGATGTCACTGCAGCCAAAGACGCATTTGCAGCCACCAGGGCAATTACAAATACATCTCGGCAAAATAAATAGATTGTTCATTCGAGTTGGGAGTGCGTGCCAAAATATTATTATTTTTGGTCGAAGCTTGAAAATCTGCCTGACCTTTGAGAAAAGCTTGCAGGAACTAATGGACAGCAGATAATTGTATTCCATGGTAATATGTAGCAAAATAGTGAGCAGCTGGGAAGAGTCTTCTCAGTGGTCATCTGCACCCCTGGGCCCGTGGATGGTGAGGGTGATAAATTATCAGATCATGCGAGTACAGTCTGCAATCCAGAAATAGACATGGCTAAATTATCTGGAGGTAACCTGGGATAATAGCTTTTTTTTTAATTAAGGGTTTACCTGGCTAATATCCAGAAGGGCAAACTTCCCCTGGACAATTGCAATTGGCTGGGAACCATCAGACAAAGCGACTTAAATCGCTAACTTTGGATGGTTCTACCGTTTTTACTCTCCAAGATACTCTGAAAGAGTGAGAAAGAACAAAATGGACTTCTAACTCCAGAGCAACTATTTTAAAGATCCAGGCCCAATCGCTCAACACAACCCAACCTGACACTGGACCACTCTCCAGCAGATCACCCTCCCATGATGCCCCGACACTGGTCCTTTCCCGACAATGGACACCACCCACCCCGCCCGATTCAAAACAACACCTTTCCCAATGGAAACCTGCCCTAGTATCTAGCTTGAATTCTGTGGGATGGCCATCAACTTTTAACTTAACGCCCCAGTAATTACTTCATGTTTTGTTAACCTCTCCTAAGAAATTTATTTGTTCTTTGGCTCTTATTTGATTTTACTTGGTTTTGATGAAAATTGTCAAAAAATAGTATGATGCTACCTATCTGGAGATCATGCCGTTCTCCCAGCAGAAATGACAACAAACGCCCACTATGAAATTTAAGGTTTATTATCTTAATTTGGCTGAGTTAGAAAAATACTTGTTTGATTTTATGTAGCTCTGCACTCCTGGCTAGTAACCTTTTACATTATACACAAACTCAAAGCTACATTAAAGCAAGTCACATTTTTTAATGTAACTTTGTTCCCTTGCCACCACATTCTGGCAAAACCCAAAGGTTCTGCAAATCTGAGAGAAAATACTGAATGTGTTATTAATTCAATATGTAATATTTCTTCAGGTCCGATCATAGTTTCTTAAAAACAACAGGAGTTTCTTAAAGCGAGGAATTTTATACCATCTCCAGGCATGTGGACACACTCTCATGAAGCAAACAAATATGAAGTTAAAATAAGCAAAATACTGGAATCTGAAACAAGAACAGCGAATGCTGTAAAAGCTCAGCAGGTCTTGCAGCATCTGTAGAGAGAGAAAACAGAGTCAATTTGGCTCTTCATCAGAGCTCAAGAGAGGGAACATCTGTTGGATAATATATTGTAGCTGGGAGAGACTGCAACAAGATGTCGAAATCTTAAGAACAAGAACAAGAGACAGATGACCTGTGTGTGGGAGGGAAGGGAGGCGGACGTTTGCATTGAGACAATCAAATGTATTGGATATTAAAATAAAGGATTTAAGATGGAGGGGGAAGTTCACAGTCCAAAGTTGTTGAACTTAATGTTGAGTCCCGAGGGTTGTAACGTGCCTAATTTGAAGATGAGATGCTGGTGCCCCAGCTTGTGCTGGGCTTCACTGGAGCAATGCAGCAGGCCAAGAATGGACATGTGGGCATGACAGAATGTGCCGATTAAAAAGGAAAGCAGCAAGAAGGTTAGGGTCAAGCTTGCAGACTGAGCAGAGACTTTCCACAAATCAGTCGCCCAGTCTGCACTTAGTCTTCCCAATGCAGAGGAGACTGCATTGGGAGCAATGAGTACAGTAGACCAAGTTGAAGGAAGTGCAAGAGAAACTAAACAGTTTTATTGGATAGAATGCAACATTTAGGCGTATATTGGTGTGAAGACATTAAATAAACCCTGGATTACAATGAGAATATAATGATCAGGGTGGCATGGTGGTGCAGTGGTCAGCACTGCTGCCTCACGGCACTGAGGGTTCGATCCCAGCCCCGGGCCACTGTCCGTGTGGCGTTTGCACATTCTCCCTATGTCTGCATGGGTCTCTTTTAACATTTTAAAGATGTGCAGGGCAGGTGGATTGTCCATGCTACATTGCCCCTTAATTGGACAAAAATTTAAAAAGAGAATGCAATGATCATGGATATTTTTTCGAGGTATATTGAATTGGCTGTCCGACCTAATTGCCTATTGACAGGCAATCATTGAACATTCTTCTTGCAGGTGTATGCCCGCTTCCCAGAGAGCACTCATGATGCCAATATACTCCAAAACTTCCAGCTGTCACAGTTGTTCCAGGCACAGACACCCTTCAGGGATGAATCATTGAGAACAAGAGGGTAGCCACTGAAGACATGGCTGCTGACATCGGTGTGAAACTCTTGCATTGCAGTCGAGGAACATTACAATGTCTGGTACAGGATAACCTGGGTCACAATTGCGCAAACAATTGGCCTATTGAAGATATGATTGAATTGCCCAAATAATTCCCCTGGTGTAATATGCACCAGAGTAGACCAACCAAGCATTTCAGAGATGCAAGTCCTTGAAACCAGAGAACCTGAATGTGCATAATTTCCTCTGATGAGTAGAATGCAGAGCAGGGGACAGGGCAGAGCAAGCAAAATAGCAGGATGAGGTGCCTAGACCAAAAGCAAGAATCATGGAGAAATGCACAGGGAGACTTGTGATAACCTTATTCATTAATTTTGCAGCTGATGGTTTCTCGATGCAGAATGTTGCGTACCCCGCCGCCTTATCCAGGCGTCATGTTTAAAAGGTGCACAGACAATTGCTGCTCTCGCCGAATTTGAACAGCAGTCTAGGAAATAGTTCAGAGACAGCAAGCTGCACTGGCACCCAGATTTACTGATGCATCCCTGGAGGTACTTCTGAATGCAGTACAGGAGAGGAGAGACATCCTGTACCCCAGGGATGGAAGGAGAAGGTCCAACTGACTCACCAATCCTGCGTGGGAGGCAGTCACCAGGATGGCGAGTGCGAACAGCACACAATAAGAGACAGCCCTTCAATGTAGGAAAGGGATCTCATCTGCACTGCCAGGGTAAGTGAACCCTCTGCTGTTCCAGCTTACCTCTCCGAGTGGGAATAGGATGATCGGTCTCAGTGGACAGCCTACCGCCAGTTCTGGACTGCTGCCCATGGAAAAAGGGCTTGTTAAAGTCAAGTACGGAGGCTTCATGTTCATAATACAATCCATCTAGTGTGCAGGTACAGAGGCGACTGCGGGTCAGTGACTCTATCACACAGAGGGCAACATTTTTCCTTTCAGTGATTAAGTATGGTGGCAGGCGATTTTCATGGTGCATTTCTCGCTGGGCAGAGTGGCAGGAAATCACACTCAATTTCACGTTCGGAAGCTCATTAGTTATGTGTTCGTGAGTAGCTGTCTGAATCATCTAAAATAGAATACAATAGAATAGAATTTATAGTGCAGAAGGAGGCCATTCGGCCGATCGAGTCTGCACCGGCTCTTGAAAGAACACCCTCCATAAGCCCAAATCTCCACCCATTCCCTGTAACCCAGTAATCCTATCTAACCTTTTTGCACACTAAGGGCAATTTATCAGGGTCAATCCATCTAACCTGCACATCTTTGGACTGTGGGAGGAAACTGGAGCACCCGGAGAAAACCCATGCAGACACGGGGAGAACGTGCAGACTCCGCACAGACAGTGACTCAAGACGGGAATTGAACCTGGGACCCTGGAGCTGTGAAGCAACAATGCTAACCACTGTGCTAACATACTGAGGTGGGCAGTGATTTGTCCACCCCGCAGTCATCTAATGGGGTCAAACGTCTGGGCACATTTATTTAAAGTAGCCAATTTTTTTTTCCAATTAAGGGGCAGTTTAGTGTGGCCAATCCACCTACCCTGCACATATTTGGACTGTGGGGATGAGATCCATGTAGCCACGGGGAAAATGTGCAAACTCCACAGGGAAAGTGATCCGGTGCTGGGATCGAACCTGGGTCCTCGGTGCTGTGAGGCAGCAGTGCTAACCACTGCACCACTATGCACCTTATAATATTTAAACATCACCTGGATCCACCCGTTAGGTGGAGGCAGTCCATCTGCTTTCTGATGATGTGGTACCAACATGTGCGCACACTGACGTTTCCTGGGGAGGGTGATGGGCGCCATGGAAACCCTTGTCGAGCACAACGGACTTTGAGTTTGTGATTGAAGACATATAGGCTGAGTGGAGTGCTGAGGCAATTTATTAGATCTGTCTTAGTCGTCATTAATCTGTCATTTATAGCGTTTAATCAATCACAACTTGTCTTATAATTAGTGTTTTATTTACACTGATTCTGGGTTTCAGGGAAAAGTTGCTCATCTAAGATAGTGTTTAGTATTTGCTTTGTTTGACGGTTTTCATAGCAAAGCATTATTTTGTTTTAAATTGCAACACTATTCTTTCAATGAAGAACTGAGATTTTGTATTTCTTATTTTAAAATAAATGTTACTGGTCTCAACTGAGACTGTAAGTATTGTTAGTTAAAATAGTTTTGATGCCATGGACATATTGTGGAAGTAGCTCCACAGTTCGGTGCATTTTCAGTGCCATATGGCAATTTCCTGGTATCCGCTATACTGGACCCCATTTTATTTAAGTTGCTAGTGCAGGCCCTGGGAGCAATGTGCTGGAAGTATGCAGAGTAGGAAGGGTATGACAACAGTCAATGGGTGCGATCTTCCCAAAAGGGAACAAAGTACTTGAGCGAGCTTGTTTAGCCACGTGTTTCCCGGCACTCGCAGTGGCTATTCAACGTGACTCGTGTTGAATAAGGGGACTGAACGGGGAATGCACGGCCGATAACTCCCATTGTTGTGAGAGATCGGCAAGCCATTTTAAAATGGCGTCCCGATCTCTGAAGCCCCCAAAAGAATCCCTGACCTCCCCCCCACCCCACCCCACAGCCTGAATGCAACATGGAAGTGTCCCTTGCCTCCCCCCCGCACCCTCCCAACACCCACGTTGGGCGACACCAGCCCGATCGAGCACGCGCAAAAACGCTATCTTGGCACTTTGCCAGTGCCTCAAAAAGCTAGCAGTGCCAGGCTGGCATGCAGGTGGCACTGCCAAGGTGCCAGGCTGGCACTGCCAGGGACCCAGGTGGCACCAGCAGGGCCAGGGCACCTCACTGCCCAAAGGTCATGCAGCTGGGAGTCTCCAAGGGGATTGGAGACTTCCCCCCATGAGTGTCATTCCATCTGGTCCCCTTTCGTGGGGACCAATATCAAATGACACTCGCCCAAGGCCTCTGAGATGAAGGCCCCAAAGCCTCAGGAACCTCTGGAATCTGCACATTATAGTAATGTTTACTACCTCGCTCTAATATGCAGATTTGCCAAAAGGTGTTCCCGCCCATTGTGGGATTGTGTTGAACACACGAGGCATTGCGAGCCGTGTAGAACCCGGGAGCGGTTGCTGTTTTGTTGTTAGCCGCAGGCTCAAACGTGATGGAGAGCAATGTATTTTCCATTGGAGTGAGGACATTCAGCCATGTCGGTCCCTTGCCAGTCACTAGTTGCTTTCTGCAGTTGTTTGCCACCTTGTCCGTCAACTTTCAACGGCCATGCTGCGCCATGATGAGCTGTATTTTTGCTGCAGTGTGACCATAGGATTGCTCCGTATGTGTAAATCTGATTTGATCAGCGGTGCCATTTTCTTTTTTTGATATAAAGTTAGAGTACCCAATTCATTTTTCCAATTAAGGGGCAATTTAGCATGGCTAATCCACCAAGCCTGCACATTTTTGGATTGAGGGGGCGAAACCCACGCAAACATGGGGAGAATATGCAAACTCCACACGGACAGTGACCCAGAGCCGGAATCGAACCTGGGACCTCAGCGCCGTGAGGCAGCAGGGCTAACCCACTGCGCCACCATGCTGCTAGCAGTGCCATTTTCAACCTGAATGCTCAGCTACGGACTCCTTTTACCTTTGAACAGCTGAACATATATTCAACAGGCAGGTGCACTGAGTCAGTGGAAGTATTTGACAGATTGTACAGTTACTTAAGTTACTGAGTGGCATAGCACATGATGACGGCCTTGGTTCTCACATCAAATGTTCTGCTCAGGGTTAGCACAGGGCTAAAGAGCTAGCTTTTAAAGCACACCAAGGCAGGTAAGCAGCACGGTTCAACTTCGGTACAAGCTTCCCCGAACAGGCGCCGGAATGTGGCGATGAGGGGCTTTTCACAATAACTTCATTTGAAGCCTACTTGTGACAATAAGCGATTTTCATTTCATTTCATTTCAGACTGCTTGCTCCCAGTCACCAGTGCTGCAATCTCCAACTCCTTTGGTCTTTTCAGCATGACAGGGAAAATTTGCAGAGGTGGCACAAAGGAAGGCTGTGTGGGGGCTTTATTCACCCAGAGTGTTCAGGGAGAAATTCTCCCATCTCAAGAGCCACAAAGAGCAGTGACGTTGATGACTCCATTTCACTAAGGAGGTGATCACAGAAATCTGCCATCTCTTGCAGACAGGGCCGTAGCATGGGCAGTGCATGGACTTCATTGCAAATAACTGTGACGATTACCAGGGCTGTGAACATTTGTGCTTCGGGATCTTGGCAGAACTCACCATTGAATGTAGACGTGTCTCTTTGAAGGCACAGTATGTAAATTCACAAACGTGCCTGATGTTTTCCCATGTGTTGGTCCCACATTGAGGGCACCCTCTGTAGAACATGCTGTGCCAGGATAAGAGTTGATGGTTGTGATTGTGGGAGAAGGTGATAATATTTTGTTCATCAGTCTCTCCTTAATCTTCCACTTGTTGCTCCTGTGCCACTGCCTGACCAGATCTGAGTGTTTGGGGTGCCTGAAAGGAGAAATGTCCAAGGGTCAGTGAGGTGAGGGGAGGAATGGGAGCAGGATGTGCATGCTTAACCATTCCGTAGTTTGGTGAATCATAAGAGATTGCAGGGTGAGGATGAAGTGGGATGTGAGAAGCAGGATTAGTTCCGATCTCAGTTTTGCTGTTGGCTGCAGGCTCAAACGTGATGGAGAGCAATGTATTTTCCATTGGAGTGAGGACATTCAGCCATGTCGGTCCCTTGCCAGTCACTAGTTGCTTTCTGCAGTTGTTTGCCACCTTGTCCGTTAAAGGAGCAAGAAGCGCATGACTGAATATGGTGCAATTTGGTTCAGTGTTGTGGTTGAATAGCTTGCAGTGTGTACAATGTGTGATTATGAGGCATGCAGTGTTCTGTGTGTTAGAGTGAAGTGAGGATATGCATGTGAAGTATGACTTGTGGTTGGTGGGCAAGTGACGAGGGTGTGATGAATTGAGTCATGTATGGGGATAGTGGTGCAGTTAGTAGGATATGGTATTCGAAGGCGATTTCCCTCACCTTGACCACCAGTGCGAGGTCTTTGCAATTCTTCAGGCACTGCATCCAGGTCTTTCGGGCTAGATTTTGTGACACTGTCTGCTCTTATCCACCTTCTGTACGAGACCCCTATTGATGCTTCAAAGAACTTTAGAGCATGTTGTCTGCCATGTTGTGCCATTCTAGTCTATTTCCAAGGTCAAACTCGCTGCCGTAATAACTTGCAGCTGCATTCCAGTCAAAATACACCTTTTCCCTTTAAGTAGTGCAGGCGGGCTTGAACTTGATCTAACCTCTTGCAAAGATTGCGTGCTGCCTGCATTGGAAAAGGGAGAGGGCTAATCGCACAGCATGATCCTTGTGTCCGTTTTAAGGAGCTATCGAATTTTGCCCCCAAGAAGTTTTTTAAAACTTTGGAAATTATATCTTGCTCAGTCCTGAAAAACGACCCAGCTTCTTGATTTTGTATTGACCTCATTTCACTCGTGTGTATCAGTTCCACCTCCTAGACGATTGATGAAAGGCGTGCGTGAGGATATGGTTGCTAGTTCTTGTGCCAAGTCAGATGCTTTGTTAAACACCCTCCTGGGTTTCACTATCAAATAAGTAAATATTGTGCAATGTGAGTTAACTCCAGAACATGGGGCACAGACTCTGCTTATGGCACTGAATAATACCATTAACCTTGAGAATGTCTATGATCGCCCTGAAATGTTTAACATTAGCGTGGGTCAATTTTGTTATTCCCTTTAACCAATCGGGTTCAGGCACGTACAGAAATCCCCCATCATGTTTAAAAGGCTCCAGTAAAAGCTGGGAAAATCACACTTACTTGCCTGCAGCAACTTTAATAAATATCAGCATCTTTGGTGTTCACACTGTCCGTGTGGAGTTTGCACGTTCTCCCCGTGCCTGCGTGGGTTTCGCCCCCACAAACCCAAAAATGTGCAGAGTAGGTGGATTGGCCATGCTAAATTGCCCCTTAATTGGAAAAAATAATTGGGTAATCTAAATTTATAAAAAAAAAAAATCTTTGGTGTTCACTCTTGCTATGCTTTGATTAACTAGGCCAAGTGGTGTGGAGTCCGCGTTCTCCATTCAAAATATTCATCAAGGTTTATTATCTGTGCAACACATTCCATACAGATAGATTCTTTCCCGCATCTCATTCATAAAACCCCAAGAATGCCTTGTGGACTGAAGGAAAGTAACTCAGGCAAAGCCAGTCAGTGGTACTGGACTAGAAGAACCCTCTTGACCATAATTGACATAAGTACTCAACCTTGCAGATGACTGCAAACCACTGATCCATCTTCCTAATTTACCTCCGGGCCTTATGATCTACCTTTGCAGTAGCTCAGGGTTGTCCTGAATAGGCTTCGAGCATGGCTATAAATATCCTACAATCTTGCCTGACGGCTCTCTTTCTATTTGCAGTAACTTTTACAGTATGCTACTTAATAGAAGAGCAGCTGTCAGCCTCTACTTTATTCGACTTCAACTGATGAGGAAATCATTGCCCATGTCACCCACTGTTGATCTGCGACTTGGCAGCAGCACAGATCCAACCCTAGTTTTGTGTTCAGCAATAGCCTTGTGTTGCTCACTGCTTGGAAACATTAATGCAGAAGAGTAAAGAATCTGGCCTTTTGCTTTCTCAACAAGCTTATTCGACTGGATTCTCCGTCCAGTGATGCCGGAATCGAGAAATGCGATCGAGCGGAGAATTACACGTCAGCCAAAAATCGAGGCTGGCGCCAGGCACCTGATGGAATGCGACGCTCTGGTGCCTTGACATCAGTGTGAATGCGTTCCACACCGCACTCTGGTGTGGGCTTGCAGATAGTACAGTAAACACCATTGGCATAACGTTAACGGGCCAAACCAGGCAATTTCCTGGGCCCCCCCACGATGCTCCACCTCCTCCAGGAGGAATTACCTATGGCGAGGTTTACTTGTGGTATTTCAAATCGGGAAACAAGCGCCATGGCTGCTGAGGGAGAGAGAGGGGGGAGAGGTACTAAAAGCATCCAACATCACTATAGTATGCAGACAGTTGTGCTACTGGCCGGGAGGCTTCTGCCAGGGCTGGGGGGGGGTGTAGCAAGGGATGGCCAGGAGGTGGCCAGGGCCGTGGGGTCAGGGTGGATGGGCACAAACCACCATTTCCGCAGCCTGCAAGTGCAGGCTGCTGATTGCCCACTGTGAACTTAGCGCCCTGGGTCGTATGAGTGCCTCTCCCCCCCGCCCCCAGGTACCTTCTTCCCCCAGCTGACCCATCAATGTGATAGGCGTGCTTCAGCACAACCAGTGCCATCTTCTTGGCTGGATGAGGGTGTGTGCGGAGTGGAGTGCCTGTACGCAGCTCCTGCTTAACAGGCTCTCCAGTGCCAATCCCGACTCTGGTGAATCACACACCATCATCCGTTAGAACTGCACTAGTTCCACATGGCGCTTGTGCTTCCCCGTTAGGATGACTTGCATCGCTCCAGCATGGGTGCCACTTTCGCAGAACACACACGATTCAGTCCCAGTGTCAGCCTGTCGTCTCTGAAACTGAGAATCTGGCCCATTGTCTTCCAATAAAACACTCAGCAAAATTCTAATTCAAAACCCATTGAAATCTCAGATTATTATTTTCGAACAGTCTATGCCTTTGGAGCTCTACTTTTGACATTTAGCTGCTGTCTGATCCCCTCCCACATTTTTGTCCCCCATTTAGTCTTCTCTGAAAAGAGGGTTTAAAATAGAAATGGTGATAAAGATGCATTCCTATGTTCTGTTTATTTTCTATGAATGGCTGAAGCTCTACCAACAACAATGATTCTGTTTCATGTAAATATAACTTTAAAAGGGAATCAAGATGCAAATTGCAGACAGTGGTACCAAAGTTGGAAGGTGGAGAACATCAGACTGATTTTAATTCAGGCAGTAATTAAGTGAATAATTAAAGGTGAACAGATGACAGTCTTGAAAGAACAGCAAAGTATGCCTATTTGTTTGAAGTATGACCTGTGCATACCTCGGCGAACTATTGCTGGCACTTGGCTTCCAATGAGGTTCTTATCATATTCATTGTGTCCAAAGCAGTTGCATAGCCAAGAATATTGATTTATTTAGAGTCTAACTCGACATGTGAGCCAATTGAAACAATACCGATCTTTGTTTTAGTTCTTGGACAAACTTTGTAGTCAAATGGGCAACAAGGTAGCAGAGTGGTTAGCACTGTTGCTTCACAGCTCCAGGGTCCCAGGTTCGATTCCTGGCTAGGGTCACTGTCTGTGTGGAGTCTGCACGTTCTCCCTGTGTGTGCTTGGGTTTCCTCCTACAGTCCAAAGATGTGCAGGTTAGGTGGATTGTCCATGATAAATTGCCCTTAGTGTCCAAAAAGGTTCGGTGAGGTCACTGGATTATGGGGATGGGGTGAAGACAAGGGCTTAAGTAGGGTGCTCTTTCCAAGTGCCGAAGTAGACTCGATGGGCCGATTGGCCTCCTTCTGCACTCTAAATTCTACGGTAATTTGCCTTAGATTTGTCAATTTATTATATTCCAAACTGTTATTTGTGAATTTATCATATTCCATGTTGTCCAAGTAGCTCTTCTTTACATTGAGAGCGTGATCTAATGAAAAACAAAAGTCCTGTTCTGGGCGGGATAAGTGGCGGGAACAACCCCTATCCCTTTGATGCAAGGCATGCTGGCGGTGTCCCTGACAGCCTGACAGTGCCACCTGAGAAAATGGGCAATGCCAGGGTGGCACCCAGGTGGCATTGACAAGGTGCCCAGGTGGTATCAGCAGTGCCAGGGTGCCACCCTGCATAGATTCTAACCACCAGACTGATTTTAATTCAGGCAGCCACCCCAACCAAGGAAATAACTTCCCTCATTCAGCCTGTCCCGCACTGTCGGAATTTTATGTGTTTCAATGAGATCCCCTCTCATACTTCTAAATTCTAGTGAATACAGGCCCAATCAACCCAATTCTCTTCATACAACATCCTGCCATCCCAGGAATTAGTCTGGTGAACCTTTGCTGCACTCACTTTCTGGCAAGTGTAACCTTTCTGAGATAAGGGGACCAAAACTATGCACAATATTCCAGAGATGTAGGGCGGGAATCTCTCACCCCGGGGCCGGAGAATCAGCGGGACCAGCACGAATCGCGCCACGCCGCCGTGACGTGGTCCACCGATTCTCCAGAGAATCGGCGCAATTGGCGCCGGCGCAGTCAGCACGGCGCCAGTCGGGGGCCGCTCCACGGGGCCCCCCGGTGATTCTCGGCCCGGGATGGGCTGAGCGGCCATGCTAAAAAAGCCGAGTCCCACCGGCGTCGTTCACACCTGCTCTTACCCAGCTGGACCTCGGCGTGGATGCATCTGGGGGCGGCCTAGTAGGGGGGTAGGGGGTCTGGCCCTGTGTGTGGCCTCTGCTGTGGCCTGGCCTGCGATCGGGGCCTACCCGCTCGGGCGGGGGAGGGAGGGGGGGGGTCTCTTTTGTTCCGCGCCAGCCCCTGTAGCCCTACGCCATGTTGCGTTGGAGCCGGCATGGAGAAGGGAGCCACTGCGCATGCGCGCATTGGCACCATCCCACTGCGCATGTGCAGACCCGCGGCGCCCATCTGATGCCATGGATCGGCAGCTGGAGCAGTGTGAGTCGCTCCAGTGCTGTGCTGGCCCCCTGGAGGGGTCAGAATTGCTGCTGTTGAGGCCATGTTGGCACCGTCGAGAAACACAATGGCGTTTACGACGGCATCAACACTTTGCCTCAGGATCACAGAATCCCGCCCATAGTCTCACCAAGGTCCTGTACAGCCACAGTGAGTTGTTACAGAACACAAGTCAGCATGCAATGAAGAGCAACATGCCATTTGCCTTCCTAGCTGCTTGCTGCACCTAATAGCTCGCTTTCAATGATTGGTGTACAAGGATACTCAGGTTCCATTGTACGTCAGCATTTCCCAATCTATCACCATTTAAATAATTCTCTGCCATTCTGTTTCTCGTTCTGAAGCGGATAAGTTCACATTTACCCACATGTCACTGCATCTGCCATCTATGTGCCCATTCAATCAACTTGTCCAAATCAACTTGAAGCCTCTTCACATCCTCCTCACCACTCATATTCCCACCAGGTTTCATAGAATCATAGAATCTACAGCACAGAGAGAGGCCCTCGGTCCAAAGTTGTCCATGCCAACCAAAAAGCTGGAACTGCGGCAGGTAGTGGGGGAACCAATAATAGGGAAAAACATGTTCATCAACCTCACCAACCTGCCTGCTGCAGGTAATCTGTCCTTGGTAGCATCAGTAGGAGTGACCACTGCACAGCTCTTGTGGAGAGGAAGTCGCATCTTCCCACTGAGGATACCTTCTTCTACCACAACCACGCTAAACTAAACAAGGGGATCAATCCTGGTTTAATGAAGAGAGCAGGAGGAAATTCCAGGAGCAACACAGGCTACCGAAAAATGAGGTGTCAAACTTGTGAAACTAATTGCATGTCAGGCAGTATAAGCAGCAAATAATAGACAGAGTTAAACAATCCCAAAACCAAGGAGGTGGACGCAGGCATCTCATTCCTCTGTCTAAACAGTAATGAGGAGCATTGTGGCTGACATCTTCACGCAAACAGCCATTGGGGACCTCCCTCAGACTTCAGCCTCTACAACTCTGCACGGGCAGCTGCATTGGTCACTGGCACATATGCAGCAGTTGAGGGCTCTGGTGGAGAGGTTGAGGAGGTGGAGGAAGATGAGGGTGCTGAGGGACTTTCAGTAACTTCACCCTCCTCAGTGATCTGACAGTCCTGGGTTGTCTTTCATGTGGGGTTGATGGGGCAGGCTGCTGGTGTGTAAAAGTTTATTCATTCCAGCAACCGCTGAGCCAACAGTGTGTCTGCCCTGTTAAGAGAATGCAGCTCATCATGATTTCAGTGGATGTACTCTGAGCTGACTGAGCCTTGCACCCATTGCTGGCTGAGATGCTGTTCTTCCTTTTACTCAAGGTGCTGCTGCTGCGCATGTCTCCCCATGAGATTGGTCAATCTCTCACGGTCAGAGTTGACACAGTTGAGCCCCCCCCCCCCCCCCCCCCCCCGGACAATGTGGAGCTCATGATGGTGATGGACTCCTCCATTCGCAGTCCTGGAGCTCCCACTGCCTCAGGGAACTCTGCCAGTTATCCATCTGTGCTGATTATCTAAATACTGTTCCCCAAAAGGTGACTCCTGAGGCTGCACATTCCTGCTCACTGGCGCATCATCATGACATCCCCCCCCTCCTGCGAGATGGACTGTACACAGATAGCTCTGACACTTCCTCCTGCACTCTGTGCGGTGACTTTCACCCTGTGTCACGAACTCCGTATGTGTGCCATGTCCTTCTGAAGTGCTGGCATCTGAATTTGTGGAGTGTGGGCTAGTTTGATGTGGTGCTGCTTCCTCGGACATCCCTGCCTCCCCTTGATGCCTGGGGGAGGATCTGGCCTGGGGGTGAGGTAGAGGAGCTGGGACCCCTGTGAGACACAAAAAGGAGTTAATTGGGTATCTTCTCATTGTGAAAGCATACTTTGACGCATGCTCTGATTCTCTTGCTCCTTAGCTGCAGCATGCAGATATGGCCCTTCTCGAAGGCCAAGCTATTTAGCTTGTCCGAATGTAGCAGGCCATTAAAAATTATCCTGAACTCAATCCATGAGTGCAGTTTGTCACCTGCTGTGCTTGAATCCCAACCATCTTCGTTGCTGCAGAAGCATTATAGCAGCAGGTAGAGGCGAGGACTGCTCTTCTCTTCTGGTCCTCTTCCACTAAAACTTGAAGATCCTGGTCAGAAGTGTGTGTGAGCAGCTGAGTCATCCTTCCCCCGCGTCATCTCTATTGACATTTTACCAAATAAAAGTATGGCAAAATTAAACATGGGGCGAAATTCTCCCAAAACGGGAGAAATCGTCAAACTGCCGTAAAACCTGGGCGGGTTTTACGGCATCGCGCCCCTTCCCGACGGGGGACCGATTCTGGTCCCCCGTCGGGGCTAGCAGCCCGACGTCGGAGGCTCCGACAAGTCGGGCTTAACGAAAATCGTTAAGCCCGCTTGTCGGACTTAGCGCCGGCTGACGCGTCATATGACGTCAGCCGCGCATGCGCAGGTGGGAAGACTCCACCCGCGCGTGCGCGGGTGACGTCATCGCGTTTTTGCGCGAAACCCGCGCATGCGCGGTCCGGGTTGCCCCTCAGCCGCCCCGCGTATTGATACTGCGGGGCGGCGGAAGGACAAATAGTGCGCGGGCATCGGGCCCGCTGCCCGCGATCGGTGGGCACCGATCGCGGGCCCATGGCACCCTTGGCACGGCCGTGGTACTGCCGTGCCAATCGGTGCCATGGTTATTTTTTTCCAGGTAGTCACGACGTTTTTACGAACGGCAGGACCAGGTGTGTTTGCCGTTCGTAAAAAGGTCGTAAAGGGCTGGGACTTCGGCCCTTCTAACAGCTGTGAATCGCTGCCGGCCGTAAAAAAACGGCGGCAGCGATTCGTGTCGGGATTTCAGCGGGGGGGTGGGAGAATAGCGGGAGGGCGTCAAAAAAGTCGGGAAGGCCCTCCCGCTATTCTCCCACCCGTCGTGGGGGGCGGAGAATTTCGCCCATGAGACTTTGGGATTACAATGCCTTCATTCAGTTTTGCATGCTTGGATGCACAAACCACTTTCACCTTTTCATCAATGATTACTGCTGAGGCATGGTGGAAAAAACTGGCTTTGCACAAATGCTTGGTTCCATGTTTGTTGCAACCAAAGTATTATTCTGTTCTCCGCAACTGACTGGTTTTCCCTGCTGTTAGTCACACTGTTATGCCGTGACAGTATGCAGCTGTGATGGCCTGGTCAAGGGTCAACTATGTGGGTGCAAGCTGATACATGGGTGGCAAGAGAGCAAGTGGATTAATGAGCTTGGCACTGTTCATCATTCATTCCCCCACTGAACCTTGGCAGCTAACTAAGTGACTATAATATCTGTACTCCATCCCCGTGGCTGTCTCTTGAGAATCCACTCTGTACTTTCAGTGGTTGAATTAACAATTTGATTAAGCAGACACAACAATTCTCCCACAGGAAGGAAAGTCCAGGATGGTGTCAACTAACAGTTGGACAACATTTTTTTTTTTTTAAATTTAGATTACCCAATTATATTTTCCAATTAAGGGGCAATTTAGTGTGACCAATCCACCTACTCTGCACATCTTTGGGTTTGGGGGAGAAACCCACGCAGACACGGGGAGAATGTGCAAACTCCACACGGACAGTGACCCAGAGCCGGGATCGAACCTGGGACCTCAGCGCCGTGAAGCTGCTGTGCTAACCACTAGGCCACTGTGGTGCCCGTCTGCTGGGCAACATTTACAGCTTGGACACGTATCTGACAAGGCACTGATGTCTGCTCTGAGCACAGAAATTTCACTTCAATGACCAAGCTCTCAATTGTGCCTTTCTGAAGGTTGACTTTTTATCTGTACCTGAGTCATCCAACTTGTGTCTGGCCCACCTCTGACCCCTCACCACTTCCAGGGTTGCCCTCCCCGACTTGTGTACTCTAGCCTGTGCCTACAAACTTAAAATCAGAAGTTCAGGCAGAAGATGTTCAGGCAGACACTTTTAGAGGAAGGGTTTATGGAGCCAGGAAGTTATCCATCCCTGTGCACCAGACATGGAAACAAAAACCTGGGCTCAGTATTAAATCTCTCACCAGTAGTGTGCTGGAGAAGATATTGGACGTGATTGAATGGAAAAGCTTCTAAGTGTGGCCGCAAGCTTTCGGATGCTTGGCCCGGCGAGGCTGTCACTGCTATAATTGGACCACTTGACAAGGCCCCATGGGCTTCAAGCCATAAATGACTGTCCCACCCACTGAGTTGCCTGGACCGCACATGCCAGCACCCGCTAACATGAAGGGAGCAGCAATCGGTGGCCGACGAGTTCTCGTTTTTGGCTCTCCTGCGATCTAATGGCCTCATTGCGCTCTCACTTAAATGCAACGCGGCCATTAAGTCGAGCCCATTGTAAATTGCTGCTCTTCACAACATGCATATCTGATTTATACTTTTTCTCTGAAATGAAACACTCTACTCTTGTTATTTGATCCTTGCAGTATTAATGAGAGACATGTACCCACTTCTGTCCTTCGAGGGAGTTTGGCGTTGCTGGTAAATGTACAAGAATAGCATTGAAATTCAAGCTATCTGGATAGACAACAGACAGTTCATCTATCAATTGTGTAGGTGTGCGCTATAAAGTCCTTAACAGATCATGTAATGTTATTATAGAACCATGGGGAACAAAAAAGGGTCCCACTTCTTCTTTGGCTATGTAATGTAGCATATCAATCTTTGACTCCACTCTTTGTATTTGTTCAGCTTAATATGCTATGCTTTAAGTTGTCATGAAGATTTGTGGCATTTAGGTCTTGCTATAACTGATTATTTATAGATGGTTTTGATGTCTCCGGTTTCTATCTATACAGACAATGCCCTGAAGCTAATGAAAAGAATACATCTTGTTTTTATTAAGACTCTCAAATAGCCTAGTGATTTAAATAACAAGTTCATACTTTCCCTTTTGTCAACATTTACCTAAAGGATTAAACCTATGGTATTTTGCAAATGGTTGTTTTTAAATATCACTGAACTATGAAAACAAATGATAAAAATGGATCTATATTTTTGAAAAAGTGTAGAATGATAGAGCACAAGAGGAGGCCATTCAGTCCATCGTTTGTGTGTGGGCTCTTTAAAAGTGCTATCTAATTTGTCCGATTATCTTGCTTTGTCCCCAGATCCATTTCCCTTTTCTGAGGTAATTATTAAATCTGCTTCCTGTGTCCACCTACCTTGGTTCTTTAACTCCAAATATCCTTGCCCACTCAAAATCTATCAATCAATCAATGCAGGCTAAAGATGGCTTCAAAGATAGCTGTGATTTTCCAAAGTGACAATTTGCTTTCAGACCTCAGGGCTTTCTAGCTGCTGTTCTTTAACAGAACAAGAGGTCAGTGGGCATGGACGCTTCTTTTTCACGTCTGTGCCTCACTGTTGCAAATTAAAATCATCGCCAAAGTCAGGCTTGAACTAGGCCTGTGCCTGAAATACGCTGCACTTGCATCTGGACAGGTTAATCACACTTCAGGCTTATTGTATGTGTTCTGTGCCCTCGAGCTGACTGCAGTTACAGTAATTTTTCAACTCCTTGGCCTCATCTTCTCCCTCCTTTAAAACCACTCTAAAATTAAATTCCGATCAAGATTTTGGTCACTCTTCTGAAAATGCTTCTTTGGCTCAGCGTCTGTTTATAATTACATTTTTGTGAATCATTTTGGGACATGTTTCCGTGTCGAACTGTGTGGGCAGCCTTTAAACTGTACAAGGGATGGAAACTGGTGGTCCTGAATCCTTGGACATCCTGCTGAACCTTATTTTTCATTGACTGCAATTGAAATGAAAATCCAGTTGCGTATGCATCAGATAGCCAATCTAATAATGTCAGCTCTCTTCCCCTATTTAAGTCAAAAGTTGTGGACTGCATAATTGCAATTATTATTAAAGATGGTAAAAGATTGCCACAGCTAAAGTGCTCAAATGCGAAGCAGATCACTCAGAAGAGAGAGTGAGAGTTCACTGAAAAAACACTTGATCAATGAAAATGCAATTGGTACTTGAGAGATCCGCAATGACCAATGCCCAAAACGTCTCGGAAGTTGGAATGGAAATAATGCTGATATATGTTAGGAGGGGTGAACTGACTCCTTCCTTTGACCCACTCCTGGATTGGTTATGACAGCGCTTGAATTTAAAAAAAAAGTGGTATTACCAATTCAGTATGTACTTAAATGTATACAGCTTAGTGTAAGAAATAAGCCAGGCATGTTTCTTAAGTTGCCAAACAAAGAAGTTTTATTGCTAAAATTAACTCGGGTAAAGATGCAGAGACTGGGAACAAAAATATTAAAATGTGCAAATATGTCCAACTGCTCACTAATGCGAAAACAATCCCATGCCCATTAACCCAAACACGCAAAGAAGAAATAAAATGGCAGAGTTTAAGATCTTAAAACCTTGGTCAAGTAAAAAGTAGTCAGGGAAAAAAAATCAAGGGTAGTCTAGATGCTTGTCTATAGCTGAAGAGTTACTTTCCAAAGGAGCTGCTGGTATCTAGGTTTCTCGCTGGAGCAGTCATGTCTATTTGATTCTTTTTTCACTTGGAGACACTGTTGATGATTCAAAATACTCAGTTTGCAACAATAAGGCCTTCTGATAAGTGTTCAGATCACAACTGGATCAGCTTTGATGAGTGAGGCATCAGAGTAAAAGAGAGTTGGGGGTCAGGCTGTTCCCCTGTTGCAGTCTGTCTGACTATGAGTTCAAACCCAGTAAATGTTTACACCAAAGAGATGGATCATGTGACCTTTCTCTAGTTTCAATCTGGGTTTATCTTAGCTACTGTCTCTGCGAGTTCTGTAACTTCTTTGTCTCCACCAAGCAGCTTCTGTCCTTCGCAAGTGCAACATAGTAGCTGCTGCAGGCCAGTGTCCTCTGCGCAGTAAAAATGTCCTTGTCAAAACGTTTAATACATATGTCCAGCCGATGACATTATAAAGTCATGTATAATACATCTTCATAACACAAGGAAAAGCAAAGGGCCTACGACAGCCTGACTTTCTACCTCAGACAATAAATGTACAGGAAGTCGATAGGAGAGATAAAACTGGTATCAGTGACAACTCTACAAACCATTATTCTGTGCCAGAAAGATTTGACTGACCAAGGTAAGTGAAGGTATGTGCAACCATGTAGATACCCGAGATACGATTGGAATTGTGACTCTCCTCCACACCACTCAGTACCACCCCCCTTATGAATACGTCACCCCTTTCACTGCTCCAAATCAGATTTTCTGGAATATTTGACTGTGAAATTAAGAGCCTGCCGCATTGTTTGCACCTGATGGCATGATCACAAAGGAATGTTTGCAGACATCTGGGTGAAAAGGTATGGTGAATTTGTCTGCGGTATGTCTAAATTGTTGTGTTCTTTGCAAAAGAGAAGCATGCACGCAAACAGTGAGGGGAACAAATTGCCACAGATGGAGAAATGGCCTAGAATGGGTCTCCTTGGGAAGTATGAGGAGAAATATTCTGAAACTGCTGGAAAGACAGATTGGCTGGCTGCGGCAGATGGAAAGGGTGGAGAATAATCCGATTCACATTGGTAGTGGGACAGTGTATTTACACAACCCCCAGGCCTTTCATTCAGAATTTAGTGAAAAGTGTACAGAATGCTGATAGCATCAAACTTTGTTTATATGATACACCTCGAGTTGAAAATCTAAACTAAACCATCATGCTTTTAATCACACTGAATTTATAAGAAAACACAGAAGGTGTGTAATTGCAGCAAAGTAGAAATGGACCATGTGAAGAGAATCTAAAAATTATTTAACACAGGCGATAACAGCAAAGTGACAGCTAACGAGGTAACTGAAAGTTTGTTGAAATGATCAATTAAAACCAAATGTAAATATCTTGAGGATATTTATCTAGAAAGTCTAATTTCCTTACCTGGGAATGTACACGCTTTAGAGCTAATTTTTGATTCAGCTATATCATTTCTAAAACGCCTTTGAGATTGCTGTATACACCAGAAAGAACAGGAGCAGTGTCAGAAAAGTGACCAGCATATGTGACAGCCTGGGCTAAATTTTTGTCAGGGAGGCCCCAGTATGTGGGAATCATAGGTTGATTCCAGCAGGGGTAGATGCAATGTACAGGAGCTTTCCTCAGCTGCCAAAATATACGCTATTGGATAAATTGTTAACTCAGGATGAACTGGGAGAAGGGAGTGAAATTTTGCACAGAGTCAATTTTACATCATCCTCTGTCAGATTGAGCCTTATACCGTTCAATGTGATGCACAGGGCCCATATGATTCGGTTTCGTATGAATGGGTTCTTCCCTGAGGTTGAGGACAAATGTGAGAGGTGCAGAAGAAGAGGACCTTCAAATCATGTTCATATGTTTTGGATGGGCCTGAAATTGGGGGAATTCTGGGCATTGATTTTCAAGACACTGTCAGAGATTGTGGGGGTGAGGATGTGGCCATGCACTTTGAGGTGATTTTCGTTGTTTCAGACCTGCCAAAGCTGCTAAAGGGGAAGGGGGCCGATGTTGCGGCCTTTTCCTCCCTGATTACCTGGCGGTGAATCTTACTGGGTTGGAGGTCAGCCATGCAGCCAAAGGTATTGGCAGGTTGGGGGGCATGGCAACATTTCTACAACTGGAGAAGATACATTTCACTCTCAGAGGGTGAGGGGTTCTATGTAAAATGTAGGCTCTTTCTGTCTCTATTTGAAGATCTGTTGTTGCCAGTGGATGGGTAGAGGGGGAGCAGGGGGCAGAGGGGATGATGTTGGTGTAGTTTACAGGAGAAAAAAGGGGACATGACAAACTATTTGAAACTTGGTGATATCTGTTTGTATTATTGATTGTATTTGGAATAAAATATATTTTTTAAAAAGATGGGTAGCTCCTTAATTGGCACAGAGATGGATTTCCTGTCTAATTAAGGCAGGCAGCGGGCTCTCAAAACTAGAGGGCAAAGTCGGGGCCTTCCGACTTCAGAGAAGAACCCGACTGCAGTACACAGTAAGTGACCGGGTGGGTGCTTCAATGCGATTGGTGTACAAAAAGCAAAAGGCATCCAGACCACAATTGTGAGGGTCAAGGTGAGGGGGGGGGGGGGGGGGGGGGGGGTGGAAGTCGGGTTTTGGGCGCATTTGGGGGCAACCTTGCTGCAGGGCAATCTTGGAAAGGCAGGGAGGGACTGCAGGCTAGCTTGGAGTGCTGGAATCCAGCCTGCTCCTGGGTGCCTGGCTCCAGGAGTTGATCTTCCCGCCACCTGTCAAGCTTGATTGCCTGCTCACCAATTGGGGACAAGCGACCTTGCTGGGGCCTGAACCCACCTCCCCAAAAATGGTCAGTGTGTGAATGGCATCTTGATACTTGACATGCCAGCTATTGCACTGGTATTTTTTGAGTCCACTCCACTTCTATTCCTGAATGGGGCATGTGGGCCTGAAAGTACAGAGCCCCGTTTAAGTCTGTCAATGTGTACTATGCAAATTGCTTGTGTTGTAGTGTACTTTTTACTCCTTGCATGATAAATTTGTGTTCTGCAATTGCATGTATTTTTCAGCAACAATATCTGCCCTACCACAGTTTGAGCATGTGGGTACATGTTTCAGAACAGAAAGGATGCCAGAGATGTTTTGCATTCTGACATGGTAAAGCTGCACCAAGTTGAGATTTAACTCTTGTTGGCATTCATCCTAAGACCAGCCATAAAAGGTCTGCAGATCGCAGTTACTGTTGTACTGGCAATCCTCTCAAAGCTAGAACACCCAGTGCAAGACCTGTGAATGTAGAGAACTGTAGGTACTCTTTACATGACCACTATCCAAGCAATTCTAACATTGGATCAAGCGCAGTGTGCTATCGACTAACTTGCTGCAATTACTGCAATGAGCACGGAGGACATTTCCTCTACATCAGCCCATTTGTGCAGGGTGCACATGATTATTATTAAAATGAGATGACCTCACAATTAAACACAACAGGCTTCTGTGTTCTTGCATACATTATGCGAATGTGTTCTGATCTGTAAATACTGTGACCAGACCGGATAATCAGCCAGATGGAGCAATGGGATCTGTATCCTCCATATGCCTCCAATGTGAAGGGGCATTTGCAAGGTACATTAAAGTCATTCTTGCCTAGGAGTGAAAGGTTATAAAGCTATGTTTCCCTCATGTTTAATGAAGTTTTTTTCTGGTGTAATTCTCATTCAGGTAAAAAGGTCATTTACCAGCACAGTGGTTAGCACAGTTGCATCAGAGCTCCAGGGTCCCAGGTTCAATTCTTGGCTTGGGTCACTGTCTGTGCAGAATCTTCACGTTCTCCCCGTGTCTGTGTGCGCTTCCTCCTTCCACAGTCCAAAGATGCGCAGGTTAGTTGGATTGGTCATGCTAAATTGCCTTTAGTGTCCAAAAAACATTAACTGGGGCTACGGGGATATGGTGGAGGTGTGGGGATAGGGTGGAGGTATGGGCTTAGGTTGGGTGCTCTTTACAAGGGCCAGTGCAGACTCAATGGGCCAAATGGCCTCCTTCAGCACTGTAAATTCTATGATTCTATGAATTGTAAGTCTGGTCACCATATAATAAGTGCTTATTGTCACAAGTAGGCTTCAATGAAGTTACTGTGAAAAGCCCCTGTTCGCCACATTCCGGCACCTGTTCAGGGAGGCCGGTATGGGAATTGAACCCGTGCTGCTGGCATTGTTCTGCATTAAAAGCCAGCTATTTAGCCCACTGTGCTTAACCAGCCCCTGTGCTAAACCAGACAAACATGCCAAGTGGCCTCGGCAATCATGGTCTTCCAAATGTTCCAATCATAGAAACAGTGGATGACCTCATTGCTGGAGTTCTGGTTAACTGTCTTTAATGTTCTCGAGCTACTTCCTTTGCTGGTGGTTTTGTACTGAGGTAGAATCAATTTTGATGCTACTTTCTAACTGAAATGAAATTTTAAGTGAATTTGAGGATTGCCTGTAAAGAAGCTGGAAGCTGACTGCTCAGGTCGGGGAATGACAACCTTGGCTTCAAGAGATTACAGAGTAGAGTTTCCTTTGCTGAACTGGCTGTTTTGTGCTATGGTGATACCCGAGAAAAATCTTCAGTAAAGCGAAAACTTTAAAAATTCAGAAATCCATAAACTATTGGGATGAACTGGTGTCTATATTTTAGCCCCTTCTATTTCATTTGAAACATTTTTATTCCTTTTGGATTAAAAAATACACGGGTTTAGAGGGATACGGACACCGGAAGTGCGGAAGATTTTAGTTTAGACGGGCAGCATGGTCGGCGCAGGCTTGGAGGGCCGAAGGGCCTGTTCCTGTGCTGTACTTTTCTTTATTCTTTGTTCTAGGCCGAGACGGTTTCAGAATCAATTTTTGTCTTTAACTGCTCAGGTCATCTCATTAGATGAGGTAGTAGTAACACGACAAGGTGAGCTTACTGTCCCTTGCTTTGGGTGAGCAAAGTCAGTCCTATTTCTGATGATTATCTGGCATCTGTGCCGAGGAGGAAGTGTGTGTGTGTGCACAGGAGGGAGATGGTGGTAATCCAGATAACCTGGGTTTTTTTTTTATTCATTCATAGGTTGTGGGCATCACCGGCTGGCCCAACGTTTATTGTCCATCCCTAATTGCCCTTGAAGGGGCAGTTACGAGTCAACCACTTTGCTGTGGATCTGGAGTCACATGTAGGCCAGACCAGGTAAGGACGGCAGATTTCCTTCCCGAAAGGACATTAGTGAACCAGGTGGGTTTTTATGACAATCAACAATGGTTTCATGATTACCCTCAAGATTTGGGGGCAATGGAGGTGGCACTGGGGGGAGGTGGGGGCCTCGATGGGGTCCCCGATACGGGGGAACCACCGTTTTGTTCCGGGGAGAATTGATGGTGGGTTCCTGAGTTGGCACAGGGCAGGTGTCAGGAGGCTGGGGGACCTGTTCATTGACGGGAAGTTTGCGAGCCTGGGTGAGCTGGAGGGGAAGTTTGGGCTCCCCCCGGGGAACACCTTTAGGTACATGCAAGTAAGGGCGTTTGTCAGGCGGCAGGTGGCGGGGTTCCCTCTGCTGCCGCCGCGTGGGGTTCAGGACAGGGTGCTCTCGGGGGTATGGGTTGGAGAGGGGAGGATCTCGGAAGCGTACCAGGTGATGCAGGGGGTAGACGAGGCCTCGGTGGAGGAGCTGAAAGATAAATGGGAGGAGGAGCTGGGTGAGGAGATTGAGGAGGGGACATGGGCGGATGCCCTAGAAAGGGTGAACTCCTCCTCTTCTTATGCGAGGCTTAGCCTCATACAGTTTAAGGTGCTGCATAGGGCTCATATGACCGGGACGAGGATGAGCCGGTTTTTTTAGGAGCGAGTACAGGTGTATTAGGTGCTCAGGGAGCCCAGCAAACCATGTCCACATGTTCTGGGCATGCCTGGCGCTGGGGAAATTTTGGAAGGGGGTGGCAAGGACAGTATCGAGGGTGGTAGGATCCAGGGTCAATCCAGGCTGGGGTTGCAGTGGAGCCGGGAGTGCAGGAGGCGAAAGAGGCCGGTGTTCTGGCCTTTGCGTCACTAGTAGCCTGGCGGAAGATTCTTCATCCGTGGAAGGAGGCGAGGCCCCCAAGCGTGGAGGCCTGGGTCAACGATATGGCGGGGTTTATTAAATTGGAGAGGGTGAAATTTGCACGAAGGGGGTCAGTGCAGGGGTTTTTCAGGAGATGGCAACCATTCCTAGATCTCCTGGCAGAACGGTAAAAACAAAAGGTCAGCAGCAGCAGCAACACGGGGAGGGGGCGGGTGAGGGGGGTTGTCTCTTTGGGCGCGATTCTCCGCAAATGCGTCGAGTCGTAAAGGCTGCTGTGAAACTGGCCTTGTTTCACGGCAGCCTCCGCGCCCCCACCCGGGACCCGATTCTCCCCCCCGGGCGGGGATAGCAGCGCGGCCCCGTGAAGCATGGCGTCATGGGCTTAGCGACCATCGTTAAGCCCGCGCGGCAAGCGTCACGGCGGCTGACGCGCACGATGACGTCAGCCGCGCATGCGCACGATGACGTCAGCCGCGCATGCGCGGATGATGTCATCACGCAGATACGTCAAACCCACGCATGCACGGGCCGTCATGCCCCTCAGCCGCCCCGCGGACTGATCCTGCGGGGCGGCGGAGGAACAAATAGTGCGCGGGTATCGGACCCGCTGCCCGCGATCAGTGCCCACCGATCACAGGCCCATGCCACCCTTGGCACGGCCGTGGTGCGGCCGTGCCAATCGGTGCCATGGTAGTCCGGGACGGCACTTTGCGGCCGTTTTCACGAACGGTGAGAGCAGGTGTGATTGCGTTTGTGAAAACAGCCGTAAAGGCCTGGGAACTCGGCCCATCGGCCTGGGGAGAATCGCTGTTCGCCGTAAAAAACGGCGAGCAGCGATTTGTGTCGGGGGGCGGCCGGAGGTGGGGGGGGGGGGGGAGAATAACGGGAGGGCGGGAAAAATGTCGGGAAGGCCCTCCCGCTATTCTCCGACCCGTCGTGGGCAGAGGAGAATCGCGCCCTTTGTTTTTGTTTTGGGTTGAATATCTGTTTTTTTGCCAACGACGGGCGTTATTTTATTGTTTCTCTTTTGTATATACGGGGGGGGGGGGGGGGGTCTGTTCTTTTTGTTCTTACAATTTTCTGTTATTGTTTTCTTTTTTGTGAAAATGGGAACATTTGAATAAAAATTAAAAAAAAACAATGGTTTCATGATCACCATTAAACATTTAATGCCTTGAAGGGATTTGAACTCAGATCACTAGAGCTTTACCCTGGGTCTCTGGATTACTAGTCCAGTGACAATGCCACTACACCATTGCCTCCCCTGAACCAGGGTTCGAATCCCACCACAGTAAAGTGTGAAATTTGAATTCAATAAATATCTGGAATACTATGAAACCACTATTGTAAACACCAATCTGGCTCACTGATGTCCTTAATGACATCCTTAACTTGTCTGGTCTACATGTGACTCCAGACTCTTGTATGCCCTCTGAAATGGCTGGGCAAGCCAAGTTCAGTTCAAGGGCAATAAATGCTGAAAGAATAAAGGAGAAAAAAGGCTTTAGGTGAAAACAGGATTGTATTCTAATGTGACACAATAACATGCTATTGCTAATTATTTGGGTTGCCCATCTGGGTGAGGTATTCAATGGAACATTATGTCAGCATGAAGTCAATGCCTTGAAGATTTAGCTTGAATTAATGAGCACAGGAGTATCAACTGACAAAGAATTGTTTAAATACCCATTTAAATAATAATATTTTGCAGGACATAATAAATGCTGATATCTTCCATGTTCATAGGTCCCTGAAGACAACAGGACAGTTAGATAAGATGGTTATGAAGGCCTGTGGGATACTTGCCTCTATTAGCCAAAGCATAGAATAGGGAGGTTATGATGGAGCTGCACAAAACGCTGGTTAGACAATATCTGGAGTACTGTATGCAGTTCTGGTTGCGACACCATAGGAAGGAAGTGATTGCACTAGCGAAGGTCCAAAGGAGATTTGCCATGATGTTGCCTGAGCTGGAGTGTTTCAGTTATCAAGAGAGACTGGAAAGGCTGTGTTGTTTTCCTTTGCACAGAAAAGGGCTGAGGGGGGAACCTAAATGAAGTATATAAAATTATATGAGAGGCATAGAAAGGGTGGATAAGAAGGAACTTCCTATGCCTTCTGCGGCATGTGGCACGATGGTTCACACTGCTGCCTTGCAGCGCCAGGGACCCGGGTTTAATTCCTGCCTTGCGTGACTGTCCATGTGGAGTTTGCATGTTCTCCCCACATCTAGAACATAGAACATACAGTGCAGAAGGAGGCCATTCGGCCCACTGAGTCTGGACTGACTCACCTATGCCCTCACTTCCACCCTATCCCCGTAACCCAATAACTCCTCCTAACACTTTTTGGTCACCAAGGGCAATTTATCATGGCCAATCCACCTAACCTGCATGTCTTTGGACTATGGGAGGAAACCGGAGTATCAGGAGGAAACTCACGCAGACACGGGGAGAACGTGCAGACTCCGCACAGACAGTGACCCAGCAGGAAATTGAACCTGGGACGCTGGCGCTGTGAAGCCACATTGCTATCCATTTGTGCCACCATTCTGCCCACTGCGTGGGTTTCCTCCGGGTTAGGTAGATTGACCATGCTAAATTGCTCCTTAGTGTTCAGGGATGTGCAGGTTAGGTTATGGGATTGCAGGGATAGGATGGAATGGATAAGGGAATGTACATGGCTAGAGTGCTTATTCGAAGGATCAGTGCAGACTCGATGGGCCAAATGGGCTTCTTCTGCACTGTAAGGATTCATCGAAGAACCTTTCCCCTTGGTGGGATCTATATCAGCGGTCATAGATGAAAGGTAAGATGTAAGGTAAGGTTTAGAAAGGATGTGCTCCTCTGCCTGAAAGGGTGGTAGAGACAGGAATCCTCACAACATTTAAAAATATTTAGATGAGCACATGAAATGTCATAGCATACAGGTTCTGGACAATGGGGTTAGAGGAGATTGGTGCTTGATAATTGGTGCAGATACAATCTCCTTAAGGGTCTCTTTCCATGCTGACTCTACCTGGTTTACTATTAGGTTTTTTATTTTGTTTTAGTGCACCTTCAACAAAAGTCTGAAAGCTGCCTTAATAGAATTAGTTTAAATAATGAATAAATCTAGCCCTTTTTCTGAGTAACACTACTCTACCTCTAATCATTCAACATTTAATGAGACTGTATACTTCTCTGTGACTACTGTTACCATTAACACAGCTTTAAAATCTGCCGGCATGAAATGCATTTCTCAAGGGGCGAGGGTTGTTCCTGGTTTAAATTAACAATAGTTGAATGTAGAGGTAAACTTCAGAATTGGCACAAATGCATTGTGAAAAGGAATATCAGGCAGTGTGGGGCCAATATGCTCCTGTCCTCTTTGCACTTTCACCATTACTGAAATGAAACTATTGGATGTATTTAATTTTCCCCCCAATTTACTATTTTCTGCATAAAATCAACAATTTTCTAAAAGCAGTATATATTTTTCTCCACACCTCAATCCAACTTCAATTTAGATAATTGAATAAATGGAATAATTATGTCAGCACGGTAGCATGGTGGTTAGCATAAATGCTTCACAGCTCCAGGGTCCCAGGTTCGATTCCCGGCTGGGTCACTGTCTGTGCGGAGTCTGCACGTCCTCCCCGTGTGTGCGTGGGTTTCCTCCGGGTGCTCCGATTTCCTCCCACAGTCCAAAGGTGTGCGGGGTTAGGTGGATTGGCCATGCTAAATTGCCCGTAGTGTCCTAAAAAGTAATGTTGGGGGGGGGGGGGGGTTGTTGGATTACAGGTATAGGGTGCATACGTGGGTTTGATTAGGGTGATCATTGCTCGACACAACATCGAGGGCCGAAGGGCCTGTTCTGTGCTGTACTGTTCTATTCTATGTCACTTCTGGGGCAGGATTCTCCGACTCTCCGCCGGGTCGGACAATTGCCGGGGGGGGGGGGGGGGGGGGGTGAATCCCGTCCCGCCGGCTGCTGAATTCTCGGCTCCGGGGTTTTAGCGGGGGCAGGAATTGCGCAGGTCGGCGGCTGCCAGCAGCACCCCCCCCCCCGGCGATTCTCCGGCCCGCAATGGGCTGAGTGGCCGCCCGTTTTCGGCCACTCCCGCCGGTGTAAATCACAACAGGTCCTTACTGGCGGGACCTGGCTCCACGGGGGGCCTGCAGAGTCCTCGGGAGGGCGCGGGGAGATCTGGCCCCGGGGGGTACCCCCACGATCAGGACCCACCGATCCGCGGGCAGGCCTGTGCCATGGGGGCACTCTTTCCCTCCCCATCGGCCGTTGTGGCCGGTGCGGAGAAGAACCGCCCTGCGCATACGCGGGGTGATGCCAGCACACGCTGTCGCTCCCATGCATGCGCCAACTCGTGCCGGCCGGCGGAGATCCTTCGGCGCTGGTTGGTGTGGCGCCAAGCCCTTCCGCGCCGGTTGGTGTGGCGCCAAACACTCCGGCACCGGCCTACCCCCTGAAGGTGCGGGGCGGCCCGACGCCGGAGTGGTTCATGCCACTCCTCGGCGCCGTAGTGGCCCGCCCCTTCGGTTCGCGGAGAATCCCTCCCCTGATATTCAATCAATGGCTTACAGAGACTTCAGAATGTACTTAATTGAATGTGGAGCCTGAAGAGCAACACCACATAACACCTCAACACCCCACAGTTAAGGCACGCAAACCACTGCCTTGCTCTGCTCCCCTTCCTCTTATCACCAACTACCATCTCGGCACAGTGGCCACCCGTCTCCTCCACCGTCCCAGACCCCATTCTCCCCCACACACCCACCCCGCTCCCAGTCTCCATTAACCACTTACCTGAGGGCCATTATTGACTTTGCAGTGGCCTGATCATCTATTTCTTTTTGTTGGCAAGCTGCCTAGAGATACCTGTCAGAGGAGTCTGCAGCTCGCTTGATCAATGATGGTAAGGCCAGAGGCTGAATATAAGGTAGAGGCTCGGGCCTCAGCATTCAGGTGCAAAGATTAAACCCTGCACATTCAACAGTAGAATGTATAGGCAATGCTTCTCTTGTCAATAATCATTCCCACAAATGAGCTCTTTCTCCTCACAAATTGAATTGCATAAAATGAAAGCTCAGAAATTTTGGAGTACAAAATAAACAAAATACTAACATTGAACATTATTTGCATTTTCACTACATTATAAATAACTCAGTCTCAAAGCTGTTGTTTACTAAAGGAAACAAAGACTACATTGCCATCTGTCATTTTATAGTACTAATCAATTATAAGCTGTGATTTTCTGCAAGACTGCCTGGAGCACCGAGTGTTAAATCTCCAGCAGTAACCATGCTTCCCTGCTTAGAAGGATGCAACTCATTAAGCAACAAGTGTTTGCTTCATATCAACAAAGTGCACTTGCTTACTTACTTGTTTGTTTGCTCCAGTATCTTACTTGTATTCAGGTCCTCTTTGTAGCAGCTTGATCTTTAGTCCTCATTTGCAAGTAAAGGCATGAGCCAAGGCAGATGAGCAAATTATTATCTTTTTAAAAATCAGGAATTGTAACAGTAATTTATTTTGTAAGGAATGTTCTCATTTAGGCGTTGTGGTACCACTAGTTTTATTCAACTGTCTGCTGGTTCAGATCAGCAACAGATATTGTTGAATGATTGGATCAGATGATCCAACATGAGATCTGGTTAGAATTATACGGCAATTAAAATGGGGAGAGAACTAGGAATTCAAGACCAAAATATTCAGGCCCTTCTCATTGGTGGGATCTTCTGGCCTCAACAATGGTAAGCCCCGCCTACACACTGCTCTCCTCGGTGGTGGAGGGAGCGGGGCAGCAAAACCCCAAACACATCAGCGGGAACAACCGTCAGCCAATGGTGGGCCCCTCCGCCACTGGAAAATGCGGCACATACAGGGTGGAAAAATCCTACCCTTAAACTTAAAAGTTCCGACTTTGTTATAAGAACTGCCACCAGTCTGTCTCCTCTGGCATCACAGCTAAATGTTAGGTGACTTTGTGAACCCTAAATCCAAGCTGTAAAAGAAAAGAAAAGCAACAGTTATTATTGCATTAATTATTTTTCCTGAAAGTAATTAACATGTAATTTTCTGTGTTGTCTTCTGGACATCCAGTGTGGTCCATGATATATGAACAACTTATCACTTAGAGAAGGTAAAATTTATATTCTGGATATTTTCTAATTCAAGCGAGTATCAAAAGGGCAGCACGGTAGCATGGTGGTTAGCATAAATGCTTCACAGCTCCAGGGTCCCAGGTTCGATTCCCGGCTAGGTCACTGTCTGTGTGGAGTCTGCACGTCCTCCCCGTGTGTGCGTGGGTTTCCTCCGGGTGCTCCGGTTTCCTCCCACAGTCCAAAGATGTGCAGGTTAGGTGGATTGGCCATGCTAAATTGCCCGTAGTGTCCTAAAAAAAGTAAGGTTAAGGGGGGGGGGTTGTTGGGTTACGGGTATAGGGTGGATACGTGGGTTTGAGTAGGGTGATCATTGCTCGGCACAACATCGAGGGCCGAAGGGCCTTTTCTGTGCTGTACTGTTCTAAGTTCTAAGTTAACAGTGTTGCTTCACAACGCCCAGGGTCCCGGGTTTGATTCCCGGCTTGGGTCACTGTCTGTGCGGAGTCTGTACGTTCTGCCCGTGTCTGCGTGGGCTGCCTCCGGTGCTCTGGTTTCCTCCCACAAGACCCAAAAGACGTGCTTGTTAGGTGAAATGAAAATGAAATGAAAATCACTTATTGTCACGAGTAGGCTTCAATAGTCGCCACATTCCGGCGCTTGTCCGGGGAGGCTGATACGGGAATCGAACCGTGCTGCTGGTCTGCTTGGCCTGCTTTAAAAGCAAGCGATTTAGCCCAGTGAGCTAAACCAGCATTCTGAATTCTCCCTTAGTGTACCCGAACAGGCGCTGGAGTGTGGTGACTAGGGGATTTTCACAGTACCTTCATTGCTATTAATGTTAATATAAACCTACTTCTGACACTAGTAAAGGTTATTATTATTATTTTTTGCACTTTTGAAATAACATTTCCTTTCTTTCGCTCTCAAAGGGAAAATGTAAGTTGTCTGATGAAAATTTCATTCTGCTTATACTGCAAAACAGGAATGATGCCAGGGTTTGGCATACTTGGCATCAACCATGATTTATTGAATTTGTTGCAATAGTGGTGGCTTATTGCATTTAATGAAAATAGTAAGTACACACAAATTTTAATTTCTCTCCAGTTGGGCTCAATAACAACTCGAAGGAGGGACAAGTCTGTAATGTGATTCTGACATTTTCATGGGCTGTAGAAATAGTAATAAAACCAAAAGTATTCAGAAATCACTGATGTTACCTGGATCTTAATTTTGCTCCCCAGTTAGATAGCATGGGTGGCAAACTTTCCCATCTCACTGCCCCTGTCTTGGGAAAAAGTGATGCCTACGACCAATTCCTACAGGGTGAGGGTGGCGCAAGATGGAACACGGCTCTAAACCGGATACAGATTGGGGATGGCCGCAGGAGCAGATTAGTGAAGAGGTGGGCTGTTTAACAGACCCGCCAGCCTCTGTTCACTGTTACTTCATCCCAGTTGTTTTGTTTAATACTGAGCCCTCTTTTCTTCAGCCTTCAAAACCCATCATCCCCATTCACTCCCCAATCCCCATCCATGTCTATTCTTACCTCACACCCTTGACCACTTAGAGCCCATGTCAACTTAATGCCAGCTTATGTCAATCCATGCCTCCCATCCAACACATTTTACTTTTATACCCTCCATGTCAACTTCCCCACTTGGAAACACCTCAGGAGCCAGGTTGAGATGGCATATAATCAAGGCCTAAATATCGATCACTGCCTTTAATATAATAAAAACAACACCCATTCATGAAAATATATTCAAAATTTTGAAAGCCCTTCAAGCAGTTAATCACTTACTTTAAAAAAAAGACTTGTATTCATAACCCCATATCAAATATGGCACTCCTTTAATGAACTATTTAAGCTTCAAATCAAGCTGTCAACTTACAACCCCTTGCTGAGTTAAATATAGGTTGTGGAAAGCATTAATAATGACATGATAACCCTTGGGGTAATATCAACAAACGTCTATTGTGACTGCTAGAGCAGATTATTTTCAACTCTCACTGACACAGGCAGTCTTTACTTTATTTTCAAAAAGTGCTGGGGTTGGAATACCTTCACATCTTGTCAGTTTGATAGACATCCACCCTTCAGGAACATTTGCATCTACTCTTAAAAAAAATAACACCCTCACTGCTGGTCAAGGCCGTTGCTACATCTAAAATTGAGTCTGTTTGAATTCAGCACTGAATTCAAATGGCCCTTCTGAGTTGGGGTTTCCCTCATATGTGAGTCATGCTCCCCCAGTTACAGGACTTCAGGATCATGGCCCACCTTTTGGAAGGTCTATGAAGCCTCCATGGCTCTGCCAAAATCCAGACCAAGGTACAGGTGGACCAGAAGGTAATGTCAATGAGTGTGTACAGCACTGGTGGGTGAAAGAAATTTGATGCAGAGAACAGAATTTTGGGTAAAGGTAAGTTCATGGAATTTCATCGTGCCGACTAGCTAGGAGAGCATTGGAATAGTTGAGACTGCAGATAACAAAAACAAAGATAAGAGTATCAGTAGCTGCAAGGTTAAGGCAGAGAGGCAGAGCTGGAAGTAGGTTGGTCTTTATAATGGAGAGGATATGGGGTCAGAACTCACCTCCAGGTTAAATAGGATGAAGAGGTTACAAACAGTCAGGTTGAGTCTGAGCTAGGGACGGGAATGAATCACTAGTGAGAGAATGGAGTTGGTGGCAGAAGCCATAAACAATGGCTTCAGTCTTCCCAATATTTAATTGGATGATATTGGAGCTTGCCAAGGAGTGAATAACCTCATAGCAGAGTGCATCAAAATGGTGTTGGTGCTAATTGTCCTATTACATAGAACATAATACATACAGTGCAGAAGGAGGCCATTTGGCCCATCAAGTCTGCACCGACCCACTTAAGCCCTCACTTACACCCTATCCCCGTACCCAATAACCCCTCCTAACACTTTTGGTCACTAAGGGCAATTTATCATGGCCAATTCACCGAACCTGCACGTCTTTGGACTGTGGGAGGAAACCCACGCAGACCCGGGGAGAACGTGCAGACTTTGCACAGACAGTGACCCAGCGGGGAATCAAAGCTGGGACCCTGGCGCTGTGAAGTCACAGTGCTATCCACTTGTGCTGCCCAATAATATTATAAAAATGTAATCATGTATTTGCAGAAGGTTTTATGTCACCTGGACTTCCAATATATTTAATGCATTATTTATGTACTATCTGGTGTTTAATAATGTTTTGACGAAAGTGCATTTTGTATTATGTTGGTATCGAAGGAAACACCAGTGACTAAAAATGTTGCAGTAAGGTCTGGGCAACACGGTCGCACAAGAGGATAGCACTATGGCTTCATAGCGCCAGGGTCCCAGATTTAATTCCCGCTGGGTCACTGTCTGTGCGGAGTCTGCACGTTCTCCCTGTGTCTGCATGGGTTTCCTCTGGGTGCTCCAGTTTCCTCCCACAGCCCAAAGACGTGCAGGTTAGGTGGATTGGCCATGATAAATTGCCCTTAGTGACCAAAAAGGTTAGGAGGGTTCATTGGGTTACGGGGATAGGGTGGAAGTGAGGGCTTAAGTGGGTCGGTGCAGACTCGATGGGCCGAATGGTCTCCTTCTGCACTGTATGTTCAATGTTCTAAGTCAGTGATGTGTAATTGGAGGTCAGACTGTGTGATAATAGCCGTCCCAACAGAATAATTGCTGAAGCATCTTGCTGGCAGTATTGCACCAATATTAAAAAAATTATGAAGGTTAATTAATTGCTGTGAGATACAGCTTATTCAGATTAGCATTTGTAATATTGTTTGTTGCCAATTAGAGTGCTTCTATTCACCAATTGCCTAATTAAATCATTGCAAACCAGTAAGCGTTTCAGATAATTTCCATGAAATAAGTGGAAAGCAACATCTTGTAAACATGTTATCTGATTTACTTTCAGCAGCACTATCTCGGTGTTAATATATCAGGCCATTTTCATTAGACTGAATGTTTTATCTGGTTAAATGGCAGGAAAAATGCTAAGAACTCTTCCAGTTCTACTGCAGTCTAACATCTATGAAATATTGAATAATGTAATTATTACCTGATAATTTTTAATAAAATAGCATAATTTGATACTGCTTGGAGCACCTGTCGCAGTGGTTTACAGTACCTTCCCAGAAGGGACACTTTCAGCAGGCTCTAAGCAATTATACTTTGTGTTTCTGAACTAGCTGCACCCCTAAACAAGTTCTTTCAGTACAGTTTCAACACTGGCATCTACCTGACAGTGTGGAAAATTGTCCAGGAATGTCCTGTATTCAAAAAACAGGACAAATCAAATAGGCTAATTACAGCCCCATTAGCCTACTCTCGTTCTTCAGCAAGGAGATGGGAGATATTGTTGACAGTGCTAACAAAATGGCATTTGCATAGCAAAAAACTGCTCATTGATGTTCAGTTTGGTATAAGTCAGGGTCACTCTGTTCTTGCAGCAATGTAGAAAAGAGCTGAACCAAAGAGGGGAGATGAGACTGACTGCACTTGACATCAAGGTGGCATTTGACCAGGCGTGGCATCAAGGAGCAAAATTGAAGTCAATGGGAATCAGGCGGAAAGCTCTCCACTAGTTGGAGGCATAAGAGCAGGGAGGTTATGCTGGAACTGTATAAACCGTTGATTCGGCCAGAGCAAGTGTATTGTGTGCAGTTCTGGAATCCACATTACAAGAGGGTTGTTAAGAAGGCGTACGATGTGTTAGCTTTTATTGGTAGAGGGATTGAGTTTCGGAGCCATGAGGTCACGTTGCAGCTGTACAAACCTCTGGTGCGGCCGCATTTGGAGTATTGCGTGCAATTCTGGTCGCCGCATTATAGGAAGGATGTGGAAGCATTGGAAAGGGTGCAGAGGAGATTTACCAGAATGTTGCCTGGTATGGAGGGAAGATCTTATGAGGGAAGGTTGAGGGACTTGAGGCTGTTTTCGTTAGAGAGAAGAAGGTTAAGAGGTGACTTAATTGAGGCATACAAGATGATCAGAGGATTAGATAGGTGGACAGTGAGAGCCTTTTTCCTCGGATGGTGATGCCTGGCACGAGGGGACATAGCTTTAAATTGAGGGGAGTTAGATATAGGACAGATGTCAGGGGTAGGTTCTTTACTCAGAGAGTAGTAAGGGTGTGGAATGCCCTGCCTGCAACAGTTGTGGACTCACCAACATTAAGGGCATTCAAATGGTCATTGGATAGACATATGGACGATAAGGGAATAGTGTAGATGGGCTTTAGAGTGGTTTCACAGGTCGGCGCAACATCGAGGGCCGAAAGGCCTGTACTGCGCTGTAATGTTAAAAAAAAAATTTTTTTAAAGAGGGATATGATAGCACTGGAGAGGGTGCAAAGTAGATTTACCAGGATGTTGCATGGGCTGGAGAGCGATAGTTATGAAGAGAGATTGGATAGATTTTGATTGTTTTCTTTGGAGCAGAGGAGACTGAAGGGGAACATGATTGACACGTATAAAATTAGAGGGGCAAAGATAGAGTAGACAGGACAAACGTTTCCCTTTGGTGAAGAGGTCAATGACCAGGGGCCGGGCCAAGTGCTGGAAAATGTGATTAGAATGGTTAGGTGGTTATTTTTGACCGGTGCAGACATGGTGGCCTATAAGGCCTTTTCTGTGCTGTATGATTCGATGACTCTATGACTATGCCCAACTCATGGCAAAATAGTTGTGGTTGTTGTAGCCCAATTATCTTATTTTGAGGACATAACTGTCGGAGTTCCTCAGGGGGGTCTCAGCTGCTTCATCAATGACCTCCCTTCATCATAAGGATATAAGTGGGAATATTGCACAAATGTTCAAATTATTCATAACTCCTCAGATAATGGAACAGTCTGTGTCCATGTGCAGCAAAACCTGGACAACATTCAGGCTTGGGTTGATAAATGACATGTCACATTTGTGCCACATAAGTGCCAGGCAATGACCATCTCCAACAAGAACAGACTGGTATTCAATGTCATTGTCATCTCTGGAACCCCCACCTTCCACATCCTGAAGGCTCCAATTGATCAGAAAGAGAACTGGACCAGCCATATGAATACTGACTGGAATTCTCTGGCCGTTCGCAGTTGGTGGGATTCTCTGGTCCCGTCGGCAGCTCCCCCCCCCCCCCCCCAGGTTTCTTAGCGATACAGGATGGCTTCAATGGGCATTCCAATTGACAGCGGCGGGAACAGGGAATTCCGCCACCAGCGAACAGTGCGCCGCCTCCCACTGCCGAGCAACACACGGCTGGGAGGCTAAAGAATTCTACCCACTGTAACTGTAAGAGCAGTTAGAGGGCTGGGAATTCTGCAGCGAGTAACTCACTTCCTGACTCCCCAAAACCTGTCCACCATCTACAAGGTACAAGTCTAAAGTGCGGTGGAATAGCCCCCACTTCCAGCACTCAAGATCCTTGACACCATCCAAGGCAAAGCAGCCTGCTTGATTGGCGCCCCAGCCACCAACTTAAAATGACAGCCATCAGCACTGCCACTGCACAGGATCGTCTGAACCAACAACCTCTACCACCTAGAAGGATAACGGCAGCAGAAGCGTGGAAACACCACCACCTGCAAGTTGTCCTTCAGGTCACCATCTTGATTCCTTCGCTGTCGCAGGATCAAGTTCCTTGAATTCTCATCCTTAAAGCACTGTGGGTGTACCTGCATCAGGTGGACTGCAGCAGTTCAAGAAGGTGGCTCGCCCTCATCTTTTCAAAGGCAATTAGGGATGAGCAACAAATGTTGCCCTTGTCAGAAACAACCTGATCCTTTGAAAGAACAAAAAAGAAGCTGTCTTAATCATAAGGAAATGCCTCTTTTAGCCCAGAATCTCTTACCAATATGAGCTCAATACCAATGCAGTTTCTTGTTATTAGAAGGCATACGTTCATTCAGCATTCAGTATGGTTTAACAGGAACATTTGTAAGTGGCTACTGGGCAGTTTTGACAAATTAAATCATTCAGAATTAGAAAGGCCCCATTTGGAGAGTGCATACTAATCGCAGAAACTACGGCATTGTGAAAATCTACAACCGCGTCATTATTCAATTGGGTTCTTCTGCACATTTGGCTCAAGTTGGAACATATTGGAACTTAAATTTTGTGCCTACCTTCGGGCTGTCTACTCATTATTAGCGATCCTTGATGACGACAATTTGCTGCAGACTACAAGGTTTATACAGCTTGGTGCTGTGAGCAGTTGTCATAGGAACCAGTACTAGAATTGCAGTATAAAGTGGAAAAAATTCCAAGCTTCGGGAGGATTGATCCAATTCAACACTTGCTTAAAGCAAATAATTTTAATGATAAAAGACTGAAAGTGCATTTCTTAGTGGCTGATTATCAGAAAACTAGTTGACACTGCTGAAGACAAAGTGTTAAATCACCAAATTAAATTTATCACAACTTGACGTTATTGACTGAGCGTATAAGTGATTGGTGAGAGATCGATTTTCGTAAGTTTGTTGAATGAGGCTGAAGCTGTTAAAGACCTGTTCACTGGTTGATTCTTCGTTGGCTGGTGTAGACACAATGGGCCAAATGGCCTCCTTCTGTGCCATACATTTTCTGTGTTTTTATGTGTGATGTTCATACACCGCAAATTTGGTATATTTGCCAATGGAGGAAAATGCGATTGTTTCTATGTGAGTTAAAGAATCCAATCGAACCTTTCAAGAAAATGGGCAGCATTCTCTGTTTGAGAGACTATGTACACAATTAAACAAGAAGAAAACGGAGTCTGTTCTGGGTGGGATTAGCTGGGTCATTCCAGGCGCTGTAGCAGTGGGAACAACCCAGCTATTGAACAGCAATTTTCTTTGCTTGCCCCTGCCGAGGCCACACTCAGTCGCATTTCCTGCACTGAGGAAATCTGACGAGTGGAGCTCCTCATGTGTAGGAAGAGATTAGGCCGCCATTTTTCAATGGTGCCTTGGCCCCCAGAAGCGACACCCAGACATCGCCCCAACGCCCCAGCTGTTGGGGAGTCCTCGAGGCCCACCGCACCCCATTGCATACCGGCAAGGCACTCACGGGCCGATCCCTGGTGCGGGCAAGATGCCAGTGTGCCACCTTGGCACTACCAGCCTGACACTCCAGCAGTTCTCTTGCCAGCCAGGCAGTGCCACCTGGGCACTGTGGCAGTGCCAAGGTGTCACCCATGTGGCACTGCCAGGTAACCAGTTGACATTGCCAGGGTGCCAGGCTAGCTGTGCCAAGGTGCCTTGGTGATACCAGCAGTTCCAATGTTCCAGCCTGGCCAGAGGTCGAGTACCCAGGGGCCTCTGATCACCTGGAAGAGCTCTCCAAGTGTCTTTCACCTGGTCTCCGTTTGTGGGGACCAGTGCGAAACGCTGCCTGACTGGGGTCTCCTTGGCGAGGCCGATAGATGCCGGGTGCCAGTTAGATAGGTGGTACTGCATTTCAGTGAACTTTTAAGCTCTTTTAACTCTGTAAGTCTGGGTCCTGCATGTTGTGCGTTGGTTCTACCGACTGTGACCCATCCCACCTCTGGCCAATAAATCATGGCCTAGTATTGATGCCGGGTCTGAATTGTGTGAATTTTGCGTTCCCATTAGGGGAGCTAGTTCTGGAGTAATTAAGGACATGCTAATGGGCCAGCCTTCTGCCCACATGAAACTAGTGCAACTCTAATTAGTGCTGGTGTCAGATTCACTACAGCTGGAATTTGCATTGAGAGCTTGACAAGCTGGAGCTACTTATAAGGACTCCACTCCCCACACACTCATTCCAGCCAAGATGATGGCACTGAGGAGAGTGGCCCCGAGGTTTGCTGATGGAGAGCTTGACTGGATGCTGGATGTGGTGCAGGAGAGGTGGGGCATCCTCTTCCATAGGGTGGGCAAGAGGCTACCACCCGCCGACGATAACCAGGCCTGAGGTGGCAGAGGCGGCGAGTACTGTGGGCTCCAACCAGTGCCGCGAAAAAGTGCCTTAGAGCAGTTCGGGTGAGTCACCAACTCCGGCTTCACTCCCGCTCCTCACTCTTCAATCCTCTCACCCCCTTAGAGGGCAATCAAAACCCATCTGTCGGCACCCCCTCCCCTTACATTCCATGCTGCAACAAACCCCTCCACCTGTATTGTCCTCTCTGGGTAGGCGTCTTGCACACACAGGCCACCAGCTACAGACTCCCAAGTTTTTCTAAATGCTATCGTGGGATGTGGGTGTCACTGGCCAGGACAATTTGGGAACACTGGAAAATGGCAGGTGGGGTCTGATTCTAGGATTTCCACAACCAGTCCAGTTTTCAGGAATTTTCACCAGCAAGGGATATGATTGCGTGCAGGTAGCCTGCCCACAAGTAGAAATCCCGTCCTTGTCAACTCCATTATGGAGGTGGGTCGTTTAACCTCCACGTTCCAAATTTAGAGGAGTTGGAACCCATCAGAAAGTAAATGTTATTTGTGGTCTCTCAGAGGAGATGTGAGCCATGGGAAAAATCTATTCCCAAGTGGCGAATCAAAAATTAGTAGTAATTCTTTCATTGACATGCAGAGGCAGACATATAATGAAACACACAGCACTGTAGTATGGTACCCCGACAGTGGGAGTGGGGAGGGTGGTCCCATACTCAGAGGTGGCTATGTCTGCCCCTGAAAGTGTATGTCCGCCTCTGCTGTGAAGTCTTCAGCTAGGCAAGGAGGGGATGATGGCCAATGCTGTGGGGAGCAGTGAGGTGATTCTTTACCTCCAGGCCAGGGCTGAGGAGGCTGAGCAGGCAACCAACCAAAAAAGAATAGAAGCCACCAGGCCAAAGAGCCAGCAGCAGCAGCCAGGAATCCAGCCAGTAGCACATGTGGTTGTCAAGGGTCGAGGCTCAAGGCCCGGCCACCTGAGCGAAAGGTGAGCAGAGCAGCAGTTGGGAGGCGTGAAGAAGGTCAGGTAAGTGCAGGCTTCGTGCCTCTGCAATTCGGAAAGCAGTGGCCAGCTGGAGCGGGGCAACCAGTCCACAGCCTTAGGCCAGCTAGGCAATGGGACTGAGAGTGAGGAGGCTGGGCTGGGCAGTAACTGTACTGGGCAGTGAGGGCAAGAGTTTGGTTTTCTGTGCCTTATATTTTGTGAACTAAATGGGCAAGATCAGGAGGGCATTGAGGTAATTGTGGGCGGGACACAACATCATTGTGGGCGGGGTTCAATGTCATTGGGGCAGTGCTCAATTTAATTGGGGGCGGGGCTGAAAGTAATTGTGGGTGGGTTACCAGGAGCCGGGGTGTGAGGTGAGGCTCCTGTAAAGAGGGCGGGCAGAGGGCCCCGAGAAGTGTAAGTCTGCCTCCAGTGACATCTTTTTGAAATATAAAAAAATTATGTACTTTCATTTCAATAGTCAGATGTATTACAAGTTAGGTTTTCTTTCCTGCTGTAATTGATATCTCTTGTGGTGATTTAAATCTGAGGTGATTTAAATGCCCAGAGTCATTTGAAAATGAAAATAAAACCCTTTGGTAGCTTTCACATGCAGAAAAAAAGCTCTTGGAATGCTTTGATTGACAGAACAGCTGCTGTATCTGAGAAAGAAACCGCCAGCTGGTTTTCAGTCTCACTAGACTCCATATTTTACATTCCCCAGTGTTTGCTATTCTAGCTGAACACATTTTGAATGCTTGGCTGGGTTTCAGTAGGTACAGCAGGGGTCTGTGTTCACATTTTGGCAATTTTAAGAAGTTAATAAAGCATCAATTGCTTTTGAGCACTGACATTTACCTGGCAATGTGGAAATTGCCGTGATAACAACAGTAGTGGACTCGCCAACACTAAACGCATTCAAATGGTCATTGGATAGGCATATGGACGATAAGGGAATAGTGTAGAGGGACTTTAGAGGGGTTTCACAGGACGGCGCAGCATCGAGGGCCGAAGGGCCTGGACTGCGCTGTAATATTCTATGTCTATGTTCTATGTACTCATAAAGCAGGAGTAATCCAACCTGGCCAAGAGTTTACTCTTGATCATCAGTAATATGATGCAAAGTGTCATCGGCAGTGCAATCAAGCAGCACTTGCTCAGGAATAACCTACTCATTGATGCTCAGTTTGGGTTCTGCCAGGGCTCCTGAGCTCATGATCTTAGTTCTAACATGTTCAAAAGAGCTGAACTCAAAAAGTGAGGTGAGTGTGACTGTGCTTGACATAAAGGTGACATTTGCTGAGTGTCAAGCAAAACTGAAGTCAATAGGAATCAGGGGAAAACTCTCCACTGGTTGGAGTCATACCTAGCACAAGAGAATCGTAGAATTTACAATGCAGAGGAGGCCATCCGGCCCATCAAATCTGCACCAGCCCTTGGAAAGAGCACCCTAATAAAGCCCAGGCCTCCACCCTGTCCCCATAATCCAGTAACCCCACCTAACTGTTTTATTTGGACTCCAAGGGCAATTTATCATGGCCAATTCACCTAACCTGCACATCTTTGGGCTGTGGGAGGAAACCGGAGCACCCGGAAGAAACTCGCGCAGACACTGGGAGAACATGCAGACTCTGCCCAGACAGTGACCCAAGCCAGGAATTGAACCAGGGAAACTGAAGCTGTGAAGCAACTATGCTAACCACTGTGCTACCGTGCTGCCCAAAGACAGTTTTTTTTTGTTTGTTGGAGTCCAATTATCTTAGTCCAGGGAAATCACTGCAAGAGTCCCTCAGGGTAGTGTCACAGGCTCCTTTTCATCAATTACGTTTTCTCTATCACAAAGTAATTTGTGGGAATGATCGCTGATGACTGCACAATGTTCATCATCATTCGCGACTCGTCCGATACTGAAGCATTCCTTGTCCAAATGCAGCAAGACCGAGATAATATTCAGGCTTGGGCTACTCACATTCGCATCACAGAACTGCCAGGAAATGACCCTGTCCAACAAGAGAGAATCCAACCTTCACACCTTGTCATATCATTGCTGAATCTGTCACTTTCAAAATCCTGCATGACCAGATACTGAACCAGATCTACTATATAAACTGTGTCTACAAGAATACGCCAGTTGAAAATCCTGCGTTGAGTAACTCACCTCCTGACTTCCCAAAGCTTCTCTATCACCTACAAGGCACAAGTCAGGAGTGTGATGGAATCTCCACTTGTCTGGTTGAGTTTAGCTGAAACAATACTCAAGAAGTGGATACTATCCACAACAAAGCAGCCCACTTGATTGGCATCTCATCCTCATCTTACACATTCACTCCCTCCACCATTGATGCACAGTGGCAGCAGTGTGTACCATCTACAAGATGCACTACAGCATCTCACCAAGGCTCTTTCGATAGCAGCATCTAACCCCACGACCTCTACCACTTTGAACGTCAAGGACAGCAGATGCATGGGAACACCGCCACCTGCAAGTTCACCATCCTGACTTGGAAATATATTGCTGCTTCTTCATTGTCCCTGGCTCTGTCTGAGAATTCCCTCCCTCACAGCACTGTGGGCGTTCCTATTCCACACGGGCAGCAGCAGTTCAAGAAGGCAGCTCATTACTACCTTCTCAAGGACAATTAAGGATGGTCAATAAATGCTGGGCTAGCCAATGCCTCCCACATCCTGTGAACAAATATAAAAACACCTACCAATCATGAATACTGAGTGAATAGCTATAGAGGATAAATGGTGATCATGTAGGGGGCCGGAGAAATATTGAGGGTCTTCGAGGGGGCCTAGAAAATAAGGACTATGAAGGGGCACGGGGAATATGTGGGTGCATGGAGGGCAAATATTAGATCAGAAGAGGGCAGTGAGAGTTTGAGGGCCTGACATTCAGCTTTAAAACTGGATCAGTGTCCCAGTAAATGGAGGTAGGCTTGCCATCCTGCCAACCTCTTCAACTATGCACTTCCTTTGCTGCCTCGGGTCTGTTTCCAGATGTGGGTGGCCTGGCCTAACTCCATTCTTCTCCCTTGTCCCTGTTGGAAATTTGATGAATGTGGGCTTTTTTAATGGAGATGTGTCTGCCAGGTTGGGAAGTTTCTCAACTCGAACCCTTCACCTCACCCATGAAAATTCAGCACTTAGGATGGAGTATATCTGAAAGTTGTGGTGGGACAATAAAAAAAAATCTTTATTCAATTTCGGAGATGAGTTGACTTGAAAGCCAGGTATCCATTATGTTGTACGTGTAATAGACTTAAATGTTTTTTTTTAATAACTTGAAATGATATCTGCCAATAAGCACCTGTAAAGGATTGATCAATAACCCTTCTTCTCCTATCTGATCCCCAGCATCTTGAAGTATCTGATCCCCAGCATCTTGAAGTAGGTTGGAGGCTACGTTCGACAAATGGGCCGTGTTGACTGTTGCTCAGATAGCAATCTAATAATCATAAATCAGGAAAGGAACACTTGAGAACAGTCGAGGAAAGTCTGACTTCCCTGAAAAAACAATATTTTTGGGTAAGCTGTTCAGGATGTTATGATTTCCCACAGCAGAATGTAAAATAAGCAGCGCAAAAATCTGCTGGTCCAGTGGACTGGATTGCAGAGTACAGACTAAATGACAAAACCATTAAAAATATCCAAATTCATCTTTTTGAGCAGTGTAAATCAGAAAATCTCTCCCTGCACCCACTGCATGATCTAATTGAAAGAAATACTGGGGAATTGGCCAGGAAAGAGAGAAATAGGCATAAATGCTCTTACTCTACGGAATAAAAAATTAAACTCAGCTCTGTATGGTAGTTGCATCAAAGCTGATCATCACGTGGGCATACCAGGGAGTATTTTTGCAAGTGCGGGTTGGGCGGGGGACCATATATGAAGCGGATTTCCTCTGTTCCTGGCAAGAATTTCAACCACATAAGAGTTCATCTTAGGAAATCATGCGCAGCCTTCTCATAATTCTCCTTCACATGGATGAGAAATGAGATAAATATTTGAAGCAGAGGCAGTTGGTTTTGGTGAGAAAACAGGACAGTGGGATTAAATTTGGATTTCTGGAGCAAAGGGACATGTTTGATCACATGGGTACGCCAATGCTGTGACCATGCAGCCTTGAAATCAAAGTAAATGTGCTCAGAAATTTCCAATATGAACTTGCTGCCTGGAGTGGCCCACACCAAAGAAATACATTCAGAAACTCGCTAGGGCAGCACGTGGCGCAGTGGTTAGCACTGGGACTACGGCACTGGAGACCCAGGTTTGAATCCTGGCCCTGGGTCACTGTCCATGTAGAGTTTGCACATTCTCCCCATGTCTGCGTGGGTCTCACCCCCACAACCCAAAGATGTGTAGGCTAGGTGGATTGGCCATGCTAAATTGCTCCTTAATTGGAAAAAAAATAATTGGGCACTCTAAATTTATTTAAAAAAGGAAACTTGCTCTCTGAGGCATAAATGCATGTTTTGATTTGTCTCGAGTTGCTTACTGTTCTGATTCAGGCTTTATTCAACATGGGGGCCCCACAAAATTTAGGATAATCTGTCAAATAAGAAATACAAGTGAGTCTCTTTATCTAAGGAAGGATATTCATGCCCCAGAGGAAGTGCAACTGGGTTCATTGGGGCTAGTTCCTGAAATGAGAGAATTGTCACATGAGGAGAGATTGCCATACATTCCCTGGAGTTTAGAAGAATGAGAGGTGATCGACTTGAAACATAAAATTCTTAAGGAGTTTAATTTACAGGATGCATGTTGATAAGATGCTTCCACTGCCTGGGGAATCTAGAACACAGGTTCACGGTCTCAGAATAAAGGATCAGCCATTCAGGATTGAGCTGTGGAGATATTTTCTCAGTGTGTTGTGAGCCTTCGGAAATCTCTATCCCAGAGAGCTGTGAATGCACGGCTGAGTATATTCAAGGTAGATGTTGATAGATGTTTGGGTACTAAGACATAGAAGGTCAGCCATGATGTTGTTGAATGGTGAAGTAAGAGTCAAGTGGTCTTCTGTTGCTTCTGTTTCTTATAAGGACATAACATAAAAGTGTGAGTCCGCTTTTGAAGGCTCAGGCACTCTTCCCTTCTTCTCAGGCTCTCCAACGTAACAAAATCCCTTCCATGCTCAAAATGAGTTCTCAGGAGATTGAGAAGTCCAATGCATGACTTGCAGTCTCTGCCACAGGTGGGGCAAATGGTGGTTGGAGGAACTGATGAGTGGATGCCCGGGTTGCCAGGCACTCCTATTGCTGTCAACATTTGTCTTCAGCTTGCTCTCGGCAATGCCTTGCCTCCACTTCAGATGGTCTTGGGCCAGGGATTTCCAGGTGCCAGTGGGAATTTTGCACCCTGTCAAAATGGCTTTGTGGGTAGTCCTTGAAGCGTTTCCTCTGCCTTCCTGAGGCTTGCTTCCTATGTTGAAGGCCCGAGTAAATAGCTTGTTCAAGAGTCTTGGGCGCGATTCTCCCGACTCACGAAAACTCGGGAATCTGGCGTCAAAAACGGGCGCGTTTGACGCCAGCCTCCGCCCCCCCGACCGTGAACCGATTCAGCTCCCCGGTCGGGGCTAGTATCGCGCGGCCGTGAACTCCGGCATCGCGGGCTTAACGAATTTCGTTAAGCCCACTAGCCAGAGTTAGCGACGGCTGACACGTCAGATGACGTCAGCCGCGCATGCGCGGATTGGACGACTCCAACCCACGTATGCGCGGATGACGTCATCGCGCTTGTGCGTGAAACCCGCGCATGAGCAGGCCGTTATGCCCCACAGAAGCCCCGCGGATGGATCCATCGGGGCGGCGGAGGGAGAAAGAGTACGCGGGGTAAGTACCCGCTGCCCACGATCGGTGCCCACCGATCGCGGGCCCATGGCACCACGGCCGTGCCAATCGGTGCCATGGTTCCCGAGAACGGGACTTTACGGCCGTTTTTACGAACGGCCAGAGCAGGTGTGTTTTACGCTTGTAAAAACGGCCGTAAAGGCCTTGGAAATCGGCCCATCGGCCAGGAGTGAATCGCTGCCCGCCGTAAAAAAACGGCGGGCAGCGATTCGTGTCGGGAGGCGGGCGTGGTGGGGGGGGGGGGAGAATAGCGGGAGGGCGTCGGACCAGCGTGTCCGTAAAAATTTACGCCGCCCGCTATTCTCCGAATTTTCGTGAGAGCGGAGAATTGCGCCCCTTGTATCTGGCATGGGAAAAATATGGGCCACCCAGTGGATCTGATCGAGCATGGTCAATGCTTTGATGCTGGGGATGTAGAGCTGAGCGAGAACACTGACGTTGGTGCGCCTATCCTGCCAATGGATTGGTAGGATCTTGCAGCAGCGATGCTTGTGGTACTTCTTAAGGTTTTGAGAATCCTGTTGTACATAACCCATGGGTGAGACTTTCCACACAAGCTGACATGTGTTTCGCTGTGGCGTGAGGTGACCCACCATTGGCCGAAGGCAGGACCTTGTGGTCCTGCCGTTGCCAACGCAGTTTCCCGTTGAATGTACCCCTCGCCACCAGGAAATCTGCAGTGGGGATGTGCTGACGTCGGGACTGGAAGATCCTGCCAGTATGGACACCCAGAAAGCTCCTGCCCATGTCTCTGAGCCACATCGAAGGATGGATATCGTTACTGCTCTGTAGACCATGAGCTTGCTGCAAGGACTGAGGTCCTGGTCTTCAAACACTCTCTTCCTCAGGTGGTCGAGGGTTCTCTGGCACACTGAAGGTGGTGTTGAGTTTTGTCGTTGATTACCTTGTTGACAGCAGGCTTCCAAGGTATGGAAATGGTCACTTTGTTCAAGACCTCATTATAGATTTTGATAACCGGGGGCAGTGCTGTGTGGCGGGGGCAGGTTGGTAGTGGACCTTTGTCTTATATATGTTTGGTGTAAGGCCCATTCTCTCGTTTGCCTCGGTTAAAGTGTTGAAGATGGCTTAGAGCTCGGTCTCCGGGTATGCGTAGATATAACCACCGTCTGCCTACCGTCGTTCAATGACCAAGAATGGGGTGACCTTAGACCTGGTCTGCAGGCGGTGGTGTTTGAACTTCAGCAGGCAGCTTGCTGAGGGTTAGATGGAGCATTGCAATAATGAAGATTGAGAAGGGCGCTGGTGTGATGACCCCGGTCCGAACATGAATTTGGGTCTGTGGTGGATCCGTTGGTTAGGATCATAGCTTGCATGTCATCATGGAGCTGGCGGAGGGTGGTGACAAAGTTTTGGGTGTGGCCAAAATGGAGAAGGACGCTCCACAATCCCTTGCAGTTGACAGTGTCAAAGGCTTTGTGAGGTCAACGACAGTCATGTACAAAGGTTGATGCTGTTCTCTTCATTTTACTTGTAGCTGCCAAGTAGTGAAGATCATTTCTGTTGCACCCTTTATTGGGCAGAATCCACCTTGTGACTCTGGGAGGAGCTCTTCAGCTGTAGGGAGAAGGTATTAAGGAGGACCCTTGCGATGAGCTTCCCTTTGGCCAACCATAGGGAAATTGTTCTGTAGTTACTGCAGTTGGACTTGTCATCTTTCTTGAAAATGATCATAATTAAGGTGTCTCTGAGATCTCTTGGTATGTTCTTTTTCTTGCAGATAAGGTAAGTGAGGTCACGTATTTGCACAAATTGTGCTTTTACACCATGTGTTAGTGCTTTGGCGGAGATTCCATCTGCCCCGATGCCTTGCCGTTCTTTAGCTGTCGGATGCTGTTTTCTACCTCGTGCTGGGTTGGGGTTGTGTTGAGATGGTGATGGGTAGCATCCTACAAGATGGAGTTGAGGACATTTGGGCGGAAGACATACTTTCTCTGTTAATTATGTCTTTGAAGTGCTCTTTCCTATGGGTGCTGACTGCCTCCCTGTTCTTGAAACGTACCTCTCCATTCTTGGCCAGCAGTGGGGTGGGGCATTGGGTGCTTGGGTCATAGGTCGGCTTGCCAGCACCAAAGAAACCTCATGCATCATGATTGTTGGCGAACTGCTGGATCCCATGTGCTTTCTCACCCGCCATCTGTTCTTCAGGTCACGGTTTTTTGCTGAACCTCAGCCTTCAGCCATCTGTAGAGTTGCTTTCTCATTCTCGGGTTGTATTTGCTGTTTTAGGCTCAGCCTTGCGCTTGTGTCTTTATCAGCTCCGATTTCTCCTGGTTGTTCTCATTCAACCAGGTTAAGTGACCAAACGGCTTTTTGCAGGTGCTGACTATTGTGGCTTTGAGGGCAGACCAGGTACTGTGGACGCTCTCACTTCTGGGTCACTGGGAGTCTTCAGATTAACAGTGAGGCGCTGGCTGAATAGGGCTCCCTTATCTCAGTGTTGATTTGCCAACAGCATTGTTTTTATTTCCATCACTGCTTTTGGGTTACATCGGTGTTGATCACAGAGTGGGTTAGATAGTGGTTATTCAGCAGTTGTTGTTCCTCACTTGGACAATGATGTAGTTAAGAAGGTGTCCGTGCTTGGAGTGAGGGTATTGCTATGAGGCCTTGTACTTGTCTATCTGACAGAGCATAGTTTTCAAAATTATTTTTATGGGATGTGGTCTTCGCATTTATTGCCGATCCCTAATTGGGCTTGAGAAGATGCTGGTGAGTTGAGTTCTTGAACCGCTGCAGTCCATGTGGTGTAGGTACACCCACAGTGCTTTTAGGGAGGGAGTTCCAGGATTTTGAACCAGCAGCAGTGAAGGAATGGTGATATATTTCCAAGTCAGGATGGTGAGCGGCTTGAGGGGAACTTCCAGGTGGTGGTGTTCCCAGGTACCTGCTGCTGCTGTTCTTCTAGATGGTAGTGATTGTGGGTTTGGAAGGTACTGCCTCAGGAGCCTTGGTGAGTTCCTACAGTGCATCTTGTAGATGGTACACACTGTTGCTACTGTGCATCGGTGGTAGAGGGAGTGAATGTATGTGGAAGGGATGCCAATCAAGCGGGTTTCTTTGTCATGGATGATGTCGAGCTTCTTGAGTGTTGTTAGAGGTGCACTGATTCAGGCAAGAGGGGCGTATTCCATTACACTCCTGACTTGTGCCTTGTAGGTGGTGGACTGGCTTTGGGGAGTCAGGAGTTGAGTTACTCGTGATAGGATTCCTAGCCTCTGACTACTTTTGTAGCCACAGTATTTACATGGCTACCAAGGGCAAACGGTGGCACAGTGGGTTAGCCCTGCTGGCTCATGGCGCCGAGGTCCCAGGTTCGATCCCGGCTCTGTATCACCGTCTGTGTGGAGTTTGCACATTCTCCCTCTGTTTGCATGGGTTTCGCCCCCACAACCCAAAGATGTGCAGGGTAGGTGTATTGAACACGCTAAATTGACCCTTAATTGAAAAAAAATGAATTGAGTACACTAAATTTAAAAAAAAATTATATGGCTACCAGCACACTCATGCCGCAAAATTCTCTACCAGAAAACGGCCCCCCAAACTATCAAGATCTACGGTGAGCCTTGGACAGTGTAGATAATTTCCCACACCTTGGGAGCCTCCTCTCGGTGTGAGCAGATATTGACGACAAAATCTAACATCGACTCCAATGTGCCAGTGCAGTCTTCGGAAGCCTGAGGAACAGAATATTTGAAGATCAAGACCTCAAACCCAACACCAAGCTCATGGTCGACAGAGATGTCATGGTCCCCAACCTTTTTTATGCATCAGAAACATGGACAATGTACAGTGGACACCTCAAATCCTTGGGGAAATATCACAACGCTGCCTCCGCAAAATCCTGCTAATCCATTGGCAGGAAAGGCATACCAACGTGAGCGTTCTCGCCCAGGCCTAGTACTGGTAACACTCGACCAGCTGCGTTGGTCAGGCCACATTGCCTGCAGCCGACACAAGACTCCCAAAACACGTGCTCTACTCCGAGCTCTGCAATGGCACGCGATCACAAAGAGGGCAGAGGAAATGCTGCAAGGACACTCTAAAAGCCTTCCTAAATAAATGCATTACCCCACCGACATTTGGGAATCACTTGCCTTAGAACACACAAACTGGAGAAAAATCATCCACGAACGTGCCAACTGGCTTGAGCATTGTAGGGTGGAGCACATGGAGGCTAAGTTTAAACAGCGGAAAGAGAGCGCAGAAACCAAAGCGTCCTACTCACCCACCTCATCAAACACCATCTGCCAAACCGGTGGCAGAGTCTACAGATCCAGGAGTGGTCAGTCATTGCAGAACCCACCTCCCCACAGTGGAAACAAGTTGAAGCTGAGGGACTGCCTCAGAGAAAGAGAAGATGGCTAGTCCAGTTCAGTTTCTGGTCAATGATAACGCTCGGCATGTTGGTAGTGGGCAATTCAGTGATGGTAACGCCATTGAATTTCAAGGGGTGATGGCTTGATTCTCTATTGTTGGAGATGGTCATTGTATGGCACTTTTGTGGTTCGAATGTTACTTGTAGGCCAAGCCTGGATACTGTACGGCCTTGCTGCATTTGCACTCGGACTGCTTCAGTGTCTGAGGCGTCTCACATGGTGCTAAACATTGTGCAGCTAACATCCCAACATATGATCCAGCAGAGGGCAGCAGAGCAGAGCTACTGATCAGCTGTTCTGGGGGAATTTGCAGACGTGCAGTGCGGTCAGCCTAAGTTGAAGGTGAATCTGCGAAGTAGACCCAAGGAGTTTGAGTGAAGGCAATCATCCAGCAGAGGGCAGCAGAGCAGAGCTACTGATCAGCTGTTCTGGGGGAATTTGCATACGTGCAGTGCGGTCAGCCTAAGTTGAAGGTGAATCTGCGAAGTAGACCCGAGGAGTTTGAGTGAAGGCAATCATCCAGCAGAGGGCAGCAGAGCAGAGCTACTGATCAGCTGTTCTGGGGGAATTTGCAGACGTGCAGTGCGGTCAGCCTAAGTTGAAGGTGAATCTGCGAAGTAGACCCGAGGAGTTTGAGTGAAGGCAATCATCCAGCAGAGGGCAGCAGAGCAGAGCTACTGATCAGCTGTTCTGGGGGAATTTGCAGACGTGCAGTGTGGTCAGCCTAAGTTGAAGGTGGTTTGTGGAGAGGCTGTTAGCAAGTGACAGTTAAACCCGAAACACTTCGTGAGTGTTTCCCACCCTACCTCCTCCTCTAACCAACCCCCCCACCCCACGGTGGTTGGGAAGCGGGAGCAGGGGCCTGTTGTGAAGGTGAGTGAGTGCCTTTAAATTTGCTTACCTTTCAGCGGGAGCAGGGTTTGAGGTAATATCAGGTAAGCTCTTCTTTCTTTTTCTTTTTCTTGTTTTTTTTTAAAATCTAGAGGTGATGTCAGGGAAGGCAGTACAATGCTCCTCCTGCAGAATGTTTGAGGTGAGGGACGCCGTCAGTGTCCCTGCTGATTTCATCTGTGGGAAGTGCACCCAACTCCAGCTCCTCAAAAACCGTGTTAGGGACCTGGAGCTTGAGCTGGATGAACTTCGGATCATTCGGGAGGCAGAGGGGGTCATAGATAGGAGCTTCAGGGAAGTAGTTACACCAAAGACTGGAGATAGGTGGGTAACTGTAAGAGGGAATGGGAAGAAGCAGTCAGTGCAGGGACCCCCTGCGGTCGTTCCCCTGAGTAACAAGTATACCGTTTTGGATACTTGTGGGGGGGACGACTTACCAGGGGTAAGCCATGGGGTACGGGCCTCTGGCACGGAGTCTGTCCCTGTTGCTCAGAAGGGAAGGGGGGAAAGGAGTAGAACATTAGTAATTGGGGACTCAATAGTCAGGGGCACAGATAGGAGATTTTGTGGGAGCGAGAGAGACTCACGTTTGGTATGTTGCCTCCCAGGTGCAAGGGTACGTGATGTCTCGGATCGTGTTTTCCGGGTCCTTAAGGGGGAGGGGGAGCAGCCCCAAGTCGTAGTCCACATTGGCACTAACGACATAGGTAGGAAAGGGGACAAGGATGTCAGGCAGGCCTTTAGGGAGCTAGGATGGAAGCTCAGAGCTAGAACAAACAGAGTTGTTATCTCTGGGTTGTTGCCCGTGCCACGTGATAGTGAGATGAGGAATAGGGAGAGAGAGCAATTAAACACGTGGCTACAGGGATGGTGCAGGCGGGAGGGATTCAGATTTCTGGATAACTGGGGCTCTTTCTGGGGAAGGTGGGACCTCTATAGACAGGATGGTCTACATCTGAACCTGAGGGGCACCAATATCCTGGGGGGGAGATTTGTTAGTGCTCTTTGGGGGGGTTTAAACTAATTCAGCAGGGGCATGGGAACCTGGATTGTAGTTTTGGGGTACGGGAGATTGAGAGTATAGAGGTCAGGAGCACAGATTTGACTTCGCAGGAGGGTGCCAGTGTTCAGGTAGGTGGTTTGAAGTGTGTCTACTTCAATGCCAGGAGTATACGAAATAAGGTTGGGGAACTGGCAGCATGGATTGGTACCTGGGACTTCGATGTTGTGGCCATTTCAGAGACATGGATAGAGCAGGGACAGGAATGGTTGTTGCAGGTTCCGGGGTTTAGGTGTTTTAGTAAGCTCAGAGAAGGGGGCAAAAGAGGGGGAGGTGTGGCGCTGCTAGTCAAGGACAGTATTACGGTGGCGGAAAGGATGCTAGATGGGGACTCTTCTTCCGAGGTAGTATGGGCTGAGGTTAGAAACAGGAAAGGAGAGGTCACCCTGTTGGGAGTTTTCTATAGGCCACCTAATAGTTCTAGGGATGTAGAGGAAAGGATGGCGAAGATGATTCTGGAAAAGAGCGAAAGTAACAGGGTAGTTGTTATGGGAGACTTTAACTTTCCAAATATTGACTGGAAAAGATATAGTTCGAGTACATTAGATGGGTCATTCTTTGTACAATGTGTGCAGGAGGGTTTCCTGACACAATATGTTGACAGGCCAACAAGAGGCGAGGCCACATTGGATTTGGTTTTGGGTAATGAACCAGGCCAGGTGTTAGATCTGGAGGTAGGTGAGCACTTTGGAAACAGTGACCACAATTCGGTGACCTTTACGTTAGTGATGGAAAGGGATAAGTATACCCCGCAGGGCAAGAGTTATAGCTGGGGGAAGGGCAATTATGATGCCATTAGACATGACTTAGGATGTGTTGGTTGGAGAAGTAGGCTGCAAGGGTTGGGCACACTGGATATGTGGAGCTTGTTCAAGGAACAGCTATTGCATGTTCTTGATAAGTACGTACCAGTCAGGCAGGGAGGAAGGGGTCGAGCGAGGGAACCGTGGTTTACCAAAGAAGTGGAATCTCTTGTTAAGAGGAAGAAGGAGGCCTATGTGAAGATGAGGCATGAAGTTTCAGTTGGGGCGCTTGATAGTTACAAGGAAGCGAGGAAGGATCTAAAGAGAGAGCTGAGACGAGCAAGGAGGGGACATGAGAAGTCTTTGGCAGGTAGGATCAAGGAAAACCCAAAAGCTTTCTATAGGTATGTCAGGAATAAAAGAATGACTAGGGTAAGAGTAGGGCCAGTCAAGGACAGTGGTGGGAAGTTGTGTGTGGAGGCTGAGGAGATAAGCGAGATACTAAATGAATACTTTTCGTCAGTATTCACTCAAGAAAAAGATAATATTGTGGAGGAGAATGCTGAGACCCAGGCTATTAGAATAGATGGCATTGAGGTGCGTAGGGAAGAAGTGTTGGCAATTCTGGACAAGGTGAAAATAGATAAGTCCCCGGGGCCGGATGGGATTTATCCTAGGATTCTCTGGGAAGCCAGGGAAGAGATTGCTGAGCCTTTGGCTTTGATTTTTAGGTCATCATTGGCTACAGGAATAGTGCCAGAGGACTGGAGGATAGCAAATGTGGTCCCTTTGTTCAAGAAGGGGAGTAGAGATAACCCCGGTAACTATAGGCCGGTGAGCCTAACGTCTGTGGTGGGTAAAGTCTTGGAGAGGATTATAAAAGATACGATTTATAATTATCTAGATAGGAATAATATGATTAGGGACAGTCAGCATGGTTTTGTGAAGGGTAGGTCATGCCTCACAAACCTTATCGAGTTCTTTGAGAAGGTGACTGAACAGGTAGACGAGGGTAGAGCAGTTGATGTGGTGTATATGGATTTCAGTAAAGCGTTTGATAAGGTTCCCCACGGTCGGCTATTGCAAAAAATACAAAGGCTGGGGATTGAGGGTGATTTAGAGATGTGGATCAGAAATTGGCTAGTTGAAAGAAGACAGAGAGTGGTAGTTGATGGGAAATGTTCAGAATGGAGTTCAGTTACGAGTGGCGTACCACAAGGATCTGTTCTGGGGCCGTTGCTGTTTGTCATTTTTATAAATGACCTAGAGGAGGGCGCGGAAGGATGGGTGAGTAAATTTGCTGATGACACTAAAGTCGGTGGAGTTGTAGACAGTGCGGAAGGATGTTGCAGGTTACAGAGGGACATAGATAAGCTGCAGAGCTGGGCTGAGAGGTGGCAAATGGAGTTTAATGTGGAGAAGTGTGAGGTGATTCACTTTGGAAAGAATAACAGAAATGTGGAATATTTGGCTAATGGTAAAATTCTTGGCAGTGTGGATGAGCAGAGGGATCTCGGTGTCCATGTACATAGATCCCTGAAAGTTGCCACCCAGGTTGATAGGGTTGTGAAGAAGGCCTATGGTGTGTTGGCTTTTATTGGTAGAGGGATTGAGTTCCGGAGCCATGAGGTCATGTTGCAGTTGTACAAAACTCTAGTACGGCCGCATTTGGAGTATTGCGTACAGTTCTGGTCGCCTCATTATAGGAAGGACGTGGAAGCTTTGGAACGGGTGCAGAGGAGATTTACCAGGATGTTGCCTGGTATGGAGGGAAAATCTTATGAGGAAAGGCTGATGGACTTGAGGTTGTTTTCGTTAGAGAGAAGAAGGTTAAGAGGTGACTTAATAGAGGCATACAAAATGATCAGAGGGTTAGATAGGGTGGACAGCGAGAGCCTTCTCCCGCGGATGGAGGTGGCTAGCACGAGGGGACATAGCCTTAAATTGAGGGGTAATAGATATAGGACAGAGGTCAGAGGTGGGTTTTTTACGCAAAGAGTGGTGAGGCCGTGGAATGCCCTACCTGCAACAGTAGTGAACTCGCCAACATTGAGGGCATTTAAAAATTTATTGGATAAGCATATGGATGATAAGGGCATAGTGTAGGTTAGATGGCCTTTAGATTTTTTTTCCATGTCGGTGCAACATCGAGGGCCGAAGGGCCTGTACTGCGCTGTATCGTTCTATGTTCTATGTTCTATGACCTTATGTGGGAAGAAAGGTCATTGATGGGCAGCTGAAGATGGCTATCATTATCCTGAAGAACTTCTGAAGTGATGTCCTGGGACTGAGATAACTGACCTCCAACAACCACAACCATCTTCCTTTGTGCCAGGTATGACTCCAACCAGTGGAGAGTTTTCCCCCCGATTCCCATTAACTTCAGTTTTGCTGGGGCTCCTTGATGCCATTCTCAAACAAATGCTGCCTTGATGCCAAGGGCAGTCAGTTTCACCTCACCTCTGGCATTCAGTTCTTTTGTCCATGTTTGAACCAAGGCTATAATGAGATCAGGAGCTAGGTGACCCTGGCGAAATCCAAACTGAGTGTCAGTGAGCAGGTTATTGCCAGGTAAGTGGGGGCCGCCTCTGCTGCAGAAAAACACGCGACGTGGTGGCCGGTAAATCCCACCCGTTGCCAGGGCCCTTAGCCTTTGGAGAATCTAGCACCTTCAGCCGTTTCTTGATATCATGTGGGGTGAATCGAATTGGCTGAAGACTGGCATCTATGATGCTGGGGACATCTGGAGGAGACTGAGATGGATCATCCACTTGGCACTTTTGGCTGAAGATTATTGTGAATGATCCAACCTTGTCTTTTGCATGGGTGTGCTGGGCTCCTCATTTATTGAGGAAAATTCGCCCATCCTCAATGAACAACAAAACATATTAACAACAACTTAAATTAACACAATATTAAGTTAAATAACCATAGAAAAAAAAGAAGAAAAAATATAAACAGTAGAAACAATAAAGAACACCCCCCCCCCCCCCCCCCCACCCCGGATCCAACCACCCTCGACACCGTCCACGCCACCCACTTCCAGAATTCTCCCAGTGCCGGGCATGCCCAGAACATATGGGCATGTTTCACTGGACTCCCCGAACACCTAGTGCACCTGTCCTCACCCCCAAAGAACCTACTCATCCGAGTCACAGACATATGGGCCCGATGCAGCACCTTAAATTGGATGAGACTAAGCCTCGCACAGGAAGAGGAAGAGTTGACTCTCTCCAAGGCATCCGCCCAAGTCCCATCCTCTATCTGCTCCCCTAGTTCCCCCTCCCATTTAGCCTTCAGCTCCTCCAATGACAACTCCTCCACCTCCTGCATTACCTTATAAATGTCAGACACCTTCCCTTCTCCGACCCACACCCCCGAAAGCACTCTGTCCATCGCCCCCCGCGAGGGCAGCAAAGGAAATTCCTCCACCTGTCGCCTAGCAAACGCCTTTACCTGCAAGTATCTGAACATGTTCCCTTGGGGGAGCCCAAATTTATCTTCCAGTTCCCCCAGGCTCGCAAACCTCCCACCAATAAACAGGTCCCTCAATTTACTGATACCCACCCTATACCTCCCCCCTCAGTGTTCCCCGGGATGAACCGATGGTTTCCACCTAATGGAGCCTCCATCGAGCCCCCTGTTTCCCCCCTGTGCCCCCCCCCCATCACCCATTTACGCACCATTGACACATCAGCCGCCCAGTAGTACCCCAAAAGGTTGGGCAGCACCAGCCCACCTCTATCCCTCCCTCGCTCCAGGAAAACCCTCTTCACTCTCGGAGTCCCATGTGCCCACACAAAGCTCAAAATACTGCTAGTCACCCTCCTAAAGAAGGCCCTGGGGATGAAGATGGGCAGGCACTGAAAGAGGAACAAGAACCTCGGAAGCACCGTCATTTTGACGGACTGCACCCTCCCCGCCAACGACAATGGCAGCATGTCCCACCTCTTGAACTCCTCCTCCATCTGATCCACAAGCCTGGTGAAATTATGCTTGTGAAGAGTCCCCCAGTCCCTGGCAACCTGCACCCCCAGGTACCTAAAACTCTCCCCTGCCCTCCTAAGCGGGAGCCTACCAACTCCTTCCTCCTGGTCCCCAGGGTGCACCACAAACACCTCATTCTTGCCTAGATTTAGTTTATAGCCTGAAAAGGTCCCAAACTCAGCTAGCAGCTCCATCACCCCCGGCATCCCTCCCACCGGGTCCGCCACATACAGCAGCAGGTCATCGGCATACAACGACACCCTATGTTCCTCCCCACCCCAAACCAAACCCCTCCACCTTCCTGAATCCATCAACGCCATCGCCAACAGTTCGATTGCCAATGCAAATAACAAGGGGGACAGGGGGCAACCCTGCCTGGTCCCTCGGTAAAGCCGGAAGTACTCCGACCTCCTCCCATTCGTGGCCACACACGCCATCGGGGCCTCATATAGCAGCCTTACCCATCTAATAAACCCTTCACCAAATCCAAACCTCCCCAACACCTCCCATAGGTACCCCCACTCCACTCTGTCGAAGGCCTTCTCCGCATCCAGCGCCACCACTATCGTGAGAACAGTTTAAAGACATGGTAAATCTTCTAGAATATGATCTGCCAGAATGGAGCAGAGATCTCACTGCAGGACCATTTGTCAGTCTGGAAACCAAAAGTGATCATCAACTGGTACAATACAGATATTGGTCAAACATGGGGGAGGCATGGAATCCTTACAAAGTCATGTGTAATATAACTCTACATTGCTGTACTACTGAGCGGGAAGGTGATTCAATACCTATTGCCTGCCTATTCAGTTTTACCTCAACATGAAAAGAAATAAATCCACCAACATAGTATTTAATTCCTGTAGTCAGTAATAGTCATGTTCCTGTAATATGATTCTCCGAACTTTAATTGTGAATGGATTCCAAACGATTATTGGTACTGATCATGCTCTTATTTGAATGCTTAATTGCAATATTCAGCATTGTTTCCTCTGTTCATTTAGAATGCTTAGCGGCAGAATTTCACTTCTGAGATCCCGTACTTGTTTAATAATTACTGTAGCAAATTTTGAACTGTTAATAAAAGCTTCACTTTATGAATTCTAAGCTGTGTACGTTATGACCCACCTCTATTTGTATGGTATGTGTGGTCGCACGGCATCTTTTAAGGGGGTGGGCTTAATGGACTACGTTATCAGCTCAGGGGCAAATGCACTAGAGTGCGCAAACCCTGGCCAATAGGGAGTTTGCGTGGGGCCCACGGAGCAGGTCCCCAGGCAGTGTCGAACACGGAGCTGAAATGTAGAGACCTAGGGCGGGATTCTCCTTTGGCCGATGCCAGAATCGGTAAACACGATTGGGCGGAGAAAATCGGTTCCGATGCCAAAATCGCGGCTGGCGCTGATTTCACGCAAATCGCAATTCTCCGTCGCCTGACAGTGGCGTCAATGCGTTCCAGAATGCATGTTCAGTAAACACCGTTGGCAAATCATGAGTGGGTCCGAACTTGATATTCACTGGGGCGTCCACGATTCACCGCCTCCACTGGGGCGAATTTCCGACGGTGAGTTTCGCTTGTGCTTTTAAAAATCGTGAAACATGCTGCTGAGGGGGAGAGAGGGGGTACAGAAAGTGTCCAACATTACCATAATTTGCTGCTGATTTTCCAGGGACTTCTGTCAAGGCTGGGGGGAGTAGCGGGGGGGCGGCCAGGAGGTGGGCTGTGGGGTCAGGTGGATGGCCATGAACACCATTGCCACAGCCTGCAAGGCAGCTGCGCACACCGCTGACTGCCAACTGTGAACTTAGGGCCACAGGTTGTATGGGTCTTACCCCCCAAAGGTCCCCTCTGACCCCAGCAGACCCATCAGCGGATGGGTTCACTCCAGCGCAACCAATGCCATCTTGTGGGATGGTGTGTGGGAGAAGTGAAGTGTGTATATGCGGCTGCAGCTTGTCAGCCTCCTGAGTGTCAGTCTTGAATCTGGTGAATACTGCACCATTTCCCATTGGAATGGATTGTGTTACACTTTGCACCAGTGCTAGCCCCTCAACAGTCGCTGAATTGGTCCAGGTGCGGTGCCAGTTTTGATGCCATGACGTCAACATCTAGTCTCAGGAACGGAGAATATAGCCTCTGTTGTATAGTGTTCTGTGCCAGTTATTTGACTGCCTTTGCCTTTCATCAATAAATTCCTTTGTTTATTACTGGAAGCCTCCAGTGAATGTCTCGAACCATCACATTATCTCTCCCTCCCCCTGCTCTCCACCCTCTCCACCCCTGGCTAATAATCATCTGCAATTGAGTTTATCACATAAAACAAAAAACTTTAATCCAATACATGTTTTTTATGTGCTTGTGTGATAACTTGTCATTAAGTTTATGTCAGAAGCTCTCTCTTTGCCAACAACATGATGATCACAGATTTCGGCTCCATAGTGTGTCATTCTGGAACTGTGGGTGTTTATTTGTTCTAGACATGCATCCAGATGGTACACGTCCATGTTGAATGTGGAACGCACAGGAAGCCATTTTGGGAAGGACATTAACAGGTGCCCTAGAAATATGCAGTCAGCATGAAAAACTGATTTGATTCCAGTGGTGCCATTTTTGATTTTGCTGTCCAAGCTAACACCCTCTCTTCGCCATGCACAGCTAAACATGTGGTCACAGCAAGTAGGACCACCCACCAATACTATTTATAGGGATCATCAACATTCCCACATTAGTTGCCGATTAACTTTGGTTGGCTCATTAAGTTTGTAGGAGTGCCTCATGGCTTCCAGAGTTGTTTAAACTGGTGACTGGAAGCGGTCCTTATTTAGAAAAGGCCTTAATTCTGTCTTTAAGTGCTGGTTTGGTGAATTGACCTCTCTAAATTGCCTGTTAATTGGAAAAAACAATAATTGGCTACTCTAAATTTATCAACAAAAAAAAAATCTGTCTTTAAGGATTCTGATTGGACCACGTCACTCTCAGTCATGTGCATTATAGTTATCATCAATTTGGGCTGCAGCATGAGAGGGAGATGAAGCAGAATTACTAAAGAGTTAAATAGGCTGTTTGAGATGGGGGTGGAGGGGGAGCAGGTCCTTTAGCAGGTGGCCTTAGCCAGGGTCTTCCAGAAGCATCACTCTTTCCTAAGCCAGCAGCAACGCCAACAACATTTCTATTTTATGAAGGAGTTGCTCACTGGATACTGCCACCTCTGTAGACCTGCAACTTCACAGCAGGACAAGGATGGCTGTGAAGGTGATAGAACTGTGAATTTCTGAAGATTGGGTGTCCCTGCAGGCTGGGGCAGCAGAGACCTATGTAATATCTGCTAATTAGACTCCCACTGCTGCATTAGGCAGGTGACTGATGCTCTTTATGGCAAGAGATAGAAATACTTTGTGTTCTGTAACCAGGGAAAAGCAAACAAAGTGAGTGTGTGGCTTTGCCAAGATAGCAGACATCCCCATGGTGCAGGGTGCTATTGATGACACACAATGTTTTATGGGCACCGTGTTGAACATTGATGCACTGCCAATGCACATCCCAGAATGTGCAGTCGCTGTGTGACCATGCTCAGCACATCATGCAGTTGAATGCCCATTACACTGGCAGCAGTCATGATGCTTTCATTCTGCACCAGTCCACTGTTCCCTCAATACAAACTAGATCAAACCAAAGGGTGGCTATGTGGTGATGAGGGCTGTCTACTTAAAACTTGGCTCATGATTCCACTCCCTAATCCAATGACATGTAGCCAGACAAGTGTATAATTAGAGCTATGTGATCTATCACAGCTGACTGTTGAGATGCTCAAGCAGCAGTATTTCAGTCTGTAAAAAGAGAAAGTACTAGAAATACTCAGTCGGTGTGGTAGCACCAGCGGAGAGAGAATCAGAGTTACCACTTCCAGTCGAATGTGACACTACTTCAGTCATAATTGACTCAAAATGTTGGGTGGATTGAAGGGCCTTGTTGTGCCTGACATGGTGTTGGGACGAGGTTCTCACGAGAGGCCTCTCATGTGATTTGCGACGCTCAAACCACCTCTCCAGATTTAGTGGAGTCTTGGGAAATTTTGCGATCTGGATCTTGCCCTCATGGGAGTGGGCCCAGACTGGCAGTGGGGTGCTGGACTTAAGAATCCTCACCTCCTCCTTTTGAGGAGTGGGCTCTGGAGGTAACCAGGGTGGCCGAGGACAGATCGGTCACCCTCGCGAAGGCTGGCAGATGCCACAGATGTTAGGAACCACTGGGCTCCACCTGAAAGGCCTGTCAAATGTGAGCTTTTAGTGCCTTACTGATCGGCCCATCCCTCCTACTGACCACATGTCCATTTTCCCGCAGGTCCTCCAGCCGACAGCGGCAGCCCATTCTAGACCACTCCTGACTCCGAGGAGAACACTGTGGAGGAGAGCTCCGAGGATGCAACTGTTATAGTCACAACACAGCTGCCATCCCCACCCTCCACCAGCGCAGATACACGCACCTCTGTGGGACATGTTAGTGGACAGGCTTCGGGGGCACAATCTGGTGAGCACCACACTGCTGATGATGCACTTCAGGTGGAAGCAGGAATGCCCCGGGGGACACAGCAGTCGGAGGGCCATGGCTAAGGGTCTCAGCAGAATGTCTGGCTCGCTGTGGAATGTCATTCAGTAACAGGCCGACCTTGGTGAGGTTCTGGGGTACGTATCCCGCTCTCAGATGGGCATTGCTGAGGCACTGCGGAGCTTGACCCAGTTGCAGATGAGCATCGCTGAGACACTGCAGAGCATGTTCAGTCACTGAGGAGCATCACAGAGGCCATTGACACAATGGTACGGACCCTGTGGAACCGCCAGGGCTGGCAGAGCCAGATGATGCAGGGGCAGCGGGATTCTAACCAGCTGCCCCTCCGTCCCAAGGTGAACCCCAGGGCCATATGGGCACCGACCGGGAGGAGGGGGAGCTGAGTGCCAACCCATCCCATGGAATGGGGGATGGTGGCCATCAGTTCCCCTGAGTTCTACCCCTCTTATGAGGCTGTCTCAAGGTCAGCAAATGGGACAGGGCAGCACGGGTGTGCATGTGCCACCAAGTGAGCCAGGGCCCTCTGGACAGGACACCAGCCAGGGGCATTGAAGGCCACAGGAAGAGGTAAACAGCTGGCAGCCTCCACCCGAGATATGCTCCTGGGGAAACACCCAGACGTAGTGGTAGACTTAGAAGGGCCAAGCACATTGAGGATCACCGGGAGTTTGGGGGGGGGGGGGAAGGGAGGGGGGGGGGGGGGTGTTGGGGAGGGGGGTAGGTGGAGAAGGGGGCTGGGGGTTGGGGGGGTGGCACCATCAGGAGTGGAATATTGTACAACACAGTAAACACCTTTTTTGCACAACCATTATGATGCCTCTTGTCACCTCCTTCTGCAATGAGACTGACCATCTCCCTCCGTGATGCGCACCCACCCTACGGCCATGGGAATAACCCCGGAGCATGTTTGGATGTTGCGTGTGTGGTGGTGCCTCCCTCTTTGTTCAAGCACAGTGTCCAGGCATCAGGGTGTGAGTGGGATGCTCGGCAATCTATTTGGCGCTGGTACGGATCTCATTTTTGGCCTCTGTCGCTAATCACTGGCCTCGTTACACCTTTGAGCGAGAGCGCAATGAGGCCAGAGAATGGCACCCATTGAGTTTTCCAGCACAGAATGAGGACTTTCAGCTCTTCGTGACTGTGCTGCCGTCAAACATCCATCTATTCTAATCCTATTTTCCAGCACTTGGAACGTAGCCTTGTATACAATGGCATTTCAGGTGCTTATTTAAATGCTTCTTAAATCTTGAGGGTTCCCACCTCTGCCACCCTTTGAAGCAGTGAGTTCCAGATTCCCACCAACCTCTGGGTGAAAAGGTTTTCCCTCGAAAACCCTCTAAATCTCCTGCTCCTCACCTTAAATCTATACCCTCTAGTTATTAACCAATCTACTCAGGGGAAATGTTTCTTCCTATCTACCCTTTCTATAACCCTCATAATTTTGTGCACCTCGATGAGGTCCGCACTCATCCTTCTCTGCTTTAAAGAAACCATTCCCAGCCTAACCAGCCTCTCTTGTTGAAATGCTCTAGCCCAGGCTAGCATTCAATATTTAACTTTTTTGAAGGACTTCAGAAGTATGTTTCATGATGCACACAAGGATCAGAAAATGGTTGCTTACTTTCTAAATTTGAGAATTAGATTGGCTGTCAACCCAACAATGAGCAGTTATTTTTTATCAGTATTGACAAGGAAAGAATCTGGCTCATTCACATTTATTCCTCCATGTTGATAATTCAGATAGGTTCACAAGTTATGTTTAATTACACAAACACCCCCATCCCATCACCGCAAACCTGTTCAGAAAATATTGCTGTTAGTGTGTGACAGATTCAACAATAATCTGGTTACATGGACAGTCATAGTTATAAAATCATCCATTTTAAAAGGTTCTTCAGAGCTGACATTAGAAAATATCTAGGTACTGATTTAAATTTTAAATTAAATTTGTCAGGGACAGATTTTCTGTACCAATGGTAAAAATGCTGAGAACTTTAGTAGAGATTTGCCCTTGGGTACCTATGTTGTAATGGATAGTACTGCCAGCACTTGTATGTCATATCTGTCTATCCACTGAAAGCAAATATATGAAGCTGACAGGCAAAGAACATTTCAGTCTGGTTGTTGTCAGACCAGCTCACTTTGGAGTTTCATGTAAAAGTAATGAGGACTGAAATTGAAGATTCATTTAGCGTGGCTATCACTTTGGCATAACAACTGTGTACCTACTGTAACACTGCAATGGGACAGGAACTTTTCACAAGATATCTTTATCGATTTAAGCTTAACTAACACCATTACTGAGGCTAGTCTGCACAATGTATTTTATCATGCTTTTCATCTCTCTTGCCCTCTGTAATGTATGTATCATTTGTTAATGGTTTTAAAATAACTAATCTTCTCCATGGAATGTCAACAGCACTCTGTCTTGCCAACATAAGGATAGAAATGAGCACTTCCAACACAAGTTGACTGATTCTTTTGATGCCATTTCCTTTTATTAGTTACTGTTCCATACCCTCAATAACCTGGTTACATGGACAGTCACAGTTATAAGATCATCCATTTGAAAGGTTCTTCAGAGCTGACATTAGAAAATATACAGGGACTGATTTAAATTTTAAATGACATTTGTCAGGAACATATTTCCATTACCAATGAAAGTAAATATATGAAGCTGACAGGCAAAGAATATTTTGGTCTGTGTAATAACCAGCACGAGACATATGTGGGGATGATTGTTCTCCACGTGTTCCTTGAGGACTTCGAGCTCCCCCCGCGAGGGGCAGGTTAGCTGTCCCGTACTTGTACAAAATGTCGGCCAGTCTGGAATCGACCGACAGGAGAGAGAGTACTCTGTGAGGTTCTACCGGCATTCATGCATATAATTGCTGTAAAATAAATGTTGTTTACTTCTACTTAGACTTCCCGAGCCTTATTAAAGTTCTGGTTGTTGTCAGACTGGCACACTTTGAAGTTTCAATGTAAGGATAATGAGGACTGAATTTGAAGATTAATTTTGTGCGGTTATCACTTTGACATTAGGCATGAATAATAACAATTGCGGACCTACTGTGACACTGTAATGGGACCTTAATGTAACAAAAGAAATCCAGGCAATGGCGGTGGCCCTTGATCTGGGATTGGTTTTGTTGCTCATGGGCAGGCTAAATAGATTTTTTTTTTAAATAATTTTTATTGAAAATTTTTTACAAAATATATAACAACAAACAGTAACATACAACATAATAATAAGCATAACACCCCCAAGACCGTGGCAACGCATATATCAAACCCCCCCCCCCATCCCCCAAACCCAGTAAACAACAAGAGAACTGGAAAATAAAATAAAATAAACATAGTCAATGCCCCCCCTCCCCCCTCCCCCCCCCCCTGGGTTGCTGCTGCTGCTGACCTAGTTCCCTATCGCTGAGCCAGAAAGTCGAGGAAAGGCTGCCACCGCCTAAAGAACCCTTGTACCGATCCTCTCAGGGCGAATTTGACCTTCTCCAGCTTAATAAAACCCGCCATGTCATTGATCCAGGTCTCCACGCTTGGGGGGTCTCGCATCCTTCCACTGCATCAAGATCCTCTGCCGGGCGACTAGGGACGCAAAGGCCAAAACACCGGCCTCTCTCGCCTCCTGCACTCCCGGCTCCACCGCAACCCCAAAAATCGCGATGCTAAATAGATTTTTATTTGTTTATGGGATGTGAACATCACTGGCAAGGCCTGCTTTTATTAACCATCCCTATATTGTCCCCGAGAAAGCGATGAGTCACCTTCTTGATCAAGTGCAGTCCGTGTGTTGTGGGTACTTGCAATGAGATGTTAAGGAGAGATTGAAACTCAATGATGATAGAGGAACAGCAATATATTTTGAAATCAGGATGGTGTGTAACTTGGAGGGATACCTCTGGCCGGTGTCATTCCCATGTGCCTTCTGACCTTGTTCTTCTATCCAGGAGAGGTCACGGGTTTGGAAGGTATCAATCCAAACGAAGTTTCCTGCACAGCAGGGTAGCATGGTGGTTAGCATAAATGCTTCACAGCTCCAGGGTCCCAGGTTCGATTCCCGGCTGGGTCACTGTCTGTGTGGAGTCTGCACGTCCTCCCCCTGTGTGCGTGGGTTTCCTCCGGGTGCTCCGGTTTCCTCCCACAGTCCAAAGATGTGCGGGTTAGGTGGATTGGCCATGCTAAATTGCCCGTAGTGTCCTAATAAAAGTAAGGTTAGGGGGGGGGGGGTGTTGGGTTACGGGTATAGGGTGGATACGTGGGTTTGAGTAGGGTGATCATGGCTCGGCACAACATTGAGGGCCGAAGGGCCTGTTCTGTGCTGTACTGTTCTATGTAAGCTTAATCAGCTCATGAGCTGCTGTTTCTGGTTCAAGTCTCATTCCTGAGCTTTTGTTTCCTAACATTGGTTCTCCTCAACCACACCACCAACCAGCATTGCCCCCACCCCCACCATCTATCAGCCAGCTGTGTTCCCCATGTACTTGCTCTGAGCTGCTTTTAAACTTTCTCTGGTTCCTCTTCTGACTTGTGCCCTGAGTCCTGACTGTAACCCACCCTCAACCCCAAACTTTTTCTCACAGACCTTGAAACACAATTGATTTTTAAAAAATCAATTTATCCAGCACAGGATAACCCAAAATACATCACAGCTAATTAAGTACTTTTAAAGTGTTCTCTCATCATTTGGGAAACAAATTAGGGTACCCAATTTGTACACAGCAAGCTCCAAAAAGAGCAATCCTATTTTTATTGTGTTTTAAGGTAAAAAGTGAAGTTGCCATAGTCCCAGATGACGATAGGCTGCTTTGCCCTTCGAGAGGGAGAGCTGATTGGTGGTGGTTTAACCTGAGGATCAGCATACCACAGGCGAGGGGAAAGGTTGAGAAAGCAGGCCTTCATGAATGACCTCAGCTGGTATGGGAATTGAACCCACACTGCTGGTGTTGCTCTGCTTTACAAACCAGTTGTCTAGCCAACTGAGCTACACTGGCACCCGGATAAATGTTGACCAGGACAAATCCGCATGTTCTTTATGGTGCCATGGGTTCTTTTATATCAGCCTGAGTGGGCAGTCCAGGCCTCAGTTCAATGTTTCATCCAAAAGACAGCACTCCTTCAGTATTGCACTGGGATCTCAGTCTAGAATTGAACCCACAACTTCCTGATTCAGAGGTAAGAGTTCAACCAACTGAGTCACGACTGATGCTGAATAAAAGGACTGGAAGTGGAAAGGTTATGATATGGAGTGGTCATTTGATTGCTGAGAGGTGGGAGGGACCAAGAATGCAAAAAATAATCTGAAAGTTGTAGGAACCTGAAGGGAATAAAAAACATGCAGTAAACGTAAATGATAAAAGAAGAGATGGAGATGAAGTAGAAGAGATATTTTATAAATGATAGAAGCCAGGGCAGTGGACTGGTGAAGGAATAAAAGAGGGAAAGAATGTTGATGGCAGATCAAAACAGAAGCAAATAGATACTGGTTGAAATGAGTATGATTTGGTCATGCTTCCGTTCTTTTTATTTTGAAACAGCCATCGAAGTCTGTAAGTGGCTTGGGTATTTGAAAACTGACCCCACAAGAATCAATGCTGGATAAATAATACCTTTTCTCCTTGTCCCCCTTTTAATTTTTGTATTTGTGCCCCACCATTGGGCGCCGGCTTAGACTGGGATATGATTTCATGGAGAAGGTCACCGAGCAATCTTTCTTCACCTGTGTATTTGGGTAGGAGGGAATGATGGGGTACTGAAGTGGAGCCATCATTATCGAGCCTGACCTTTTTCTCTACCTGGTTTCCAGATGGACCTATGTTTGCACCAGAGACCTTTCAGACTGATTTAGAGCAGCGTATGTCCTGACAGCTAAGATTGGCCAACTTGTCAGACCAGAGATAGATCTAAGAGCTATTTTGTTTGGTTATCATTCAGCACCATAACATTTATTTTTTTTAGTTTAAAAAAAAAAATTTTTATTGAAATTTTTACAAAATATAAACATCACAACTATATTAACAAAACAACCACGGTAACAACCCAAGAACAACACCCACCCATCTTCAAACGCAACTACAAACAAAAGAAAAAACAAAAGAACACCCAAACAACAAAAGGGAAAGAAATAACACCCGTCACATCCCCCAAACCTATGTACACAGTTCTCCCTCCCACCGAACTAGACCCCCCCCCCTTGTACTGATCCCCTCAGGGCAAATTTCATCTTCTCCAATTTAATGAACCCAGCCATATCATTGATCCAGGCCTCCACGCTTGGGGGCCTCGCATCCTTCCATTGGAGCAAGATCCTCCGCCGGGCTAATAGGGGCGCAAAGGCCAGAACACCGGCCTCTTTCGCCTCCTGCACTCCCGGCTCCACTGCAACCCCAAAAATTGCGAGTCCTCAGCCTGGCTTGACCCTGGATCCCACCACCCTCGACACCGTCCTTGCTACCCCCTTCCAAAACTCCCCCAGCGCTGGGCACGGCCAAAACATATGGGCATGGTTCGCTGGGCCCCCCGAGCACCTAGCACACCTGTCTTCGCCCCTGAAAAACCTACTCATCCTCGTCCCACCATAACATTTATCACTGTTACTCGTGGAGCTATTGGAGATTGGGGCTGTTTGCATCCATGCATTCTGTCTGCAAGATTTAAAATGATTATGTATTATGTATGTATATACATCCATCCACATATGCTTTAAAAAACGGGTATCATCAAGGTGACTGCCTGATAAAATATTCATTCCATCTGAGCAAAGAGTTTTTGAAAACATTTTGCAGTTCTTTTAAAATAAGTCAATCTGTCCATTTGCACATTATTCAGGCTTGTTTTGGCTCATGCACAGTGAAGGAATATTTGTTGCTAAGGCTCTGTAAAGGTTAGTGTAGGTCCTTACTCCTTGTTTCACTTGATGGCCAGAAATGAGTGGAGAAATAAACTAACTCTGTTGTAAAAGTAAAAGCACGCTCTGGCTAAATCATTCACTGGAGAACAATGCACAGATTGAATAACTGCTGCACACACGCACAGTCGAGCAACAATCAGAAAAATAATGGTTCGGAAACTTTTCTATCTGGCTGTTGTTCTTAGTCATTTATTGAACCGTAAACAGTTTCTTTTAAGGACTGGCTCTTGAAAACATTTGGGAAGATTTAAGAAAAGTATGTTCTTTCAGACAACCTTGCAGTCAATTTGTGAATCCAACCATTATCTAATTTACTACTTTTGTTTTCCATTTCTTCGAATATTTACATTTTCAAGTATTTTTTTCCGTATGTCATTGACCAGTTCATACATTTTTCAGCTGAGACAGTTGACATACTTCCAGACATCTGCTAAAGCTGCTCTTTGGAATGCATGCAAAAAATATACATATAGTGATTCATTTTCTATTGAATTAGAATACCAGCATACCCCATCATCCATGAAAACAAGATGTAAGGAGAAACATTAGGACATGGCGATAGACAAACAAATAATACACTGCCCGACAAATTGTTCCTTTGAAAAAGATGGAAGTGCTCTGTGACATATTGCATTGCTATCCGACAATGTGCTGCACATAACCCCAGTAATTCTGCAGGCATCATTTGCTGTAACTGCAGAAATCTATATTCAGTTTGTGTTGATTTTCCTGCACATCTGTAGCTGGCTCTTCTGATAGCTCAGAAAACTCACCGAGTAGTTCAGTTGTACTGGGAAGTTGACCAGCTCAATCCGTGTCTGAGCTGAGTTAGATGATTTAATAGGTTACAAGTGCCTTTGAATTAGAAATACAACATTCCCTCTCCTTTGAATAGTCCAGTGATGTCAGTTGGAGGTGTGCTTGTGTAAATAGTTGGTAGAAGATGATTTAAGCTGTGTGGCCTGTTTAATCAACAATTCTGCTGCCCAACATCATAAATAAATGTCAGAAATTTGGTGAGGAACTGGAGGGTTACTGAGTCCATGGAACCTCCTCCTATCCCATCAAAAGAATAAGTCTCTCGGAGACAAAGTATAGATAAAGCAGGTGCCATAAGGCAATTGGGGAACAAACTGAATTTTAACAATGTATTTATATTTGTAAAACCATGGGCCTCGTTTTGCAGTCAGGATTAAAGAAACCAGTCCATGCTTGCAATTGGTAACCTCAACTCGGCCGTTTGCGAGACCCCAGCCATATTTTCTGTTTGTCCGGCAACTAATTAGTTCTTCACATGGCTCCCATCCCTTTAAAAGATAGTAGCTTGCCTGAGGACTTGTTGGGCTGGATTCTCCGATCCCCAACGCCAAAATCGCATTCGCCGACAGTACGGAGAATCCCCGAAGATGTCGAAATCGAGGGCGGCGCTGCTTTTGCGATGCTCTGCCCCCTGAAAAGCGGCGTATTCTAGGAGTATACTGTATCCACCGTCTCCACTCGTTGGCTGAGACCCACCCCACGATGCTCCAACCCCAACCGGACGAGTTCCGACAGCGTGGGACATGTGTGATCTCACCCATCGGGAACTCAGTGTGGCCACTGCGGACTCTGTCCAGCGCCGCGAAAGTTGGGGAAGAGCTGATCCGAGGGCAAGGTTGTCATATACGGGGCTGGGGGCACTGTGGAGGGTGGTCCGGGATGCACGAGCTTGCAGACTATTTCACAGGCCGGGTCCGCGAGCGGCATCAAGCACGGCCGCTGTGTTCTGCCGTCTTGCGCATGCGCGGCCATGGACACGGCAATTCGTGTTGTTCCCTCCCTTTCCACCAGCAGTGGGGTCCTTCATGTTCTATGACATGGATATCCAAGTGAAGCATGATGGCTGCTGGATCCGCCACTGCAGCTGGGTGGTGCTAGCATAACCCTCCCAATACCTAGCCCCCAACCTTCAAGCCTTGACACTTAAGGATCCTGGCACTATCCCTGACTTGGAGAGTGAGGTAGCTGAGAGCGGTGAATAATATACGATGATTATCAATTGGTTGGATGAGTATGACTCGCAGGGTTGTGAGAGGACCGAAATATTTTCAGAGGCAGACAAGGACGAGGCTAAAATGCCACCATGGATACTCGGCTTTGTACATCTCACAAACCTATTGCTGTCATGCCATAATACTCAATGCACCTGGGCAGCGCACCTGGGCAGCAAGTGCATGACCTCTGACTTAAAGCCCAACAGGGAGTCAAATATTGCCCCCTTCCCCTGCCCTCAATATGTCTCAAGTGCGGCCTCAACCGGGACCTGGGATTCATGTTGCATTACATTCATCCCCCACCATCTGGCCTGGGCTTGCAAAATCCTACCAACTGTCCTGGGTAGAGACAATTCACACCTCTTTCACCTGGGGTTACCCCTATCTCTGGACCTGTAAAGATTCAATTACCTGCAAATGCTCGCATTCTGAGCATTGTCTGGCTTCTTTGACTTTGTCTATATATATGTTTCTGGAACATAGCTCTTCATTCACCTGAGGAAGGAGCAGTGCTCCGAAAGCTAGTGTTTGAAACAAACCTGTTGGACTTTAACCTGGTGTTGTAAGACTTCTTACTGTGCTCACCCCAGTCCAACACCGGCATCTCCACATCATCTCAATATGTCTGTCCACCTTCTCTCTCTGAGTAACATGCAACCAGCCCCTTGGACTGGCAACTTTTAGTCTTTAGACTCCCTCCCATGGAACAATTTAGTGCAGCTCTGGGCCTAGAATGTCCAACTTTGGACTGCAAAACGTTGGCATTGGCTGGTTGACAGGCAGTAAGGGTACCGGCAAAGTGAGAGAAGACAGCAGGTTCATGCTGCATGGAGCCACTTCCCTGGGTTGGCGTCTGAACAATCCTAGAAATCATTTAGAGACTGGACAAGCCTCTTGAACATCGATACCTGCAGCTATCATGGCAGCAAGTACTTGCATAACAACAAACTGAGCTTGCATGACTTAGCTCCCACTGCAGCACCCCGACAGAGAATCACAGAATTGGTTTGACACTGAAAGATAGCATTTGGCTCACTGTGTCTGCACCAGTTGTTCGAATGAGCAACTCACCTAGTTCAATTCTGCTGCCTCTCCCTGCAATCCTGCACATTCTACCTTACAAATCACAGTCTCATTTCCTGTTGAATGCTTCAACTGAATCTGCCTTCACCACATTCTCAGGCAGAGCATTCCACACCCTAGACACACATTGCGTGAAAATGTTTTTTCTCATATCATTGTCGCTTCTTTTACTAATTACTTTAAATCTGTGCCTTCTTGCTCTTAATTCTTTTTGAAAGGGGACATCTTCTCCTATTCACTCAGTCCAGAACACTCATGATTTTAAATACCTTTATTAAATCTCCTCACAATCTCTTTTCTCCAAAGAAAACAGTTGTGACATCTCCAAACTATCTTCAGAACTGAAGTCCCTCATCCCAGGAATCATTCATGTGACTTTACTGCTCTTTGATATCTTCACATCCTTCCGAAAGTGTGGTGCTCAGAATTGGACACAATACTCCAGCTGAGGCAAAACCCGTGACTTACACAAGTTCAACATGACTTCCTTGCACTGGTACGCTATGCCTGTGCTAATAAAACCCAGGGATACTGCATGCCGTATTAACTGCACTCTCAACCTGTTCTGCCACCTTCAATAACAAATGCACATATAAGGTGTGGGTAGGATCAAGGACAGTGTGAAACAGATTGGTAAGCTCGAGGAGATACTTGTTAGGAAGGAAGATGTAGAACATAGAACATTACAGAGCAGTACGGGCCCTTCGGCCCTCGATGTTGCGCCGACCTGTGAAACCATCTGAAGCTTATCTGACCTACACTATTCCATTTATAGAACATAGAACAAACGTCCGTGTTGGACGTTTTGAAAAACTTGAGGATAGACAAATCCCCCGGGCCTGACGGGATATATCCAAGGATTCTATGGGAAGCAAGAAATGAAATTGCAGAGCCATTGGCAATTTTCTTTTTGTCTTCACTGACAACAGGGGTGGTACCAGGGGATTGGAGAGTGGCGAATGTCGTGCCCCTGTTAAAAAAAGGGAATAGGGATAACCCTGGGAATTACAGGCCAGTTAGTCTTACTTCGGCGGTTGGCAAAGTAATGGAAAGGGTACTGAGGGATAGGATTTCTGAGCATCTGGAAAGACACTGCTTGAATAGGGATAGTCAGCACGGATTTGTGAGGGGTAGGTCTTGCCTTACAAGTCTTATTGACTTCTTTGAGGAGGTGACCAAGCATGTGGATGAAGGTAAAGCAGTGGATGTTGTGTACATGGATTTTAGTAAGGCATTTGATAAGGTTCCCTGTGATAGGCTTATGCAGAAAGTAAGGTGGCATGGGATAGTGGGACATTTGGCCAGTTGGATATCGAACTGGCTAACCGATAGAAGTCAGAGAGTGTTGGTGGATGGCAAATATTCAGCCTGGAGCCCAGTTTCCAGTGGCGTACCACAGGGATCAGTTCTGGGTCCTCTGCTGTTTGTTATTTTCATGAATGACCTGGATGAGGGAGTTGAAGGGTGGTTCAGTAAAATTGCAGATAATACGAAGATTGGTGGAGTTGTGGATAGTGAGGAGGGCTGTTGTCAGCTGCAAAGAGACACAGATAGGATGCAGAGCCGGGCTGAGAAGTGGCAGATGGAGTTTAACCCTGACAAGTGTGAGGTTGTCCATTTTGGAAGGACAAATATGAATGCGGAATACAGGGTTAACGGTAGGGTTCTTGGCAATGTAGAGGAGCAGAGAAATCTTGGGGTCTATGTTCATAGATCTTTGAAAGTTGCCACTCAAGTGGATAGAGCTGTGAAGAAGGCCTATCCTCCGGCCCGGTGGTGGTGGTGGGTGGGGGGGGGGTCAGAGAATTACGCCTGTGGAGAACGTGCAGACTCCGCACAGACAGTGATCTGAGTCAGGAATCGAACCCGGATCCCTGGCACTGTGAAACAACAATGCTAACCACTGTATGACCATGTCGCCCAATATCTTCTTCCTCTACATTTCTTTCCCCTGTATCATTGTCTCGTCTGGTTGCAGTTCTTTTTTTTTTTTGGAAAAATATATATCAACAAAACAATCATAACAATAACAATAATAATAAACACCCCCCGGCACCCGTAACAACGCATATAAACCCCCAACCCTAATAAACAACAGAATAAATTAACAATAAGCAAATTAACTTAAACACTATCCCCCTAAACCCCCCCCCCCCCCCCTCCCTCCTTCCCCCCCCCGGGTTGCTGCTGCTGCTGACCTAGTACCTTATCGTTGAGCCAGAAAGTCGAGGAAAGGCTGCCACCTCCTAAAGAACCCTTGTACCGACCCCCTCAGGGCGAACTTAACCCTCTCCAACTTAATGAATCCCGCCATGTCATTAATCCAGGTCTCCACACTCGGAGGTCTTGCATCTTTCCACTGCAGCAAGATCCTCCGCCGGGCTACTAGGGACGCAAAGGCCAAGACATCGGCCTCTTTCGCCTCCTGCACTCCCGACTCCACCCCAACCCCAAATATCGCGAGTCCCCAGCCTGGCTTGACCCTGGATCCCACCACCCTTGACACCGTCCCCGCCACTCCCTTCCAGAACTCCTCCAATGCCGGGCATGCCCAGAACATATGGGCATGGTTCGCTGGACTCTCCAAACACCTGACGCACCTGTCTTCGTCCCCAAAGAACCTACTCATCCTAGATCCGGACATGTGGGCCCAGTGCAGCACCTTGAACTGGATGAGACTAGTTCACATGAAGAGGAGGAGTTCACCCTCTCCAGGGCGTCCGCCCACGTCCCCTCCTCAATCTGCTCCCCCAGCTCCACCTCCCACTTAGCCTTCAGCTCCTCTACCGACGCCTCCCCCACCTCCTGCATTAGCCGGTAGATGTCAGACACCTTCCCATCCCCGACCCATACCCCCGAAAGCACCCTATCCCTTACCCCCCTCGGGGGCAGCAAAAGGAACCCCTCCACCTGTTGCCTAGCAAATCCCTTGACCTGAAGGTACCTGAACATATTCCCCGGGGGAGCTCAAATTTCTCCTCCAGTTCACCAAGGCTCGCGAACCTCCCGTCAATAAACAGGTCTCCCAACTTCCAGGAACCCGCCATCCATGTTCCCTGGGACAAACCGGTGGTTCCCCACAGCGGGGCCCCCACAGAGCCCCCCACTTCTCCCCTGTGTCGCCTCCACTGCCCCCAAATTTTGAGGGTGGCCGCCACCACCGGGCTCGTGGTGTACCTCGTTGGAGGGAGCGGCAACGGAGCCGTTACCAGTGCCTTCAGGCTCGTGCCTCCGCAGGATGCCATCTCCATCCTTTTCCATGCTTCCCCCTCCCCCTCCATTACCCACTTGCGTACCATCGAGACATTAGCCACCCAATAGTACCCAGAGAGGTTGGGTAGCGCCAGCCCCCCTCTATCCCTGCCCCGCTCCAAAAAGACCCTCCTTACCCTCGGAGTCCCATGCGCCCAAACAAATCCCAGAATGCTGCAGTTCACCCTCCTAAAAAAGGCCCTCGGAACGAAAATGGGGAGGCACTGAAACAAAAACAAAAACCTCGGGAGCACCGTTATTTTAACGGACTGTACTCTACCCGCCAACGACAACGGCAGCATGTCCCACCTTTTAAATTCCTCCTGCATCTGCTCCACCAACCAAGTAAAATTGAGCTTGTGCAGAGTCCCCCAGCTCCTAGCCACCTGAACCCCCAGGTACCTAAAACTCCTCACTGCCCTCTTTAGCGGGAGCCTACCAACCCCCTCCTCCTGATCTCCCGGGTGTACGACAAACAGCTCACTCTTGCCCAGGTTCAATTTATATCCCGAGAAACTCCCGAACTCAGCAAGAATCTCCATCACCTCCGGCATTTCCCCCACCGGGTCTGCTACATACAACAGCAAGTCGTCCGCATACAGTGACACTCGGTGCTCCTCCCCACCTCGCACCAAACCCCTCCACCCCCTCGACTCCCTGAGAGCCATGGCAAGAGGCTCTATTGCCAGCGCAAAAAGCAAGAGGGACAGGGGGCACCCCTGCCTCGTCACACGGTGGAGTCTGAAGTACTCGGACCTCCTCCCATTTCTCGCTACACTCGCCATCGGGGCCTCGGCCAGCAACCTCACCCATTTAATAAACCCCACCCCAAACCCGAACCTCTCCAACACCTCCCACAAGTACCCCCACTCAACCCCGTCAAAGGCCTTCTCCGCATCCAATGCCTCCACAATCTCCGCCTCTCCTTCTGCTACCGGCATCATTATCACTGGTTGCAGTTCTTAGCTACCTAAAAGGAGAAAGGCATGGGGGGAAGGTTGCAGTGAGGGAAGTAAGCTGCAGTTTCTGAGTGAAAAGAGATTGTCGGAAGACAAGAATGGCGATATAAGAAGAGGAGTTGAGCATGAATAAACCATCATTTTCATTGGTTTCAGCCCTGCAACTAGCCATGGTCTCGATCATAACTATAACTACTCCAATAATGACCAACATAGGCTGATCCATTGCGATTAGAATATGCAGCTGGGCTGTCCACTGCTAGCCAGTCCCTGCTGCCTTCAGTTGTGTATCACCTGCCCTGCAAGAAAAAGGGAAACGTGTTAGTGAAGGTTCTTAAAAATTAAAATTTACTTAAAATATGTTTGTTTGATGTGGCTGTCATGGTTGAGTAACTGGCAGTGTTTACAAGGTGTGAGATGTAGGTTGAGGCTTGCAAGAGTGCTAACTGAATGTGGGTAATGCAGAGCTATGCATGTAAGGAATGAATCATAGTATAAGTCATAGTACACATAGTTTGGTACGTGAGTGAAGTGGGTGTGGTGAATTGAGCAGAATGTGAGGCTATTTGTAAAGACAGATGCCAGTTGTAAGGATATGCAGCAAAATTCTCCGTCGGCGGAATCCCACGTCCGCCGGCAGCGCACCGATGGCTGCAGGTTTCCCGACGGCGTGGGGTAGCGACAATGGGAAATCCCATTGGCTGGCTGCGGGAACAGAGAAACCCGCTGCCAATCGGCCGTACCTCGCTGGAAAATACGGCTGGTTGACCAGAGAATCCCACTCATGGAATTTGAAGTTACAATTGATGATCACGAACACTCATGTGAGATTATTGAACTTTTGCTGGCACTACGTCCAGATCTTGAGGACTGCACTGCTTGTGTTGGCAGTGCTGGCAGTCTCATCCCAGTGTATGCACAGCACAGTGTTTGTCTGGTTGATCTCCTGACCCCTGTGGATAAAAGACATCTCTCCTCCTGTCCATCTCTCCAACATCGCCTCCAATGTTGCACCACAGAACCTTGGAGCATGCGCTCTGTCCTGTTGTGCCACATTCACTCTTCTTGCGGGTCAGGCACTCTCCCTCAGCCATTTCCAGAACCCACTGATGCTTCAATTCACCTGCCTTCTAATAGGTGAATGCAATTTGCACACTTCATGCATCAGGAGCAATGGCCACGGGTTAATTGCACATTGTGACCCCCACATTCTATTTGTAGGGTTTGGCCGTATTCTTTCTACATCATTGCAGCCAGAGATTAGACAGTAATAGGTATGTTTGTGAAGAACGTGGCCTTATTTATTTTGCAACTAAACTGAAAAGATTGCATATGCCATTTCCGACTTTGCATCTGCGTTTTAAAAAAATCCTATCAGAAAGCTTCCATTCCCCAGGGTTGTCAGAATATTAAGCACAGTTCTTGAAAGTTGAATGGGTTCTTGAATTTGATTGTACCTGAATTTCAGGTCTAAAATGAATCTTTTAGCAACTTCAGGGAGGAATTTATTTGTCATAATGTTGTCCTTTCATAAATAAGACTCCAAACAAGATTAATTTGAATCAGTTTATGATATGTACGAGATGTGCCTATCTTCTCTCCTGAGACCCAATAACACGAAAGCCACTCAGCATTTCTGTCAGATAATTTTGACGTGTCTTTAAAGTGCCTTGAAACCAAAACCTGAGTATATTTAAATGATTTATAGGTTATTTTAACACAGTCCTCCCAACCTTTTGGTTTGCTTCATTTTAGTTTGGGGGATATATGTCAGGCTGTCAATTATTTCAGGATGCCACTAACTATGCCTATGACTTGGAGCGGAGTATTTTGGGGATGGGACATTCTATTTTAAAGCAATGTTTTCACTTCATGCAGATGCTCCAGGGATAGAATGCTGTTCACTCAAAATGGTGCTTTGTATTTTCACTCTGGTCCTCACTCCTTCGGGGCCACGTTACAGAAGGTTTAGCTCCCACTCCAAGACCTGAACACAAAATCTAGGCTAAACACATGGTGCAGAGCTGAAGTCGGGTTTGAATTGTTAGCGCCTGCCTGTTTAGATGGAAATGTAAGATCCCATAGTACTATTTAAAGTCAAACATGGAATTCTCCTGGTATCCTGACCAACATTCTTTCCTCAACTGAAAATAGATTAACTGCTCATTCATTTCAAAACTGTGTGACCTTGAGGTGTGCATTGTTGACATGACAATTCAATATAACTCATTGACTGAATTGTTCCAAGTTGTCCTGGAGAATTGATAAAGCTATAGAAATGCAAGTCGGCGTAATATATTTTTCAGGAGATTTACTTCTAAATTTTCCAAAGCTGGCTACATTCATATAAATGTTCTCCCTTGGTGATGTATATAATTGACTATATCAGGGACATATTTGTCAGATTTGGCTTGCAACTCACAAGTCTAAAGGCCTGATTGTCATAACCCCAGGAGGTTTCTTGGCAATATGGTTTCTTCTTGACCGCTCCCAAATTTCAAGGCCTGGATTCTAACTGTGGGCCAATTTCAGGTGGCAGGTTTGACTTCAGCCAGTCAGTTTTTAAACTGTCTTATCGGGTATCAGGCTGGAACTGGAATTCTCTCCAGCTGAGGAATGGGTAAACCAATGCCATCCTATTTTGTTCCAGTTGTCGCTACTGGAAGGAAGCCTGTGGCCCAGGTTTCAGATGTTTCCTTGTGCTGCCCAAAGAGCATTCCTGATACTCTGGTTTGAAAAGGATATATTTTTTTAAGCTGAAAATGATGAAAGTACTCAGCAGGGCAGACAGTCGCGAGGTGCACAGGTTAAAATTACAAGTAAGTTATCTTTTGCCAGAACTGTTGTTGGCTTGCCCTGTAAAACATTTCCAAAATTTTCTGTTTCTATGTCAGATTTCCAGCATCCACGGTATTCTGCTTATTTATTTAAAAAATACTTTTGTCCTATTTCTGAGCGTTCGCACCCTATGGTCTTGGCGAGGCTGACACTAGGTGCCAAATCAGACTATCCAGAGTTCAGATAGCATTGGATTTTCAGACTCAGATTTAAACTTGAGTGAGGGCCTGATCTGCCTGGTCTAAAGATTATCCTAGCTGACCAAAAGCTATTTTAAAATTCATCTTATGGGATTTGGGTATCACTGGTTCAGCCAGCATTTATTGGCCAGCCCTAAATATTCATGAGAAGGTGATGGTGAACTGACTTCTTGAACCGCTGCAGTCCCTATGGCGTAGGAACACCCACTGTGCTGTTAGGGAGAGGGTTCTAGTCCTTGGAGCCAGCAACAGAAAAGGAACTGTGACATATTTCCAAATCAGGATGTTGAGAGACTTGGAGTGGAACTTCCAGGTGGCGGTGTTCCCATGTGTTTGCTGCCCTTGTCCTTATATATTGGAGTGGAAAGGTGCTGCCTAAAGAGCCTTGGGGAGTTCCTGCAGTGCATCTTGCACAATGGTACACACTTCTGCCAATGGTGCGCCAGTGGTTGAGAATTTGAATGTTTGTGGAAGTCATGCCAATCAAGTGGGCTGCTCAGTCCTGGATGGCCTTAAGCTGCAGTCATCCAGGTAAATGGTGAGTATTCCATCACACTCCTGACTTGTGCCTTGTAGATGGTGGACAGACTTTGGGGAGTCAGGAGATGAGTTACTTGCCACGGGATTCCTACTGACTGACCTGCTCTTGCAGTCACAGTATTAATATTTCTAGACCAGTTTAGATAATGGTCAATGGTAACCCCCAGGATGTTGACAGTAGGGGATTCAGCGACGGTAAAGCCATTGAATGTCATGTGTGAAGTCTGCAAGGATCAGGTTAATATGTTGCTATGAGAATTTGAACACGTGCATGCCTGTTCTTGTTGGACATGGAGGTTAAAGTCAGGGTTCATGTCTGACCTACAACTAAGATTGCAGGCATACATTTCCAAAATATGTTGGGTTCTTGCCCTGTCTCATTTTTCCTCTTTGTTATATAATTGGATTTCAAGCAGCAGTAGGATCGACAATTTTTGTGGTGTATATTTAATTTTCTTATTACAAGAAACGTGTGAAAATGAATGAGAAATGAGACATTACAGAAGCATGCATGTGAAGACTGAGTACAACGATCATCTACAACACAGCACATTCTGATTACTCCAGCCCTGTGTGTAATGAGGACAAATTGGAGGAAGTAATTCAACTAATTACAAATATTAAGAACTCCAGCTCAGAAAGACACTTGCGAAGCACAAAACCAGTTAGAACGGATGCATTCATATAGTTGTATTTACAGCTCAGTTTAGGTTCATTTAGTGTCGATTTTTAAAAAAATTTGTTGTTTAAATCTAAGTACCAAACTTAATTTGAGCTAATTTTAGTATTACCCAAAGAAAGAAGACCTGTCTGAAAAATAGACAAAAACACTTGATTAGGAATGTCCACACAGCTTTTCGGGCAATGGTGTTGTAAATAACCTGCCCATACCTATTTCCATGGACAGGCAGCTTACAAATTTGAGGCTGCTTCCTCATTTACCTCATTGTAAAATTGCCCGATTAGCACCCTCGTTGCTGGCTGCCTGTACACTCAACCGAGGGTGCAACAGTATGTGTTGGCAAAATGTGATACAGCCAGCCTACTCTTTTTAAAGGCAGTCTACCCCTCACAGAAATGCTGTACTGAATCACAGGACTTTGATGCTGAATGTTACTTTTGAGGACTCTGGGTCTGTACTCGTTGGAGTTTAGAAGGATGAGGGGAGGATCTTATTGAAACTTACAGAACCCTGCCAGGCCTGAATAGAGTGAACATGGAGAGGATGTTTCCACTTGTTGGAAAAACTAGAAGCAGAGGACACAATCTCAAACTAAAGGGGTGATTACACCATCTACAGCTCAATCAGATGAAGAGGAATTTCTTCAGCCAGAGGGTGGTGAATCTGTGGAACTCTTTGCCACAGAAGGCTGTTGAGGCCAAATCACTCGGTGTCTTTAAGACAGAGACAGATAGGTTCTTGATAAATAAGGGGATCAGGGGTTATGGGGAGAAGGCAGGAGAATGGGGATGAGAAAAATATCAGCCATGATTGAATGGCAGAGCAGACTCAATGGGGCAAGTGGCCTAAATCTGCTCCTATGTCTTTTTAAAATAAATTTAGAGTACCAAATTATTTCCAATTAAGGGACAATTTGGCATGGTCAATCTACCTAACCTGCACATCTTTGGGTTGTGTGGGTGAAACCACACAGACATGGGGAGAATGTGGAAACTCCACATGGACAGTGACCTCCAGGGCCGGGAAATGAACCCGGGTCCTCAGCGCCCTAGTCCCAGTGCTAACCACTGCACCACATGCCGCCCTGTTCCTATTTCTTATGGTCTTATGTTAAAAGTCTGAAGTTGAAAGAAGAGATACCACAGAAGAGAGAGAACTCCTGGCTTAATGCTGCAGTGCTGGAGGGCTTCGTCACGGAAGTGGACCAGTGGAGAGATGCCATGCTTTGTTGGGGACTAGGAGGAACTGAAGGCTGACGCTCTGAAGGATTGGGGGTAGTTGACCAAGCAGGTCAATTCCCAGAATTGGATTGGATTGGATTTGTTTATTGTCACGCGTACCGAGGTACAGTGAAAAGTATTTTTCTGCGAACAGCTCAACAGATCATTGAGTACATGGGAAGAAAAGGGAATAAAAGAAAATACATAATAGGGCAACAATACATAATAAACAAAGAACAAACAAAGAAAATTACAGCACAGGAACAGGCCCTTTGGCCCTCCCAGCCTGCGCCGATCCAGATTCTTTATCTAAACCTGTCTCCTATTTTCCAAGGTCTACTTCCCTCTGTTCCCGCCCATTCATATACCTGTCTAGATGCCTCTTAAATTATGCTATCGTGCCCGCCTCTACCACCTCCGCTGGTAAAGCGTTCCAGGCACCCACCACCCTCTGCGTAAAAAAACTTTCCACGCACATCTCCCTTAAACTTTCCACCTCTCACCTTGAAATTGTGACCCCTTGTAACTGACACCCCCACTCTTGGGAAAAGCTTGTTGCTATCCACCCTGTCCATACCTCTCATAATTTTGTAGACCTCAATCAGGTCCCCCCTCAACCTCTGTCTTTCCAACGAAAACAATCCTAATCTACTCAACCTTTCTTCATAGCTAGCACCCTCCATACCAGGCAACATCCTGGTGAACCTCCTCTGCACCCTCTCCAAGGCATCCACATCCTTCTGGTAATGTGGCGACCAGAACTGCACGCAGTATTCCAAATGTGGCTGAACCAAAGTCCTCTACAACTATAACATGACCTGCCAACTCTTGTACTCAATACCCCGTCCGACGAAGGCAAGCACGCTGTATGCCTTCTTGACCACTGTATCGACCTGCGTTGCCACCTTCAGGGTACAATGGACCTGAACTCCCAGATCTCTCTGCACATCAATTTTCCCCAAGACCCTTCCATTGACCATATAGTCCGCTCTTGAATTTGATCTTCCAAAATGCATCACCTCGCATTTGCCTGGATTGAACTCCATCTGCCATTTCTCTGCCCAACTCTCCAATCTTATCTATATTTTGTTGTATTCTCTGACAGTCATCCTCGCTATCTGCAACTCCACCAATCTTAGTATCATCTGCAAACTTGCTAATCAGACCACCTATACCTTCCTCCAGGTCATTTATGTAGATCACAAACAACAGTGGTCCGAGCACGGATCCCTGTGGAACACCACTAGTCACCCTTCTCCATTTTGAGACACTCCCTTCCACCACTACTCTCTGTCTCCTGTTGCCCAGCCAGTTCTTTATCCATCTAGCTAGTACACCCTGAACCCCATACGACTTCACTTTTTCCATCAACCTGCCATGGGAAACCTTATCAAACGCCTTACTAAAGTCCATGTATATGACATCTACAGCCCTTCCCTCATCAATTAACTTTGTCACTTCCTCAAAGAATTCTATTAGGTTTGTAAGACATGACCTTCCCTGCACAAAACCATGCTGCCTATCACTGATAAGTCTATTTTCTTCCAGATGTGAATAGATCCTATCCCTCAGTATCTTCTCCAACAGTTTGCCTACCACTGATGTCAAGCTCACAGGTCTATAATTCCCTGGATTATCCCTGCTATCCTTCTTAAACAAAGGGACAACATTAGCAATTCTCCAGTCCTCCGGGACCTCACCCGTGCTCAAGGATGCTGCAAAGATGTCTGTTAAGGCCCCAGCTATTTCAACCCTTGCTTCCCTCAGTAACCTGGGATAGATCCCATCCGGTCCTGGGGACTTGTCCACCTTAATGTCTTTTAGAATACCCAAAACTTCCCCCTTCCGTATGACAACTTGACCTCGAGTATTTAAACATCCATCCCTAGCCTCAACATCCGTCTTGTCCCTCTCCTTTGTGAAGACCGATGCAAAGTACTCATTAAGAATCTCACCCATTTCCTCTGAGTCAACGCATAAATTCCCTCTTTTGTCTTTGAGTGGGCCAATCCTTTCTCTAGTTACCCTCTTGCTCTTTACATACGAATAAAAGGCTTTGGGATTTTCCTTAACCCTGTTAGCCAAAGATATTTCATGACCCCTTTTAGCCCTCTTTATTGCGCGTTTGAGATTCGTCCTACTTTCCCGATATTCCTCCAAAGCTTCATCAGTTTCATCAGATCATTCCTCGATCCTATCTATGCTTCCTTTTTCATCTTAGCTAGTCTCACAATTTCACCCGTCATCCATGGTTCCCTAATCTTGTCATTTCTATCTTTCATTTTCACAACAATGCATAATAGGCCAACAATTTGGCTGGAGGACCTGCTTACAGTGTCACACAAAGTCTCACGTCAGAGGAGAAGGTCGGTGAGTGAATCTTCATATGACATCTCCTGCCCCTCACTTCTTCATCCACAAATGTTGTTCAATCCACTGTACTCCTCACTTACCAGAAGCTCTGACATTCAGAGATTATATCTGGACATCCAGATATGCCACCTACCCCTCACACACTTTCCAATGATTCCAGCCTCACACCCAGCTTCTGCTGTTTCCAGATACCTCTGGCTGTTCAGCTGTGGCAGGCACATCATCCAAACATTGTGCTGCACAATCATTGCCATTCTACCTTCTCTTTTACAGGATGATGCTACAAAATAGAAAGCAGCTGAGCAGAACTGATAAGAGACAAAGATTGCTGTATCCCCTGAGCCCAAGGAGATTTTTCTCCCTCACATCATGGGTCTGGCCGTGTCAGCCAGGCACCTTGGCATTCCTGAGAACATTGAGCACCATGGTATGTTCCTTCTTTATATGCATATTCAATTTCCAACTCACCCTCTTCCTGCTGGCTGACATGATGATTGAGCTGTAGATGGGGTAATCATGGAACACTTGCTTCACTCCCTGTAGTAAAAAGATCTGGACCTAAAGGTTTAACATGGAACTGGGGCAGCACGGTGGCGCAGTGGGTTAGCCCTGCTGTCTCACGCGCCGAGGTCCCAGGTTCGATCCCGGCTCTGGGTCACTGTCTGTGTGGAGTTTGCACATTCTCCCCGTGTTTGCGTGGGTTTCACCCCCAGGATAGGTGGATTGGCCAAGATAAATTGCCCCTTAATTGGAAAAAATGAATTGGGTAATCTAAATTTATAAAAAAAACAAAAGGAAAACATGGAACTGCATACAGTATCATCCACATGGTGATGTAAGAAGACACATGGCCTAGAGATAAGACAAGTATTGGGATAGTTCGCATGTAAGGGCCTAGTATGGCGTCCTCTCTATACCTTTCACCCTCTACTGTAATACTATTAATGAAGACTTTTTTGAAACTTCAAAGAAAACCTACTTTATAGTGTCCAAGCAGATACACCTCACGGGTGGCAACAACAGGACAAGATCGTGGTAGCAGTGAGGGATAACAATCAACATTATTTCTGAAGAACTCCCAAGAGGAGGGCACGGGCAATGAGGATACCCTGAAGCAACTTCACACCAGAAGCAAGACAATGAGAAGATTCACCTGAGACACAAAAACTTGGCTGCAGAACAAAAAAAGCAGAAGTTAAGATAAAGCAAATGTCGCCACTGAATCCCTTCGGAAGGTCAACTTCAACAAAACAGAGCCAGCAGGCAGCAAAGTCAGTTCTGTGAGTCTTTTCTTATAGACTCCCGACAGGCAGAGACGCTGTCGTGCATTTCGTCACTTAACCGAACTCTAACTTGGCTTTGGCTTTGCTGCTGTTAAACTTGCTTTGGAACATCAGTGTGTTTGCCAAACACTGGCAGCATCTTCCATAGTGTTTACTGACTTCTCTGATTTCCTTCAGAACTTCAGAATCTTCGCCAAGTACTGGGAAGGATGTGGTAGGGGTGGTGAAGGGGGTAATGGTGGATGGGAAGGAAGGTCAGGTGTGGGTGAGAGGAAAGTCTTGGGAGGGTGGCAAAACTGGGAGGAGCAGATGAAGCTGTCAGCGGACTGAAGCTTGGGGGGTTGTGGGAGAGAATTCAGAGGGGCAAGGGTGTCCTGGGGTAGGAGGCGATAGCAGGGGAGAGGGATTCAAGTGTGTGGGTCGATGTTTCCGTGGAGGCTGGAGGCTGGAGTTCAGAGGGGTGAAGGTATAAGGTGGAGCTCGGTCTAATGGGAATAAAGGACTCGGGGAGGATGAAGGAGGAGTAGGGGAGGAAGGAGTAAGGGAAGGAGTAAGGGGGAAAGGAATAAGGGGAGAGGGGGCGTGTCGTGGTAACCGTGCGAGGGAGGTGTTTGTTGAGTGAATGTCTGCCTCCAGCAGAGCGAACTGTGGATAGGCGTGGAAGGAAGTAATAGTGAGTTTGAGAAGGGGCAGAGGGAGTCAGTAGCGTGGCAGGGTGAAGATGTGTCGGTATCAGTATAAGAATTAGCGAAGGTGTTGGTGGGGACTTAGAAACAGACACAGACCCTGAGAGTGAGAAAAAGGAGGCACAGACACTGAGAGTGAGAAAGAGGAGTCTGGGAATGTCAATGTAGCGGGGCGGGGGGGGGGGGGGGGGGGGGGGTGTAGTGAGGTGCTCAGGGAGGTAGCGAACTTGCACATTCACATGCACATTGTTGAAGGTGAAGGGTTTGGGCTGAAGGGCAGTAGAAGGGAGGTTGAAGGTAAAAGGGGTCACGAAAAGTCATTTGCAAATAGGGTTAAGGAAAATCCCAAGGCTTTTTACACGTACATAAAAAGCATGAGGGTAGCCAGGGAAAGGGTGGGACCCCCGAAGGACAGGCGAGGGAATCTATGTGTGGATCCAGAGGAAATGGGCGAGGTACTAAATGAACACTTTGCATCAGTATTCGCCAATGGGAAGGAATTGGTGGATGTTGAGTCTGGAGAAGGATGTGTAGCTAGCCTAGGTCACATTGAGATCCAAAAAGACGAGGTGTTGGGCGTTTTGAAAAATATTAAGGTAGATAAGTCCCCAGGGCCTGATGGATCTATCCCAGCATACTGAAAGAGGCTAGAAAGGAAATTGCTGAGGCCTTGACAGAAATCTTTGGATCCTCACTGTCTTCAGGTGATGTCCCGGAGGACTGGAGAATAGCCAATGTTGTTCCTTTGTTTAAGAAGGGTAGCAAGGATAACCCAGGGAACTACAGGCCGGTGAGCATTACATCAGTGGTCAGGAAATTACTGGAGAGAATTCTTCGAGACAGGATCTATTCCCATTTGGAAGTAAATGGACGCATTAGCGAGAGGCAGCACGGTTTCATGAAGGGATGGTTGTGTCTAACTTGATAGAGATTTTCGAGAAGGTCACAAAGATGATTGATGCAGGTAGGGCAGTGGATGTTGTCTATATGGACTTCAGTGAGGCCTTTGACAAGGTCCCTCATGATAGACTGGTACAAAAGGTGAAGTCACATGGGATCAGGGGTGAGCTGGCAAGATGGATACAGAACTGGCTAGGTCATAGAAGGCAGAGAGTAGCAATGGAAGGGTGCTTTTCTGATTGGAGGGCTGTGACTAGTGGTGTTCCGCAGGGACCTTTGGTGGTCAAGGTATATATAAATGATTTGGAGGAAAATGTAACTGGTCTGATTAGTAAGTTTGCAGATGACACAAAGGTTGGTGGAACTGCGGATAGCGATGAAGACTGTCAGAGGGTACAGCAGGATTTAGATCATTTGGAGACTTGGGCGGAGAGATGGCAGATGGAGTTTAATCCGCACAAATGTGAGGTAGTCATTTTGGAAGGTCTAATGCAGGTAGGAAATATACAGTGAATGGTAGAACCCTCAAGAGTATTGACAATCTGAGAGATCTACGTGTACAGGTCCACAGGTTACTGAAACGGGCAACACAGGTGGAGAAGGTAATCAAGATGTCATACAGCATGCTTGCCTTCACTGGCCGAATTGAGTATAAAAATTGGCAAGTCACACTTGGAGTATAGTGTTTAATTCTGGTCGCCACACTACCAGAAGGATGTGGAGGCTTTAGAGAGGGTGCAGAAGCGATTGTCAGGGTGTTGCCTGGTATGGAGGGCATTAGCTATGAGGAGAGGTTGAATAAACTCGGTTTGTTCTCACCGGAATGATGGAGGTTGAGGGGCGACCTAATAGAGGTCTACAAAATTATGAGGGGCAGAGACAGTGGACAGTCAGAGACTTTTTCCCAGGGTAGAGGGGTCAATTACTAGAGGGCATAGGTTTAAGGTGCGAGGGGCAAGGTTTAGAGGAGATGTAGAAGGCAACTCTTTTACACAGAGGGTAGTGGGTGCCTGGAGCGCGCTGCTGGAGGAGGTGGTGGAAGCAGGAATGATAGTGACGTTAACGGGCGTCTTGATAAATACATGAATAGGATGGGAATAGAGGGATGCGGACCCCGGAAGTGCACAAGATATTAGTTTAGACGGGCAGCATGGTCGGCACAGGCTTGGAGGGCCAAAGGGCCTGTTCCTGTGCTGTACTTTTCTTTGTGCTTTTGTTTGTAATGCCAGGGAGGGATACGATGACAGGAGAAAGGGAAAGAACAGGGGGGCTGATGAAATACATCACTACCATCATTGTTTAACATCAATAGTGAGCAGAGCCTTGTGTTGGGTGAACACAGATGCTGTGTGGGAATGGGTGGACAGCAGTGCTGGAGCGCTCAGATGGACGACTGAAAGGGAATGCCAGAAGGCAGCATTGGAAAAGCACTGGGCTGTCAGATGAGCAAGATGGATCTGTGTGCACGGGGGAGTACTTGCACAAGGTTAAGAAAGGCTCTGTCACTTCTCCCACCAATTACTCGTGGTGTGACTGCATGTAGCTGAACTGCGAGTATGGCAGGGAGTTAATAAGGAGCAGGGAGGAGGCCTCTTGAAGCTTATATGATGATTCTGAAAGATAACACAAGGCATTATTTAGTGACCGTGTGATTCTATTTGGGTATCATACAGTGACAAATGTTCATCCGTGCAACTACTTGTGATCAAAATGTTTTTATTTTCCTTGGCCTATGACTTCTTCAAACCATCTGCAGCAGAGTTGGAGGAAGGCATCCTGTGGAGCTGTCAGTCCTGTTGCCTTTGATAACTTGATGTGGAGATGCCGACGTTAGACTGGGGTGGGCACAGTAAGAAGTCTTACAACACCAGGTTAAAGACCAAAAGGTTTGTTTCGAATCATTCGCTTTCAGAGCACAGCTCCTTCCTCAGTTGAATGCACCTGATGAAGGAGCTGGGCTCTGAAAGCTAGTGATTCAAAACAAACCTGTTGGTCTTTAAACTAATCTTGTAAGACTTCTTATTTGATAACTTGGGCAGCCGTCCTGGCAGCCAAGGCCTGGAGGGCTCCAATTGACTATGGCTTTCCCCTGGTGGACTCGCCGCTTCCTCTGCGGTGACAGTGGGCAAGGCTGAAGGGATTCGGAGGGAGCAGAGAACCTCAGAGTCCCGAGTGAATGACCCAGAAGTGTGAAACCTCCTCGCTCTGGGTGGCCAAGGGCCTTGGCCTGACTTCTTGACGGGAAGAGGCAACTGGAAAGTCATCAAGGTGCCCTGTTCACCTCTTGTGTTGTCACTGCACAAACTCACTCATGGCAACAGCAGGTAGGTGCATCTTTACATTGTCCTGGACCATGATCTCCATTGCACCCTCCCCATGGAGATTTCAATGCACACGCACATGAGGGCCACTTCATAGAGCAGGCAGATGGGCTCCTCCGACTCATGTCCCACTTTGCTGGGGGCACCCAGCAGCTCTGTCTGATGTTCTCCCTCCCCCTGCTGACTCCACAGTAAGTTGGAGTCAAGAGGCTCTTCAGTAAACTAGGATGTCTCTTTCCCTGAGAGCCAGGGAGCTCTGCTGAACTTGCTCCCTCCTAATGCAGACACAAGTCCATGCAGTGACCACCAGATTGTGTGACCCTTCCTAAACTGCCTCTGTTACTCAGCGAGGTGTGCTTACCTGAGCTGGTGGAAGGTGCAATGAAGCTGTAACGCTTATGAAGGTGTGGAGCTCTCCTTTTCTGATCCCTCTTGGCTCCTTTCAGGGCTGTGGCAGGGTGTAGAAGGAGTCATCCTCCTCGGGCCTTGCTTTCTTCACCTTTAAGTGAGAACGGAGAGTGCAAGTGACACCATCAGCTGCCTCTAAGATGGCTGCACATTCAATCCTAAGGTCTCTATTGCAAGGAGAAGCCTTTGTAAGATAGCGCACTTCCATGTGGCAAGGCACCAATGGCAATTTGGGCAGAGGTTATGGACCGGCTCCCACCCGAGCACAGAGGGGAAGCAAGGGGAAAGCTCAGACATGCCGATATTGTGGAGGCTGCTCATCCCCTTAGTGTCAATGCTGGGTCCCTCCACCCTTCCCACCCAGCCCTTATCCTCGCTCCATACAGTATCTCCTGTCTGTTGAAGGGTGAAGAAGGCAAAGTGGTCACTCCACCACAGTGTGGATGCGCTGAAGTGGGGCTGCAAGGTAGGGCCAACTATTGCCACTAATCCTTGGACCCTGACATTTTTAATTCTTTGTGGATCCTGTGATCGAGGATGAGGCTTACCTCAGTGAAGTGAGTAAGGTTCATCCGTTTGCAGTACTGGGTTGCCATCCTCCTGTGCAACCCCAGGGCACGAAGAGCATCAGCCCTCTGCACCCATGCCACATTGGTTTCCCAGCTGAGCCTCCTCCTACTGTTATCTGGGTACAGAATATTCCTTCTGGCTTCGACATGAAGGATGTGCAAGGAGGCATTGTGGTAGTCACCACTGTTGTGTATATATATCACATATGAGGTGTAATATGGTAAGGCTCCTGTACTACAGGTACGGGGGTAGATCCCTGCCTGCTGGCTCCGCCCAGTAGGTGGAGTATAAATGTGTGTGCTCACCGAGCTGCAGCCATTTCAGCAGCAGCTGCCGGAGGCTACACATCTCTGCTTAATAAAGCCTCGATTACTCTCTACTCTCGTCTCGTCGTAATTGATCGTGCATCAATTTGTTAAGCAGAGATTGTACAACGATGGATCACTGCATCAAGCCGGATTGCCTGTAGCTGCACCCTCAAGCAGACAACGCCAAGTCAGCCTTTGCACATTGGCTAGCTTGCTTTGAAGCCTACATCGGATCTGCGACAGAACCACCCTCAGAGGCACAGAAGCTCCAGATCCTGTATACGCGGCTGAGCTCCGATATCTTTCCCCTCATCTGGGATGCGCCTACCTACACTGAGGCCATGGTGCTACTGAAAGAGAACTACACTCAGCAGACCAACAAAATCTACGGCAGGCACCTCCTGGCCACGCGGTATTAACTCCCCGGTGAGTCCGTGGAAGATTTCTGGCGTGCCCTGTACGCCCTGGTGAGGGACTGCGATTGCTAGGCCATTTCGGCTGTTGAGCATTCCGAACTCCTAATGAGGGATGCTTTCGTTACGGGCATAGGGTCGGCGTACATCCGCCAGCGCCTCTTAGAAGGGGCTACCCTCGACCTTGCGGCGTCCAAGAAACTCGCCATCTCAGTAACGGTCGCCTCCGACCGCACGGCGCCGCCCCCCTCCTGGACATCATGGAGCCCACCAGCAAACACCCCATCGTGGACCCCACTAGCGACTGCCCCAAGCCTGCACCGCGCGGCAGCCAACCAACCCTGGGGGACGCAAGTGCTACTTCTGCGGACAGACAAAGCACCCCCGACAGCGTTGCCCGGCGTGGAGCGCGCTCTGCAAGACCTGTGGGAAGAAAGGACATTTTACTGCTGTGTGCCAGGCCAGCTCGATCGCTGTAGCAACCAGGCCCATTGTCCCTGCACCCCACATGTGCGACCTGTGGGCGCCGCCATTTTCGCCCTCCGCAACCCATGTGCAGCCCGTGGGCGCCGCCATCTTCCTTGCCTCAGGACACGCGCGGCCCGTGGGCACTGCCATTTTCCCTGCCTCAGGACCCCTGCCAGTTGGACACCTCATCGGGCCCCTCATTGCCTGCAACCGCCGCTGACCATCCAGGGGCCTTCCAACACCAGCCACGATCGACCAATTCTGACCGCACATCCTCGTGACCGCGTCGACGACAGTAAAGGTCAATGGGCACAAGACATCATGCCTTCTTGACTCTGGGAGCACTGACAGCATCATCCACCCCAATACCGTACACCCCATTAACCAGAGAATCTTCCTGGCCTCCGGATCCCACTCCGTTGAGATCCGGGGGTACTTCACCACCATCCTTGCCATCCAGGGCGTAGAGTTCAGCGACTTCCGGCTCCACATCCTCCCCAACCTCTGCGCTGCCTTGCTACTCGGCCTGGACTTCCAGTGCAACCTCCAAATTCTAACCCTGAAATTCGGCGGGCCCCTACCACCCCTTATTGTCTGCAGTCTCACGACCCTTAAGGTCGACCCACCTTCTCTGTTTTCAAACCTCATCCTGGATTGCAAACCCGTCGTCACCAGGAGCAGACAGTACAGTGCCCAGGACCTTCATCAGGTTTGAGGTCCAGCGGCTGCTACGGGAAGGTATTATCGAGGCCAGCAACAGCCCCTGGAGAGCCCAAGTAGTAGTTGTGAAAACTGGGGAGAAAAACAGGATGGTCATTGACTACAGTCAGACCATCAATCGGTACACGCAGCTCGATGCGTACTCCCTCCCACGCGTATCTGATATGGTCAATCAGATTGCACAGTACCGGGCCTTCTCGATAGTGAACCTGAAATCTGCCTACCACAAGCTCCCCATTCGCAATGCGGACCGCCCATACACCGCGTTTGAAGCGGACAGCTGCCTTTACCACTTCCTTAGAGTTCCCTTCGGCATCACTAACGGGGTCTCGGTCTTCCAACGGGAGATGGACTGAATGGTTGACCGGTATGGACTGCGGACCACCTCCCCTTACTTGGATAACGTCACCATCTGCGGCCACGACCAGCAGGACCACAACGTTAACCTTTCCAAATTCCTCCACACCGCCAAACTCCTCAACCTAAAGTACAACAAGGAGAAGTGCGTGTTCAGCACCAACCGCTTAGCCATCCTTGGCAATGTGGTTCAAAATGGAGTTCTGGGGCCTGACCCCGATCGCATGCGCCCCCTAATGGAACTCCCTCTCCCCCACTGCCTCAAGGCCCTCAAACGATGCCTGGGTGCTCCTCATACTACTCCCAGTGGGTCCCTAACTATGCAGACAAGGCCCGCCCACTTATTCACACCACTGTTTTCCCACTGACGGCCGAGGCTCACCAGGCCTTCAACTGTATCAAGGCCGACATCGCCAAGGCCACGATGCACGCGGTCGACGAGACGCTACCCTTCCAAGTCGAGAGTGATGCATCAGACGTTGCTCTGGCCGCCACCCTCAACCAGGCAGGCAGGCCCGTGGCATTCTTTTCACGCACCCTCCATGCCTCCGAAATACGGAATCCTCTGTCGAGAAGGAGGCCCAAGCCATCGTAGAAGCTGTGCGACATTGGAGGCATTACCTGGCCGACAGAAGAATCACTCTCCTCACTGACCAACGGTCGGTTGCCTTCATGTTCAACAACACACAGCGGGGCAAGATCAAAAATGATAAAATCTTGAGGTGGAGGATCGAGCTCTCCACCTACAATTACAAGATTTTGTATCGCCCCGGTAAGCTCAATGAACCCCCCGATGCCCTATCCTGAGGTACATGTGCCAGCGCAAAAGTGGACCGACTCTCTGTCACACAGGGGTCACCCGGTTCTTTCACTTCATAAAGGCCCGCAACCTGCCCTACTCTATTGAGGAGGTCAGGGCTATCACTAGAGCCTGCCAGATCTGCGCGGAGTGCAAACCGCACTTTTACCGGCCAGACGGAGCGCACCTAGTGAAGGCCTCTCGCCCCTTTGAACGCCTCAGCGTGGATTTCAAAGGGCCCCTCCCCTCCACTGACCGAAACACGTATTTTCTTAACATGGTCGACGAGTATTCCCAATTCCGCTTCGCCGTCCCATGCCCCGATATGACGTCTGCCACCATCATCAAAGCACTCAACACCATCTTCGCTCTGTTCGGTTTCCCCGCCTAGATCCACAGCGACCGGGGATCCTCATTTATGAGCGATGAGCTGTGCCAGGACCTGCTCAGCAAGGGCATCACCTCGAGCAGGATGACCAGCTACAACCCCAGGGGAAACAGGCAGGTGGCGAGGGAGAATGGGACGGACTGGAAGGCCGTCCAACTGGGCCTGCGGTCCAAGAATCTCCCGGTCTTCCGCTGGCAGGAGGTCCTCCCCGACGCCCTTCACTCCATTTGGTCACTACTTTGCACTGCGACTAATGCAACCCCCCATGAACGTCTCCTTGCCTTCCCCAGGAAGTCCACCTCTGGCTTTTCGCTCCCAACGTGTCTGGCAGCTCCAGGACCCGTTCTCCTCCGCAAGCACATGTGGCTCCACAAGGCGGACCCGTTGGTCGAGAGGGTACAGCTACTCCATGCAAACCCGCAGTACGCCTACATGGTGTACCCCGACGGCCGCCAAGACACAGTCTCCCTCAGCGACCTGGCACCAGCTGGGTCCCCCCCCCCCCCCCCCCCCCCGCCCGCCCTGGCACCACTCTTTCTCCCCCCAGCGCAACCTTTCAGCCCCCGCTCCAGGACGATTCGTCGTCCGCTTGGTCCCACCCGGGGATGAAGATGAGGTCTACACGCTCCCGGAGTCACCGGCGACCGAGCCGACTCCTGCATCGTCTCTGGGACTGCGGCGCTCACAAAGAGGATCAAGGCACCCGATCGTCTTAATTTGTGAACTTTCCCTAAAATGTAACCTATGCATGTAAATAGTCTTCCACCACCCCCGCTGGACTCTTTTTTTTAACAGTGTGAGAATGTGGTAGTCATCACTGTTGTGTGTATATATATCACATATGAGGTGTAATATGGTAAGGCTCCTGAACTACAGGTACTGGGGTAGATCCCTGCCTGCTGGCTCCGCTCAGTAGGCAGAGTATAAATGTGTGGGCTCACCGAGCTGCAGCCATTTTGGCAGCAGCTGCGGGAGGATACACAGCTCTGCTTAATAAAGCCTCGATTACACTTTACTCTTGTCTCGTTGTAATTGATAGTGCATCAGGCATCACATAACTTCACCCCCTTTTCCTGACAGCACCTCTCAAGAGATAAGTGTTGACAGTGGAGATTCTGGGTGCTGTTTAAATATGGCGCCTGGGTATGACGGTGGGATACATGCCATGGAAGACGGCGCAAAACCACCTGAGACATAACTAAGAAGGCCGGGCATGGTTTCCCATCAGTTTCCACAGCGGAACACACCCTCGACTTCTTCCCCCCCCCAAACATGTCCAAAGATGTGCGGGTTAGGTGGATTGGCGATGCTAAATTGCCCGTAGTGTCCTAAAAACTAAGGTTAAGGGGGAGTTGTTGGGTTACGGGTATAGGGTGGATACGTAAGTTTGAGTAGGGTGATCATTGCTCGGCACAACATCGAGGGCCGAAGGGCCTGTTCTGTGCTGTACTGTTCTATGTTCTATGTTCTATGTGACCTGGACTTAGTCCTGGATGGCAGAACTGTACCCTTTCTTAGGAGTCATGAGTGTTTCTGCCAGTTGCATTAGAAGAATGTAAGTCTGTGGGTAAATCCACACAGGATGTGTAACGGGGATTGCCTTCTAAGGACAGATTAGCAGGAATATTATTTTAATTTGAGCAAGCAAAGGCAATAGACTGAAAAATGATACTGCTGATTAAAATGTTTTTCAAAGTGAACTTTCGGCTTCCTGGAAGAGAAAGGACAAGCTGGCATTTGCAGCATGGAAAATGAGCCGGACTTAGTTTTGGAATCAGCTGTTTCGTTTGGTCAGATGCTGCATGCTGTCAGATTTTTCCTAAATCCGTTAAATCCTGAAACAGTCAGAACTACTGAAGAGTTGGCGTTGCTTCAAACCAGTGTGTTCTTTTGATTTCTTTTATCACAGAATTTCTGAGACAATGGACGCTTTTGTCATTTTAGATTTGCAATTCTTGTGAATTAAGCAAGTAAAACCTTTGCATACAATTTCTAAAACTCTCCCTTGCTCTCTGCTCTCTTTTACTAAATTAACTGAGAAATTAGCCACTTTTTTCTCGTGGTATGGGACCATTTCGAACGTGTAGCTAACACTGAGGAAAACTGCCACAATTTACAGAAACTCGCAGATGAGTTGTGTAAATGACAAATCAATTTCAATAGAATTAAATGTGAGGATGTGCATTTTGATAGGAGGAATAAGGAGACCACTTACTCTTTTTGGAAAATAAGAGTTTTAATATGTTAGGGAAGCAAAAAAGATTTAGGGATATACACACCATTAAAATTAGAAATGCAGGTGATAAAGTGAAAACAAAGCATTTGTTTTTAGAGGAATGTAAAACCTGTATACAACATTTATTCAACCTTGCTTGGAATAAGTGTATGGTTCTGGATCAGTATTTTACCAGCCACGGGACGTTGGGCTTCGATGGTTGGGAGGATGTGGGCAGGGGTTATTGGTGCCAGTGGATTGCTGGGGATCCATGTTGGGATGGCTCCCTAAAGCAGTCATATCACGAGGCTCCTTTCCCAGCGGTGGGAATGGCAGTGACTTGGCTGTCCATCACCTGGAGGCAAGGGCCAATTTGAATAATTAAAGCCTCAATTAAGGACCGTTTTTCCAAGCCACAAGCATTTTTATGGGGGCAGCCACTTGTTGAGGCCACCAGCTGCGTGGAGCTCACCTACCAGCACCTTCTCGGGTGGGACTTGGGGAGTGGTGAGACCATCGGAGTCTGAGGCTCCATAGCTCGAGGAAGTAGACAACATAGCAGAACACATGGCCCTGATTATGCCACTGGAGGAAATTCCCTTCCAGTTACCTGGATCTGCCTCAAAATGAACGTACCCGGCATTTCCCTTGCTTCCTGAGCAAGTGACCTCGATCAGTGATGCTGCTAAGGCTGCCCTCTGATTGGATTGCCAATTCGGATGGCCCACCCACTTTCCTTAATTGGCCACACCCCACCTGACAGCATTTCATTGTGTTCTCCTGACAATATTGTGGGTTAAGCCCGGACTCTCACCTGTATTTGTTCTGTCCCAAGTGGTTACGTGGGGCTTGCATTGAGTTTGTAGAATCATAGAATTTACAGTACAGACGGAGGCCATTCGGCCCATCGAGTCTGCACCGGCCCTTGGAAAGAGAACCCTACTCAAGCCCACGCCTCCACCCCAACCCCATTTAAACTTTTTGGACATTAACGGTAATTCAGCATGGCTAATCCACCTAACCCGCACAACTTTGGACTGTGGGAGGAAACCGGAGCACCCAGAGGAAACCCATGCAAACACAGGGAGAATGTGCAGACTCCGCACAGACAGTGACCCAAGCTGGGAATCGAACCTGGGACCCTGGAGATGTGAAGCAACTGTGCTAACCACTGTGCTACCGTGTTACATAAATACACAGCACTGAAACCAGCCATATGGCCTAACTAGTTTGTGCTGCTGTTTCTATTCCATACGAGCCTTCTACCATTCCATCTACCTTACCTCAGTCTTTCGGGACATCTTTTGTATTCCTTTTTCTCTCATGTACTCATGTAGCTTCCTTTAAAAGCATCAAATTTATTTGTCTCAACCACTTCCTGTGGGAGCGTGTTCTACATTCCGGCCAAATTCTGAGTAAATATATTTCTTCTCATTTACTAATTGGAATTATTAATAATCATCTTGTATTTATGGCCTTGAGTTTCAGATTATCTCACAAATGACAACATTCTTGAAACATCTACCCTTATCAACCCATCCATATCAGATTTCTGACAGGTCACCTTTAAGTCTTCTCATTTCTAATGCCCAAAATCATTACAATCTCCCGATAGACATAATCTCGCAGTTCTGGTATGATCTTTTAAAACTTTTTTTTATAGTTTCTCCAGTGCTTCATAGTACAGTATGGAGACTAAAGTGCATAGTACTCCAGGGTACTATACAAGTTTAATACACCACACGCCAGTTCTGACTTCTACGTCTCAAATTCTTTGTTAGAATTTTTAATTGCTTTGCTGACACATAACTTTTTTTAAATAATTGGTTACTCTAAATTTATTTTAAAAAAGATGAACATACACAAGTAACATCATACAATAGGCAAATTTTCAGCTTACTCCTCCATATGATCCACATTCCGTCGGGTCTTTGTCTTTCTTGGGTATCAGTGATATGAGCAAAGAAAAAAGAAAAGTACAGCACAGGAACAGGCCCTTCGGCCCTCCAAGCCTGCGCCGACCATGCTGCCCATCTAAACTAAAATCTTCAACACTTAGAGGTCCGTATCCCTCTATCCCCATCCTATTCAGGTATTTGTCAAGATGCCCCTTAAACGTCATCATCGTCCCTGCTTCCACCACCTCTTCTGGCAGCGAGTTCCAGGCACCCACTACCCTCTGTGTAAAAAAACTTGCCTTGTATATCTCCTCTAAACCTTGCCCCTCGCACCTTAAATCTATGCCCCGAGCAATTGACCCCTCTATCCTGGGAAAAAGCCTCTGACTATCCACTCTGTCTATGTGCATTATAATTTTGTAGACCTCTATCAGGTCGCCCCTCAACCTCCATCATTCCAGTGAGAACAAACCAAGTTTATTCAACCTCTTCTCATAGCTAATGCCTTCCATTCTGGGCAACGTCCTGCTAAATCTCTTCTGCACCCTTTCTAAGCCTCCACATCATTCTGGTAGTGTGGCGAGCAGAATTGATCACGAAACTCCAAGTGTGGCCTAACTAAGGTTCTATACAGCTGCAACATCACTTGCCAATTTTTATACTCAATTTCCCGGCCAATGAAGGCAAGCATGCCACATGACTTCTTGATTACCCTCTCCACCTGTGTTGCCCCTTTCAGTGACCTGTGGACCTGTACACCTAGGACTCTCTAATTGTCAATACTCTTGATGGTTCTACCATTCACTGTATATTCCCTACCGGTATTAGACCGTCCAAAATGCATTACCTCACATTTGTCCGGATTAAATTCCATCTTCCATCTCTCCGCCCATATCTCCAAACAATCTAAATCCTGCTGTATCCTTTGACAGTCCTCATCGCTATCCGCAATTCCACCATCTTTTGTGTCTCCCCTACCCGGCGTGACGGAAGGTCCCGGAGTAGGGGAGTGGCACCAACCACTCAGGAGTCGTGCCTGCCCAAAGGTGGGGAGTTCTCCCCACCTTTGGGGGCCAGCCCCGCGCCGGAGCGGTTAGCACCAGAAGACTGGCGCAAAAAACCGGCGCCCCCGGCAGCGGGGCTGGCCGAAAGGCTTTCGCCCATCGGCGCATGTGCCGGCAGTGACGTCAGTGTCCCCCCAGGACCCCGGGGGCCTGCTCGCACCGCTGAGCCCGCCGTTCCAGAGGTGGTTTAAACCTCGGCGGCGGGAGAGGCCTCCCAGCGGCGGGACTTCGGCCCATCCGGGCCGGAGAATCACCGCAGGGGCCTCTCCGATCGGAGTGGCGAGATTCCTGCCCCTGCCACTTCCCGGGTGGCGGAGAATCTCTGCCATGGCGGGGGCGGGATTTTAGGCGCCCCCAGGCGATTCTCCGACCCTGTTGGGGGTCGGAGAATTTCGCCCCAGATCAGTTACATTTTCCTCCAAATCATTTATATAAATATATATTACGAACAGCAAAGGTCTCAGCACTGATCCCTGCGGAACACCACTAGTCACAGCCCTCCAATCAGAAAAGCACCCTTCCATTGCTACTCTCTGCCTTCTGTGACCGAGCCAGTTCTGTATCCACCTTGCCAGCTCACCTCTGATCCCGTGTGACTTCACCTTTTGTACCAGTCTGCCATGAGGGAGCCTGTAAAAGGCCTTACTGAAGTCCATATAGACAACATCCACTGCCCTACCTGCATCAGTCATCTTTGTGATCTCCTCGAAAAACTCAAAAAACTCTATCAAGTTAGTGAGACAAGACATCCCCTTCACAAAACCATGCTGCCTTTCGCTCATATGTCCACTTGCGTCCAAATGGGAGTAGATCCTGTCGCGAAGAATTCTCTCCAATAATTTCCCTACCACTGACGTAAGGCTCACTGGTCTGTAGTTCCCTGGATTATCCTTGCTACCCCTCTTAAACAAAGGAACAACATTGGCAATTCTCCAGTCCTCCAGGACATCACCTGAAGACAGTGTCCTGGGGTAAATCCCATCAGGCCCTGGGGACTTATTCACCTTGATATTTTTCAAGACGCCCAACACCTCTTTGGATCTCAATGTGACCCAGGCTATCTACACACCCTTCTGCAGATTCAACTCCTTCTCTTTGGTGAATACTGATGCAAAGTATTCATTTAGCACCTCGCCCATTTCCTCTGGCTCCACACATAGATTCCCTCCCCCGTCCTTCAGTAGGCCAACCCTTTCCCTGGCTACTCACTTGCTTTTTATGTACATGTAAAAAGCCTTGGGATTTTCCTTAACCCTATTTGCAAATGACTTTTCATGGCCCCTTTTAGCCCTCCTCACTCCTTGCTTAAGTTCCTTCCTGGTGGAATATGGTGGCCTGTGTTGACATAGGAGGCAAAGAGCCCTTTGCTAGTGAGTCTGCGAACATTTCCCATTGGTCCAGGGCCAGAGCTGGTGCGAATTTTTGAAAGAATTTGGGCGTCCCCTGCCTGCATGGAGTTGATGCTCTCCATGACCTCTCCCAGTCCTACTGGTGCTTCCAGCTACCTTCACCTATCTTCCCCCACGACTAATATGCCTAGTCCATCTAGGAACCGTTTTATCCCCAAGTCCCTGTCTGGGGCTCAGAGGTGTACAGTCCCCAGTAGAAGGCCTCAAATGGCTGATTGACCTTTTTTGGCTTGGCTACAGTCTGCTTCTGCTATCCTTTGCCTGGGCTGTCACTCTCCAGGCTGCTTGCTTTCTCAGCTGGTGAGCCAGTAGGCAGATAGCCATCTCGCCATGTTCATAAAAGGTCCCCCGTTCTGGTGGAGTTGGTTCCCAGCCTTGTGGGATAGCAGGTTAAAGTATATTTGTAGCTTTTACCTCCTGCCAGAAGCTCTACGGTTGGGGCCTGGGAGTAGAGCCTGTCGACCTCCAGAATGGAGTTGATCAGTTGCTGCCTGGCTGCCCTCACTCTCCTGTCTCTACGAGCCTTGTAGGCTCTAATCCCTCCCCTCATCACCCCCTTCAGTGCCTCCCAGAACATGGAAGGTGAGGCTTCCCCATTCTGGATGTGCGTGATGTGCTCACCTATATGTTGTTTCTGGCAGAAGAACTTGTCGGCCAAGAGGTCCATGTCCAGTCTCCATGTGGGACATTGGGCTTGGCCCGCCTCCAACCTCAATCCCTGTAATATGGAGTGTGGTCGGAGATGACTGTTGCAGAGTATTCTGCTCTTACTATGTCTGGAAGCACCAATTTCCCCACTGCAAAGAAGTTGATATGGGTTATACGTTGTATACTGGTGGGAAGAATGAGAATTCCTTCTCGCCAGGATGTAAGAACTGCCTTGGGTCCACAGCCCCCATCTGTTCCATGAATGCTCCCAGTTTCCTAGCCATGCTTGTCTTTTTCCACTTTCTGGAGTTTGATTGGTCTGTCAATGGATCCTGTACACATGATCCCTAAAGATCCCTGCCATAATCAGTCGTTGTCGGGGAATTCCGCCATGGTCTTCTTTATAAAATCTGTGTTGTCCCAGTTGGGCGTATACACGTTTACCAGGACTACCGGTGCCCCATCTAGGACACTGCTGACGATGACATACCGCCCCCCCCGGTCCGTGTTGCCGTAAGCACCGTCCTCTTGTTAATCAGGATAGCTACCCCCCTCCTCCTACTAGCCCTTGTTCTGTATCACAAGTCCCGCCCAGCCCTTCCTTACCGGAGTCAGTCCTTCTCCCTCAGGTGCGTCTCTTGTAGGAAGATTACGTCGGCTCTCAGATTTCTCAAATGGACAAAGGCTTTGCATCTTTTCATTGGCTGTTAAGTTCCCTGAAGTTCTAGGTGATAATCCTGTTGGGGGATTTTTCCTCCCTGTCTTTCTGTGGGATCAACCATACTTACCTGGTGGACGCCCCCCTGTACTCCGCAATTTCCCCTTATTCGGGGGCCGTCCAAAATGGCCTCAGTTACTATTCACACCATGAGAGGGGTTCCGGAGTTTCCCTTTACTCAGAGACTGTCCCGTTAGCTTTCCCCGCCAGTGTGGTGGCCCACTATTGGGGCTGATCTTACTCCGTTCCTATGCCAGCTAAATATTTGTTCCTTCTGACTCCTCTTCACCCTCTCCTGCGTTCTGCTGCCCTCATCCTTCCCTGTGGTCTGACATTTCGTTCAAACGAGGCAGGACTGTCCCAAGCAATCAATAGTATGTATCCATCATAGTTCTTTTTTCTCTCTTTCCTCCCTCTTTCCTCCTCTGCTTCGTCCTCAGCGCTGCCTTGCCTGCCCCATGTTCAAGCTGTTCATCTGCCTCTGCTGGGGTGTTGAAATAATCATAGAATAGAATCATAGAATTTACAGTGCAAAAAGAGGCACGAAGGGCAATTTAGAATGGCCAATCCACCTAACCTGCACATGTTTGGACTTTGGGAGGAAACCGCAACACCCGTTTCGGAAACCCGCAAGGAAACTGCGAAGAAACCCACGCAGACACAGGGAGAACGTGCCGACTCCGCACAGGCAGTGACCCAAGCCGAGAATCGAACCTGGGACACTGGAGCTGTGAAGCAACAGTGCTACCAACTGTGCTACCGTGCTGCCCAGGTGTTCCTTGTTTTGGAACGTGACCCAAATTTCACTCCACTTTTGTACAGGGCTGATTTTGCCTGGTGGAACTCAGCCCTGCACTTTGCCAGGTCTGCCCCAATGTCCTGGTCGACTCGAATTCTATGTCCATCCCAGCCGCTTGCTTTGGTCCACCTTGCTCACCTCACAATCCTCTTAGGATCCTGGTAACAATGTAGTTCAGCAGTTATTGCCCTTGGCTGCCCCCCCACCTTGGGCTTCGGTTGGAGTGATCTGTGTGCCCTGTCGATCTCTGCCTGTTTGGGGAAGTTGTCCCTCCCGACGAGGTTGCCCAGCGTTGTTCGGGTCGACGGTCTACCTCTCTCTGGGCTGGTCTGGGACTCCTTGTCTCGTGTGTCCGCCGATTCGTCTACCCGCTGCTTGTGGCCTTTTCCTCCACTCCTTCTGTCTCTGGGTCCTGTCGTGCTCCCATTTGCTGGCTTGTTGTTCCTATCCTCTCTCTTTCTTAATCGTGGGTGAGATAAGGCCAAATCTTTGGGCTAATTTCGACTAAAAGTGCCTATTTTGTTGTGTTCTGCAGGAGAGCCACAGTCTTCTCAGCACATCACCATCACCAGAAGTCAACTGTGACTATTTTTAATGATTTAATCACTTGCTATCGCATGGAGACATTGAGGTGAATGACAGATACATTTGAAGGAAAGCTAGGATAGTATATGAAGGAGAAAGAAATAGAAGGATATTGTGATCGGATTAGATGAAGCACAATAGGAGAAGGCTTGAATGAAACAGAAAAACCCAGCATGCAGGTTCTGGGTCAAATGACATGTTGTACTGCTATAAATTTGATGAAATATGTAATTTTCTTTAATGTTGTTATTGAATTGAAGAACCATAGAATCCCTACAGTGCAGAAGGAGATCATTCGGTCCATCGAGTCTGCACTGACCCTCCAAAAGAGTACTGTACCGATGTCCATTTGTCTGTCCACACAGCTGTATCCAGTAACCCTATAACCTAACCCACACATCCTTGGACACTAAGGGGCAATTTAGCATGGCCAATCTACCTAATCCGCACACTTTTGGATTTGGTGAAGAAACCGAAGCATCCAGAAGAAACCCATGTATAAACAGGGAGAATGTGGAAACACTACAGTCAAGGCCAGAATTGAACTCAGGTCTCTGGCACCATGAGGCAGCTGTGCTAAGCACTGTGCCACCATTCCAACCAGAAGATTGATGCTTAATAGATTTCCTTTCTTCCCTGATAGTTTCAACTCACAGTTCTGCAGTGTCTCCAATGTCACTATCCTTTTTATACCTTGGGGATCAGGGGCGGGATTCACTGACACCCCGCCGGGTCGGAGAATTGGCGTGGGCCGACGTCAATCCCACCCCCACTGTGTCCCGAATTCTCCGCCACCAGAGATTCGGCGGGGGCGGGAATCGCGCTGCGCCGGTCAGCGGGCCCTCCGCGTCGATTCTGCGGCCCGTGATGGGCCGAAGTCCTGCTGCTGTCAACCCTCTTCCGCCGGCGTGGATCAAACCACCTACCTTACCGGCGGGAGCAGGCGGCGCGGGAGGGCGCCGGGGTCCTGGGGGGGGGCGCGGGGCGATCTGACCCCTGTGGGTGCCCCCACGGTGGCCTGGACCGCGATCGGGGCCCACCGATCGGCGGGCGGGCCTGTGCCATGGGGGCACTTTTGTTCTTCCCCCTCCCCTGCGCATACGCTGGGATGACGTTAGCAGCCGCTGACGCTCCGGCGCATGCCTGGACTTACGTTCGCCAGCGAAGTCCTTTCGACCCCGGCTGGCGAGGCGCCAAAGGCCGTTCACGCCAGCCGGCGGAGGGCCAACCACTCCAGCGCGGGCCTAGCCCCTCAATGTGAGGGCTTGGCCCCTAAAGGTGCGGAGACGTCCGCACCTTTGGGGCGGCCCAACGCAGGAGTGGTACACGCCACTCCAACACGCCGGGACACCCCGCCCCGCTGGGCAGGGGAGAATCCTGGCCCAGAACTGTACACTGAGTGTGATCTCATCCGGTTCCAGGCAAGTTTCATATAACTTTGCTGATTTTCAATTCTATTTATCTAGAAATTGGCCCTCGTGCTTTATTTGTGTTTTATTAGCTCATTTTGCTGCTTTTGATTATTTGAGAATGAAAATGAAAATCACTTATTGTCACAAGTAGGCTTCAAATGAAGTTACTGTGAAAAGCCCCTCGTCGCCACATTCCGCCGCCTGTTCGGGTAGGCTGATGCGGGATCATCCTTATGTCTCTTTGTTTCTCTATCTCATTTCCATCACATTTCATTTCATTGTTGGAAACAGGTGTGCACAATAGAATGCTATGTGACTTGATTTAATTCCAATAACGTGCAGAATCATTTTAAACATTATGAACATTATTGCAACTCAATAACTGAGTGTACGTTGTCATTTCTGTATGTAGTTTTAGAATAAATAATAGACCAAAAACATAAGACAAATACCATTCCACCATATTAGCAATGAATAGACTCTGGGCTCGATTCTCCGATCACTGACCCCCCCCCCCCCCCCTCCAGCCCTGCCGCGTCATGTATCGACGGCCTCGGGACGTTGCCTGAGGCCCGCCCCCCGATGCTCCGCCCCCAACCGGCCGAGTTCCCGACGGTGCGGGTCATGTGTGGTCTCATCCGTCAGGAATTCGGCATGGCGGCTGCGGACTCAGTCCAGCAATTCCACAGTCGGGGGAGGGCCGATCCGCAGGAGGGTACTTCATCAGGGGCTGAGGGCACTGTGGGTGGTGATCCGGGGCGCACGAGCTGGCTGAAGCAGGGGACTATTTCACGGGCAGGCTCCACAAGTGGCCTCCGCCATGTAGCATGCTGGAGGCTGTCGCCGTGCGTAGGCACGGCCACGGACCCATCAATTCTCCGAGGCTTATCGGCAGCTAGAGCCGGGTGCTCCACACTGCCTTCATGCTAGCCCCCAGCAAAACGGCGAATCGGTGGCCATTTTACACCATTTTGTCTAGCGTAAAACGCCACTGTTTCCTCGCCGGCGTGGGACATAGCTCCAGAATCGGAGAATCCAGCCCTCTTTGTAGGAAACATAGTACAACTTCTAGGAGCAATTACGAGGTGGTAATGTCATCTGTGGATCCAAATGATTATAAACTCCCTAAGTCACACACTCAAACTCTTTTTAATCGACCAAAATCAGTCTTGCATCATCAAAATGTCTTTTTTTAAATTAAGGGCAATTTAGGTGGCTAATCCACCTACCCTACACATCTTTAGGTTGTGGTTGTGAGACCCATGTAGACACGGGGAGAATATGCAAACTCCACACCGTCAGTGACCTGGGGCTGGGATAGAATCTGTGTCCTTGTGCCATGAGGCAGCAATGCTAACCACTGTGCCACCGTGCCGCCCATCAACATATCTTTGTCTGAATCCTGACATGTACTTGTTCTTGGACTTTCAGGAGTCTATTATTTATGGTTGTGCCTTTCTATTGACTGAGCTGGTAAAAAATTTCAAATGACAGGTTAAAGAATCTGATGGTGCAAAGTACAGGTAGTTATGTCTCAAATTAAATATTAAAGTACGACATCTTTTGTGCTGCATGCGTTGGTTCACTGAGAAAAATGCCTCTACCCCCTAAGAAGCAGGGAACAAAGATCAAGGGTGGAAACCTCACTGACAAGCACAGCTCTCTCAATAAAAGAAAGATGCAAACATTCAAATCAAAAATCCAGCAGCAGTCATAGCTGCAAACTATTTATTTATTTTTGTTGTGACATTTCAACGACCTATGATTCTTCACTGAAATCTGAAGTGCTGGTTTTATTTGATGGGTGAGCTGGCAGCTTCCCCTGTTCTTTGCTTCTTTTTGATGATGTTAGCTGCTGAATTGGGTTATTAATCACATCCTTGCTACCAGATAATAAGAATACTGCATTAATTTACCACGAATGTGAACTGCAAATCTCTTTCGTGTCGAGGGTGTGCAGTCGCTCTGTGTAGGTGCAAACAATTTATTTCAGTGAAAAGCAATGCCTGATGATATTTATACCTTGGATTGCCATACATCACCGAAGGCTTTGCTATCACTGTCCTATATTTTCATGCATCAATATTTCATCAAACATTAATACAAGACATATTGCACCTTAACACAGAAAGGTATGCTATCTCGAATCTGCTTCGCATTCATTTATATTTTAAATGATTTAACTGGTTATTAACGTTGCTTATTACACCACATATTTGGCTCTTTTACGGTCTTGTTTTGTTTAATATTAATGGGCATCCTGGAAGAGACGGTAGAAAAGCCAATGGTTTCTATTCTCTGTGATGATATACTATACACAAAGGCTAGTATAGTATATCAGCAGGGTGGAGAACTGACATCAAAGGCTTGGACTTATTTTGGGCTAGAGGAGGTGTCTGATGTGTAATGAAGCATTTTAACTGATCAGGTAATGTAATCCTGTGTTTCACAAACAATGTGAATCAGTCTAATATAGAATCAGGTGCAGTAAGTATTACAGTTAATGCACGGTAATTAGCTGATGAAAGGTTCCAATTCTAACAAGCATCACGCAACAAACAAGTGCGTTTTCAAAGATTGCACGAAAATAGCATTTTTACTTTTTCCCTGGTCATATTATACATAACAATACTTATCTGAATCAAACAATATTCATGCTTTATCTCCTTAGTATTAAGTATTGTTGCGTGGATATCACTATTGATGCTGTTGACAAATATTTATTGGAAACTTGCAGCTGAACTGAGCTGTCGACCATGATTTCCTGCTGTTAGTAACAAAGCAGCCTTGATGTTCTTATTGAATCATAGAATTTACAGTGCAGAAGGAGGCCATTCGAGTCTGTACCAGCCCTTGGAAAGAGCACCTTACTTAAGCCCTTGGGTAACTGTGTGCAGTTTCCACGTTCTCCCTGTGTCTACGTGGATTTCCTCTGGGCATTCTAATTTCCTCCCACAGTCCAAAGGCGCGCAGGTTCTGTGGATTTGTCATGCTAAATTTCCCCTTAGTCTTCAAAGATGTGCAGCTTAGATGGATTGGCCATGGTCAATGTGCAGGGATATGGGGATCGTTTGTGGGGGGGGGGGGGGGGGGGGGGGGTAGGGGGGTGGGGGGGGGTGGGGGACTAGGTAGAGTGCTCTTTGTGAACTCAATGAGCCGATTGGCTTCCTTCTGCACTGTAGGGATTCTGTGGATAAACATTCTATGGAAAAGCAAAGTGCAGTCCACTGGCTGCACTGCCAGCTTTTTCTGCCATATTTGTTTAGCAGATAGTCAAAAGAAATCCTGAAGGCAGGTCCTGTGACATACACTGGTGGCGTGGGCTCCCCACCAGCAATCTCGGCCCCTGATAGATAATGGCACCCTTTTTTAACATTAGAAAAAATGCCCCCATGGACGCAGGACTCTCCACAATGGAAACGGGACATAATTCCACCCCGCTACGGACATAGGACCCCTCACAGACACGGGACTCCCCCTAGGGATTCCACCCCACCACACCAAGGGAACTGCTCCACCCGAAGCTTCCTAGTGGAGGCTCCCTCAGCACTTCCCCCGTGCTTACCTGTGTGCCCCTTGTGGGTCCTCTCTTCCAGGACCCCATTTGTCCAGACTTGTTGTAAACCCCACTAATGTGACATCCTATCAATAGAAGGGGAGGACATTTCCTCACTGCGGCAGGGGGTTTGGGGGGGGGGGGGGGGGGAGATAATGCAGTGGGAAAGCCCACTAATTACATTTAAATGGGGTAATGGGGTTCCTGAACTTCCATAGCATGGACCCCATTGCAAGATTGCTGGGGGACAGGGATAATGTCAAGAGGAAATCTCGCCGGTGTAAGTGTCATTTTGGGACTCCGTGGATTCTCCGCCCCCTCCAGTTTTTTGGTCAATTGAAAAAGGGGCAGAAAATCCCTCCCCAGATTTCTAACAGCAGAAACTCAGAAGGCGAATCCATCTGCAACCTGCCTGATATGACAGATGACAGTATATGCTTGCCATAGCTGAATAGCTAGAGGTATGTTAGGCACGATTCCTGATTGATGGATGAGTGAACATGGTGTTGTGTATTGAGCAGCATGGTATTGTGGTAGATCAACCTCCTCCATGAGTTCATTAAACCTCTTGTGGCACTGTTTCCAGGAGCTGGTTTAGCACAGTGGTCTCAACAGCTGGCTTGTAATGCAGAACAAGGCAGCAGCGCGGGTTCAATTCCCGTACCGGTCTTCGCCAATAGGCACCGGAATGTGGCAGCTCGGGGCTTTTCACAGTGACTTCATTGAAGCCTATTTGTGACAATAAGTGATTATTATTACCAGGTCCTTGGGTCTAGATCCTGAGCACAATGGCAGCCAGCAGTATTGTAGACACTCAGCCCTATGATGGACTAATGGAAATGAAGTGCCAGCACCAAAATCGAAAGCTGCCCACCTCCATTGGAATTGGTGCGGGCAGGTCATCAATCATGATCCAAGTGCCTGAAAAATGGTGCACACCAAATTTTAGCTCTACAACTTTAAATGTTAAATATTAAAGTTGAAGACTGAGGAGCTAATTTTGGATACCCCACAAAATTGGGCATGGGGTTTGAGATGGGAAAATATCCAACTCACATTCAAAATAATGCCAGCTGCACACAAACATTATAATGAGCCAGCAACACAAAATTTTGTGTTGCTGGCTCATTATAATGTTTGTAATCTGCAGCCATTAATGAATGTGCTTTGTATGGCTAGCCGCCTCAGCAGAGAATGGCCTCCTTCTGACTATAAATTCAATGATTCTATGAGCAGAGCAACTCAAGTTGGTTTGTACAATGCTGGCACGACTTAAAGGGAGCCTAGTCTATTTAAAGCCAGCCTGAACCTCCCAAAGCTGAGGTGAATTCTGGCTATTGCAAGAACTGAAACTGCTTGGAGAAGACTTGGTCCTGAAGGAATAAGTGGAAATGGTGCAGCGGACCAGAGGATATGCCACAAGGTTTTCAGATGCCAGGCTGGATTCTTCGCTGCAGGAGATTGGCATGAGAAGAGAGGTTCTCTTTCCTCAGATGGCCAGGAGTCTCTCTGAACAAGTGCAGAGAAGATGATGGGCGCATGTGACCATAGTGATCAATGACAAGTCTTACATTGAAGATCTAGATGAGGGTGTGGATACTGTAGCTTTACCAGCTTAGCACTTATTTCTTGGTCCCTGGTGCTGCTCCTGGAATGCTCTCCTCCGCTCCTTGTTAAACCAGGGTTGATCCCCTGGCTTGATGGTAATGATGATGAGGGACACGCCAGGCCATAGAACATAGAATATACAGTGCAGAAGGAGGCCATTTACCCATTGAGTCTGCATTGACCCACTTAAGCCCTCACTTCCACTCTATCCCCTTAGCCCAATAACCCCTTCTATCCCTTTTGGATACTAAGGGCAATTTAGAATGGCCAATACACCTAACCTGCACATCTTTGGACTGTGGGAGGAAACCAGAGCACCCGGAGGAAACCCATGCAGACACGGGAAGAACGTGCAGACCCGAATGAGGTTACAAATTATGCTTGAAAAAAATCTCCTGTTGGTAATGGCCCACAGTATCTCAAGGATGTCCAAGTTTACTTTGAATCTATTCTATTTAGCAAGGTGGTAGTGTACACAACATGATGGAGGGGAAAACAACAAATTCCTCTCTCCTGGTACACAGAGCCTAAGTCATCTTTTGGATTCAGCGATAGATGGTGAGCTGCAAGATATCTGCAGTGTTATTAGTTAAAGCCTGGGAGGCCCACTTTTTAAAAAAAATATGTGCCACATTTACCTTGATGACCATTGGCAGTGCCTTCCTCACACAACTCTGAAACCATATGTCCAGATCCAAATTGGCACATCTCCTTAGTGAAGTGCAGCGGTGAACAAACAACTCTTGGCTGAGGTGGAGGTTCTTTTCCTGCTCTTCTCTGCCACATTTTCTCCACCTATCTTTGATGCTGCAGCCCAACTAATGCCCTCATGGCAGAGAGCAAATGGTTAACTCAGTGACCTTTCAGTAGCAATCAAAGCTTTCCCAATGTCCAGCATTACTCCATGCTGACGTTACCAACTTTTCTCCAACCACACAGTACTTCCATAAACGTCAGTGGAAAGTAATAAGCAACTAATGTGCAATTTGGCTGTTTCCTTATGACCCTCATCGGGGTTCCCTTGTGCTGCTGAATGCTTCAGAGAGGGTATTAACTAGAGTGCCAAGATCAAAAATGGCGGGTTGTGCATTAAATCAGCTTTAAACATTGGCTGGTGTCACAGTCTGTTTGCTCTGCATACCTCTGGCAATGGGACGTGATGCCCATATTATCACCCTCAATGATAGAGCATTACGTGTGGGCTGTGCAGAAGTGGGCAAGAGTGGTATGGATGCCATTTTCATCTAAACCATCATTCGTGGAGACAAATCTTGCAGTGCTGCAGAGGCATGCTTGGAGGCTTGGATTATCTGATCAAACATAAAGGAAAATAGTCCAGCCTGATGAATTGTCTCATTTGATTGATGACAATGTTCATCAGATAACAAAGGATATTGTCAAAGAAGGGCATCTGGAATCTGCCTTCACAGGATTACACTCAACAGTACTCTGTGGATATGACACTTGCTTTTGAGATTCTGTTAAAAAATTAAAATCAATTTGCCATCTACGGATCAATCAGACAGTAAAGCTAAACCTCAGGCACAGTGAATTTCAATACAAGCCCACTGGGAAATCTATACTGGAGTGTATATTTATATTTACCCAATGAAAAATGCTGAATACATTTCCCTATATGTTACTATAATTCAGGGAAGTGCACATTTTATATTCGCCAAAATATGTGACGGACAGCCAACACAACAAGCAAAAATGTGCACGCCTTTGTTGAAAAATGTCTGTACAGCAATGCAATAGGTCAGGTTAAAAACCTGAGGATCATTTTATTGCTCAATGTAAATCACTCCATTTTGATTCTTTTACATCCGTAACACCGAACTCCTAAGCAGTGTATTGAAAATTTCAAGTAATGTTCTCGAGAAAGTCTTATTTTCTCCTTCCGACGGTATCAAAAGTCCATTAACAATGTGCGTGCATATTCTGAAGATGTTCAACTTCCTTTACAACCGATCACAACAGGGAACTGAGAAATTATTTGATTGGGATTAGCACCACTTCTGGAGCTATTACATGAATGAAACTTGAGCAAAAAGGACCATTAATGATGTTGTCACCTACAGCACAGCTTATGGACTGTTCCAGTAATTAGCATTAGAGAGGTTTAGTTTTACAGAGGACTTTTTATTTGATTAAATATGCATACGTTTGTATTATCATTTATTATAATTGTGGAACTATTTATCATGATTCTAGATGTTTAATCTGTGAATATATCCAGTTTTAATAAGCTCATCTGTATTAATTTGTATTCCTTTCCTCATTCTGAAATGAAAAATAAAATGAAAATTGCTTATTGTCACAAGTAGGCTTCAAATGAAGTTACTGTGAAAAACTCCCAGTCGCCACATTTCGGCGCCTGTTTGGGGAGGCTGGTATGGGAATTGAACCCACGCTGCTGGCCTGCTTTGGTCTGCTTTAAAGCCAGCTATTTAGCCCTGTGCTAAACCAGCCCCATGTGGTTATGCTATGGATTTGTAATCCAGAGACTAATAATCTAGTGAATGCGAGTTCAAATTCCATCATGGCAATTTCAGAACATGAATTTGGTTTCAAAGCATCTAGAAATAAAAAGCTCGTCCAGTAATAGAATCCCTACAGAATCCCTATGGTGCAGAAGGAGGCCATTTTGCCCATCGAGCCTGCACCCACTCTCCAAAATGGCACCCTACCTCGGCCTACCTACTTAGGCCCAATCCCCTGTCCTATCCCCTTAACCCCACCAAACCTTTGGATAAACGGTGGCAATTTAGCATGGCCAATCCACCTAACCTGCGCATCTTTGGACTGTGGGAGGAAACCGGAGGACCTGGAGGAAATCCACCCAGACACGGGGAGAACGTGCAAACTCCACACAGTCACCCGAGGTTGGATTAAAACCTGGGTCCCTGGTGCCGAGACAGCAGTGCTAACCACTGTGTCACCGTGTTGCCCGTGTGACTATGAAGCTCTGAGGTTGTCGTAAACATCCAACTGGCTCACTAATATTCTCCAGGGAAGGGAATCTGCTGTTCTTACCTGGTTTGGTCTGTAGATGACTCCAATCCCACAGCAGAGTTCTTGACTTTTAATTGTCATCTGAAATGGCCTAACAGACATTTATAACTATATCAAATTGCTTGCCTTCACCAAACGGATTGACGAAGATCACTCTCACCTTCTCAGGGCAGCAAGAGATGAGAAATAAATGCTGGCCCTCGCAGCAATACCAACATGTGGAAGATTTTAAAATTCAATCTTGTCAGTACAAGAGGATAAATCGTCTGAAACAAGCAAGCATTAACTGTGCTCAAGGTTCAGTTAGGCAGCATTGTTTATGATAAAACATAATGTGAGTCACTGGTTCAAACCCAGGCTTACATTTCAAGATAGCTTGGTCTTGATAAAAAGAATGAGGCTGAATAACTCTAGATTTTTTGGAAAATTCCTGCCATTACTTCAGCGGAGTGCGGAAGTAATTAGCCTGGGTTTCTGATATGTTGGGTGCTAGCTTTACTTCAGGAATTTGGGGATTGCCTCTTTGGGACAGGTCCATTGTCCTCTTGCTGCAAACAAGGTCATCAATGTAGAAGGGGCAGGGATGGACCCAGTGACCCGTTATGCAGGGACTTTTAGCATTGGCAGCCATCGAAGGGCTGGCACTTTCACCAGCAGGGATAAGGTATACTGAGCACTTAAGGATAGTGGGGGCAGGGAAGTGGGAGTCCCACCTGAGCCAGAATCATGGTCAATACACTTGTAAAAAGACCTTTACATTTTAAAAAAACCCAATTTGAACGCGATGGACTCTGCCATCCGTCAGCGAGTAACCTCCAATTATCCTGCTGCCCTGGTTAAAATGGTGGTCCCTTGATGTCCCCCAAATGATGTTCAAGCATACCATTGAGGAATAAAGCAATGAAGCTCTGAAGCAAGATGGTGCCAGGGTGTGGTGACTCTTTGTGAGCTCTCTCACACAGATCCTCTTCTTACATCTCCTATAACCGTACTAATCTCTTAAAACTTAATTCTAACACTAACACTAACCTTTCTCTTTCATGTTCTCTTGCCGGTTTTAAGATCCTCAGAGGCCCATGGAATGTACCTGATAACCCTACCTGACCTGACCCGGTAGGACTCCTACAACGACCCGATTGGAAGTTGAAGAGGTCCAAACCGATAGTCCGACCTCGATTTGGACCTGACCCGACCCTCGGAGCACCCAACCCGGCCTGGGAACCGATGCCAGCCCCCGGACCGCCTGATCCAGCCACCGGAGCACCTGACCCAGCCCCTGACCATGGATCCCGGCCTGACCTGACACGGAATGACCCACCCAGCGACCCGGCGCGGAGAGGCCCGCTTGTGACCCAACTTACCGAAGGATAGAAGGAAGAATTCAAATGAAGGATTCCAAGGCCTGACTCAGGAACGCTTGACCAGACACCAAAGCTGGAGCAGAATACGGGACGTGGTTCAACCTGACCCAGGAAGCCCCTGCTTGCGACCCAATTTAAGCGCGAGAACCCGGTTCAGAAGGTCATGCAGTGCTGGTCTGAGGCAACAGAACAGCTCCTATGTGACTGCTTGGAGTCAGTGGACTTGTCCATATTTAAGAACTCAGAGACCAACCTAAACAAGTATGCCACCACTATCACAGACTTTATCATTAAATGTGTAGACGACTGCGTGCCAAAGAAAGTAGTACTTGCATTCCCCAACCGGAAAGCATGCCTTATTCGGCAGGTTAACTCTCTACTGAAGGCCAGGCCTGAGGCGTTCAAGTCAGGCAACCCTGACCTATACAAGAAATCCAGGTAGAACCTCCGCAAAGTGATCAGGGATGTCAAGAGACGGAGGGCAGTACGGTGGCACAGTGGTTAGCACAGCTGCCTCACGGCGCCGAGGTCCCAGGTTCGATCCCAGCTCTGGGTCACTGTCCATGTGGAGTTTGCACATTCTCCCCTCGTTTGCGTGGGTCTCGCCCCCACACCCCAAAGATGTGCAGGGTAGGTGGATTGGCCAAAGTAAAATGCCCCTTAATTTGGAAAAAATGAATTGGGTACTCTAAATTTAAAAAAAAGAGGGGGAAAAAAAGGATGCAAAGAGACAATACCAGACCAAGCTAGATTCACAGACCAGCGTTACAAACTCTTGGTGGTTGTGGCAAGGCTTAAACAACATAGCGGGCTACAAGGTGAAGCCGAGCAGAATCTCTGTCAGCAGCGCACCCCTACCCGATGAACTCAATGCATTCTATGCTCGTTTTGAGCAGGAAACCATCAAACCGCTGTCGACTGCCCCAGCAGCCCCGGACTCACCCATACCCACAGTCACAGCTTCCAAAGTCAGATCGGCCTTCTTGAAAGTGAACCCTCGGAAGCCGAAGGGTCCGGAGGGGGTCCCTGGTTGTGCCCTCAGATCCTGCGCAGGCCAGCTGGCAGAAGTGTTCGCGGACATCTTGAGGCATATCAACTCCATATTCCCAGAATGCCTAGGTCCACTTCAATCTGCATACTGCCACAACCCATCCACAGCCGACGACATCTCCCTGGTCCTACACTCACCCATGGAGAATCTCGACAACAAGGACTCTTACATCAGACATCTACTTATTGACTACAACTCAAATGTCAACACCATAAACCCAGCCAAGCTCACATAAAAGCTCCAAAACCTAAGACTTGGCTCCTCACTTTGCAACTGGATCCTTGACTTTCTGACCCATAGTCCACCATCAGTAAGGATAAACAATAACACCCCCTACTATACTCCCTGTACACACACGACTGTACGGCAAAATATGGCTCCAACTCCATCTACAAGTTTGTTGACGACACGACCTTAATGGGTCGGATCTCGAACAATGATGAGTAAGAATACAGGAGGGAGATAGAGAACCTAGTGGACTGGTGTAACAACAACAATCTCTCCCTCAAGACAGTGACTTCGGGAAGCACAGTATTGTCCACACCCCTGTCTGCATCAACAGGGCCGAGGCGGACATGATTAGCAGGTTCAAATTCCTAGGTGTGTTCATCACAATCTGTCCTGGTCCACCCACATAGATGCTATGACAAAGAAAGCACAACAATGCCTATACCTCAGGAAGCTAAGAAAATTCAGCATGTCAGCATTGACTCTTACCAACTTTAAAGGTGCACAGTAGAAGCATCCTATCTGGCTGCATCACAGCCTGGTATGGCAATTGCTCGACCCAAGACCGCAAGAAACTTCAGAGAGTCGTGAACACAGCCCAGTCTATCACACAAACCCGCCTCCCATCCACTGACACTATCTACACCTCCCGCTGCCTTGGGAAAGCGGGCAGCATAATCAAAGACCCCTCCCACTCGGCTTACTCACTCTTCCAACTTCTTCCATCACACAGATACAAAAGTCTGAGAACACGCACTAACAGATTCAAAAACAGCTTCTTCCCCGCAGTTACCAGACTTCTGAATGACCCTCTTATGGACTGATCTGACCTCTTCACACGTAGGGCGGGATTCTCCGACCCCACGCAGGGTCGGAGAATTGGCGGGAAGCGGCGTTATTTCCGCTCGGGGGGGGGGTGGGTTGCGGCCATCGGGGGGGGGTGGGTTGCGGCCATCGGGGGGGGTGGGTTGCGGCCATCGGGGGGGGGTGGGTTGCGGCCATCGGGGGGGGTGGGTTGCGGCCATCGGGGGGGGGGGGTTGCGGCCATCGGGGGGGGGGGGTGGGTTGCGGCCATCGGGGGGGGGGTGGGTTGCGGCCATCGGGGGGGTGGGTTGCGGCCATCGGGGGGGTGGGTTGCGGCCATCGGGGGAGTGGGTTGCGGCCATCGGGGGAGTGGGTTGCGGCCATCGGGGGGTTGCGGCCATCGGGGGGGTGGGTTGCGGCCATCGGGGGGTTGCGGCCATCGGGGGGGTGGGTTGCGGCCATCGGGGGGTTGCGGCCATCGGGAGGGTGGGTTGCGGCCATCGGGGGGGTGGGTTGCGGCATCGGGGGGGGTTTGGGGGCAGCGGCGGGCAGAGGGGGGGGGCGACGGATGCCCGGGGCCAACGCACCGTCGCCCCCCCCCCCCTCTGTACGCCGCTGCCCACAAACCCCCCCCCCCAAATGCCGGAACACACCCCCCCCCCCAAATGCCGGAACACACCCCCCCCCCCCCCCAAATGCCGGAACACCCCCCCCCAAATGCCGGAACACACCCCCCCCCAAATGCCGGAACACACCCCCCCCCCAAATGCCGGAACACACCCCCCCCCCAAATGCCGGAACACACCCCCCCCCCAAATGCCGGAACACACCCCCCCCCCCCCCAAATGCCGGAACACACCCCCCCCCCCAAATCCGGAACACCCCCCCCCCCACCCCCAAAATGCCGGAAAACACCACCAACCCTCCCCCCCCCCCCAAATGCTGGAACACACCACCAACCCTCCCCCCCCCCCCCAAATGCCGGAACACACCACCAGCCCCCCCCCAAATGCCGGAACACACACCCCCCCCCCCCAAATGCCGGAACACACCCCCCCCCAAAATGCCGGAACACACCACCAACCCCCCCCCCCAAAATGCCGGAACACACTACCAACCCCCCCCCCCCAAATGCCGGAACACACCACCAACCCCCCCCAACCCCAAATGCCGGAACACCCCCCCCCAACTGCCGGGTCTGTCTCTCTCCTCCTCCTCCTCCAAAATACGCCGGGTCTCACCACTTCCGCAGCTGGAGAAACTGACGCGTATCGCGTCAGTCAGCTGCTAGCCCCTCCGGGAACGAAGAATAGCGGCCTTAAAGAAGGCCCCGACGCCGGAGTGATTAACACCGATTTTTTTCGCAGGCAACCCGCGTTACGAAGGGCTACGGAGAATCCCGCCCATTGTCTCTACCGAATAGTATAACACTCCTGTATGCTTCACTCAATGCCTGTGTCTATGTATTTATATTATGTATTTTATGTTTGTCCTATTATGTATTTTCTTCTCATGTACAAATGAACTGTCTGCTTTGACAAAGGGTCACCTGGACTCGAAACGGTAGCTCTTTTCTCTCCCTACAGATGCTACCAGATCGGCTGAGATTTTCCAGCATTTTCTCTTTGATTTCAGATTCCAGCATCCGCAGTAATTTGCTTTTATGATCTGTCTGAGTTGCACGTAGATCAATACTTTTCACTGTATCCCGGTACACGTGACAATAAACAAATCCAATCCAGTCCTAAAGCATCAGATGCCCATTGACCATACGAACATTAGTGAGGCTAGCGTCGGAAGTCTTAAGCTGGAGTATTTCAGTATCTATGTTGTACTGATCTCCCTTAGCATTTTGGGGCAAATCTAATGGGCTGGATTCTCCGTTTTTGAGTCTAAGTGTTGTCTCCAACGGAGAATCTGTGAACTTTTACGACAGAAAAGCCAGCGCCGCACCTGGACCGATTTGGCTGCCATTGAGGGGCTAGCACTGATGCCACGAGGAACACACTTGATTGCACTGAAAAATGGTGTGGGATACACCAGATCCATGGTCGACACTCGGGAGGCTGGCAAGCTGCAACCACATATACACATTACCGTGCCAACACACACTTATCCCAGCGAAAAAGATGGCACTAGTTGTGCTAGTGTTGGCCGTCGCCCAAAGGAGGGTGCCCGCCCGTGGCACCAGTATTAAAGTGGGTTGTTAGCGCTGAGCGCAGCTGCATGGCTGCCTTGCCGGCTGTGGCAATGGTGCTCCGTGTCCGCCCACCCTGACCCCACAGCCCACCTCCTGGCCACCCCCTACCCCCAGCCCTGGCCGAAGCGCACTTGGCCAGCGGCACAACTATCAGCACACTATGGCCGTGTTGGACACTTTCCGTAAACACCCATCCCCCCTCTGTCCCCCAGCAGCCGCCACGCCGGTTTCATGATTTTTAAAAGCAGAAGTGAGCCGGGCCGTCGGGAACTTGGCGCATCGGAGGTGGAGAATCGAAGAGACCCTGGAGAGTACCTGATTGGGCCCGCTAATGATATGCAAACAGTACCTACTATACGTACGGCGTGCAATGCATTGACGCTGTTTTTGAGATAATGGAGAATCAAGATTTGGCGTCAAATTGGCGCCTGCCGCAACTTTGGCGTCAGAAGCTATTCTCCGCCAAATCGCATTTCCCGATTTCGGATTCGGCCAATGGAGAATCCCGCCCGATGTTCTCCAATAAAATGTTTGCACAGGATAAATGGCATTATTTCACAGAACTTAAATTTTGTGTAATTATGCCTAAAGCTATCAATATAATAGCCAGAGAGTGAATGCCACTTGCAAAGTTTTGTGATTCTCAACCCCAACTTAAAATTGACTTTTTTTTACTGTCAAATGCTGACACAATGTAAGCAGTAGTAGATTCTGATCAGTTAAGGAACGTGGAAAAGATCAGCTGTTCTTAATGGAATAGCCACTAATTTGATCCTAATATGAATATAGATTTACATAGGAAATTAATGGAATTATCTTTGGAGTGAAGAATTATACATGATTGTAAATTGCACAAATGAATTAAGAACTACTCACAACGTTCGTTGAATTGACTATATAATGTTAACTGGGTGGGTGTAAGTGATATAGTGGATTAGTATACTGCTCTTTCATCTCCTAGGTTCTGGTTTCAAATCCGACTGCTGAGATTTAAGTATCCTCCCTGTCAACTTTAAGTCTCTTTTCAGTAATGAGTTTAGGGAATCCTTAATCCTAAAGAGATGCATATTATAGAAATGGCCACAGTTCATGATAAATTGGCAGTCTCACTTCAGACCATCCATAAGGGGAATAATGCCGCTCATAAATGGCACAGTAAACTTTGTATTATTCAACATTCTACCAACCGGAATTCTTTACCAACCACGATTTCTGACGTTCCCCTAATACGAATTTTCACTCACTAGCTGGAAGCAATTACAAAGTTATCCAGAACCCATACCGACATACTACTTTAATTTATGTTTTAATGTACTATTGAAGATGAGAAGTAAAAAGGGGGCAGCACGGTGGCGCAGTGGTTAGCATTGCTGCCTCACGGTGTCGAGGTCCCAGGTTTGATCCCGGCTCTGGGTCACTGTCCGTGTGGAGTTTGCACATTCTCCCCGTGTTTGCGTGGGTTTCGCCCCCACAACCCGAAGATGTGCAGGATAGGTGGACTGGCCACGCTAAATTGCCCCTTAATTGAAAAAAATGAATTGGGTACTCTAAATGTTTTTTAAAAGAAGGAAAAAGAATTCTGTTCTTTACTCCCTGAACACTTGAATATTACTTTTATGCAACAAATATTGAGCTGCATTCCATCAGTAAATGTAACTCTCCATTAACTGGCGTTTTTGATTAAACTACCGGACAATAAGGATTCTCCTGTACAAAGTTTACGTGAATGCCACAGAGAAAGCTCTATTCTGATGGTCTTACAGTATACTTTGGGTTCGAAGTTTAAAGTATTTGATTTTTGATTTCTCTGTGCTTTGAGCTGTCAGCTTTGGCTCATCGAGAACTCAGTTTCCATAATTTAGTTGTTGGGCTGCACTCCAAAGCCTTGAACAGTTAACGTAGGCTGACACTTCAGAACAGCACTGAGAAAGTGCAGCACTGTCAGGGATTCTGTCTTCGAGTGAGCATTTTACTGAGGCACTGCCTTCCCCTTCAAAGCAGAAGAATGATATTCCTGCCACCATTCAAAGCAGAGTAAGAAAGCTTTCCTGGTGATCTGGCTAGAATGTATTCCTCAATCGGCCAAACCGATTGGCTGCTTTGTTTCCCTGTATCGCCAAACCGGCTCCACAAAGTATTTCATTAGCTGCGAGGTATTTTGGGATTCCTGAGGAAAGGTGCAGCATAAACAGCAGTTCATTCTTTTTGTATCTGATCTTAGAATGCTGAAAGCTGACAGCAAGGAAAACAAAATAGAATATATGTAACTTCCAGTACAACAGATATGTTTCATCGTTCAAGAAGCAAATGTATCCAAAAAAAATAGTCGCTAGATATATGGTGGGTAATTTATTAAATCCTACTTTTATATAAAATAATAATTTAAATTTAACATGGTCATTAAAATTCTAGCACTGAAACCAACTGATAATGGGACTGCATTTTCCTGGTGTCTATGAATAAATTAGAGATAAGGTCAGGCAACATAAAATTAGGCATGCTATTTCTGAGAAACTTGACATTTTCCATTGTTCTCCAATTATTTTCCTTTCCTCCTAATCTTCATACTGTCCATCGCATTCACAATGTAAGGGTCTTGTGTCACAGTATTCAGGACAAGAATGTAACAATATTTTTTACATAAAAGCATTCTGAAGATAAACCTTCCACTGTAGTTCTCCTAACTGGAGCTGACATGCTGCGGATGCCACAGCATCTAATCTAATGTTCATACCGTGCTCAAAAAAAACCTCGGTCCTTTATAGTCGATGGACTTCGCCCTGTCTCCTGTCTAATTTCGGCAGGAATCCGGGAGAACCCCCATGGAATTTTAGGGCAGTGGTGTTTGAAAGTGTGAGTATATGAGGTTGGAAAGACAGCCAGGAGTGATTTAAGGGAAAAAAAACAGAAGAAAAATAAATGAAAACATCTGGGTTGTGTTTTTATAAGGATTTTCCATTGGCCTATTTTGAAGTATGCCTTTAAGGTCTAATTGTGTCTTATGGAAAGGGAAGTAAGCAAAATCCTAGAAATTCTTCATGCAATTTAAAGTAAAAATTCTAATTGGCAAATTTCACGTCGCAATGTTTAACACACTTGCGCAACATTCCTCCATGCATTATCTTTACACAAACATTAATTGATTTTATTTTTATTTATTTGCTAACTCCTGTGTGAAAATCGGAATGATTCATAATTTACAACAATGCATGTTTTATATTCAGATGTAAGTCTGCTGATCAGCACTTGTTCCTTTTATCTTTCTCCACTCTCACATTTTCTCCTTTCCTTAAGGTCCCACCTCATTCTAGGGCGCGGTTTCCTGAGCAAAAGCTGATATTATATGTGAGTGATCATTCGTCATCATGTGTGAGCCTGTACAGAGAGTGTTGACAAGCTATTTGACGCTAGAAGGTATTATAACCAAGTCTGCTTTGTGTCCTCATCTGCCACTCAACCACATTTTTCTAGCATGGATCACTGGAGATTGATTAGATGCATCTTTTACCTCTCCTTAGCCTGGAGACATTGAGATTGTGACATACTCCTGAACATTGATATCCCAGCTGAGATCAAACAACAGTGTAGATTCAGGACATAATATAGGGCCTTCTTGGTCTGAATTTGATCTATGGAATATATAAGAATTGAAGGGTGAAAACCATAAAATTGCTGAATTCTAACCCTTTTCTTCCTATCCATTCCATTTGCTGTGGATAAAACCCATACGTATTAACACTGACATTAACAATTATCACACTGCAGTTTGACAAAGTCATCACAACATCTATGTCCAGTTTATTTTGTGGAAGCACTAGTTAAGTAGTTTGATTTTCTTCAAAACTTATTGCACTGATGATCATACACAGGGCATTTCAGTTTACTTATTACAGTACTTATATCCCCTTCAGACAAATACCAAATTTATTCCGTGATCAAAACAATATTCTGTTCATTTTTAAGGTATGCAATTTCCTCACACACGGGGACCAGGCTAAAAGGCATTGGTGGAGGCAGGTTTCTTGGTGGCCCCGGGGAGGTTGGCCTCTGGCCTGGCTGGAACTCTGGCACTGGTGTTGTCACCTGGCACTTTGGCACTGCTAGCCTGGCATCCTGGCAGTGCCAATCAGGTGCCACCCTGCCTAAATCCCATCCATTTACCTGGACACTTACCTTCCTCCTGGCCTGTTAGTTTCACTGGACTCGTTCCAGCAGTACAAAGGCCATCCTGCACTGTGATCTTCGCAGATTCTTTTGCTGCCATTCCCAAGCAGCTCCAGCCAGCAGAGGTTTGAACCCAGTTTTCCACAGCAGGTAAGTGTGCTTTAAACTTCTGTAATGCCAGCAGGACATTACTTTACACCACTGGGTGGAGGTAATATTGCGCACGATCTACCAGCTGTGTCATGCCCCGGTTCAGTCGAATGGGGTCGCGGCCAGTAGATGCCGGTAGCGGACTTTTCCAGAATATACCCGGCTCGCCGTGCCCATAATAGGTGAGTTGGGGCTTTGGTGAGTCTGGGGGGTGTGTGTGTGTGGGGGGTGGGGGGTGCTGTCGAGAGATAGGGCCGCCATTGAAAAATGGCTTCTTGATCTCCTCCTGCACTGAGGAGTTATTGTGAGTGTAACTCTTCAGTGCAGGAAGTGGGAGAAAGTACAGCCTCGGTGGGGCGTTCCCCACTGAGGCCCCGGATTACTACAAAGCTCATTTCATAGTGTAGTCTTTCTCGGCAATGCGAGCACCAGGAAACACCTGGTTTAACTTGCTTGAACCGGGACTCTGCTGTGATTCGGTTAGATCACGCCAGTTATGTTTCTTAATACTTGCATTAACATGTTGCATTTTTAATGTCTCTGCCATTATTTATGTTACGCTAATAAAATGCAGAGATTTATTGCTAGCCCAGTGAAGTACAAGTTTGTGAAGGTCACACTAAGGCTTTGCAATGGTGAGTCAGGCCTCAGTTGGAGTATTGTATATTTGCGAAACAAATGTACATTTGTCGGAGAGGGTGCAGAGAAGAACTTTGAGTTGATTCCAACTATTAATGGAACAGATTACAAAACAATCTGTAAAAGTGGGAGGTGGGACATAGGAAGTACATACGTCAATGAACAAAATATATATCAACAAAAATAAAGGCAGATGCTCGGCATCTGAAACATAAACTGAAAATAATGAAACACTCACCATATCAGGAAGCATCTGTGGATAAAGGTGAAGAAAACTTAACTTTCAGGTATATTGCCCTTTGTCATCCCTTTGCATTCAACATTTTTTTTGGTAACTTCAAAGTAAACAATCTTTTCCTGATGAGCGTGTGCCTGCGGTCGTTACTTCGGAGATGCTCAATGTTCCCACTCCTGTCACAGTGTGCTGAAGTTAGCCAGGCGTTTCTCACGTTTCTTGGAACTAATTTTTCTATCGGTGTCCCACAATGTTTTCTGGTTTTAAAAATAACAGATTTTTTTTTGTTTAGGAATGAAAGCTGTAATGTTGCCATATGTAGAATCCAGTCACTCCCTTGTTTGGTTGTGTTTATTTTATTTTATCTACTTCTGTATCTTCCAAAGTAGTTGCCATAGGTACTTTCAAATTCTAATGTATTGTATTTGCCTTATTCCAGATTTTTACCCTTAAAGCTAACTAGACCTTGCAGGTGGTTTTAAGTCACTTCTAGGATTTATAAATTCTGGCTTTTATCGTATATTTCAAAAGGTGCTATTTGCTCTACATTCTTTTATATATATATATATATATATACATATATAAGAGTTTAAATTCTTGCCCACAGTCCCCACCCACCAGTTGGTTTTGAGTTGGGTGGATTTTGCTGGATACCTGAGGGACTACAATGGAAAACACATTTGAAGATGATGATTATATGATCAGCTTATGTAGAGGGAACCACCAAGCTTTGGATTTCTAATGATCCATTATTGGACTTCAACTTTTGCCAAGTCTCTGCATCCTTCATTCACCGGCTAGCATATACTTTGGGGATGAATTTTATCAGATAAGCCAGCAAATGACACAAACTATCATCAGGTAAGTGCAATAAAGCTCTAAATATGTATAGGCTGTTGATTCAAAGTTTCTAAAGAGTAGATTCAGTGTTTTTAATGTGCTGCTGAGATTTTCCTTTACCATTTCAGGGTTTAAAGTATGGATTGCATGATTTATGGTCTTGCCTTTTTCTAAGTTGCTAAAGGGGCTTGTTATTTTTATTGTTATCTCTGACCTAAGGGCTTTGGTCAACACTCTGTGTTTTGATCCAGTTTATTTTGTATTTCCTTTTCCTGAATGCATATCTGATATAGTTAATCCTTTTATGTAAGTTATATGAACACCATGTCATGAATAATGGGGTCTGAGTTGGGCCCGATGTTAAGTAAGCTCACCTCTGGGCTAATTCCATGTTGGTTCCAAATTAAGCAGATGCTAACTTGTCAGCAGTTTGCATGCTGAAATAACTTAGTGCACTTTCACCAAACTTGAGTCAAATTTTTCAATGATTTACAAACAAAACATTATGAATTAAGCAAGAGAGAGAAAATGCTGTATTCTGCTTCCTTTTCCATATGACAGATAAATGAGTTCAAAACTCAATCCCTTTCAATGCAATACACCATGACATTTCTGTAAACTATTGAACAGATGCTGTCATAACCTGGGGTTAAGCAGGCCATGGGTCACTAATTAAACCTTAAGCAGGTTATGGGGCACTTATAAGACCGGGGGATTGATATTCCCAAATATGGGGAATACACACTCAACACTGAGGGGCGGGCAGGGCTTCCCGCCCCCTTCTGCACCCTGTATAACACCGGAGGGCCATGAACTGTGAGCTGGTGCCTGTAGTAGAGTAACTGCTCTGTACTCTTGTTCTGTTGCATTGAACAGTTTTCCGTTGATTCAACCTGTTCGGTTCGGTGTGGACTCCTTTCTGGATGTTACTGAAACTTTGTTGGATGAGGTTGGGATCAATATCTGTTCCCTCTTTCCCCAATGCCCCCACAACAGTAGAAATATTCACTACTAATCAGTATCTGCCTGAAGAAGGTCCATTCAAATGAGGCATTAAAGGCAGCTGCTACTTGAAAGTCCGAGCATGAGTCACTGCCTTCAGGAAAAAAATGTTAAAAGGAAAAAATGGGAAAGAAAAAAGAAAGTTGCTTAAAAAGTTAAATTGCAATGAGTGCTCCACGAAGGAACGCAAGCATATTTTTTTTGGAATCTAGTGAATCCAAATTTGAGCTTTCACAACAAGACCTACACAGTGCCAAGCTTATAAGCCTGACAGAGCTGACTTCCAGAAATAATGGAGGAATGGCATAGGATTATATTCCTGTTCCTCGTGTTTGACAAATGCTGAAGCCTGAACTGCAGGAATCCACCTGCCCAGGTCAAGAATTATTGTAGAAATTGACTTTGGCATACTATTTTAACCGTGGAAATCAAATGCATGTTTCACTTTTATATGGTGATCACAGGAATTCTGCAATGGTTTGTTGTACTTATGGATTGCAGAGATGCTGCTTGGAATAGTAGAGGGAACTGTATATCTTGGGTAACGTTAAACATCAGCCTCAGGACATAATGAATAAGCAGTTGAGGGTAGGCCAGCTCTATCCAACGATACATAAATAGCATTCTGCACTGCAACTAAATCCATATTTATGTTATAGTTTCAAGAAGAGGTTGACATAAATGAGTCTAAGCTTTTATGTTAACAGAACATCTGTTTTGACCACATCAGCACCTGGAAGTACTTTCCTCCCACCAATTTTTGCCTTTGACTTTATTCCCTTGCTCCTCCTGAAGGTGTTGACTCATCCCAGGAAAATACTTTCAGCTGAATTTCAACTTGGAATTCAGCTTCATTCGATGTTTTGGGGGCAGGTTTTGTCACCATTTTCTGGCAGGAATGTGGGCTTGATTGGTGGCCCTTGGCCCAGCCCCAGTCGTGGAGGAGCCCTGATCAGCAAGCTGCCCATTAGCAATGGGGCTGACTCTTAAATGCCCTCTGAAATGGCCGAGCAAGGCACTCGGCTCAAGGACAATTAGGGATGGGCAATAAATGCTGGCCCAGCCAGCGACGTTAACATCCCACAAATAAATAATAATTTTAAAAAGCATCATACTGATATTGTTGCAGTAAGGTCTGACCTGGGAAATGGTTTGGGCCCTATGCTGATGTCACTGGCTGGGCGCAATTACATTGTAATACAGCTGGCCTAATGGATGCTGATATTGAAAACCAGTCCCAATTTATTGAGCACGTTTTAAAAATGGAAGAGTGAATTTTGTGAGGTATCCCATACGACCATCAGAGCCTCACTTGCATATAAAGTAAACTGGGAGTGCAGCCTGCCATTCTCCATTATTTGCTGGCTCTGTGTGAGATCTTTGGTTGCTTGGAGAAAAGTCTTTGTGCACCGTTGCCTGTTGTGGATTTCCATATCATGTGGTCTCTGTCATTCCTTCATTCCATTTTACCCATTGCATGCAGTGTGCAGCTGGAATTGAGTGGCTTTTGATCGCTGGAAGAGAGCCAGCTGCTGTAAGGAACAGCAGAGAATAATTAAAACCTCAGCCTGGAACTTTGTACAGGACCGTAACTGCTGGTTGAGTCAGTACGGCTCTGAATATTCGAGTACTGGCTCCTATGGAGATGGAGGCAGATGTGCGAATGAATTGGAAGCTTTTCCATTCTCAATGGCAGAATGATGAAATTTCCAAAGAGTGAAACAAGAAATGTGAACAAAGCATAGCAAATCTGTTATCAGTGTTGCGGAAAGGGTGTTGCAAGCTGGATGGCACCCTTGACTTCACTGTGAAGCAGAAAAGCCAGCTGTATGAAAGTTTGGAGGCCTTGACATTGTACTTTGCACCCTCCACTAATGTTATTTATGAACGCTATAGTCTCGATTTGACGGAAATATTTCTAAGTGTTATTTTGGGTGCGTGTGGTGTGGTGTTTCTCAATTGTTGTATTGGTGAGTTCATGGCCTGTATTTAACGGCACCTAGTGTCAGAAATTAGCTCCCACGACCTTCTCACCATTTCTGACTGTCTTGCCATCTGATTCGCCAGACTTGCACCTCAGCATCTCGCCAATAATAAGAGGGAGCTGCTTTTGAACGCTCCCTCACCATTCACTCAGTCAACTCCCAGTGCGCAGACCTGCTCCTCGCTTTGGTGATGCCGACCTGGTCAGGCTTCTCAATACCGTTGATGCAAGACGGGACATCCTGTTCTCCTGAGGGGGTCAGAGAACAAGCAGCAGGGTCACCAATATCGCCTTGTAGGCAGTGGCAGTGGCTGTCATGACCAGGAGGACCGCTGCATAATGTCGGAAGAAGACCAATGATCTCCACTGAACTGCACGCATAAGTTACCAGCTCTCTCCTGGCATCCGTTCCACCTGACAGTGTTCAAATACCCAACCTTCCCACTTCATAAATCACTGGCTGACATCTCGCATCCTCCCCATATCCGCTCCTTATGCTTGCTCATCAGAATGCCCTGCACCCACCAGTACAACCCCTTCAAGTCCAGGTGGTAGCCCACACATGTCATCTGCTATAGACCCCCTTCACCCATCAAGCGTGAAGCTCAGAATGCCTTCTCTTTATCTCCACAGGAATAGATAGCCTAAAGCGGGGTGGAGTACCAGAGATTCGAGTCCCCACCCCTATGAGAAATGGACCCTGGAAATCGCGGGGTTGACTGAAGAGAGAGCAATCAATGAGAGCGAGGTTCGCCTGCCCCCACCATTGCCCCTTCACCTAGATGATGTGGCTCAAGTGAATTTTTCATGTCAGACAAAATGATCCTTCCCTTTCGCTAACCACATGTCCATTGTCTCACAGGATCTCTATCTCTTGGGGCCGGGCCATCTGGAGTCGTCCCCCCCTCTGCCATGCAAGAGACCACCTCGGAGGACAGCTCTGAGGAGACCACCATCAAGGCGTCATAGCTATCATCCCCAGCTTTCAGCAGCGCAGATACACACACCACAGTTGTCGACATTAGTGGACAGGCTTCTGGGGCACAATCTAGTGCGCACCACACAATTCCTGCTGCTCATCAGGTGGAGGCAGGAACACCAAAGAGAGTCAGCAGTTGGAGGCCTGCTAGATCCCAGGACTCAGCTGGGTCCCAGTCAGATGCCAAGACTCTGGCCAAGGTTCTGCCAGAGATGATGCAGATGTTGGGGCACAGCCATGACATTCAGGAGGTGATGTCAGCGACATTTCAGCAAGTGCATAGCTGATTGGAGGAATCCCAAACCCAAAGGCTACAGGTGCAGTAGATGATGCCGGCAATGCATGGCACCGAGGCCAACACCTCTACCGCGATAGCAGTGGAAAGCCTGGAGCATGATGTCCCCGTCTTGAGTGGTGTGCCAAGGCATGGCTCAGTCTGCGATGACCATGGCTGAGGGCCTCAACATCATGTCCCAGCCACTGAGGGGCATATCTGAGACACAGGTGCGCGTTTCTGAGGCACTGCAGAGAATGGCACAGTCACCGAGGAGCATCGCTGAGGATGTTGACACCATGATGTAGGCAATGGCGAGCCGCCAGGACTGGCAGAGGCAGAAGTCTCAGAGGCCTCTGTATCTTAGTCCACCTGCCACTCCATCCCATGGAGGTCCCCAGGGCCCTATGTGGGCACCGTCAAAGAGGAGAAAGCGCTGGAGGCCAACCCGCGGCCAACACCGGCGAGATGACAGAGTTCTCCAGTTCTTACAAAACCCTCCCCTTCTGCCACTGGTGCAATTCAAGGGCAGTAAGCAGAATAATAATAATCTTTATTGTCACAAGTAGGTTTACATTAACACTGCAATGAAGTTACTGTGAAAATCCCCGAGTCGCCACACTCCAGCGTCTGTTCGGTACACTGAGGGAGAATTCAGAATGTCTAATTCACCGAACAAGCACGTCTTTTGACACTTGTGGGAGGAAATGGGAGCACCAGGAGGAAATCCACGCAGATACGGTGAGAATGAGCAGACTCCACCAAGACAGTGACCCAAGCGGGAATCGAATCTGGAAACCTGGCGCTGTGAAGCAACAGTGCTAACCACTGTCCTACCGCGCTGCCCCAACCACCAGAAAAATCAGCAGAAAGGCCAGCAGAAAAATCAGGGCCAGATTTCTGAATGCAAACCTCGCAGAGGATGTCACACAAAAGAAAAGGAACATTCGAGTGTGGGGAAAGCACTGCAAGAAGCGAAATCCCTTTGCATGCGAGTATTTTTCTGGGAAGAAGAAAAGCAAGCCGATAAAAATGGTTTCTGGAGAGATGTTGGATGATGATTCTGACAAATCTTTCTACACCCTTTGACAAAGGGTCATCTGGACTCGAAAAGTTAGCTCTGTTCTCTCCTTACAGATGCTGCCAGACCTGTTGAGATTTTCCAGCGTTTCCTCTTTTTGTTTAAGATTGCAGCATCCGCAGTAATTTGCTTTTGTTCCACACCTAGAATCCACTGGTGCCAGAAAGTCTCAAGATTAAAAATGGTTTGTGACTGCAGTGGGAGAGCATCAGGTCCATGTGCAGTGGTACCAGTGCTACGTGAAGGAGCTTCACAGACTCATATGAAGTTGCCAAGTTGGTGCCCCCAAAATTAAGCTGTCAAAGTTGAAGTTGAAGCTATGCGATGGAACAATGCTCACCGCAAGAGGCCAAATTTAAGCTGAGAGCCCAATGCAATGGGAGGAAAGAAGATCTACACTTCCAGATGGTAGACACATCTCAGCCGAACAAGTGAAAAACTTGGACTGGTAACCCTTCATGTACCTGAAGAGATTTGCGTTGATACACACCAACGTAACAGACCCTGAAAAATTATAAATATATTTTCGCTGGTCTTGAATGTTTGCATTTTGACTATCATGTAGGTGGAGAGGAAAGTGTGAGATCAGCTCAGCATCCCCCAAAGAGAGCTCCAGCTGCCCTCAATTTTAGCTGAGAAGACAGTAGCAAAGAGCTTCAAAAGATGGGAGTAACCAAGAAAGTGACAATTCCGTAGGGATCCGCTGGGACCTTCGTTGTTCGTAGTATATATAAATGATTGGAGGAAATTGTTGCTGGTCTGATTAGTCACTTGGTGGATGACACAAAGATTGGTGGAATTGTGGATAGCAAAGAGGATTGTCAGTGGATACATCAGGATATAGATCGGTTGGCGACTTGGGTGGAGAAATGGCAGCTGCAGTTTAATCCGGACAAATGTGAGGTAATGGGCGGGATTCTCTGAATCCCTGCCGGGTCAGAGAATCCCCGAGGGACGGCATGAATCCTGCCCCGCTGCTCCGACGCCGGCTGCCATATTCTCCGGCACCGGTTTTCAGGCGAGGTTTACGCCATGCAGGTCGGGGGCAGTTGACAGCGGCCCCCCTGGCAAATCTCCGGGTCCTGATGGGCTGAGCAGCCGTCAGTTTCTGGCCAGTCCGGCTGGCATGAAATGGACATGTCCCACACAGTGGGACCTGGCTGGTAGGCCGTCTAGTGGAGACCTCGTGGGGTGGGGGGGGGGGGGGGGGGGCACGATGTCCTGGCCCGTGATCGGAGCCCACCAATCTGCGGGTGGGCCTGTACCGTGGGGGTACTCCTTCCTTCCGTACTGGCCTCTGTAGGGCTCTGCAATGGCGAGCGCGGAGAACACCCCTGCGCATGCGCAGGAACACTTCGGCCAGTCTGCACATGCGCTGAACCACGCTGGCGGTTCTGCGCATGCGCCAACTCGTGCCGGCCCTACGGCACCGGTTGGTCAGACATCAACCCCTCCGCCGCCGGCCTAGCCCCCGGAAGTGCGGAGGATTCCCGACGCCTGAGTGGTTCGCGCTGTTCTTGGCACTGGCTTTGGGCTGTCCCGCCATTGCGGGAGAATCCCGCCCAATGTATTTTGGAATGTTTAATACAGGTGGGAATTATACACCAAATAAATGGCAGAACTCGAAGGAGTGTTGACAGGCAGAGAGATCTGGGTGTACAAGTCCAGAGATCACAGAAAGTGGATAACGTAATCAAGAAGGCATATGGCATGCTTGCCATCACCAGTCAGGTCATTGAGTATAAAAATTGGCAAGTCATGCTGCAGCTGTACAGAACCTTAGTGAGGCCATGTTTGGAATATTGCGTCCAATTCTGGTCACCACACTAGCTGAAGGATATGGATGTTTTGGAGAGGGTACAGAAGAGGTTAAACAAGATGTTGCCTAGTCTGGATGTTAGTGGCTGTGAGGAGAGGTTGGATAAACTCGGATTGTTTTCACTGGAACGTCGGAGATTAAGGGGTGACCTGATCAAGGTTCACAAAATTCTGAATGGCATGGATAGAGTGTATAGATAGTCATATGCTTTTTGACAGGGTGGGAAAAGTGAATTACTCGGGGACATAGGTTTAAGGTGCAAGGGGGAAAGTTTAGAGGAGATGTGCGAGGCAGGTGTTTTTACAAAGAGGGTGGTGAGTGCCTGGAATGTGCTGCCGGGGGAAGTGGTGCAAGCAGGCACGATAGCAGCATTTAAGGGGCATCTTGACGAATAGATGAATAGGTTGGGAATATAGGGATATGGACCCCGGAAGTGCAGAAGGTTTTAGTTTCGACAGGCAGCATGATAGGCATCGGCTTGGAGGGCCGAAAGGCCTGTTCCTGTGCTGTACTGCTCTTTGTTCTTTGTCCTACAGATTGAATTAGCAGCATGGTAGCAGTGAAAAAAGCCTGAAAAGCTGAAAGTGTGTATAGAGTCAAAGGTCCTCAAAAAGTTTTGAAAAGATCTCACCACCACATGTCAACCATTTAAGAAATATTACCACAACTTGCCGAGGCAAAAGTCTTCTCCAACTGAGATGCAAAGGATGGAAAGTGAAGTTGGATGAAAGCGGCAGATTTCTGACTTATCTAAATGGCACTTGGGAGATACAGATGCTTAAAAATGTCATTTGGCATTTCCACTGCTCCAGAGTTCCATTGCTGGAGGGAGTTCGCCAGATGAACCTGAGGCTGAACAAGAAAACCTCAATCAAAGATGGATGAAGTCAAGTTTATAAGCCATCTACTGACAGCGAAAGGACTTCACCCTGATCCTGAAACGCTGCGAGCTGTAGCAGAGATGCTGCAACCAACAGATGTGAAGGTGGTTCAATGACTTGTGGGATTTTGTGAACTATCCATCAATGTTCTTTCATCACATGCTTCGGAGTATGAATCTCTTCACAAGCTCATTGCAAAGGGCTTTCCGAGGTATTAGGGTGCAGAACAAGACGCAGCTTTTACTCGCATAAAATGGTAGGGCAGCACGGTAGCACAGTGGTTAGCGTAGGTGCTTCACAGCTCCAGGGTCCCAGGTTCGATTCCCGGCTTGGGTCACTGTCTGTGCGGCGTCTTCGCGTCCTCCCCGTGTCTGCCAGGGTTTCCGCCGGGTGCTCTGGTTTCCTCCCACGGTCCAAAGATGGATTGGCCATGACAAATTGCTTTTCATGTCCAAAAAGCTTAGGTGGGGTTACAGGGTTATGGGTTTGGGTGGAAACGTGGGCTTAAGTGAAGTGCTCTTTCCAAGAGCCGGTGCAGACTCGATGGGCCGAATGGCCTCCTTCTGCACTGAAAATTCTATTCTATGAAAACTGGTGAGAACAAAGCCAGTGCTGAGGTATTCATGCTGTAGTGAGATGCCAACAAAGCGGAATCTGGAGCAACCCCTCATGCAGCAGGGATAACTGGTTATATTTAGCTAATGCAAACTAAACAATGTTACACCCAGATTGAGAAAGAATGCCTGACTATTGTCTTTGCTCTTGAGCATTTTAATCAGCACCAGTCTGGGAGAGACAAAATGACGATAGAGTCTGCCCACAAGCCACTTCAAAGCATCTTTCTCAAACCACTTCTGTCTTTGCCGAAGCATCAGCAAAGGATGTTCCTTCATTTGCAGAGAAATCGGGCTGAATTCTCTGCCGGTGGGATTCTCCGTTCTGATGGTAGCCCACCCCTGACAGCAGGATTCCCGGCATCGTGGGGTGGCTACAATGGGAAATCCCATTGGCCCGCAGCAGGAATGGAGAATCCCGCTGCCAGGGGCGTTGCGCTGCCGAGAAACACATGGCTGGGGAGGCAGAGAATTCATCCCATCATTTGCAAGTGAGGGAAGCAGATGCACATTGCCAAGAGTCCCATTCCCTTTGAGGGAAATTGATGACGCACGTACTGAGTGTGAAATCTTCCAGATGCAATGAGAAGTAACAGCACGACATGCTCAGGATGTTATCACCCTGGCAGAGATGTTGAGCTGGAGACACAGCAAGTAGAGAAGTTCCCGATGTTTCCATCATCGTTTCCAATGTTCCGGTCCTCTGCTGATGGTGGTATTAAGGTCCGTGCTCTGAGCCAGCAGGAGGATGCAAATCGATCAAATTGACTCAGTTGCGTCCGATTAACAGGGAATGAACCAGATTCTCAAAGCCTGTGTGGATCTACAGTCCTCTGGCCCGGCTCCCACGGGCGAGAATAGGTACAGGTGTTTACAAGTGTGGCTCTGGTGCGGTGCATTTTGTGGTGCGCCAAGGGGTGACACCTTAAGGCAGTTGCCCCTAGAGTCCGTCAGAGGTCCACCCTCCCCTCACAAATCCTGCCCAGCCCACCCCCACCAGAGACCCCCCATGAGAGAGACCCCCACCAGAGACCCCCATAAGAGGGACCCCCCACCAGAGACCCCCCAATTACACCGACCCCCCACCAGAATTCCCCCAATTACAGAGACTCCCCAATTACAGATGCCACCACCAGAGACACCCATAAGAGAGACCTCCACCAGAGACCCACCAATTAGAAAGGAACCCACTAGAGACCCCTGCATAAGAGAGACACCTACCAGAAACCCCCAATTGCAGAGGCCCCACCAGAGATTCTCCAAAGGAGTGATCCCCACAAGAAACCCCCCCCAATTACACAGCGCCCCCCCACCAGTGACCCATAGCTCCAAAACCTAGGACTTGGCTCCTCCCTCTGCAACTGGATCCTTGACTTTCTGACCCACAGACCATAATCAGTCAGAATAAACAACACCTCCTCCAGAATAGTCCTCAATACCGGGGCCCTGCAAGGCTGCATACTTAGTCGCCTACTATACTTCCTGTACACACACGACTGCATGGCAAAATTTGGTTCCAACTCCATCTCCAAGTTTGCTGATGATACAACCATAGTGGGCCGGATCTCAAATAATGACGAGTCAGAATACAGGAGGGAGATTGAGAACCTAGTGGAGTGGTGCAGCGACAACAATCTATCCCTCAATGCCAGCAAAACTAAAGAGCTGGTCATTGACTTCAGGAAGCAAAGTACTGTTCACACCCCTGTCAGCATCAACGGGGCCGAGGTGGAGATGGTTAGCAGCTTTCAATTCCGAGGGATACACATCTCCAAAAATCTGTCCTCGTCCACCCACGTTGTGCTACCACCAAGATAGCACACAGCGCCTATACTTCCTCAGGAAACTAAGGAAATTCGGCATGTTTACATTAACTCTGACCGACTTTTACAGATGTACCATAGAAAGCATCCTATCGGGCTGCATCACAGCCTGGTATGGCAACTGCTCGGCCCAGGACCGCAAGAACCTTCAGAGAGTCGTGAACACAGCCCAGTCCACCACATGAACCTGCCTCCCATCCATTGACTCCATCTACACCTCCTGCCCCCTGGGGAAAGCAGGCAGCATAATCAAAGACCCCTCCCACCTGGCTTACTCACTCTTCCAACTTCTTCCATCAGGGAGGAGATACAAAAGTCTGAGAACACACATAAACAGACTCAAAAACAGCTTCTTCCCCGCTGTTATCAGACTCCTAAAAGAACCTCTTATGGACTGACCTGATTAACACTACACCCTGTATGCTTCACCCAATGCCGGTGTTATGTAGTTACATTGTGCACCTTGTGTTGCCCTATTATGTATTTTCTTTTATATCCTTTTCTTTTCAATTCCAAAGACCCCCACTTGAGTGCCCCATAAGAGACACCCCACCAGAAATTCTTCCATTACAGATACCCCCACTAGAAACCCCCCAGTTACAGAGACCCCCACCTCCATCCCTCACCCCTAACATCCCCCCACCCATGATGTGGAGATGCCGGCGTTGGACTGGGGTGAGCACAGTAAGAAGTCTTACAACACCAGGTTAAAGTCCAACAGGTTTGTTTCAAACATGAGCTTTCGGAGCACTGCTCCTTCCTCAGGTGAATGGAAATGTATGTTCCAGAAACATTCATATCGACAAAGTCAGAGATGCCAGACAATGCTTGGAATGCGAGCATTTTCGGGTAATCAAATAATGCCCTAATGCCCTTGACTGCTGAAGTGTTCCCCCACTGGAAGGGCAATTCAAGGGCATTCAGCCTCTGATCTCCGGGTAAGCGTTCTCCAAGGCGGTCTTGAGGACACGCGACAACGCAGAATTGCCGAGCAAAAACTTGTAGCTAAGTTCCACACGCGTGAGTGCGGCCTCAACCGGGATCTTGGATTCATGTCGCATTACATTCACACCCAACCATCTGGCCTGGACTTGCAAAATTCTACCAACTGTCCTGGTTTGAGACAATTCACACCTCTTTAATCTGGGATCACCCCCTATCTCTGGATCTTTAATGATTTGATTAACCGAAAATGCTCGCATTCCAAGCATTGTCTGGCATCTCTGACTTTGTCTATACTGTATAAATGTTTCTGGAACATACCTCTCCATTCACCTGAGGAAGGAGCAGTGCTCCGAAAGCTCATGTTTGAAACAAACCTGTTGGACTTTATCCTGGTGTTGTAAGACTTCTTACTATCCTCCCACCCACCATGGATGATCCTCCAGATCCACAATGCCAAATCAGTGTCAACTAATGCCTCCCAGTTATGTTCTGTGACCGTTATTGCTCTCCATGATGGTTCAATGCCAACTTAAGCCCATTTGGCAAGAATGCACAATGTACTTGAGCAATGAGCCATGTTAGACCAATGTGGAACTGCTTAGAAAAACAATGAGAAATGATTTTTGAACAGAAACTGTCGTTCCAAAAATATCATAAAAGTCCCAATCAAACAGAACATTAAAGCATCTAAATTAAAGGTTTTAAACACTTCACACCTATTAATCATGTCCAAATAAATAATAGAATATTGACTAAAGAGATCACAGGAATAAATAAAGCTTATTATAACCGCTTAAAGATGTCCATAGAATAGAACCATAGAATAGAATCCCTGCAGTGCATCAGGAGGCCATTTGGCCCATTGAGTCTACACCGATCCTCTGAAAGTGCACGCTAACTAGGCCCACTCCTCCACCCTTATTCCCGTAATTCCACCTAACCTACATATTTTTTGGACATGAAGGGACAATTTATCATGGCCAATTTACCTAACCTGCACTTCTTTGGAGAAAGCCAGAGCACTCGAAGGAAACCTATCCAGACACGATGAGAATGTGCAAACTCCACACAGACAGTGACCCAAGGCTGCAATTGAACACGGGTCCCTGGCACTGTGAGGCAGCAGCGCTAACCACTGTGTCAACAATTCACTTTACTTTTCAAAACAGCGTCTGGCTGATCTCATGCTTTTATCGGTCTGGACTCTCAGTCAAGCATGCATAATGAGGACAGATGGAACCCCCAGGAGTCTGGCCCTCTCTCGCCAATTGACATTTTAATGGGTTGTAGAAAACAGTTTTCTTTCAAAGAACGTTTCTGAATGAGTGTGTTTGTTTCTCAGTAGCTCCATATCTTGTCTTTGTTATTATGTGGCTCATTGGTTATGTACACAAGGCAGACTGATCGAGTGGGCATGTAAGGAGCACGAGTTAGCACTTAGTTGGCATGGATTGTATGAAGGGAGTGCCTGGGGAGCATGGGTAAGACCTTTTGAACTTATGTTTCAAGACGCTCCTGAATCCAGACTATGGTTCACAACTCCCAGAGGAGCCATGAACCATGATTCATGAAGAAGCTCACCAAACTGCACGAAGATTGCAGGTGCTTTGGGGATGCATAACGCACAATGAAGGCAGCCATGTCTGGAGTTCATGGTGTCGACTCACTATTTGCATGGTAAAAATTGCAAATTAAAATTGCTGGTGTTAGGAATGGTCACTGGAACCCTAGATTTGAATCCACTTGTCATTTTTAAATGGCTCTGCTTAGCACTGCTGTCTCATAGCGTCAAAGTCTCAGGTTTGATCCCGTTTCTGGGTCACTGTCCGTGTGGAGTTCGCTCATTTTCCCCGTGTTTGCATGGGTTTCGCCCCCACAACCCAAAGATGTGCAGGTTAGGTGGACTGGCCACACTAAATTGCTCCTTAATTGGAAAAACTGAATTGAGCACTCTAAATTTAAAAAAATAATAATTTAAATGGCTCTGGAGTTGTCCCGATACTGCAAAATTCCAGCCCTTAATCTTGAACATACAGCTACGATTTAATCCAGCACTGATTTTGGTTTAATTTGTGTGGTGGGGAACATCAGCTCTTTTTAATATCAATTTCTGGTTCAATAAAATATGTAGGAATAATGCACTATGGAGAAGGACTTTAGTTGCAGCCTTTAAACAGTCAACAATGGTTAAAATTGCAGCAGCAAAGTGGTGGATATGCAGTTCGTGTGAAAATGCTTAGGCTCAGTAAATTGTCTGTCAAATTGAAAGAAGGTCAAAACAGTTGCAGAAACGCTGGGGAGCAGACATATTTTTGACTACACTCCCTCAAATTGCAGGTCTGAAAATCCTACTGTACTAATTCTGTCGCACCGAACAGCAAGTATATTTGGGGTCATTGACTTGGAAACTTCCACTTCATTATTTGCAATTCTTCATTTACATATTGATTTATTTAATAATTTATCAACACAATAATACTTGTCTGTTGCTATTTCATGGAACCATGTTGCGTGGTCTGGAGACACTTAGTAAATTAATAAATAGAAAATCAATAAAAATTCAACAAAGTTCAAAATTGCACCTCCACTTACAGTGATCAGAATCTTTTTCCATACTTGATATTACAGACATCTTTAGGGTTGCCAACTGTGATCAAATGTATCCCTGAAGGTTTCATCACATGATTTTCCCCATGCTCTAATCACTAGTCGACCAACTCATCCATTTTTGTGATGTACTGCCTTGCTACACCAATTGGAAAGCAGAAAGACTCATTACACAATTGGATGATGCTTCACTGTCAGCCAAGCAGCCTTTTATCCCAATTTTCAATATTTTTATAATGGGTGAGGAGAAAAGTTCAAAGATTTTCTTTTAATAACATTTTTAATGTCTCTCTGATTTATCTTCAGCATTGCACTGCACAGCAGTGCCCTGGGGATTAATCTTCAATCCCTGGAGACTGCAGGCCAATTCTGGTGGATAGGCAACCCTCGGCATCTTCCCTTAATGATAACATAGCCCATTGTTTAAGTTGAAGCACTGATCGTTTTAAACGGAACACGACCATTCATAAATGTTTGATTAATCAGTCTTTATTCATGAATAAGTTTTATCTGGGAAGTGCAGTTTTGTGACACACAGATCAAAGTGCTTGTGTCCACTGAAATATCTTAGCCCCTTTCATATTTTCAATCATAATCTTCTTTCTGAAATTATGACAATGAATGGGAGCTTATCTGACATCACTCTCGGACCACTGAGACAACAGCTTAACCTTCCCCCTTACAGTTCTGCATTCTGACACTCAAAAGCGATGGAGATTTGATGAAGGCGGGTGGGCCACTGGGGCGGGGAGGAGTGACAAAATTGGGAGCAAGTAGCTGTATGTGTTACAGTTTCACATCGTCATATTTGGTGGCATCACTGCAGGGTATCTGATCCATCAGAAGTAGTACAAGATTATTCACAAAGTACTTGCCATTAAATGCAAGGATGGAAATGAACTGTTGAGGCAAAAATTAGAAACTAAATGGTAAACGCATCAGTTTGATTTTATAATCAGTTATCAATATGTTCTGATGGACAGCACAGTGGCTCAGTGGTTAGCACAGCTGCCTCATGGTGCCGCGGTTCCACGTTCATTCCCAGCTCTGGGTCACTGTTTGTGTGGAGTTTGCACATTCTCCCCGTGTTTGCGTGGGTTTCGCCTCCACAACCTAAAAGATGTGCAGAGTAGTTGAATTGGCCACACTAAATTACCCCTTAATTGGAAAAAATTAATTGGGTATTCTAAATTTATTTTAAATAAATAAATATGTTCTGATATTCAGCATACCGGTTGAGATTGTGAACTGTTTCTCAGTCTGGGCTGAGGACCAAACCCAGGTTGTAACAGGTCCAAATCTGGTACTGGCCAAGCGTTGTGAAAATGTTAAATACAGGGCAGCACGGTGATGCAGTGTTTAGCATTGCTACCTCACAGCGCTGAGGGCACCGGTTCGACCCTGGCCCCGGGTCATTGTCCATGTGGAGTTTGCACATTCTTCCTGTGTCTGCGTGGGTCTCAGCCCCATAACCCAAAGATGCGTAGGGCAGATGAATTGGCCATGCTAAATTGACCCTTAATTGGGGGGGGAAAAAGAAAGAAAGGAAATGTTAAATACAAGGACGAGAGGAATAAGTCAAAGCCCAGAATGCAGTTTGCTTCCCAATTCCAATGGCAGGTGGTGCTACATCAAACATCCAGAGTTAAAGCTCTGTGTCCTATTTGTCACAAAGGAGGATTAGCTGTTATGTGGACAGAAGCTATCTCAAAAGAAAAAAATGCAGTTCTAAAAACAAGAACACATTACTAATCTGCAAAGGAGTGACAGACGGGTGTGTACGGGTCCCATGGAATCCCCATTTGTCACTAGCTCTGCATTAGAATGACTGAATCACTAACGCAGGCCTTTAAGTGACTATTGTTTATCTTACAGTATGCATGAAAACCCCCTCAGAATTCAGACTGTGAAAACAATGAAAGTACTTTTCTCCTTTATTTTAACATTCACTTTTGCAGCATAGCCAAGTCAAGCCTTGTTGAAGAAAAACTGTACTCTTGCACGTTTGCTAATTTGAGCTCCGGAGTTTCTCCGGATCTGCTGCACAGATCTTAATGATTCTATAATTTCACAGTTTTCATTTCAAGGTTGTTTGGGTAGTGTTGATTGCTCATCTTAATTTATTGCTTTACTAATTTCTGTCACAATGACAGCAAGAATTAATCCCACTCTTGCTGAGATTGGAATGATGATGCATGGAAGTCATTTCTGGAATATAACAAAAGTTTCAACAGTGCATGGTAAATTATTCTTGATCTCTATGACTGATTACTCTGAACAATTAGTTCATAGACATTCTGATGCACTGAGGTATTTTTAATCTAAAATGAAGTGTATTAATTTAAAGAGTTTTGGCCGCTTTGATTATTTATACAAAGAAATGTGCAGTAGTTTGCAGGATGGTTCTTTAGAATCATAGATTATAAGAGGCCTCTTGAGGAAGATAACCTATTCCAGTTTACCTTTCCCTGGTAAATCTTTGCCACTTGCTTATGCATGAGCATTTGTCGGGCTCATGCCAGCTCTCAGCTGGTGGGGTTTTGCTGAAGTTTACTGAGGGTTTAAAAGTTGGAATTCACAGGGGGATTTGAGTTTCACATCAGGGTTGGGAATCCTATATTTTTTTAAAAAAAAACTAATTTTTATTGAAAGTTCTTTTACAAAATATATAACGACAAACAGTAACAAAGTAGAATAAAACAACATAATAAGCATAACACCCCCAAGACCGTAACAGCACATATATCGAGACCCCCACCCTCCCAAACAACAAGAGAACTTGAAAATAAATTAAATTAAATAAACATAGTTAACACCCCCCCCCCCCCTTTTCCCTCCTCCCCCCTGGGTTGCTGCTGCTGCTGACCTAGTTCCCTATCGTTGAGCCAGAAAATCGAGGAAAGGCTGCCACCGCCTAAAGAACCCTTGTACCGATCCTCTCAGGGCGAATTTGACTCTCTCCAGCTTAATAAAACCTGCCATGTTATTGATCCAGGTCTCCACGCTTGGGGGTCTCGCATCCTTCCACTGTAGCAAGATCCTCCGCCGGGCTACTAGGGACGCAAAGGCCAAAACACCGGCCTCTCTCGCCTCCTGCACTCCCGGCTCCACCGCAACCCCAAAAATCGCGAGTCCCCAGCCTGGCTTGACCCTGGATCCTACCTCGACACCGTCCTCGCCACCCCCTTCCAGAACTCCTCCAGTGCCGGGCATGCCCAGAACATATGGGCATGGTTCGCTGGACTCCCCGAACACCTGGCACACCTGTCTTCGCCCCCAAAGAACCTACTCATCCTAGTCCCGGACATATGGGCCTGGTGCAGCACCTTGAATTGGATGAGGCTAAGCCGCGCCCATGAGGAGGAAGAGTTAACCCTCTCCAGGGCATCCGCCCATGTCCCATCCTCGATCTGCTCCCCCAGCTCCCCCTCCCACTTAGCCTTTAGCTCCTCTACTGACGCCTCCTCCACTTCCTGCATTACCTTGTAGATATCAGATACCTTCCCATCCCCGATCCAGACCCCCGAAAGCACCCTGTCCCTCACCCCCCTCGCGGGAAGCAAAGGGAATCCCTCCACCTGCCGCCTAGCAAATGCCTTTACCTGCAGGTACCTGAACATGTTCCCCGAGGGGAGCTCAAATTTCTCCTCCAATTCTCCCAGGCTCGCAAACCTCCCATCAATGAACAGGTTCCTCAGCTTTCTGATGCCCGCTCTGTGCCACCCCAGGAACCCCCCATCAATGTTCCCCGGGACGAACCGATGGTTCCCCCTTAGCGGAGCCTCCATCGAGCCCCCCACTTCCCCACTATGTGGCCTCCACTGCCCCCAAATCTTGAGGGTAGCCGCCACCACCGGACTAGTGGTATACCTCGTAGGAGGGAGCGGCAACGGCGCTGTTACCAGGGCCCCCAGGCTTGTGCCTCCACAGGACGCCATCTCCAACCTTTTCCATGCTGCCCCCTCCCCCTCCATCACCCACTTGCGCACCATCGACACATTGGCCGCCCAATAACACCCCGAGAGGTTGGGTAACGCCAGCCCCCCACCATCTCTGCCCTGCTCCAAGAAGACCCTCTTCACCCTCGGGGTCCCATGCGCCCAAACAAAGCTCATGATGCTGCTAATCACCCTCCTAAAAAAGGCCCTAGGGATAAGGATGGGCAAACACTGAAAAAGGAACATTTTGACGGACTGCACTCTACCCACCAGCGATAGCGGCACCATGTCCCACCTTTTAAATTCCTCCTCCATCTGCTCCACAAGCCTGGTAAGATTAAGCTTGTGGAGAGTCCCTCAACTCCTGGCCACCTGCACCCCCAGGTACCTAAAACTCTTCACTGCCCTCTTAAACGGGAGCCTGCCAATTCCCTCCTCCTGATCACTCGGGTGCACTACGAACACCTCGCTCTTACCCAGATTCAGCTTATAGCCCGAGAAGCCTCCAAACTCAGCCAACAGCTCCATCACCCCCGGCATTCCCCCCACTGGGTCCGCCACATACAGCAGCAGGTCATCCGCATACAGCGATACGTTGGGAATCCTATATGTTATGACCTTATGAACTTAAGGAATAAAGTATAAAGGGGAGAGATTTTTTGGTCACTTTAAAAGTCACATGGGGGATCTTTGTTGTATTTTAAAGTATAGATTTAAACACCTCCTGCAAGTTTATTGCTTTTCAATGATGCTTGTAGTTTGTTTATTACAGTAAAAGTTTTAAAACTTGAAATCCTGTCATGGGATCCTTTCAGTCATTCAATGGAAATATGAATTTAATTGTTTGAAAATGATTGAATAGATCATAACATCTTTCACTTCTCCATACATTCCGATCTTTATAAAAAAAATCACCTCTGACATATCATAAAGGAAAATGGTTTGCATTACAAACTCACAAAGCCCCAGCGCTGACTGGCCTCTCAATCCAAATCACAAAATAAGCACATATGAAAAGGAGCAGGAGAAGACCTGCAGCATTTCTGGCAGACATCCCCTGATTAGGCTTGGAACACTTGCTGAGGAGTTGTTTAAATATAAGGTCCTATTGATTAAGTTGTAGCGCGGCGAGTGAGTCAGACGCAGGCTGCCAGGGTGCGACATGAAACTCAGGAGTACCATGCCTGCTCTCTCATTCAATATGATTCTGGCTGATCTTGGGCTTCAACCCCATATTCCCACATGTTCCCCAAATCCCTGGGAAACCAAAGATCTGTCTATCTCAGCCTTAAATATATTCAGCTCGAGCATTTGTTTAGAGAACTCTAAAGAATCACAAAATTTTGGGGGAAGAAATTGCTCCTCAAATCAGTCCGAAGTGTTCCACCCCCTATCCTCCATCATGTTTTACAGAGGGAGCCCTCAGAAAAAAGGCAGCATGGTAGCATTGTGGATAGCACAATCACTTCACAGCTCCAGGGTCCCAGGTTCGATTCCGGCTTGGGTCACTGTCTGTGCGGAGTCTTCACATCCTCCCCGTGTCGGCGTGGGTTTCCTCCGGGTGCTCCGGTTTCCTCCCACAGTCCAAAGATGTGCAAGTTAGGTGGATTGGACATGATAAATTGCCCTTAGGGTCCAAAATTGCCCTTAGTGGTGGGTGGGGTTACTGAGTTATGGGGATAGGGTCGAGGTGTTTAACCTTGGGTAGGGTGCTCTTTCCAGGAGCCGGTGCAGACTCGATGGGCCGAATGGCCTCCTTCTGCACTGTAAATTCTATGAATCTATGAAAAAAAAAATGTCTAGATGGGGCTGAGCAGAGCTGGGAAACCCTCTACCCACAATTAGCAGACATCCAGCCAACAAAGTGACCAACCCCGCCTAGAAGTCTGTGGACATGATTGTGAGTGGCAGCTCACTGCACAAGAAGACAGGGGCTGCAATGTCGTAAGTAGGTGAATTACCTTCTTCATGCAGGCAGAGTAAGTCTGCATCCTCAGCTGACCACAGTGATACCAGACCTCCACACCCTAACCCCATTCGAGGAACGAGTCCTTGAGCTTGTTGGTGAGGAGCAGGTCCGCACCTATTCAGAGAATGAGATGGGGATCAAAGACACAAGTGAGAATCTTAAACCCATCCAGCCATGACACAAGCCTCATGTGAGAGACCTTTCACAGAATAGAATCAGAGAATCTCTCCAGTGCAGAATCAAGTCTGCACCGGCCCTGGTACCTTTTGTTTCTTAGTCTTCCTCAACCTCCCATTATGTATAGGTGTATCCCAGGATCCACAGCTGAGGTGGAGGTGGCCTGCTGACTTTCATCCCTATTCCCTGAGATGGCATTGGCGGGAATACCCTCGGGGACCGAGACCTTGAGGGTCCCAGCCTGTTTTGGGGCAGCATGGGTATTACAGTGCTACCGTCCTAGACGTGCTGGCCTGGAGGTGTGTTGCTCATGGGGACGGGGAGGGGGAGTCAGATAGGCTTGATGCCCACAGAGTCTTCTGGGTGGCGGGGTTTTCACCAAGCCAGGGTAGGTGAATGGAGTGTTTGTGGTCTTTTACAGGGGACTGTAAAGGAGGAGTGTGGGTCGTAGCAGCATCGCTTTTAAAAAAATTTAATGTACCCAATTCTGTTTTTTCCTATTAAGAGGCAATTTAGCCTGGCCAATCCACCTACCCTGCATATAGAACATAGAACATAGAACAGTACAGCACAGAACAGGCCCTTCGGCCCTCAATGTTGTGCCGAGCCATGATCACCCTACTCAAACCCACGTATCCACCCTATACCCGTAACCCAACAACCCCCCCCTTAACCTTATCTTTGGGCTGTGGGGGCTAGACGCACGCAGTGGTGGGGATATCACTTTTGAATGTGGACACAAAGTTGTTGGCTAAGATGTTGGCAACACGCTTGGAGTATTGTGTGCCGGGGTTGATAGCCGAGGATCAGACGGGATTTGTGAAGGGGTGGTAGTTGTTGTTATACGCTAGGAGGTTGCTGAATGTGGTGATGATGCCCCTGATGGGTAGGGAAATGGAGGTAATAATATCTATGAACGGGGAGAAGGCGTTTGCCTGGATTGAGTGGGAGTACCTTTTATGGGTGCTGGTGAGGTTTGGTTTGGGGCCGGGTTTTCTTGGTTGGATCAAGATGCTGTACAGGGCCCCATGGCGAGTGTACGCATAAATGTTATAAGTTCAGCCTGTCTTTGCCTGCATCGGGGATTGAGGGAGGGGTGTCCACTGTCCCCTTTGCTTTTTGCATTGGCGATTGAGCCATTGGTAATGGTGCTTCGATGGGTTGGAGAGGAATAGAGAGAGAGGGAGTGGGACACCGACTGTCCCTGTACGCGGATGACCTCCTGCAATATGTCATGAACCCGTTTGTAAGTATAGATAGTAGTTTGGGAATCCTGACAAAATTTGGGTCATTTTCGGGGTACAAGCTTAATGTGGGAAGGAGTAGTGTGTTTCCGGTCAGCGCTCAGGTACAGGGGAAGGGGCTGGAGAAGTTACCATTTTGGCTGGTCAAGTAGAGCTTTCGTTATCAGGGGATACGGGCGGCGCATATTTGGGTTCAGTTGCACAATTGAACTTCGTTAATTTGGTGGATGGGGTGGAGGAGGATTTCAAGAGGTGGGATGTTCTTCCGTTATCATTGGCAGGGTGCGTCCAGACCATGAAGATGATGGTTCTCTCGAAGTTTTTGTTCATTTTTCAGAATCTCCTGATTTTTGTGCCTAACTCGATTTTTGGGAGGGTAAACAGGATGATCACAGAATTCATATGGTCAGGGAAGGCATCCCGGATTCGGAGGTTTTTTTTGGAGAAGGATAGGGAAGGGAAGCCTGGCTCTGACGAACCTGTTGAACTAGTACTGGGCGGAAAAGCCGAGAAGATGCTGAAGTGGGTTATGGAGAAGGGGTCGGTGTGGGGGTAGATGGAGGAGGTTTTGTGTCAATTACAGCACAGGAACAGGCCCTTCAGCCCTTCCAAATGTGAATAGATCCTATCCCTCAGTATCTTCTCCAACAGTTTGCCTACCACTGACCTCAAGCTCACAGGTCTATAATTCCCTGGATTATTCCTGCTACCCTTCTTAAACAAAGGGACAACATTAGCAATTCTCCAGTCCTCCAGGACCTCACCCGTGCTCAAGGATGTTGCAAAGATATCTGTTGAGGCCCCAGCTATTTCGTCCCGCGCTTCCCTCAGTAACCTGGGATAGATCCCATCCGGTCCTGGGGACTCGTCCACCTTAATGCCTTTTAGAATACCCAAAACCTCCCCCTTCCTTATGCCGACATGACCTAGAGTATTTAAACATCCATCCCTAGCCTCAACATCCGTCACGTCCCTCTCCTTGGTGAATACTGATGCAAAGTACTCATTAAGAATCTCACTCATTTCCTCTGACTCCACGCATAAATTCCCTCTTTTGTCTCTGAGTGGGCCAATCCTTTCTCTAGTTACCCTCTTGCTCCTTATATACGAATAAAAGGCTTTGGGATTTTCCTTAACCCTGCTAGCCAAAGATATTTCATGATCCCTTTTTGCCCTCTTTATTGCGCGTTTGAGATTTGTCCTACTTTCCCGATTTCCTCCAAAGCTTCATCAGTTATGAGTCGCCTCAATCTTATGTATGCTTCCTTTTTCATCTTAACTAGTCTCACAATTTCACCTGTCATCCATGGTTCCCTAATCTTGCCATTTCTATCTCTCATTTTCACAGGAACATGTCTGGCCTGCACTCTAATCAACCTTTCCTTAAAAGACTCCCACATTTCAAATGTGGATTTACCCTTAACAGGGGAAAAGTCTGAGGGCACTGCTGAAGGCAGCCCTTCCATTTCCGCTGGCTGAGTACTCCAACGTTAAGGGTCTGGAATCAGTTTCGGCATCATTTTAGGATTGGGAGCATGTCATTGTGGGTACTGTGTGGCAATCACAGATTTATTCCAGCAGGGTTGAATGCAACATATAGGGTGTGGGAATGGAAGGGGATTGAGAGGTTTAGGGATTTATTTGTGGAAGTTAGGTTTGCAGAATTGGGAGCATTGGAGGAGAGGTTTGAGTTGCCAAAGGGGAATGGGTTCTGGTTCCTATAAATCAGGGATTTTGTTGAGATGTAATTGGTTACATTTCCATGACGGCCGCCCCCTTCGTTGCTTAAAAAGATTGAGTCCCAGGGTGAGGTAAGAGAGAGTAGGGTCTCTAACATTTACCGGCATTTGATGGAGAGGGTCTTGTTGGGGGAAGTAAGAGAAAGCGGGAGGAGGAGCTGGGTAGGGTATTTGAGTGGGGGGTGTTGGTGTGAGATCCTGCGGAGGGTAAGCAGAACATTCTCCTTTGTGCGATTAAGTTTAATTCAATTTAGAGTGGTGCATTGAGCGCACATGACAAAGTTGCTTATGAGTTGTCTTTTTCCGGAGGTGGAGGGCTGGTGTTGGCAATGTTTAGGGGGGGGGGGCGAACTATACTCAAATGTTTTGGTCATGCCCAAAATTGGTGGAGTCCTGGGAGTCCTTCTCGAGGATCATGTCAGAGATTTTGTGGGCGGCTGTGAGCTAGTGAGTGGCGATATTCGGGATTTCAGAGGATCCAGGAGTGCAGGTGGGGAGAGAGGCTGACATGTTGGCCTTTGCCTCCCTGATAGCCCAGAGGCAGATCTTGCTGGAGGGGGGCTCTGGAGACGCTTAAAGCAGCAGGGTGCGTGAGTGACCTGGCAGAATTCTTGCATGTGGAGAAGATATAGTTTGCCATTTGAGGGTTGGAGGAGGGTTTCCTCTCGAGGGTGAAGGTTGTTCATTTCCTACACTAAGGATCTGGGAATGTCAGCGAGTGGGGCAGGGGTGGGGTTGAGTCTGGTTTATTGTTTTGTGTTATAGTTATTACTATTTATTGGTTAGCTTTAAATGGAGCATGTAGGCTGCTTAGGGGAGTGGGATGGCGCGGTTATATGATAGTTGTATAAAGATGGTTGTGGTTTTGCATTTTGTATACAAATGAACGTGCCTTGAATAAAAATATAGAAAAAAAAGATTTTGGTCCCTTGTGTTTCTCCAGTAAATATTTTCTGCTGATATTAATTACCTTAATTTACTTACTCTTTGTAGCACTTCGATTACCCTCTATTTCTGGTATATAACTTGTGTCTTCTACTGTGAAGTCCAACACAATATATTTGTTCAATGTCCCTGCCATTTCTCCTCTCTCTACTCTTAAGGGACCAGTATTTACTTTTGCTATCCTCTTCCTTTTCTACATTGGTAGAAGCTCTTACAATATGTTTTTATATTCCTGGCGAGCTTATTTTCTGTTTATCTGTCTATATTCTGTTCTTTCCCTTTTTATCAACTTCATGGTTGGATCCTCAGACTTACCACTATTTTTGTAACATTATGAGTCTCTTTTCAATCTAATACTACCCTTAACATCCTTCATATGCAATGGATGGATCTTTCTCACTGTGATTTTTTGTTCAATGGAATATATTTTGTAAAACATTTTAAACGTTCCCCACTGTTTATTTACCACAAACCTTTTAACCTATTTACCCAAGCAACCATAGCCTGTTTAGCTGCTTACCTAACTGATTGGCTTTACTTAAATTTAAGATTCTTGGCTGTGATTGGAGTATGTCATTTTTTAACTTAATGTGGAATTCAGTTGTTTTATGATCATTATTTCCCAGCGGATCATTTAGTATAACATTACCAATTAACTCTACCTCATTGTTCAATACTAGATTGCTAAGTGGTTCCACAACATATTGCACAAAGAAACCATTATGAAAGCATCCTACAAATCCACCTTCCAGATTACTTTAGCCAGAATCATTGATCGAGTCTATATGAAGATTAAAGTTTGCAAAAATTATTAGAAGCTCCAATAATTTCTTGTTTAATGATTTATCCAATGATATTGTTCTTTTAGGGGCCGATAATCTACTCCCAACAACCAATTTTCTGATATTCCTAATCTCCCCCAATATTGATTTTCTGAGTCAAGATCCTTTCTCAGTAATGTTGTTATGCCATTCTATATTATTAGGGCAACCACTCCTCCTTTTACATTTTATCTATCCTTTCAAAATGTGTGCATTGGAATATTTATTTCCAAAGCTTGGTCATCTCACAATTACAGCTCTAATTGCAATTAGATACAAACCATTTATAGTATCTCTATTTGTGCCACTGGCTTATCTTTGTGAATGTTCTGAGCATTCAGAAAATGGGACTTCAAATGTATTTTTTCACTGCTATTCCCTGAATGGCCTTTAATTCCTGATGCACAAGTACTGTTAAACTCCCTGACCCTTTCTGTCCCACTCAACTTGCCTTTATCCACGTCAATATACTTTTCATTTGCCTCAACTTTTATCTTTGAATTTCTCAATCACCTTTCATCTGAACCTTCCTCCCCTCTGATAAGTTAGTCATTTTTCTCTACTCATGGGACCTTTCCAACAGTACAGATCCCTCTTTCCCCAGTACTGGTACTCCATAAATCGAAATCCATGTCTCCCACACCAATCTTTGAGTCATGCATTCAACTCTCGGGAGCTGATATACGCTATGCTAATTTGCTAAGGTAGGAATCCAGAGGTTATTACTTTTGTGGTTCTGCTTTTTAACTTAGTCTCCAGCTGCTCATACTACCTCAAGATGTCCGCATGCATCACCAAAACAGAATCCTTATTCTCCCATTGCAAGTTCCTCTTCAGTTCCAGGGAGGTGTCCTTAACCCTGACACTGGGCAGACACACCTTCAGGACTCATACTCTCGGCTGCAGAGAACAGCATTCATCCCCCTAATTGTACTGTTCTGTACTAGAACTACATTCCTCTTCACTCCCACCACTTGAATGGCTCCCTGCACCATGGTGCTGTGGTCAGTTTGCTTCTCCACACAAGCTTCAAGAACCTCAAACCTGTTAGATAAATGCAGGAGCTGAAGCTCCTCCATTGCTACCTTCTGATACTTTTGTTATCCAAATCCAATATCCACAAGTCATCTAACCCTGTCTTGGGTTCTGAAGTTATTTTCAAGGATTCAGGGAGCATAGTTAATTCAGTAAATATGATTGATCTTTTTGTGATAGTACAAACACCCAAGGTGAATGAAGTCATTTTATTGTATCAGAAAAACCTTTGATTTTTTTTAAGAAAACCTTTTTTGGTAAAATAATTTTGATTAAGTTCTTCTTTTACTGTGAAACAATCTTCCCCAACCCCAAGGGAAAATAAACATTAGCTTGTGGTGTATCCCACTGACTACGACATAGATTTCCATATCCAGATGGCTGACTTCTTCAGCGTGATAGATGGTTGACAGAACAGCTGCCTGAGGTGCTTAGAAAGTCACAGAAAGCAAGTTTTCCTGCTCCTACTGTGATGTAGTATAGAAAAATATGTTTCCTGCTGACACAAGCTCCCTTAATATTGGCAATCGTTGCACAGTTAACCTAAGTTGCATAAAAGAAAGTTCAGCTGAACATCTGAAGAATCAACATTGAAAATGAGCAAATTCCAGACTGGCACTTTTGCTCTTCAAATCACAAAGCTAGACTTAGAGCAAAGACACTCCCAAATACCTGCTGGCATGCAAACAGAAGAGCTTTTTGAGCATTAGCATCCTTTCAATATTTCCATCAGTGGATTAGTATGAAATGAAGATTGCATTACAGAGGGAACGTTTATGGGTTCAACTGGAACTTACGAAGCCCTTTAGAACAGCAATATCCAAGTGACCCATCTGACAGCTCACAATTCTTTTTTTCTTTTGTGAGTTTGTTCGCGAAGGTCGTTGGGTATTTAAACTCATCTAGTTCAGAGGATTAGAATAGTATCTTTCTGGGGTTTGTTTTGTACATTTAGACCAATGAGCGGCCTTTTAGTACAAACAAGGAAATCGGTCTTTGCACATGTACAAGAAGATGAGCAAACTGAGGCTGACGTTTTGCATCATGAAACACTGGAGAAGACCCCCACCCCAGCCACCCCCGGCCCAACCCTTCTTGTCCCAAGATAATGACAATAGCAACCCAAAAGGATGGAAATGAGAGCAATCTGAGCAAATATATGTGAACAGATAGCTGTGGAATAGACCAGGTCAATAAGTGGTGCACAAAGATGAGTGCTCTTCATGTATGGGGATCGCCTTTATTTTTGCAAAATAATTGAGGCTTGCATTTTTAAATGAAATTTTCACCCTTCTGCCATCGAACGTGATTCACTCATTGATTGTAGGACATGAGTCCTGCCCTTAACTGCTCTTCATGATAAAATAAATAACCTCCTGCACGCCATTTTGGTGAAACGTTTCAAGTGAGTATTTGCAGAGCAGCTTGTAAGAAATGTGATGCTGTTTTGTGTAATTTACAGAAATAAAGCTACTTGGATTTGAAAAATACAAACAAAGCACTCTGGTGGGTAACAAGGCTGCCTGGATGAGTTTTAGATTTCAGTGTTAACATTGACAAATTAAGGGCAGCACAGAGGCGCAGTGGGTTAGCCCTGCTGCCTCACGGCGCCGAGGTCCCAGGTTCAATCCCGGCTCTGGGTCACTGTCCGTGTGGAGTTTGTACATTTTCCCCGTGTTTGCGTGGGTTTCGCCCCCACAACCCAAAGATGTGCAGGCTAGGTGGATTGGCCACACTAAATTGGCCCTTCATGGAAAAAATTAATTGGGTGCTCTAAATTTTTAAAAACAAAACATTGACAAATTACAGCTTCTCCCAGCATTGTAAAAATTAAAAATGTTTGGTCAGAACTCGTGGCGCTCCCATGATATCACACGTAGTTAAAATTAAGACAGCAATAAATTGAGTACATAAATGTTGTGCTATACATTACATTCCACAGCTATGTAAAGAAATCTTTGTTTGTCTCGGGGAGAAGGCACTCCCAGTTTTCACAACTAAACCTCGCATTCGGCCTTTCAAATGAGTTGCATTTCTGCAACTCTTCAATTAACTTTATAACTACAGATACATGTCTCTATGTACCTCTCACAGTTATGCACTAGAGTCAGCCAGATGCCATTTAAAACCACAATATCAAATCGATGGAAGGACATATAAAATTCTATTTTCCTCCAAAATATATTTCATAAATTAAAGTGTACAAACTAAGTTACAGCTGCCCACATTAAGTAACTTAAATATTGACATTTTTCCTTCCATGCTTCATTCTGGACCAGGGGTATAGAATAATATTTTGAGTGGAGAAAATACAATTATGACAACATTCAAAAACATCCCTTATTTACAGTTAGCTCGGCTTTCCCTTGTATTTCGGCTGTGAATTTTTATATGTGGACCAAGAATTATGAAACTGAAAAAAAGGTTAAATCAATTTGTATTCTACCTTTGTTATCAACAATCTTTGGCACAGTTCCTAGCATTGCTAAAAGGCTCTGCTTAAATTAAACATGCTTAAATTCAGGATGTGGATTCATCAGGTTCCTTTGAACTTGAAGAATAGCTCAGTTCTTCCAGCCATTGCCATTGTTTGTACTGTTATCTGAGTTTTCACTAAAGCAGGTATATAAAAGAAATGCTGCTGTGCTAATCATCTATAAAGTTCTTAGAAGGTATATAAAAACAAACAATGCCAACATTTCTAACTACTGTATCGCTTCACTTGTCACATTTGTAACCTGCTGCATGTGCTGAATAAACAACATTAAGATAGGAAAAGCAAAATATTGCAGATGCTGGAAATCTGTAATAAAAACAGAAAATGCTGGAAAAGTCCAGTAGGTCTGACTCTTCTTCAGAACTGAAGAGGGGTAGAAATGTAAGGGATTATATAGTTGGAGAGGGAGGGCAGCTAGAAAAGATGTAGCAGAATAGAGGGTCAGGGATAGGTGGGAGCTAAGGACAGGTTGATGTGGACACAAGCCAAAAGCGTATGAATGGTATCATTAAGGACTAATGAATGTGTTGATAGTGACAGGAAAGTAATTTAGCAAAATGTGTTAATTGGAGAACCAAATCTAGTGCTAGGTGAAAGCAAAACTAAAGAACAAGCGATAGATGGCCCTGTGGGGGAGGGTGGTTGCATTGGGACAAACGTAAAAAGGCGTTAAAATGGAGGAGAAAGTTCACAGTCTGGATTTACTGAATTCAATGTTGAGTCCATAAGACCGTGCCAAATCCAAAAATGAGGTGTTGTTCCTCCAGTTTGCATTGGGTTTCACTGGACCATTGCAGCAGGCCAAGGACAGACACGTGGGCATGAGAGCAAGATGGTGAGTTAAAATGGCATGCAACAGGAAGGTTAGGTCATGGTTGTGTATTGAAGGTGTTCCACAAAGCAGCGAACTCGTCTGCATTTAATTTCCCCGGTGTAGAGGGGACTACATTGGGCGCAATGAATACAGTATTTTTTTTGTTGTAAATTTAGAGTACCCACTTTTTTTTTCCCAATTAAGGGGCAATTTAGTGTGGCTAATCCACTTAACCTGCATATCTTTGGGTTGTGGGGTGAAACGCACGCAGATACGGGGAGAACGTGCGAATGCCCCAAAGACAGTGACCCGGGGCCAGGATCGAACTCGGGTCCTCAGCGCTGTAGGCAGCAGTGCTAACCACTGCGCCGAGGTGCCGCCCCGAAATGAATACAGTGAAATGCTGCTTCATGTGAAAGGAGTGCTTGGAGCCTTGCACGGCGAGGATGAAGGAGGTAAAAGGGCAGCTTTTGCATCTTCTGCAATTGCATGGGAATGTGCCATGGGAGCAGGGTAGGGTGCAATGGAGGTGTGAACTAGGGTGTCATGGAGGGAGTGGTCCCTAAAGAATGCTGAAAGGGGGAGTGAGCGGAGATGTGTTTTGTAGTGGCATCATGCTGGAGTTGGCAGAAATGGCAGAGGAGGATCCTTTGAATGCGAGTGCTGGTCGGGCATAAAGTGAGGACAAGGGGGACCCTATAATTGTTCTGGGAGGGAGAAGGGGTGAGGTCAGATGTGCAGGAGATGGGTCAGACATGGTTGAGAGCCCTGTCACCCACAGTTTGTGGGAAACCTCGGTTAAGGAAAAAGGCAGACATGTCAGAAGCAATGTTATCGAAGGTGGCATCATTGGACAGATGTAGTAATAAGACATAGGAGCAGAATTAGGCCACTTGGTCCATCGAGTCTGCTCCACCATTCAATCATGGCTGATATTTTCCCATCCCCATTCTCCTGCCTTCTCCCCATAACCCCTGATCCCCTTATTAATCAAGAACCTATCTATCTCTGTCTTAAAGACATCAGAGAATTGGCCTCCACAGCCTTCTGCGGCAAAGAGATCTATAGATTCACCACCCTCTGGCTGAAGAAATTCCTCCTCATCTCTGTTTTAAAGGATTGTCCCTTTAATCTGAGATAGTGACCTCTGGTTCTAGTTTTTCCTACAAGTGGAAACATCCTCTCCACGTCCATTCTATCCAGGCCTCACAGTATCTTGTATGTTTCAATAAGATCCCATCTCATCCTTCTAAACTCCAATGAGTACAGACCCAGAGTCCTCAACCGGTCCTCATACAACAAGTTCTTCATTCCAGGGATCATTCTTGTGGACCTCCTCTGGACCCTTTCCAAGGCCAGCACATCCTTCCTTAGATATGGGGCCAAAACAGCTCACAGTACTCCAAATGGGGTCTGACTAAAGCCTCAGAAGTACATCCCCTTGTTTTGTATTCTAATAATATAGTAATGTACATCAAATTTTAAGCTATTTCAGACAATATTTGAAAGTTCATGCTTCCAGTTGTTTAGATGATACACAGAAAAGTTCAAATTACCTTTGCTCTTTGAATAATAACTTCCTGGTGGGGGTTTGATGGGTTTTAAGAGCCAGTCTTTGTCCATAAACAAACAATAAAGAATAAGACACCATAGAACTGATTTTCTTTTCCTGGATGGGGCTCGATGTCAGGACCATTTCTGGTAAATTAGCAGCTATCAGGCTATGAATGGATTCAGGACTGAGCGAATGCGGGCTGATTTAAACCAACCATGGCAGCCAAGGAATTTAACTAATAGTAATGGGAGAGGAAAGGCAGAGAGGTCTGGAATCCAGGAAAGGCTACCTTTATTTCACCAATGCCACAGCAGAGGTCCTCCTTAAGGCAGTAAGGGAGGGGAGGGTGGGCCTCTTTTCAGAGATGGCCACCCTCCAAACTACCAGGCATGGATTGAGGTTGCTGAAGATTTTTAAAAAGCATTTACGGGATTTTGGTAACTCTGGCTAGATCAGCATTTATTGCCCAACCCTTGTTGCCCTTGAGAAGGTGGTGGTATGCTGCCTTCTTGAACCCATTGCAGTCTCTGAACTGTAGGTACACCCATCCTGCTGATAGGGAGGGAGTTCCAGGCTTTTACCCCAGCGGCAGGGAAAGAACAGCGATATATTTCCAAGTCAGGATGGTGAGTGTGTGAGCAGGCAAAGTGTGGTGAGGAGCGTATTGTCCCCTAGAATCCAACAATGTGGTTAGGGTGGTGAAGTGGTGCAACTCACTGCTGGATGATAAAGGAGTCAAAGCAGCTGCCAGGAAAGCAAGCAGGAAGCTCTTATGGTTGCAATGTAGGGGTAGATGCTCTTTCAGTTGATAGATTGCAAGGGCCAATCAGTCAATAACTTGATGATCATATGGATGCAATCTGGTCAACCAGAACTATGTGGTAGCTGCAAAACAACAGCCTTCCCACATTAAAAGACTCCTGCCACAGGCTGTATTCTGTGGCAAGTGTCATCCTCACTTCAATGGACTACCAATCACCATCATGTGAGGGTTTGGCCTACATTTCCTTCTTTCCTGTCATTGTGCAAGATAATTGCTCCTCATTGCCATTCAATCCAAAATTTGTGTTGTCGTCCCATGACCAGCTGAAGCCTTCTTTGCGTTAGCTGGCCCCCCAAAAATGTCTGAAAACTTAGCTCCCTTATCTTATACACGTAGGATAATGCCCGAGTGAGATTCACTCACCCCGCAAAGTAATAAATCCGATGGTACCTGTGTGCCAATGACTGAGTGCCCCTCTCAACTGCTCCTTTTATGTACTCACCTAATATTGGGGTGGTTATGACTGGCTACCCGCTGTGATGCTGTCTCCAAGCACAAGATTTGCACTTGACCCAGCAGGCACCCTCAACAAAGTTTCAAAACGGCCCTCCGTAACCTCGCAATAAACTCATTAACTAACTTCATTGACCTTAATACTGAAAGGGAAAGGTTCTCAAGGTCAGCCTCCTCCCATCCTAATGAAAGTGTTGAGGATGGTGTCGGGAAAATTGCACCCGTAACAGTGCCACTATTATCATTGCCCTCCTGCCTCAGTTCCTTTCCCACATTCTGGCATGCTCTGTGAATGGCTCGTCTTGACAATAATCATTTACAAAATATTCTGGAAGATATAAAAGCTGAGTGCAAGTGTGGACCTTCCTAGCAGATATAGTTTACTTTGATGCTGAATGGCTAAAACACTCGAACCAAGCAGAATATGCTCATGGTATACTTCAGGTCTATAATGAATTTAATCAATTAACAGTCATGCAGATTTCCTAGTATTTAATTCGACAGCGAGATTTGGAAATGTTTAGGAATCAGGCTATTTGGAGTAGACATACAGTATATCCATTTGAATACTGTATTCCCTGCTTTGGGATGCAACACGAGAACATTTTACCCTGTTACACTTTTCGTAACAACCTATGACAGGAAACAGAGGCTTCTGTAAGAGATTTTCCCATGGATTCAAGGAGGTTCTGGATTGAGTTAGAAACCATCCGTTGGGACTAAATCTACTGGAATTATTTGTAGCCTCTGAATGCAATGCTAGATAGATGTATTTATAATCAATGTAATTGTTCTGCAATCGGGGTTAGGTCTACAGGTATCAATGTAATTGTTCTGCAACGGGTTTAGGTTTAAGGTTACCTTTGAAACAATGATACTGTGAAATGTAATTATGTGGAACATGTCTGACCAGTTCAAATCAAAGTAGCAAAAAGATTTTCTTTAACTAAAATAAACAGTCAGTACGGGTTAATATTGCCGTACCAGCCTCCCCGAACAGGCGCCGGAATGCAGCAACTAGGAGATTTTAACAGTAACTTCATTTGAAGCCTACTTGTGACAATAAGCGATTTTCATTTCATTTATTGTTGAGTCGAGGTTCCTGGCATGTCGCGTTGTTCAATGTGGCCTTAGATTTGGAATTGGGGAATTGGAAACACAACTGTGCCCAATTCACAGACCTCAGCTATCAGAAAATTGGCAATATTGCACTGCAGGTCTCTCCAATGTGCCCTTCCCTCAAGCGGTGGGGTCTTTCAAAATTTGGCTTGTGAAAGAAATACCTTGGGAATAAAAATCTGCAGGGATGCATTTTTCTGTAAGTCACAGCCTGCGCGCAGAAGGAACGTCCACTTCAGATCCCAGGAAACTTTGGAGAGTCAGGAAGAGGCTTTCTAAAATCCATGCCAGTGACAGGAGCCTGTGCTACCAGGGAGACTGTAATTTTAATTCTCCACCTTGTTACCTGACCTCCCATGCCTTGGCCTTCTGCAGTGTACCAATGAAGCTTGGCGTAAACTCGAGGAACAGCATCTCATTTCCCATTTGGCACTTCACAGTCTTCAGGGCTCAGCCACCCCCCCCCCCCCCCCCCCCCCCCCCCTCACAAACACACCACACTCTTTGTTTCTTTTTTCTTTGCAGACTTTGGTTTCCCGTTCTTAATTTTTCTCTCCCTTCACTTTCAGGCTGCAGCTCCTCATCATTCTGCCATTCGCACCACGGGCGGGATTCTCTGTCCCGCCGCACTCATTTTTTAGTGTGGCCCGCCCCCGCCAGCAGCGGGATTCTCTGTACCTACAGCCGGCCAATGGGTTTCCCATTGTTGGTACCCCCGCACCATCGGGAAAAGCGTGGCCGTGAATGCGCAGCTGGCAAAACAGAAGATGCTGCCGATGGAGAATCTAGCCCCTCATCTTTTAGTTCTTTATTGTTCCATTACCACACCTTTTGGTCTGACGCCACTAATTCTATTGCCATTTAAACTCTCCTGTCTCTTACCCTGTCACAGACCTACCTTTTATTATTTTTCCAATCCTATCCCCCACTTTAAATTTCTTAAAAGTTATTACATTTCTACCCAGTTCTGATGAATGGTATTTTAGCTGAAACGTTAACTATTTCTCTCTCCACAGATGCCTCCAGACCCGTTGAGCATTTCCAGCATTTTCTGTTTTTAGCCCAAATTATCAGCCTCCACAGTATTTTTTATTTCTCTATTTATAGAAAAACAAATCTGGGCTATGATCGCAACAGCAGGCTGGGGAAGCAGCTGGGTGTTTTGCTCATTGATTTCACTGTCAAGTAACTTCACTGGCATGCATGCTGTTTTCTTCCACTTTTCTAGACTATCTCCCACTGCAGGAACTGACACAGACAGCTGGAAAAGGGCCAAGGGCATTGCAAAGCCCAACTAAAGGAGAGCTGACATTGTCTGTGAGGTGAAGAGAGACTGAGAGAGACTGAGAGGTCATTGTCTGAGAGAGAGACTGGTAGATTTCTACAATAGGAAACCAAAATCGAATGTGTGCAGTGCCACATGGAGAGAGTTATCACAAGCACAGAGTGCCAACTTCTTAACCCTCACAACTTCACACCAGGGCAACCCAAAATGACTTGTGTGGGTAAAACACCACACAATCCAATCCTTTTATTTCTTTGAACCTTCAGGGCCTCTTTCTTCAACCTATAAAGTTAAGGGCCCATCAATTAATCCCTCACACTGCAATCTGGTTAAAGGGTTGGCTATGTGCTCTGTATCTTATCCTATGTGTTCCCATCTAGTCTAGTCACGCTGAGTTGCAAGGAAAATTTTAAAATGCAATCAGGGTAATACCAACAGATCTCCTGTATCACCCATCTGATGACACTGGGGAACCTTCATCACTTGCTGACCATTAACTAATTGGCTCAGTTGTTACAGATGGAAGTTGTGCATGATGCTTATGAAAGACAGATCTATGGACCAGAGAAATGGTGACAGCTTGAGATGGTCTGAATAAGGCTGCTGCCACCAGGTAAAAGGTCTATTCCATAAGAAGACCATGCAATTGGCATCGAGAAGGTAATGCTGGGATTAAGCTTCAGAGAGAAAGTTAGCAGCCATTCTCTGCCAGGTGGAAGTTTTCATGGCAAAATGTCCACCTCAATCACATGTACCTTTGTAGCACTGAAACCACTATTTCCTGTGTTACCGGTCATCGGGTTGCACCAAGTGAAAGCACCAGCATTGGAGAAAGAAAGACAAATTTAAATGTGTATTAGGAAAGACTGGGTGAGCTTTGGCTCTTGAGAAAGTTGTTCCATTAAAACCGAATGTGCCCTTATGTTGTATTTAATTATTTGTGGAGATCAGAGTCAAACAGGGAAGGGTGCGCTTATTGCATGCTGATTGAATCAGTCACTAGTAATTAATGCCATGATCATGTAGATTTAGAGAGGACTGATGTGTTGTAACTTTCTAGGGTTGGAAATGGATTGGAGAATTGGTCCTTTACTCAAAAGTGCTGGAGAAGGAGTTGAGCGGTTGGCAACAAAGACAGATTATGGTGGTCTGTTGTGCTCTGACATCAGTTGCAGCAGTGACTGTGCAGCTCTCCCTGGGCCATGATCAAGGTGTCATCTTCCTTCATGGACCTTTACCCTCCTCTGCTGCTCAATGCGTAACTTCTCATGGGGTGGTAAAATCTGGGAGCAACAGCACAAGCTGTCTGCTGTTATCATTTTCTTCCACAAAGAGGTCAGGGAAGGTTGAATGTGGAAAGATGAATGCATCATGACAACCCCCAGTTATCCTGCAAAAAAATTTTTTATTCCACAACCCACTACCTGTACACATTCTTTGCATTCAAGGATTATAAGTTATCTCTGTTGAAACTATCAGTTTGTTGAACTTATACTCACTCCTGGACTTAAATCGGTACGTCAAATAGCTTTTGGCAAGATTTCACAGATGTGACCAATGCTGCAACATTTATTTTTCAGGGTCAAAAACCAGCATTTTCTTTCATACAAGACCTAGCTAAACTTTCAGTAATGCTAGAAGAACGAGCAGCAAAGTTCATTTGGTAATCACTGTTAACTATTGAGTTATTTGTCAAATTTCATTTTTGTCTTTGAAAACAGGAAAGCATCATATTAAACCTCATGTTTCAGTTTTTGATATTGTGCACATTCATTTAAAAGAATGAACAACTCAGCAATCTAATACTCTCTTTAAATCAACAATCTTATCTTGAATGAACAATAATAAATCACAATGCGATGCTATGTTAAACTTTTACAGATAACTTGCAGATTTTCAAAGCGTATGTTTATCGGTGAGGTGCATCCCACTGTAACTGTTGGGATGTGACCACAAGGAACCTCCACTGCCGATCCCATAGGATATTCCGATGCCTGGCTTGGCAAAGACAGGAATGCACCACAAGGACAGTAACTCGGGTGTACTTCTGTTGACCCTCCATCCAATATAAAATATATCTGTCCCAGCTTCATTCTTATTATGCAGGCTGTTCAAGAACTTTACACAACCAACTAGAAATTCCTAAGCAAGGCTAAGAATTGATATAAAAACAGAAAATGTTGGAAATGCTCAGCAGATCAGGCAGCATCTGTGGGAAGAAACAACTAATGTTTCACATCGATGATAATCCTTCCTCCGAACAGGAATGGGTATATTTGGTTCTGCCCTAAATTCCAATCCAAGCATTGGACATTCATCAAAGTTGGAGCGGAGGGACACAGGAAGGGTCATGAATGTTCAGGGCCGCAGTCTGTTTCACTCTTTCAACTTTTCTGACTGCAGGAGTTGTCTACCATTTTTTCAAGTTTCCAGCTAGTTTAGCTGCTTTCTGACAACCCACTCAGTGAACAGAGCCAGTCACTTAAATACACTTCTCGCACTTGCCATATGGCTTGTTTATATATTTCATACCTGACAATCAGATCCAAGTAGTTGGCTGTCATACATTTTAACTGAACAAATTGCACCATCTGTGTTTATTCAAAGTTAGCTTAGTTCCTCCCTTCAAACCTACAGTTTGAAAGCCACTTTGAAGTGACAGTTCAACATATGTATCAAAATAAAGTTGGTATTGGAATCAGCGCTGGAGTTATTTTTAAACAACTTTTGTACAATGGCAGGAGTTAAAGAGGCAGTCATTGACTACGACTAGACAAAATCGTAAAAGTTTAGAGATTCCTAGATCTACACGGATAATATGATTGTCTTCACTTGTGGCTCTCTTGTTATAAAATCAGCAGGGCAAGGGTTCAGAATCTGGTCCAGGGCACGTGTACACAATATATACATTGTTGGAACGGTGATTCCCTCCAAACAAATGTTTAAAGAACCCCCATGCCTCTAACTCTCAACGAACATCATTAAAGCAGATTAAATGGCCATTGGTTTTATTGTTGCTTGTGGGGCATGCTGGGAGAAAACTAGCTGCTGGATTTACATAACCGCAGTGGTTGCCAAAGGTTTTATTGGCTATGGACTCATTGCAATATCCTGGAGATACAAAAGATACATGTAAATGCTAGGGGCTGGATTCTCCTTTTCTGAGTCTAACGGAGAATCTGTGGACTTTCACGTCAGAAAGATCGGCCCCATACCTGCACCGTATTCTGCTACTGGTGAGAGGCTAGCACCGGCGCCACATGGAACAGCATCAAAACCCACAAAATCATTGCGGGAATCGTCGGGTCCGTGATGGATACTTGCAGGGCTGACAAGCTGCAGCCAGGCTTAAATGATACACGCCCCACACACACTGATCGGGGACGAAAAGATGGGACAGATTGTGCTGGAGCGCCCATACAGGGTCGGCTGGGGCTAGAGTGCACCCAGGGAGGCACCCTAAGGAGGGTCACCTATACACCCAGGGCACCAATTTTAAAGCGTCAGCCAACGGAGAATCCAGTCCAAGTTCTTTTTCCACCTTTTCCATTGAGCATCACTATTTTCAATAGCTACTTATATTTAATTGCTTGTTACATACGTCTGCTTCTGACCTCACACATTATTAATATATGTCACATTTGCACCATTCATTCAAGTTACGCATTTATACAAGATTACTAGGCTAGGTTGGAAGCTAAAGAGCAGGACAAGCTGAGTAGTGATCTCAGGATTGCGACCGGTGCCACGTGCAAGTGAGGCAAGGAACAGAGAGCGAGTGCAGCTGAACACGTGGCTACAGGGCTGGTGCAGGAGGGAAAGCTTCAGATATGTGGATCATTGGGATATCTTCTGGGAAGGTGGGACATGTAAATGAAGGACGGATTGCACCTAAACTGAATGGGCACCAATATCCTGGATGGGAGGTTTGCTAGAGCTCTTCGGGAGGGTTTAAACTAGTTTGGCAGGGGGATGGGAACCAGAACTATGGATCAGAGGATAGAGCAGGATTTGTTCTGGGACCTCTGCTCTTTGTGGTTTTTATAAATGACTTGGATGAGGAAGTGGAAGGATGGGTTAGTAAGTTTGCTGATGACATGAAGGTTGGAGGAGTTGTAGATAATGTTGAGAGTTGTTGCAGGTTACAACAGGACATTGACAGCATGCAGAGCTGGGCTCAGAAGTGGCAGATGAGTTCAACCTTGATCAAATTTGAATGCTGAAACAGGGTTAAAGGCAGGATTCTTGGAAGTGTGGAGGAACAGAAGGATCTTGGGGTCCATGTACATAGATCCATCAAAGTTGCCACCCAGGTTGATAGGGTCGTTAAGAAGGTGTGTTGGCTTTCATTAACAGTGGGATTGAGTTTAAGAGCCGCGAGGTTTTGCTGCAGCTTCATAAAACCCTAGTTAGACCACACTTGAAATATTGTGTCCAGTTCTGGTCGCCTCATTATAGAAAGGATGTGGATGCTTTGGAGAGGGTACAGAGGAGATTTACCAGGATGCTGCCTGGACTGGAAGGCATGTCTTATGAAGAAAGGTTGAGGGAGCTAGGGCTTTTCTCACTGGAGCAAAGAAGGCAGAGAGGTGACATGATGAAGGTGTACAAGGTGAGGAGAGGCATGGATAGAGTGGATAGCCAGAGACTTTTCCCCAGGGTGGAAATGGCTGTCATGAGGGGACATAACTTTAAGGTGATTGGAGGAAGGTATAGGGGAAATGCTTTACACAGAGTGTGGTGTGTGTGTGGAATGCACTGCTAGAGAGGTGGTGGAGTCAGAGTCATTAGGGATATTTAAGCGACTCTTAGACCGGCACATGGATAGCAGTAAATTGAGGGGGTGTAGGTTAGGTTGATCTTAGATTAGGATAGATGGTTGGCACAACATCATGGGCTGAAGGCCCTGTACTGTACTGTTATATGTTCCATGTACTCAATCTCAAGCTTTTTGATTTTTTGTAAAAACCTGCCTGGTGAGTATGGGCTAAAAATAAAAGGCCCAAAAATCCACAGGGGACGAATCCAGACACCAAGCTTCTGCAATGCTTGAGGTTGAGGGGAGGTGCATTATAAAAAACTGTCAGATCCAACCATTACAAAGGCTCATAGCAACAACATTTTGAAGTGAGGTCAAAACAATGCAGCTTAATTTTCAAGTCCAGTGTATTTGGTTCCAGAGCACATAATGTGAATATGCCGCTAATCTCTCTTCATGATGGCCCCTATGGAAATCATGCGTCATTTTAATATACTCTTGTTGTCAGAGCATAATAGGGCTGCATTATATTGGAGATTGTTGATCAAACACTTTTGTCATAAAAGTTTACTTGGATGTTTAATCACACATATTAATGACTTGTTGAAAACTGCCAGCGTTTTTTTTAAAGCTTACCATATGTGTGGAGACGTGCACATTCTGTTTGGATTTCTGTTCAGATAACTCATCGTAGTCACCATTCCTCAATTTCTGATTCAACCTGCTTTTAATGTGGGCATTATTTTCTCATATTTCTGAAAATCTCCCAGGACTCCCACATCAAATGAGCATAGCATCACTTCAAGTATGTTCAGGCTGTAAGGTACCTAAACACCTATTCACTATTTTACTGAACTACATTATTGGTGACCTTCAGGATAATGGAAGCTGGCAGAGACCAAAATAATAGCTTTCCAGTGAACATCTGACAGACAGTAAATGCTCTCGTCCTGTTAGCTGGGCTGACAACATGCAGTCCAAGAATGTTTTACCTTGTAAGAATTTTTTTTCCATGTCATTAGAACGCATACAACATGGTCACAGATTCAACCACAATACTTTTTGGGCAAAAATTTACATTAAAGTTTAACCTTAAACTTTTACTAAAGAATGAATAATTAATTATTGGTATATTTAACTTCTTGACTTCAACATCACACATAGCAAGTTTGAATTGATTGTCTTTTTAATTAAAGGTGTGACCATCTGGCTCAATTTTGGATGGATGGCTGGATGGATTTGTTTATTGTCACGTGTACCGAGGTACAGTGAAAAGTATTTTTCTGCATGCAGCTCAACAGATCATTCAGTACATGGGAAGAAAAGGGAATTAAACAAAATTCAAGAAAATACATAATAGGGCAACACAAGATATACAATGTAACTACATAAGCATTGGCATTGGATGAAGCATACAGGGTGTAGTGTTAATAAGGTCAGTCCATAAGAGGGTCATTTAGGAGTCTGGTGACAGTGGGGAAGAAGCTGTTTTTGAGTCTGTTCGTCCGTGTTCTCAGACTTCTGTATCTCCTGCCCGATGGAAGAAGTTGGAAAAGTGAGTAAGCCGGGTGGGAGGGATCCTTGATTATGCTGCCCGCTTTCCCCAGGCAGCGGGAGGTGTAGATGGAGTCCATGGATGGGAGGCAGGTTCGTATGATGGACTGGGCAGTATTCATGACTCTCTGAAGTTCCTTGCGGTCCTGGGCCGAGCAGTTGCCATACCAGGCTGTAATGCAGCCCGATAGGATGCTTTCTATGGTGCATCTGTAAAAGTTGGTAAGGGTTAATGTGGACATGCCAAATTTTGTTAGTTTTCTGAGGAAATATAGGCGCTGTTGTGCTTTCTTGGTGATAGCGTCGATGTGAGTGGTCCAGAACAGATTTTTGGTGATGTGCACCCCTAGGAATTTGAAACTGCTAACCATCTCCACCTTGGCCCCGTTGATGCTGGCAGGGGTGTGTACAGTACTTTGCTTCCTGAAGTCAATGACTAGCTCTTTAGTTTTGCTGGCATTGAGGAAGAGATTGTTGTCGTTACACCACTCCACCAGGTTCTCTATCTCCCTCCTGTATTCTGACTTATCGTTATTCAAGATCCGGCCCACTACGGTCGTATCGTCAGCAAACTTGTAGATGGAGTTGGAACCAAGTTTTGCCACGCAGTCGTGTGTGTACAGGGAGTAGAGTAGGGGACTAAGTACGCAGCCTTGCAGGGAACCGGTATTGAGGACTATTGTGGAGGAGGTGATGGTGTTCATTCTTACTGATTGTGGTCTGTTCGTCAGAAAATCGAGGTCCAGTTGCAGAGTGGAGCCAAGTCCTAGGTTTTGGAGCTTTGATATGAGCTTGGCTGGGATTATGGTGTTGAAGGCGGAGCTGTAGTCAGTAAATAGGAGTCTGATGTAGGAGTCCTTGTTTTCGAGATGCTCTAGGGATGAGTGTAGGGCCAGGGAAATGGTGTCTGATGTGGACCGGTTGCGACGGTATGCAAATTGAAGTGGGTCAAGGCGTTCCGGGATTATGGAGGTGATGCGCATCATGATCAGCCTTTCGAAGCACTTCATTACAACTGACGTCAGGGCCACCGGGCGGTAGTCATTGAGGCACGTTGCCTGGTTCTTCTTTGGTACCGTGATGGTGGTCTTCTTGAAGCAGGTGGGGACCTCGGAGTGGAGTAGGGATGGGCTACAAAGCGAAGCCGAGCAGTATCTCTGGCAGCAGCGCACCCCTCCCCAATGAACCTAATGCATTCTATGCTCGGTTCGAGTAGGTAACCAACAATCCGCTGTCGAGTGCCCCAGCAGCCCATAATTCACCCATACCCACCATCACAGCTTCCAAAGTCAGATCGGCCTTCCTGAAAGTGAACCCACGGAAGGCGACAGGCCCGGACGGGATCCTTGGTCGTGCACTCAAGGTGCCCCGATGCATTGGGGAATCACTCTCGGTAGTCCCACGTAAGGGTTAACTTTGCTTGGACAATTGCATTGGGCTGTGAACCATCTGACAGAGCGATTTAAACCACGAAGTTCAGATGGTTTCGCCAGTTTTATCCTCACAGTGACCCTGAAAGAGTGAGCAGGAAACAAAGCACGTTTAACTCCGGAGTAACCTTTTAAACGCCCTGCACGAGAAATCCCCAAGCCATCAGCCCCCCCACCTCCCCCCGCCCCTCCACGCCGACCCTAGACCTCAATAACCAGGGGGTCTGCACATTACCCCGAGCCATTAGCTGTGATTGCACTGTCAGGGAAGCACCTGCAATGTGAAGATCCACGTTCCGGAGTCTCCTGCAGTGTAAATATCCATATCCTGGACTCTCCTGCAGTGTGAAGATCCACAACCTGGAATCTCCTGCAGTGTAAATATCCATATCCTGGACTCTCCTGCAGTGTGAAGATCCACATCCTGGAATCTCCTGCAGTGTGAAGATCCACATCCTGGAATCTCCTGCAGTGTGAAGATCCACATCCTGGAATCTCCATCAGTGTGAAGATCCACATCCTGGAATCTCCATCAGTGTGAAGATCCACATCCTGGAATCTCCATCAGTGTGAAGATCCACATCCTGGAATCTCCTGCAGTTTGAAGATCCACAACCTGGAATCTCCTGCAGTGTGAAGATCCACATCCTGGAATCTCCTGCAGTGTGAAGATCCACATCCTGGAATCTCCATCAGTGTGAAGATCCACATCCTGGAATCTCCATCAGTGTGAAGATCCACAACCTGGAATCTCCTGCAGTGTGAATATCCACAACCTGGAATCTCCTGCAGTGTGAATATCCACAACCTGGAATCTCCTGCAGTGTGAAGATCCACATCCTCGAATTTCCTGCAGTGTGAAAATCCACATCTTGGAATTTTCTGCAGTGTGAATATCCACATCCTAGCAGGTCGCGCGGTGTGAAGATTCACATCCTGGAATTTCCTGCAGTGTGAAGATCCATGTGGGTGATGCTCCACCCACTTACAGCTGCTCTGGGGTCACTGCAGGCCACCATCTTCTGTTCTCTACAAGCTGACCCCCAGTCTTTCTTCCAGGTAAGTCTGAACGTGTCCTTGCCGCAATGGTTCAGATGTGTTCTGGACTGTCCAGCTGGTGGCAGGGATAATTTACAGAGGCAACATTTCTATTGAGGACTTGTTATGGATGCTGAATTAGCTCTCAGCAGAGTCTAAGAGGCTGGACCAGATGCCATAACTATTTAAAATTTTAATGCAATGAAGAAGGATCAATTCATTCCAGGAATGATAATGTCAGAAATAAAGCTTGGTTGTTTTATAAATTAAATTTATTGGAAGAAAAAAAAATTATATTCAAACTTTTATTTCGGTCTTAACGCTAATAGATTACATGCAGTTTTTTAACCTCAACACATTAGTTGCACGGTAGCATGGTGGTTAGCATAAATGCTTCACAGCTCCAGGGTCCCAGGTTCGATTCCTGGCTGGGTCACTGTCTGTGCGGAGTCTGCACGTCCTCCCCGTGTGTGCGTGGGTTTCCTCTGGGCGCTCCGGTTTCCTCCCACAGTCCAAAGATGTGCGGGTTAGGTGGATTGGCCATGCTAAATTGCCCGTAGTGTCCTAAAAAGTAAGGTTAAGGGGGGGTTATTGGGTTACGGGTATAGGGTGGATACGTGGGTTTGAGTAGGGTGATCATGGCTCGGCACAACATCGAGGGCCGAAGGGTCTGTTCTGTGCTGTACTGTTCTATGTTCCCATTGGACAGTGCTGTAACATAACATACAGTTCTCATTCTACTTTATAGGCAGACAAAGGCAATACTTGCATTTGGGAAGCAACCTATCTTCTGTTAGGGACATGTGTTCCGAACCCTTTTCCAAAGCCTGCCTCTGGCAACTTTCATGATCTCTCTGGTCGGTTTATCAAAGCCTTCTGCTGTAACTGTTCAAAAAACGTTTCTTCCTTTCTCTCTCTCTCTGAGCTTTGCCCACTCTTCAAACAAAGGTTCTCCCCAGAGGGGGCCAGACTTGAATCTATTACATTATCTTGGCTGATTGCCCATTCCCATTTATACAAAAGAACAGAGCTATGCTATTCATATGTAACTAACCTTGCAGTGACAGACAAATAGGTCATCTGACTCTGTGATGGGTTATGGTCTGGTCAACAAGGTTATCCCAAATGGCAACGGACTTTGAGTGCATCATCCTGGCTGAATCTGGAATCCTGTGCATTTCCACTAACGAGGTTACGTCTGAATGGGACAAGGCAACTCAGGCTGTGGGCGTATCCCTCTAACTCTGCTGCTGGCATTCTTTTTAACCCATAAATAGCCTGCTACATCTTGGAGCCCATTTCTGGACCCAAGTCCTTAATATCTCCCTATCATGACAGACTTCCTTTGCATTCCATTAATGGATTCATGCCTGCCTATGGGGAGAATAGTGCCCTGCCATGACCGGTTGGAGCGCCTTTACGCATTTGTCACTCCCCCTTGTGTTGTTTCCCCCGCCTGCATTATACAAATTGCTGCAGGGACTGAAAAATTTCAACTTACGACTGTTTTGGTTTGTAAGACGTGTTGATGTTAACAGTTAAGCTACTACATTCCATGACAAGGGAACATATGTTGCAGTGTTTATTTTCAAACTTTAGTCAATCTGTGCAAATTGTTATCATAGTTTTGATGCCCCACATAAGTAACTTGTCTTACTTAACTTAAAATAACTCTTAACTGCCCTTAAGTATTCATACTCGGACACTGTTCCTAATGCTTGCCCTTGCAGCTTTCTGTTTTCAAAACCCATCTCACTCTATTGTCTTTGCTGAACCTGACTGGCTGCCTGCGGTAATTATTGCCCTTGCTACCTGGGCAATAATCTGATAAGCACGTTGTCTGTTGCCTATTGCAAAACCAACCTGATTTTCATTTCATTCATTGATATTTAAATCTGTGAATTAACACACTAGCTGGGAAAAAATATGGTTTTTGTTTTACACTGAATAAATGCTATTGCACACATGGAAACTAGTGCCAATCTCGGCATAGATCCCAGATGCAAAACGCTACATGTTGGCCTGGAGCTTGGTTCAGGAGACTTTCCTGCTGGAGCTGAATCCCTTCTGTTTTGCGCTGGCACTGGAGCAGTGAACAGAAGCGATTCAGTGCCCGTTGTCATGCAAATATGCACATATACACTGCATACACACACTGATGACACTCAGCTCTACTCCACCACCACTTCTCTTTAATCTCTTATGGCTATAAAATCATCAGGCTGCTTGTATGACATCCACTACTCGATGAGCATAAATTTCCTCCAATGAATATTGGGAAGACTGAAGCCATTGGGCGGAATTTTCTCAATTTTCTGCAGAGTGGCACAACGGGCGGGAAAATGGGGTTGAAGCCGTTAGCCCCAAGGAGGCCTCCACCACATATTTTAACAACTTAGGCAAAAAGAGATAAGGAGCAGGTCCCATGATGTCACGCTCCTGGCAAGCCCGTCCTGCCAACAACTTGGGTTCTAAAAAGGGTGTCCTGATTTTTAAAGTAAAAATAGAACCACGCCAACCATATAACCACCTCCCAATAGAACTCCCCTCTCCAACAACACCCATCCCCAAGGTGTACTCCTACCCCCTAGCACTTTCCCCCATTGGACTCCCTCCAAGGCCCCCCCCCCCCCCCCCCCCCACGGAGCCTCTCCATGAACATGGTTCCCTCCAACGGTACACCAACCCACACAAACGTTCCCTGTTGGAACACCCACCCACACAACATGCCCTCCCCACAGAATGCCACCCTGTCACTGCCCAGGTAGTGTCATGGAGTTGAGCCTATGTAGTGCGAAGGTACAACCTGGGAAAGACCCTCTCTCCCCTTGGGGGCAGTACTCAGCTGCGCATCTCTGTTAGGTTCTGTTCGCCAGGCTCACATTGTGGAGGAACTGATGTGATTCACGTTGCCGTGTGAATGGACAATCCAAAAGGTCAGGGAGTGGGAGAGGGTATTATCAGGTGTAAAGGCCTGCTAATAATATTTAAATCTATTCAAGTGTACTTTCAAAGGGATTCTCGTTATGTCATTGGTTGGTAGTGGGGACAATTGCAACAGCATTGTTTTGAGACTGCCACAGGATTTTCTGCAATTCCCGCCACCCCCCCACCCCCATAATATTAGAGGAACAGAAATCACCCCCATTGTCTTGGGCTTCAGACTCCATTGCAATTTACTGGTTGCAATCTTTCCCCCTGGCAACTGTCCGCGGGTTGATCCAGATTGTTTGCAATCTTGAATCTGAGATGAGCTTTCCAATCTCTAAGACCACCTATTTAATAATGCCTCCGTAATATCTCCCCTGTCTCAGCTTATCTATTATAGAAAATCTCGTGCATGCCTTTGGTACCTCAAGACTTGATAACTCTAATGAGCTCCTGGCAGACCTCACACATTCTACCCTTTGTAAACAGCCCTCTGTCTATCTGTCATCTTCCAGCCCTACAGTCTTCCAAGATATCTGTGCTCCTGTAATTTGGCTCCTTGATCTTTGCTGGTTTTAATTAGTCCAGTGTCTTCAGCTGCGAAGGTCCTCCCTCCTTAAATCTCCCTACTTCACTACCTGTCTTTTTCCCCCAAAAAATGATCCCTAAAACTAACTCCTTCACTGAGCCTTTGGTCATCCCCTTAAGTGGCTCCGTTTCACATAATGCTCCTGTGAAGCTTCGTCTATTGTATTAAAGGCGCTATGAAGGCAAGTGCAGACAATTTGGTTTTCCATTTAAGAAGTAATGCATGATTGGGAACAATGCTTTATTTAAGATAAACATGAAGTTTTTTCCACTTCATCATGTTCTGTGATATTTTGCATTTTTGCTTTTCCTGTAGTGACCGTAGGTTGGGGATAGAGTGCCTTTAGATTGCAGTTATATAGTTACTGTTTTTCCCTGAAAAATATGCAAATCTGCTGTGCAGTGAGAAACACTGCAAAGCAATTTCTCCCAGGATGTGTCTTTCTTCCTTGGAAGGGCTAGGGGTTGGGGGGGGGGGGGGGGGGGGGGGGTAGTGGTGGATAAATTGCAGAGTTGCAGGGAAACGAAGTGTATAGCTCTTTCAAACAGACGGCACAGGCACGATGGGCTGAATAGCCTCCTCCTGTGCTCTGAGATTCAACGTAAGTGCATATTGGGCACAATCAAACCATATTGGAACAGAGTTCTGTGACAAGCTTGTTTAGCCGGGTGTTTCACGGCGCTCGCAGCCCGAAAAAGACTACGCTATCTATCGGGACTCCGTTTCAATTCGGGGTGTCAGCAGGGAATGCCCAGCCGAGGCTGCACTTAGTCCTGTATCCTGCAGAGGAGCTCCCCTCGCTGGAATCCCTCAGTGCAGGAAGAGATTGGGACACCTTTAAATACCCAATCCCCACCATGGGAAAATTGCCAGTCTGGCACCTTGCCAGTGCCAGCCTGGCAGTGCTCCTGCCAGCTGGCAGTGTTGCCTGGAAATCTTGGAAGCCCCAGGCTGCACCCAGGTGGAAGTGCCAGGGTGGCAGGCTGGGACTGCCAGGATGCCCAGGTGGAACCAGAGTGCCAAGGTGCCACTCTGCCCAGAGGCAAGCACCTGGGGCCCTCTGATCCCTTGGGAGACCCCATAACTGTACTTCCATTTGGTTTCCGTTTGTGGGGAACAGGACTGAACAGCACTCACCCGAGATCTCCGAGCAAAGGGGTTAGATCTCAATGCCTCGGGTAGATCATGCAAGAGCATATTAGAGTGAGACTAGCTGTCTCGCTCTAAATGCAAGTTTGCCAGATAGTGATCTCGCCCACAATGCGTGGGATTCAGATTGCGACATCTTGCGAGGTCATGTTAGATCTCGGGAGGCGTTGCGAGCCAAGTATATCCCGGAAGAGGGATTTCTCGGCATCTATCGACCGCGCTGTGTTGCCTTCTGGGCACAACGCAGCCGGTAAGTCGTGTCCATTGTTGTTGGATGTAGGGTTTTCTGGAACACACCCCAAATGATGGGGCTAGATCAATTGAAAATTTCCATAATGAGATCAATACGTTTTTGTTGGGCTATTAAGGGCTGCAAAATCAAGCGACACTTGGAGTTAAGATACAAATCAACCATCACCTAATTGAATGGCAGAACAGGCACATGAGGTTGGATGGTCTACTCCGGTTCCTATGTTCCTTTCGATATGCACCACTGCTAACATGCTATTTTGTTTAAAGTGCTAATATATTAACATATTTATTGTAATTTGGCAACTATGAGCAAATGGGAGCTGAATAAACACAACAATGATCTCCAGCTTAACGCCCTAAAGTGCCTTAAGTTTTTGAAATATGGCTGTTCAGAAACCTGTAATTTGGTAGATTTGCTGGAGTGGGAGGTAAATGGTGAATCAAAACCTTCACCCTCCAGCCATTGTAATTCGTAGCGCCGGGGAAAGTGGAAACTTTTATCAGCCTGGATAATTGTAACCACCACCAGCTTAACAGGTTGAAATCTTTCCAAAATGATTAGGCACCTTCAGTTAGTCAGGATCGGGACTGTCACTTTCATTCTCCTCCTTGAGATTACCTCTCGGCACCTTAACTGAGCAATTCAGCCTGCAAGAGGGCAAGATGCAGAAAGTTATTTTTGGATAAATACTTGATCGATGTTTTTCAAAATAGAGTATTCTCAATGTGTTCTTTTCCAAATTCTGCTCATTCAAATTCACTTGAATATCAAGTGTTCTGATTAAAGATGCTCTCAGAAGATGTTCTATCATGTGATATGGTACCAATCAATCATGCCTCTACTCAAGTATCAAGGGAGAGTTTTCTCAACAGTGGGTTTTTTCAGCTGAGGTGAAAACTTTTTTTTGACCTGGCTATCCTCAACTTGTCAGTAGAACACAGGCAGCAGCCAATATTATTTATATAACTATAATAATCTAAACCATTAGCTCATTCTCACTACTTAAATGCCTTTTCACTAAGTGCAGTATTGCAATTTACATTAAATTAAAAATAACTACGTTGGTGACATGTTGGTATTATTCCCTCCATGAATGTAAAATTAACTGCTAAAGATTGAATTAACCACAAAAGACTTGCTGTCAACAGATTTTGAAGAAGCACATTGGAAGATATCAAAATGTATTGTATTGTGAGCATCTTTAATTTGTTATATTTATGGAGATTATTTGTTTTGTTTGTTCATGGGGAAGCGGGTGTCACTGGCAAGGATAGCATTTATTGCACATTCCTAATTGCCATTGAAAAGGTAATATTGATTGATTGAGGTGTTCCTCATTAAAGGTGCTGATATTTGTACTTTTTTATTATTATCTCCTTTGTGCTATAACTGAAGGTTAAAATAAAATGAACAACACACAGCTAAGAAAAATTAACAAAACTTTTAGTGTGTTCAGAAAATAACCAGACTGTCCCTTGCAATGGACCACAAGACAGCCAGTATTTCTTGCTGATGTTTCCTCTGTATCTGTGCATGTTGTCAGCAGTAACTTACTTGCAGGTGGAAGAGAATGTGATGCTGAGTTTTTCACCTTACCGGAGTCCATTCCAAGATAAAACTGTCCAGTGCCAAATGCACAGATACGTGTAACCCTCCAGAAGAGTTCAATAGTTCAGATCACTTGACCTTTTCTGTCAATAAGCTATTTTAGTTATATTAATTCAAATGAATCATCAGCGAATGTAGTGTTCTGCTGAACCTCATAATTGCTGCACGTCTAATTTATCTTTGAAATTATTTCTTTCCTATCACATTGATAAGAACTATTTTAATGGAGCTTGAGAGCTATTGATCATCACTTCAAAGAAGCAAGCAAATGACTGAAGTCCATGCAGTTGGTAAGTAGTTTAACCTACAATAAAGAATGCTTAAATCTGAAACCATCTTCAAGCAATGTTTTAGTTGGATTGAATGCATTACTTTCTTTTGATGAAGAGTCAGTAACATAAAAGCAAAGTTATCTCCTGAAAGCTCATTTCTTCAGGTTTTGCTGCCATAGAAGAACCTTAATCTGCAATTTTCTTAATAGAGAAAGGAAATGCTGCATCACATCAAACCTTACTTTTAACTGCGCGCTCTAAAGGATAAAAACCTGTCCTATTGAACGTGGCGTACATACCTTTAAAATTATTTTTACATTTGCTTCTTGGGAGTGTTGGAGGGGTGGTGTGGGGTTGAATTGTGGTGGAAGTGATGGTGGAAATCAAAGTCCAAACGTTCGTTTAAAATAAACCAAACAGGGTGACACAGTGGCTCAGTGTTTAGCATCACGGCGCTGATGACCTGGGTTCGATCCCAGCCCCAGGTCACTGGCTCAGTAGAGTTTGCCCATTCTCACCATGACTGCGTGGTTCTCACCCCCACAACCCAAAGATATGCAGGATAGGTAGATTCACCACGCTAAATTGCCCCTTAATTGGAAAAAAACAAAAACAAATGAGTGTTAATGTTCCATTCACAATAGTGCAGAAATAGTTATTGTTTCACCTCCAAATAATTTGGCTCAAATTTAGCTGCTGCTGATTAATTATTCTCAACATTCAGCGTATGCAACCATTCAAAGAAATATGAAAAATGTAAATTTATTTTTGACATTTTGGTAATTTTTGGTGCATATCTCTTGGTTTGCACACAGACGTGTGTACACGATTTAATGCTTATATTTCTGAGGTAACTTTCCAACAGCATTACAGCTGCTCGCAGCTCAGACAAAGAGGCCAGTGTTTCCGTGTTAATTGGTACAACGCTTTGGCTGTGAGGTTGTTCACTTTTGCTTCATTAAATTACATCGCAGGTATGGTCCCTATTAATGAGTGATTATGGTTCAATGAACTTTCACAAAAGTTTCTTCACGCTAGAGTTTGTGTAATATGGTTTGGATTCGAACACAAAAGGGCCACAACATATCTTTCAGATTTAATTTGTTGCTGCTTCTTTTCATTTACCAAGGAGTGGCTGTGAATGGGTGCTGAGCCCAACAACATATTGCAGAAAAGATTGTGTTTAGTCACGATGCTTGTACTTGTGAAATACAAGTGGGTGGTCTCTGCTGCAACAGGTTTTCATGCTCCCACGACTGACTTGAATTTATGATGCAGTGTAATAATTTGGAATTATGACCTCAAGATTGATTAAATTGCAGACACACATTCTATATACACTGTCTACTACAAATAAGCAGCACAAGGGAAGTTTTTATTGAAATAATATATTCCACTAATCACTTAAAATAATTGAATATCATCATATCATGCACTTTGAGAACAAAATGCCTTTGTTTTTGCTCCCTTGTACGGGCTGTGTTTTTACTGCCACGCTCCATTAATGTCTCAGGTCTCCTGTCACCTGTTGTGTAACAGAAGTAGACTTGTGCTCAAAGCCAATATGTGTTTCAGAAGAGGGCTGATAAAACACGTAACAGAAAGATGGAATGTGTGAGAAGCTCTCACAGTCAACAGGACCCTTTTCGGCTCATTTTGACAATGGTTAAAAGCCTGTTGCCTTCCCACTGCAATGGCAGCTTGCCAGGGGTGGAGAAGGCGGTGGATAGCCTGCCTTCGCAGAGGCCAATTGTGCAGTTAAGTGGCCAATTATGGGCCTCTTCCCCCCATCACCCGCACTTTAACTGTGACAGGCGGGCCCTCCGTTGCGAGGGGATACCGCCTGATTAATCGTGAGGCTCCCCCAGCCCTGCCACCAACGAGCATGGAAGGGCACTCCTGATCGGGTACCCTGGTCCATAGAGGGACCCCCAGTTTCAATGACCTTACCCTTAACCACCAGTTCCCCATGCCCTCACCATTGGGTGGAGAATAGAGCGCCTCTGAAAACAGATTTGGCGCCTGTCATGCTCCGAACCCCCGCCTACGGCTCCAGTACATTATCCACCAGAAACCACAGAAGCAAGCAAATCACGCACATATGGAGGGTGACCAAGACCCCCAGCTCCCCATCAAGCCCTTCCCATCAAGCTCTGCATCAAACCCCCACAACAGAGAACCCCTGATTATTATTAATAATAATCACTTGTTATCACAAGTAGGCTTCAATGAAGTTACTGTGAAAAGCCCCTAGTCACCACATTCAAGCGCCTGTTCGGGGAGGCCGATATGGGAATTGAACCCGCACTACTGGCCTTGTTCTGCATTACAAACCAGCTATTTAGCACGCTGTGCTAAACCAGCCCCTGATTTTGGGGGGTGGGGGTTGCTGTGGGTGTGATGGGGGGGGGGTTCTGATGGGTTTGGTTCATGTGTGCATGCTGTGGGATGGTGTAACAATTTCTTCCCATGGTGGAGGGAGAGGATGCCTCTACTTATCCGAGGGGAGGGAGGGCGGGATTTTCTTTGTGGGGAGAGCAGGGCCCACCACAGGACCTTGGTATCGGGCCGCCCAATCAAATTGCTGTCCTAATACTGGATTCCAGCAGAATCCAGTGAGCTATCCCCCATGCATAAATTAGCATGATGAAGGAGAGAGACTCACATACTGGGAACCGTTTCCAGTGCCAGTGGAGACCAATAGCGATTTTCTGCAGGAACACAAGCTTCAGAACAGTAAATCCCAGCCCTGTTGGTGGTCTGCTCCTCCTTGTCCCAGTCTCACTCCTATTCATCCACTCACTCTGAATCTATTTTTCTTTCCCACCCCCTGCCCCCTCCACTTCTCATTTAATTAGGTTTTTATTCAATTTTCTTCGATACTCCTCTTTCCTCAATGAAGGTGCTACTCTGAACAGAGTTGCAGTGAACTTCCCTGTTTTGTTTAATTGAAAATGCTTACCTTAACACTCCTCCCAAAGTTTGCAGGACCTCAGGTCTGTGATACTTCATAGGCAGGATTCTCCATTTCTGAGATTAAGTGTTGACGCCGGTGCAGGATTCGTGGACTTCCATGACAGCAAAACTGGTGCCGCATCTGGATCGATTCAACGACCGTGGAGGGGCTAGCACCAGTGCCATGTGGAACACAATCACTTCCACTGAGAAACTGTGCCGAATTCGCCGGGTTCCTGCTTGACATTCGGGACGCCAACAAGCAGCAGCCGCATATTCATACCCTACTCCCACACACTCATCCCAGCCAACAAGGTGGCACTGGATGCCTGGAGCATGCCCATCCCACTGATGGGTTGGCTGCGGCCAGAGGGCACCTAGGTGGTTGGCCTGGAGGGACACCCATATGACTTGTGGCCCTAAGTTCACAGTGGGCAGTCAGTGGCATACGCAGCTGCATGGTTGTCTTGCAGGCCACGGCAATGGGGTTCCATGTCCGTCTACCCTGACCCCACAGTCCACTTCCTGGCCACGACCTGCTACTCTCCCCAGCCCTGGCAGTAACCCCCGGCCAGCAGTACAACTGTCAGCAAACTATGGGGATATTGAACATTTCCGCACCCTCTCTCTGTCTCAATAGCCATGGTGCCTGTTTCACGATTTTTAAAAGCACAAGTGAATTACGCCCGCGGGAATTCGCCCCAGTGGAGGGGGCGAATCGCAGGGGCCCAGGAGAATGTTGGGTCAGGCCCGAGAATGAAATGCCAATGGCATTTACTGTATGTGCGTTTTGGAATGTAGTGACGCAGCTGTCGAGGCACTGGAGAATTGCGATTTGGCGTGAAACCGACAGCTGTCATGATTTTGGCGTCAAAACTGATTGTCGACCCAATCGCGTTTCTGGTGTCAGCTGCCAGACAATTCCGCCTCTTATTTTTTCTGAATGGTCCCTTTTTGCAACAATGTTCAGGCCCTTAATGCCTAAATGCTGTCTCATCTCATTGCTACTTGCTGATTTACCTTCTTTCTCCCTTTACATTTATCAATGTCAATGTTTCGCACGAAGGCCTTGTCCTATCACCTTGCTATTTTGCTTTAAATAAACGTTGTCAGTATTTCTTGTCACAAAACAACCAAAATTGCCGAAGGCGAATTTGCTAAAATACATTTATATGCAATGCATGAAACAAGGATGTTCCAGAATAATTCAATAGATAAATCAATAAATCACAATCAATTAAATACCTGCCATTTCAGCCCTTTCATACAGCTGTAAGAAAAGATGACTTTTACATGTCCGGAATGACACTGTTTTGAGAGGTAGATTGAAAACCACCCCAAGAAAAGTCCCCTTACACACTGTTCACCAGTAAAAGTTGTATTTGGATTCCCATTACAGCCTGGTTCTCGTGATATTTATATTGTATTATTCTTGGATGCAAATGGCAGAGATTTGCACCATGTGCACAGCTGCAGTCTTATTACCTCACTTATGTTAGAGTCTTGAATATATTACTGCACCACTGTGTTGGAAAATTGCAGAAATAATGAGCGTGATTGATTGTTGAAGGAAATGGAAGTAATAACCAAAATACAGTAAATGGTAATTGTACTGAATTGATGGTAATAATCAAATATGTCGTAGTTCTTTTACATTTGATTTATAATACTTTAACAAAGTTGAAGTTAAAATTGTGCTTCTGGGAGGTATAAATGCTGAGGGTAATTCACATTTTTGACTGTGGCCACCTGAGCGCTTGACAGCATGGTTTCTGAAAACAAAATATGCCTGTGCAAGAATATAAAATAGTTGGAGAACATCTCTACCCACCAGGGACTGTCTTCAGATCCAATCCTCTCTCCAGGCTGGAAATTGATATCAATGCTTACGGCTGGTAGGAATTATGCATATGAAGGCTGAAAAATTGCATGTTTCGACCTCACTAGTTTCCTGCCCGCTGAGGTTATGCTTGAAAGCCTTGAACTTCTTCCTTGCCAGTGATGTACATTCTTAGACAGAATGTGTGATATTACATTCACAATTCTACTGAATACTGCTCAACGGGATAAGCTGCAATTTTGTCAAACCCCTGCACCAAGTTTTAGTGGAGTTCTTTTTTTTTGTTTTTTAAAATAACTTTAGAGTACCCAATTATTTTTCTTTTCCAATTAAGGGGCAATTTAGCATGGCCAATCCACCTAACCTGCACATCTTTGGGCTGTGGAGGTGAAACCCATGCAGACGGGGGGAGAATGTGCAAACTCCACACGGACAGTGACCCAGGGCTGGGATTCAAACCCAGGTCCTCAACGCCGCAGTCCCACTGCTGTCCACTGCGCCACGTGCCGCCCCATTTTTGTGGAGTTGACATTCAGAATCTTCAATCAATGCACAGTAGTAAAGAAAGTCAATTAAATGTTCGACTCTTAACTCTTTTTGTCTCTCTACAGATGCTGCCAGACCTGTTGAGGTTTTCTAGCATTTCCTTTTTTCATTTTAAATGTTGAACTAAATAGCCAAAACATCGAAAATATGCCTTGTAAATACAATTTGTAAAATATTCGAGTCAGATCATACTTTTAGCACCGTGTATAATTCTGGTCACTGAGAAACAAGGAAGTATGACACATTTGACATTTATTAGATTGTTATGTTTCTGGACTGTCTCTTTAATTTAGGACAAAAATTAAGGGAGTCATGAGATCTGTTCTGAAAGTGTTATACTTTAAGCTGTCCATTTACTTCCAACATAGAATAAGTTTGGCGTCTAAAGAATAGTTAATCAAATTTCAAATGGGATACAAGGCCCATGAGTTTTACAGTACCAAGAGGGAGGAAAGGTTTCTATGATATCCCTGAACATTCCCGACAAATTAGTCTGCCGAGGAGGGTGTGATTGAGGGTGTGCAGATGCTGGCATTGGACTGGGGTGAGCACAGTAAGAAGTCTTACAACACCAGGTTAAAGTCCCAACAGGTTTGTTTCAAACACTAGCTTTCGGAGCACTGCTCCTTCCTCAGGAGATTGAGGAGAGAGAGAGAAGCTAGAGGCCAAAAATCCCTGTGGCATACCGCACAGGAATGCAGGTGGAAGCTCATGCTCTGATTGAAAAGGCCACTTTATGAGGATTTTAATCAAAGCTGGTAGATTCACCTGGAAGAATCTCCAAAATTCCCTCACCATGAAAGACAGCTATGGGTTAAAAGTTACCAGACTGGAAAAGGAAAATAATGGAAGTGAACTCTTGGGAGCTCAGAAACACTCTGGACTGATTTCATGAAAATCAAATGGCTACTTAAAGATCAGTGTAAAATATGCTATGAAGTTGGATTTTTGGTTCTGGTAAAAGGGGAATGTTCTCTTCTGTTGTTCAAAGTCTCGGTTGTCTAAAAGAATCCTGTTTAGTCATTTGTGCTTTTTGTCTGCTTACTACAGTAAAAGCCTTTAAATGTGAAATCTTGTCATGCCATCCTTTAATCTATTCTCTAGGTGTTTGAAAATCTTTTTTTCAAGGTTATTGATTTAACTCAGATCATGTCAGAAGATTGTTGTCATTGGTTGTCCCTCAATTTCGGGGTGATGAATACTAAGGGTTACACGTTTCTGCTATGTGTCTTCATGTGACTAATCGGGTCGATTTGCAACCTGCAGATCTTTGTGCACCAAGGCAGGATGACTCATGGGTTAGTTGCATTTGGACTGCAGGATTTGATTTATTTTCTTTTCTTCACTGCTGCTGCTCTGCCTCATTAAGCTGTTTGGACTTGAAACATGATGCAGTTTGATCAACAAGTTGTTGCCAATTTGAACAATTGGTACCAAGCGCCTCATAGTCATTAATGTAAATGCTGCCACATTCAAGGAGAGCTTCAGAAGAATTTTGTTTTTCCTCCCCTGCATCTTTGGGCATTTGAGTGTTGAGAAAATACAATCTGGTCAGGGAGATGCTCTTTGGCCAGCTGGACACAGTGTCTGGTCCATCAAAAATTGATTATGTGGGAGTTTTGCCTGAATGTTTATGGAGGTGGTTTCAAGATGGACATTAGCATTTGATTGACAGTCGCCTATTGAATCTGGAGAATGCAGTGGAAGCATTGTTAATGAAATTTCTCCAGCGCTCTATTGCATTGCGGATACATGGTCCAGGTCTCAGTGCAGTGCAGGAATGTGGTGATGACAATGGCTCTGTGCACTGGACTTTTGTTGACTTGCAGACACCTTTGTTTTTGTTTGTAGAAGGCTGAACCGGTGCAGCTGATCAATCCAGTGTTGGCCCTCTTCATCAATGGTGGCTTTTTGGAGAGGTGGCTGCCAAAGTATGGGAAATGCTCAACATATTCCAGTTATACAAGGCATTGGTGAGATCACATCTGCAGCACTGTGCACAATATTCGTCTACATATTTAAGGAAAGATGTAAATTCACTGGAAGCAGTGAAAGAAAGTTTATTGGACTAATACCTGGAATGAGTGGGTTGACATATGAGAAAATGTTGGATAGGCTAGGCTTATATCTGCCAGAGCTCTGAGTAAGAGGTAACAACTGAAACTTAAGATCATGAGGATTCTTGGCAAGGTGGTTGTGGAGAGGATGTTTGAATCTAAAATCACTGGTCACTTAAAAAAAAAATAAGCGGCCATTTAAGAGAGAAGAGGGAAGCAACATTCTGAGGGTAGTGCATCTTTGGCACTCTCCTTCTCACGAGGTCTGTGAATATATTTAAGACTGAATTAGATAGATTCTTGATTAGCAAGGGGGTAAATGTTTATCGGGGGTCGGTGAGTATATGAGATTGAGGTTACAATCAAATCAGCCATGATCTTATTCAATGGCAAAACAGGTTTGAGGGTTGTGTGGTCTACTCCTGCTCCTAATCCTTATGTAAGACTGGCTTTTGAACAGTCAAGGGTTTTGATAAAGGACTTTGTGGCAGTGGCACTACTTCCTTTGAATGAATGTTATTTTTTTCTGCTCACATCCATTCCTTTTAAAAAAAATTTAGAGCACCCAATTATTTTTTTTCCCAATTAAGTGTCAATTTAGCGTGGCCAATCCATCTAACCTGCACATCTTTGGGTTGCGGGGGTGAAACCCACGCAGACACAGGGAGAATGTGCAAACTCCACACAGACAGTGACCTAGGGCCGGGATCGAACCCGGTCCTCAGCGCCGTAGGCAGTAGTGCTAACCACTGTGCTACCATGCCGCCCTATGCTCACATCCATTCCTACCCTACTTGGAACCTTCATGCCAACAAGCCAGTTTGATCTTCACAGAATTGACGGTTTCAGTTCAACTACAGCTGCCCCTTCCCATCCCACTCATGTTTGGATAATCTTACCAGTGCCCATCTCTAGAGTTGAGATAGTTAAATTAATAGCCTGTCATTGTTATCCTTGTTGGGGTTGGGGGTCTACATTTCAAATGGCCCTGGCATTGCCACCCTATCCAAGATCATCTGCTGTCTCTGTAAGCAGATCCTTAACTTTCTACCTGGGTCGCTGCTGGAATTCCCCATGTTAGCCACTATTTGTTGGAAGCTGCTGGACAGCTTCACCAATGACCATACAATTCTGAGAAAGCATTTTTCCCTTAAAATCTGCACCACAGAAATCCGGTTCCCCTGATTTCAATGTCGGGGAAGCCAGGGGCCTCTCTCCCTCTGGCAATGGGATTCCTGCTTCTCTTCTTCTGCCTGCTCCTGTTTTTGTCCATCATATTCTGTGACTCACCACCTATATTCCACTCCTACTGCCTATCTAAAGTTCCAAAATGGATGTTTTTGAATAAGGAGATGGGGAGCAGAAGTGCAGTGAAGCACAGCCAGGTATGTGGTTACTTCTGGGCATTTACCAGTCAGATCTCCAGAAAGGGCACGTACTTGAAGCCTGAGAAGATCCTACAATGACACAAAAAGGAGAGGGTGACAAAGAATAAATTTGAATAGTCATACTAATGCGACCCACATTGGCATTTTGTGTAACTTCACCTGGGAAGATTTTGTGACAAAATTTCTGGTTCTATTTTAGGAAAAAAAATGTTCGGATACTGGAATTTGCCATTCTGCTACTTCACCTCTGATATTTACAAGACTTGCTATACTTGGAATAAGATTGCATACTTCTCAGAAACGTTGTGGCCCCTTATAGAGATACACTCCTCCTTTTGCTTGCTTTTTTTAGAAAAGAAAATGAAATGTATATGACAGTTACAACACACTAAGAAATGGCACCGAAGAATCCCGTATAAGAAGGGAAGCTGGGAAGTCAGAAAGTATTTCACGCGTATTGAGTTTTGGGAGTTTCTCACAAAATGCATGCTTGTGCTGCTTGAGTGAGTGGTGATAAAATTAGACGGAGAAGAGTGAAGTCAGGAGGCTTTCAGCATACAGTCTGTAGAAAAGATTGTGAGGGACAGAATATAGTCAGGTGCTTGTCGCAAACTATTTCACCTTGGAAAGAAACGCAGCTGACCAGGCCTGACATTATCATGCCTGACAAAGTCAGTGAACTCCTTTCAGCGCCGTCTCCCTGTGAATTGAAGAGCAAAGCCGGAATTCAGTTCTTCTTGTACTTTCTGCCATGCATTGTATCCAGCTGTTTTTGATATCTTTGCCTCATGCAGCACTGTCACTGCCTCTCCACATAATGCAGCAGCATAATTGTGTTTGCTCCGTCAAGCCACATTCTCCCTCTTGTTGCTGGCATCCTCTTTGTCTCCAAAAGCAAAAAAGGTACGAAAGATTGCATTTGAAAAACTGCATGTAAACATTCATACCTATCACTGATGTATTTAAAGCACTTTAAACTAAACATTCAGTCAGTTTCAAATTGGAGACTTGAGAAAAACTATCAAAAGCAGTCGAAACAGTTACACACCTTACTGAAAGAACATCAGGGCCACACAATAACAAAGGGTTTACTGTGCTGCCTTACTCCTGACATTCTCTATTTCTATTCCCCTTTAATCAGCTTCACGAGTGCAAGCTGACTATTGCTTGGGTGACCTGCTCCAAGTATACACCTCCCAGGGCAGCGCGGTGGTGCAGTGAGTAGCACTGCTGCCTCACGGTGCCGAGGTCCCGGGTTCGATCCCAGCTCTGGGTCACTGTCCATGTGGAGTTTGCATATTCTCCCCATGTTTGCATGGGTTTTGCCCCCACAACCCAAAGATGTGCAAGCTAGGTGGGTTGGCCATGCTAAATAGCAACTTAATTGGAAAAAATGAATTGGGTACACTAAATTTATTTTAAAAAAAGTAAACACCTCCCATATGACGGCATAAAGTGCTCTGACTCCATTCAAATCAGTTACTGCAGGAAATCAGGTGCCCTTATTCTCTGCAGGGCACTATGCTCTTCTGGTGTGGGCACATTGCCCTGAACAATATTGTGTGATTGCTTTCTCAGTGTTATTTTCAAACCACTTTATTGATTAGGTGGGTGATTTTCTCTTTTGATGGAATTCAGGGGTCCAAGAGGATGAAAAAATTACTGAAGTTGTTATGTATTGATTTGAGCATGATGACAGTTGAACAATTCACCATAAATTTCCTAATATGGACATTTGTCTTTTGTGGTACATTGGTTTCATCAGTAAGAGCAGATCCCTCAACTGCTTTTGGGAGGAAACCGGAGCACCTGGAGGAAATCCACGCAGACGCAGGGAGAGCATGCAGACTCCGGACAGACAGTGACCCAAGCCGGGTCCCTGGCACTGTGAAGCAACTGCGCTACCATGCTGCCCACATTGCCATTAGGGAGGGAGGACCACGCCAGTGGAACTCCTTGCTGGGAATGGCTAGAACATCCCTGGAGACAGGTGAATCGGTCGTCCAGCCCCTAAATTAGATTCAAATTAGGAATAATGACCTCTTTGCATGCTCCCACCGGGGCCATCAGGATCCTCGTCGGGGCTAGCAGGGCGGGCCGGGTGACTTGTAACCGGTTTCATGACCAGCATGAAACCCGTTCTTTTGCCCGAACCCCAATTCACCAGGCCATTGGGTTTCCTGCTGCTGGCTGGCAGCCGTGGAGACTAACAGCCGTTATATCTATTGTCCTATGCAACATGCGGGCCAGTGTTCTCCGGCCACTGGGATTCTCTGTTCCCACCGGCAGTGCACCCCCACCTGGGGGTTTCCCGGCAGCGCAGGGTGGCTTCAATGGGGAATCCCACTGAAAAGCGTCGGGAAGAGAGAATCCTGCTGCCAATGAACTGAAATCCCGCCCGAGTTTCCACAAAACCTGAGAACCCTGGAAGCAGCAACTTAATTCAATCTCCAACAAAAATGTGTTTTTTGAGACTGGATTAAGACACCAAGAGAAGATTTTCATTCCATTGGTTTCAAACAAATGAAAATCAAGCAGTTTCTACAATGATAAGGCAATATATTCTGTGTAATTACTATCCAGATGGTGAAGTAACAAACATTATACACAAGGATCTCACTAGAGTAGGTAAAATGAGTTGATAAATGTATTACTGACTGTAAATAAAGAATAGAGCAGATCCAAATGCAGCTTGAATGGCTAATCTGTCTTTGTTCTTCTCATAAGACTTTAAAAATAATTGGCGGAATTCTCCGTTCCTGAGACTGTGTTGGCACCGGGACAGGATTCGTGGACTTCCATGACAGCAAAACTGGCACCGCACTTGGACCAATTCAGCGACAGTTAAGGGGCTATCACTGGCGCCACGTGGAGCACAATTGATCCCAATGAGAAACGGGGCTGGATTCGTCGGATTCGCGATTGACACTCAGGAGGCTGACAATATGCACATTACAGAGAACATAGAACATACAGTGCAGAAGGAGGCCATTCGGCCCATCGAGTCTGCACTGACCCACTTAATCCCTCAATTCCAACCTGTCCCCGTAACCCAATAACCCCTCCTAACTTTTTATTTTTGGTCACTATGGGCAATTTAACATGGTCAATCCACCTAACCTGCATGTCTTTGGACTGTGGGAGGAAACCGGAGCATCCGGAGGAAACCCATGCAGACACGGGGAGAACGTGCAGACTCTGCACAGACAGTGGCGCAGCGGGGAATCGAACCTGGGACCCTGCCGCTGTGAAGCCGCAGTGCTAGCCACTTGTGCTACCGTGCTGCCCATAAAACAATCCCCACACACACTCTTCCCACCCAACAAGGTGACACTGGTTACCCTGGAGTGCGCCCATCCCGCTGATGGATCGGCTGGACCAGAGGGGGACCTAGGGCGGTGGCCTGGGGGGACACCTATACGACCTGTGGCCCTAAGTGCACAGTGGGCAGTCAGCAGTGTGTGTAGCTGTATGGCTGCCTGGCAGACTGCAGCAGTGGTGTTCCATGCCTGTCCACCCCAACCCCACTGTATGTGCGTTCTCGAACACATTGACGCTGCTGTCGAGGCACTGGAGAATTGCGACTTGATGTGAAACCGGCAGTGCCCACGACTTCGGCATCAAAACCGATTCTCTGCCCAATCGCATTTCCCAATTCGGGCATCGGCCGACGGAGAATCCCACCCGCTTTGTCTTGAAGTCGGTTACAGAACCCATGAAACATGTAATAGTTCAAATCGGGAGGTTCAAATTTTCGAAAACTAAAAGGAGTGAGCCTTTAACATCTGGATTATAAACCATTGTTCTAGAGGAATGCAGATAATACCTGTGATTTATGCCTTTGTTTGGTTATTGTCTAGCTATAAACTACAGTATTCCTAAACAATGACGTACTTTGTAATCACTCTACAATGCTCAGCCACAGATGGGGAATTTCTGAGAATCTGCAAGTTAGGTTTTTCTAAAGTCATGTGTATAGAAATGTGTATATAGAAATTTGAATGATTAAACAAAGTAATAGCAAATTGATAGCTTTATCATATTCTTTTTCTCGTCAGCTTTGCATTGGCAATGGCGCAGGAATAATGGACATAGAATTCTCTTTGTTCTAAAATGGGTGAATCAATTAGTAAAAATTTATATGCCAAGTAAGCCAGGTCTCTTACCCAGGTCCACCTCATCCTTTTGAAAGACATCAAACAAAAGTGATAAAATTTAATGGAGTTTATCCTGACCTAAATCTGCTTTCCTTCTACTCTGTTTATAAACAGCAGTAACTTTTATCGAAGCTTTATGTGTTCAAGGAGGTAATGATGCTATCAATCCAGAGTTTTAGAACCTCTGCATTGTGTTTATGAGGAGGTTTTATTACAATAATGCATGAATTAACTTGAGGATGTGGTTAAATGTGTTTCGAGATCAGGATTACAATGTGTCCAGGTGATAGAAAACACTGAGCAGGTGGGACGTCTAATATTTTAATATTAAACAAGAAAGAATCTATTTTAGTATGGCACATGCCTTATTAGAATTAAATGCTGAGCTGTATTATACTTTTCTGTCAGGAGTAAAAGGTAGAGGTGGAGCAAGCCTTGAAGCATAACTAGTGCAGTAAATTTGGCTGTGTAAAGAATTATCAGGAGAGATCGGTTTCAATGTGTTTACAGCAAGAGGCTGGAAAAACCTGTTTACTCTCGTATATTTTTACTATGCAAATTGAACAATTTGCACAAACGTCCAGTTTTATGCACCTAATTTACAATGGGGCCCTGTTGGTGAGATCAATTGCAGGCCACTTCACTGAGGCAAGTCTGATAAGAGCACGTTTGATTCCACTTGAGAGTAGTGTGACACAAGTATGAATTTTTCCTGTTCATGTCCATGGCACTATGTTTCTGATAAGAGGAACCAAATACTTACACTTCTCCGGTTGTCTGTATCTCAGTGGTCTAAGGTCACCTTGTATACTTCTGTACTGGAGTCTGTAGTAACACCCACATATAAATTATTTATAGTCGTACAAGTCTATGAATGTGCGAGTGGTTCATTTAGAAAAGGCAAGAAAAACTTCTTGTGATCATCAATCAATTTCATATTGAATCTTGCCATGCCTTGAATTTTCCACGGCAACAGCTTACACAGAGCCTAGGGAGATGTGCTGAGCATTTGCCATGTTCTATGGGCAGTTCTCCGAGTCACAAGGTTTTCCAGAAAGTATTTGCTGATGTTGTAACCCTTCTGTGTCTCACTCCTTTTTGTCTTTGTCATATAAATGCCAATGTACCTGTAGATTCAACAACTGAAATTATTTTTGTTCATTTTCAGTGCATGTTCAACTTCTCACAGGGTAGGAATTGCACCAGAATGATGTGGGTTTTTTTTCAGTGTGTCTAGCTTTACAACAAGAAAGTGGAGTTTGAGGAAGCAATAGTTGTATTACGTCTCCTATTAGATTTCAAATCGCTTTAAAATTAAGTTGACTTTAAAATACATTAAAATGACAAGATCTTGAGTTTGATTCATTTGTAAGTGCAAAATATTAAATTTCCTTCAATTAAGATTTTGCTTTTATATCTTGCTGTGCCGAGAATAGATAACCACTATATAACAAATATGGTTTAATTAACATTAGAAAAAGTTAGTATTACTGCCTGGTCTCCATAGTGTAACTATTCACTTATTGTAATAAAATTGAATGCTGTTTCCTTTTTTTCTGGACAGATGATTTAATTGTTTAAATCTGCAAGCACCCACAGTTTAATCTGTGTGATTTGTGTCCTCCTGTTGCTAACTTGTACCTTTGCTCTTTACCACTAGCTGTGGCTCTGAAGTTGGTATAAGCACACTAGCCACATGTTTCTGAAAGGTTTCAGACTGGTATAACTTAAGGTTAAATGAATGCGGTGAGGAAATCCAATTATTATTTTTTAAAAAGCCTTACCTAATTCCCAGCATTGAGAAGTTTCTGTTGCGCCTCAAATCTTGTCAATTTTTTTGCTCCGTTTAACTGGGAATATAATAAGCAAAAATCTTGATTGGAAATATTCCCAAAACAAATTATTGCTGGAGACAGGTTCACACCATAAACATGTTCCCAAAATGTTGACATTTCAGTTCAGAGTCAGATCTTTATTTGCTCTTCAGGAGAATGGTACTCAAAACCAACTCAAATTCAGCATCAAATAATAAAATTGCTTGGAAGTGGCAACCACATGCTCATCAATCTTAGCCTTTTGCCTGAAATCTGGGATCAATTGAACACAGAAAATAAGTTGTAAGCTGATGTTAACACTTCTGTCTCGGCAATAATATGAGCAGCACGGTAGCATAGTGGTTAGCACAGTAGTTTCACAGCTTCAGGGTCCCAGGTTCGAGTCTCGGCTTGCGTCACTGTCTGTGCAGAGTCTGCTCGTTCTCCCCGTGTCTGCGTGGGTTTCCTTTGGGTGCTCCGGTTTCCTCCCACAGTCCAAAAATGTGCAGGTCAGGTGGATTGGCCATGCTAAATTGCCCTTCGTGTTCAAAATGGTTGGGTGGGGTGTGGGTTTAGGTAGGGTGCTCTTTCCAAGGGCCAGTGCAGACTCGATGGGCTAAATGGCCTCCTTCTGCACTGTAAATTCTATGAAATAATTTATCCTGCAAATTCTGTAACATCTCAGAGCTTGTGCCAATGTTGGAATAGTCGTTCCACAGATCAATACAACAAAAGCCTGATTGGTATGATTCTGTAAGTAGGAATATATCAGCCAACATCCCCGCAATGTTCATATTTGATGACTGGGCATGCCCGTCCTACTGGCAAGACAGACCCCCCCCCCCCCCTCCCCCCCTAACACAGCTGGTGACACAGTGCTGGTGTTGGGTTGAATGGTTGGGCAATCAAGGTGTGTGTGAAGTGGGATATTTCTGGTAGTCCTCAACATTTGTTTTTGGCACTATGAAAACTTATGGCTTCAGGCAGGAAATAGGCAAGGAAACCTTCTGATTATCTCTCATCTTCCACTCTCCTTCAGTGGATGACTTCACGTTGAACACCTCTTGGAAAAAGAACTGAGGGTGACCAAGCTGGTCAAGCCCTGAAGGGCATAACTGCTAAATTAGGTCTATAGCAGTTGATGCGAGAACCAACATATAGGGATAGCCATTCGACCTCATTCTCCTCAAACTTCCGGTTGCAGATGCAACTGTGCATTACCATTTTAGTCAGAGTGACCATGCCCCCTCGCTGTGGATCATGTCAGGAACAGCACCAGTTAGTGCCTGAAAACATTAACTTGGTGCCCACTCCATTCAGTCCAACACATTTTACTCTGTAGTTAATCACTAACCAAGTTGATAGTCCATTCAATCTGAAATCCAGCTGCTTCAGAAATGAACTAGCTTCAATTACAGGAGCAAAATACTGCAGATATTGGAAATTTGACATAAAGACAGAAAATGCTCAGTAGGTGTGGCAGCATCTGTGGAGAGATAAACAAAGTTAGCATTCCAAACCGATGATCAACCTAAAACCGTAACTCAGTTACTCTCTCTACAGATATTGCCAGACCTTCTGAGTACTTCTTGCTTCAATTGCATCTTGAAAAGCACCAGAATGCATTCAAACTCCATTTTCTGGTTTTTCATTGGAGTGAAGCACTTTAATACGGCCTGAGGTCATGAAAAGAGACATGCCAATGCCCATTCTTGCCTTTTTTTCTTTACTGTCGAACAAGTTTCCAAAATTATTAGATAACAAAGGATGCGGGGAAATTATGCAACTGTTACATTATAGACTGTGTCCTCACTTCATTTGCCCCTTCTCAATCTAGCGATCTGTTGCATTGTGAAGCATGAAGTGAGGCCAAGTGGAAAGCTTATTTGGAATAAAAAAGACTACAGTGCTTCTTGTTAATATTTTGCTGCATCTTGCCTACATTTAGTATTGTTTTCAACAGATTCCATTTGAGGAATCCAGTAATTGGCATTTTGCGCTGTAAAGAACTTGACCTAGAAACAGACAGTTGGTTCATGTGATGCCATAATTCAAGGCACTGTGGGCGAACACATGTTCTGCAGGGTCAAGTTGTGGTCATGTGCCCTGTCTGTTTTCTAGCATAAATAATTTCAAGCATCAAGTCTCGTTCCTTGTCATTCATGGCTCAAGAGCTCAGGCTGACAATCTGTGATCCTTGGTAGCGACCTGACTATTTCTTAATCTCGTCAGTCAGGCACAGAAAACATTCTTCCAAATATTTGGAAGTTCATCTTGCAGGGAATTAGTTAAAATTCAAGGACCTTGAATTTTGCTTTGCCCGCAGCTTCAACATAGTTGTCAGCTCTTGTGCACTGATTTTTAAAAAAACAATTCTCGAGGAATTCAACACATTAGGCCACATTTTCCTTTCACTTTCAAAACGACGGGAGAAATGATACAGGTTGTAATGCAAGATATTTATCAGTGTTGAAAACATCTGCTTTTACATACGTGAAAATCAGATTTTCGTCACAATGAAAAGAAGCAGCTTTTCATAACTTACCTAGCAGCTTGATTTTTTTTCTGACATTTCCTGAGCAACTAATGAGGTAATCAGTGACTATGAACATCAAAGTTCACTCATAAAGCAGTGCAATGCTCAATATTTGTATAAAATGGCTCAAGAAAGGTTGCTTAAAAAGGAACAAAACACTGGGTGCAAAGATAGTTGTTGTAATGAGGAAAAGATTATTGATGGGAGGATATTTAACTCTCAGCACCTTTCTCCCAGCAGGAGTGACTGGCCTGTTATGCTGCTGGTAAGATGAAGGCCCTGGATAGGTATCCTACTGGAGCTTGCAAGCTCTGGGCCTGTCCAATAGTGGGTAGAAAGAACCCTATGGCCATTGACGAGGGGGCAAGAAGAGCCTCTTTTACGGAAGACCTGCCTCATCCTGTGCCACACAAGCACTTGACAGGACAGTGGTGGGCTTTCCCCTGGGATCAATGACTTCAGTGGTGGAAGTCCTGCTCACTAGGATCTGACAGCCAATCAGAGGCTGGTAAATCTATTGAATGGCAGACACACTGGGGAGGCAGTGACTGTTGCTTGTATGTCACCCTCCCATGATCCAGGACCATTGCTGGATCCCATCCCAGAGACAAATGATAGTGGGGGGTTGCGGGTAAGGTGGGGTGGGGGGTTCAGCAGAAAGGGCAGGGCAGGGGCTGTCAGCAGGTTCCTTCCTGATGCTGGGAGCTTTGATCAGGCTCCCCTCATGGCAAGACCCTGCCTGTTGTTGAAGTAATATCATTGGCAGTGGAATGGCGCCCTTGGTGGGCTTCATTGCCTACTTAAGAGCATCAGCTGGCAGCAGAACAGGAGGCTGTCCACATGGCTTCCCACGATGGACCTAACTATGTTAGAATTGCTTGATCAAATGCCCCCTGCCAACAAATCAGCTATGGGGAAGAGCACAAGATTCCATCCATTATATGGCCTTGGCACTGAGGCGATAAGTGGGCAGGTAGGTGGGCCTGGCCTAATGATCGTGAGAATCCACAATTTTGTTGTGGAGCTCAGAGGAGTACTCCTGCTTTTGTTCTTACTATGTTCTTATTGGATAATTTTAAAATTAGTAATGGAATGAAAGGACATGGAAAATGGGCAGGATAGTGGAATTGAGGCCAAGAGGAGATCAGCCATGATCGTATTGAAAGGCGGAGCGGGATCGAGGAGCTGAATTGCCGTCTCTGTCTCCTCGTTCTTATGCTCTTACATTTTCCTCACATGTCCCACATAAATGTTTCTGCACTTGCCTTTTTGGGACCTTTCTTCTTTATCACCCAGTGTAACTGCTCAAAATATACATGGACTGCTGTGCTTTGTGTTGATCATTACAGGTGGACTATGCCTGCACTTACTGATATGTGATGTCATCAAATTTTCAGTGGCGTGAGTGCGAATTGGCTGCTCATGCATTTCTCTGACTGTCCGTGCCATATGACATGTCCTGACCAAGCCTGCCAATAGCAAAGCTATCATCTTGGTCTTGATGAATAGAGGTGTATATAATTGAAGCTTTCTAAAGCTCTGGTTAAGGCACAAATAGAGTGTTGCATCCTGTTCTGGTCACCATACTTCAGGAAGGAAATGAAAAATGAAATGAAAATCGCTTATTGTCACGAGTAGGCTTCAATTAAGTTACTGTGAAAAGCCCCTAGTCGCCACATTCCGGCGCCTGTCCGGGGAAGCTGGATGTGAGTGTCCTTGAGAGGGTGCTGAGGAGATTTATCAGAATGGTTCCAGGGATGAAGGAATTTAGCTACAATGTTAATTTGGAGAAATTGGAGGCGCCATCCTCCATCCACGTTGCGCAGAAAAGCAGCTCGCCGTGGCACAGCGTGGCGCTGAAAGCCGGGAAACCCTGCTCCTAGCATCTATCAGGCTCGCAACACCTCGCGAGAATTTAACGTTGCGAGGTGAATGGGCGTGATCACTTTTTGACAAATATGCATATTAGAGTCAAGCAGTAAGCCTTACAATGATGTGCAGATTTCCGAGGTACCTGAAGTATTGGGATTCAATCCCTTCGCCTCAGACACCTCGGGCGAATGCCATTTGGTACTTGTCCACACAAATGGGGACCAGATGGATTGGCGCTCTTGGGGGCCTCCAAGGGCGTCAGATGCCCTCAGATGCATGTCCTTTAGGCAGAGTGGTGCCCTGGCATGGCTGATGCCACCTGGGTATCCTGACAATGCCAGCCTGTCACCATGTCAGTGCCACCTGGGTGCCAGCCTGGCACTGCCAATGTTCCCAGGTGGCACTGTGATTGAACCGGGGTTGCTTGGTGTGAGAGTTGGCAGGGTGTGGAGGAGTGCTGGGGGACCGTCCCACATTGCCTTTGAGCTGGGGGGATAGTCGGGGATTATTTTCGGGGGCCTTGGAGATCAGGACGCCATTTGAAAATGGCATCCTGATCTCAAGCTACAATGGGGAGTTCTGGCGAGCGGAGCTCCCCATTGTAAAAAACAGGACTATGTGCGGCCCGCACATTCCCAATTCAGTCCCCTTATTCAACACGAGTTGCGTTGAATAGCCTTGTGTTTCTTGGCACTGCGAGATCCGGGAAACATGCGGCTAAACGCGTTCACTGGCGGACTTTGTTCCCTTTTGGGAAGATCGTGTCATGGGGTTATTCTCCTTGGCATAATTGAGATTGAGGGGATTTTTGATAGGGGCTACAAGACAGATTCAGATAATGTAGACAGATTCAAGCTGCTCCCACTAAGTCATGGTAGAAGGACGAGGTGACACAAATTTAAGGTTTTGGGCAGGAGATGCAAGGAGATGTGAAGAAGAACTTTTTCACACCGTAAATGTTAATGAACTGGAACTCACTGCCCACGAGAGTGGTGGAAGTGTAGACAATGCATGATTTCAAAAGGAATTTGTATGGGCATTTGAGGGAAATAGACTTCGAGTGTAATTGGGCTACTACCTATTTCTACAAAATATAAATATACCCTCGTGTCTAATTTCTAAAATTTTAAAAATGGACATTAATTTTTTGAAATGACTGAATGCTTAGCTGTGACCAAAACAGAAGAGTTATCAGGGCAGCATTGAAGAAGTTTGTGCCTTGTTATCCCCGAAGATACACTAACAACCTCTGTAGGCTGCAGAGGCAAAATTCAATGGGGCTATACAAAAGCCATCTACATTTCCTACACTAAGCCTGGTCACTGAAGTCTAATATTCTGCTAGATCAAAGGGCCCTGCAACCTTTCAAATGGTTGGTGCATTAACCATCTCGGGAACCCAGAAAAAGGAATATACACCTTTTGTCAAAGCTAAAGTGGAGAGGTGGGAGTCAAATGACAATACCGCCTGAAGTGGGAGAACCAGTTAGACCATCTTGCTGTATACCAAATCAGTTGTCTTCATCCAAATGATACCAAGTAGCAGCACAGAGAAGGGGCTCTGTCCAGGTCTTAATGTCTTTCTCCATCCACACTGTTTCTACTGAAACCTCTGAACTAATACACCATTACCTACAAGATTAATTAATCTCTGCTTGTTTATCTCATTGTGGATATCTTCTTTACTGGAAAAGTGAATTATCCAGCATCAGTGTTCAGCCTAGATTGCTGAATGAATACATCACACTTGTCAAGCGGCCCACTAAGCCACTCATTGTGTCTTGCAGAGGCACTGTTCAAAAGCTGGTAAGACAAGCTGATTAATTCAAATTGTAGGTAAGTATAATTCAACAAGTCGCAAGGGCTACCCCTCCAATCACAGGCTGTTCATTTCCCATATTTCCTGCTGGTGGTGTGAACCTGAGCCTATCAGCAGAAGAGGGAGAAAAACAATCTGATTTCAGGAGCAGTGAACACTGGCAGCGATGAGTGTGCTGATGGCTGTTGGGCCCAAGGGAAGCAAAGGAGCCCAGAGAGCCAAGGTAAAGCGGGACTGCAACCCAGGGAGTGAAGCTGAGGCGGGATGGAGCTGGAGGAGCTAAAACACGAGACAGCGCGAGCGCAGGGAGCTAAAATATGGCAGAGCAGGCACAGAAAAGGCAAAGTTAATGGGCCTGGGTGGGACGAGTGGGAGAGAGTGTGTCTGTGTGTGTGGGAATGAGGGAAAGAATGTGTGTGTGTGTATATGAGGGTGGGAAAGGGTGGGGGCGGGTGTGCGGGGCACGAGGGGTGTATGAAGGTGAGAGGGAGTACAGATGTGACAAGAAGTGGGAGAGGTGTGTCTGCCTTCCTCCCAATCTCAGTGTTCTAGAGCTTAAGGGCTTAACAGTTGAAGGCCAATGTTGGAACGGTTAAAGTCAGAGATTCTTAAGAGACTGAATTTAGAGGAGTGCAGAAAATTCCAAGGATTGTGGGGTCTGAGGAGGTTAAGGTGAGACGGTGGAGAATTTTAAAACTGGAGCTGATGTAGGTCAGCAATCAGCGTGTTGATTGGGATGGTGCACATTAGGGAATGGACAGCAGAATTCTGGATGACAAAAAATTTACAGAAGGTAGAATATGGGAGGTAGGACAGGAATATGTTGAAATAGTCACAATCCTGAGGTCACAAGGGCAGAGATGAAGGTTTAAGCAACAGATAGGTTGGAGGGGCAAGGTCCGGCCTTGTTATGGAGCTGTGTAAAGATGCACTTTCACAGACTTCATTAGTTAACACAAAAGGTATTTGTTAATAAGATTGTACAGCAGCCTCGTGGCTGTAACCAGCTCCCAAAATGTCTCTGTCAAGAAGACTCGCTCACCATGAGGTGAGTTGTCACCCGGACTAGATGACCCTTACTCTGCTGTGCTGTCCTTAATAGGACAACCACCACAAGGTAATAATAGGTGAATGTAGTGCTGGCATTGATATGTAATTGGAAGCTCATCGTGAGATCAAATATGAGTTTTAAAGACGTTTTGAATGGTCTTATTCAGTCTCAAGGCAAGGTAACTTGACAGAAAGAGGGTTAGAGCATTGGCTAGAGAACAGAGTTCTGGGGCGGGATTCACCCCTACCCGGCGGGGTGGGGTGCCCTGACGCTCCGGCGTCGGGCCGCTCTAAAGGTGCGGAATTCTCCGCACCTTCAGGGGCTAGGCCCACCCCGGAGTAGTTTGCGCCCCCCCGGCCGGCGGGAAAGGGGTTTAGGGCCACGCCAACCAGCGCCGAATGGCCTCCACCGGCCGGCACGGGTTGGCGCATGTGCAGGAGTGCCAGCGCGTGCTGGTGTCATCCCCGTGCATGCGCACAGGACTTCGCTTCTGCACTGGGAATGGCGGACCAGTACAGCCTCCGGTACGGAAGGATAGAGTGCCCCCACAGCACAGGCCCGCCCATGAATTGGTGGGCCCCGATCGCGGGCCAGGCCACCATGGGGGCGCCTCCCGGGGTCAGATTCCCCCCATGCCTCCCCCAAGAATCCCGGAGTCCGCCCGCGCCGCCAGGTCCCACCGGTAAGGGACCTACTCCAATTTACGCCGGTGGGACTGGCAAAGAATGGGTGGGACTTCGGGCCATCATGGGCCTGAGAATTCGGGGAGCCCCGGGGCCCTTGTGTCGCGCCAGCCCCCACGATTCTCCAAGGCGGGCGGCGCGACTCACGCCGGACTGATTTTTGAGGGGCGGGAGAATTTAGAGGACAGCGGTGGCGGGATTCACGCCGACCCCTGGCGATTCTCTGACCCGGCGGTGTGGGGGGGGGGGGGGGGGTCGGAGAATCCCGCCACTGGTCTGCAATGGTTGCTATGATTTCTTTTTCCATTTAAAATGGCAATGAGCTAACCGGCAGAACCAAAAAATACATTTGTTTTCTCTATCAAGCCATCCACTATCATGTGCATGTCTGGCAGTAAATCAGGTTTTCCATAGTTCACTGCTGGCTGAATGAACCCGCCATTATAATGATAAAATGACCTATTAGCTGTTTGAAAAGTGTGAAGGTGCATGATTATAAGTATGATATGACTGACTAGTTGTTCTCATACTCCTCAGCTAATAATTATGTTCTGCTAAATCAATAGCAGAAAGTTTGCAGCAGTCATTGTAATTGATAACTGTTGAAATCCACCAAGTAGATTAAGAAGGAAATTAAGTAAATTTCCATTTTTAGAGGTTGAGACTGACCTGACTATTTTCAGGTTGAAGTGGAGTAGGGGATAGAACAAATAAACAGTGCCAAATGGATCAAACACGCTGGTGAGCAGAACAGGTATGAACAATGTGCATTCCTAATCTTGGTTGCTGCAGCAAAAGGATAAATATTGTTAAAACAGGTGACAATGTGTGGTACAAGGCAATTCCTTTTGCAGGAAGTGTTTCTTTATCTCCTGTAGTATTTAATCATGGTACTCAGATCCTCTAAAGTCACTGATTAAAGCTAAAATGTCTTCCTGAAATGCTTTGTTTGTTAATTTCTGGTCAATTTGATACAAAACTTAGACACATGTGGGATTGTGGAACTTTTCACTTTGAAGTGAATACATTTTTATCACAGATCAAAGCTGGCTCATTTTAGGCCAGTGCTGGGGAAAGCCAATGTGGGATGTTTTGATTCGTTTAAATGCACTTATGATACAGCAATGGCTCTGGGTCAGTGTTCACCACCACAACCCAGAAATGTGCAGGCGAGGTGGATTGGCCATGCTAAATTTCCCCTTCATTGGAAAAAAAAAAGAATTGGGTCGTCTAAATTTATATTTTTAAAAAGTGTACAAAAATCAGCCAGTTGTTCGAGGGAGGAATGAAGTCACTGGTGAGGGAGCAGTTTTTGTGCAGGGGACTGAAGACAGTGGTTTCTGTCTTCTCAATAGTAAGCTGGGAAAAAAGGTTTGTTTATCCGGAACTGGATGTTGTCATATTATCGACTCCTCTATATAATGAAATGCAGACAGGCAGTGATTGACACACAGGATGACCAGGAAGCACACAGCACAGTGCAGCCAATCACCAGACAGGACACTACAACTATAAAGCCAGAGGGCACTAGGTTTCTCGCTCTCTCTGGACCCAGCCACTGATACAGTCAGAGTCCACGAGCTAGCCAGTGCAAACACCATGCGGTAGCTAGTAAGTCTGTTCAGGCTAGTACCAGGTCTCCTGTCAGTTCAGTATAGTGTCGACCCACAGCTGAGCATGTATATTAGTTATGTCGTTGAATAAAATCGTGTTGGATCTTCTCCAGTGTTGGAGGTCTGTCTCTCGCCACACTGCATCAAGTGCAGTCCACGTCGAACCAATCTGCCTAACACATTAGATGTCAGCCAAGCAGTCTGAGAATTTAGAGACAGCCGTGGGGTCAGGAGATGTTGTGGTGAGGTAACACTGCACTTGTTAGCATACAGTTGGAACGATATTGTGTTTTCAGATGATGTCACAGAGGGGCAGTAGGTGGATGAGAGTATAGGAGGATAGATTCCTGCAGGGCACCAGAGATAACTGTGTTCAAATGGCATGAGAAGCCTCTGCCGGCAATTCTCTGGTTATGTTTAGATTAGATAGAATGGAATCTGGTCAGTTCTGCCCCATTCAGCTGGGCAATGCTTGAGAGGTGTTGGAGGAGCTTAGTATGGTCAACCATGTCAAAGGCTGCAGACAGATTAAGGAAGACGAGGCGGGACTGTGCCTACATTTGTGACTTTGATGAGAATTGGTTTGGTACTATGGCACGGCAGAAACCTGATTGGAGAGGTTCAAACAAGGAGCTCAGTGAAAGAAGGGCACAGATTTTGGAAACAATAACAAAAGAACTTTGAGAAGGAAAAGCTGGTTGGAGATGCAACGCCGGTTTTCAAACAAGGAAGAGTCAAGAGCTCTTTTCTGAGGAGAGTGATGGTAGAGCTGATGGAGAGAGGGGCAGAACGTGAAGAGAAAGAACTATTAATAGTGTTAGTTAATGTGGAAATAAGAAAGCGAAGATGTGTGGTCAATAGTTTAGTGGGAATTAGGTCAAGAGAGGAGGTGGGTCTCATTGACAATATAAGCTTGGGTGATTGGAGAGAAACTAGAGAACGATGCATATTTGGAGCAAGAGCAGGTGACAGGCTCAGAAGAGATTGGCTCAGTGGGGTAGCGTAAGAGAAGGAAGTTGCTGGTCAGATAGTCTCAATTTTTATTGAAAATACATCTACAAGCTCCAGGGAAGAGAGAGTTAAGGAGACAGTTTGCAGTGACGAAAAGAAACCTTTTGAATTCGAGGATGACCCAGGAATAATGAACAGATTTCACTGATAAGAGGAGGGCCCAACAGTGCTTCATGTGTTCCAGTCAGATCTAGCAGTGCATGGCTAAACCTATTCCAACCATATCCTTTTAAGTCTGAGTCCTTTGGACTTAAGAGAGTGGAGATGAAGACAGCAGTAGGGGCCAGGGTGAGGGAGAGTAGTGGTTTATTTTGGTTTTATTGTGAACTAGGACAAAGGTGATAGTTGGTTGAGCAAGTTGGTAGCTGCAGAAATGTTGCAGTAAATGGTTAAATATTACAATTAAGCTGAAGACTAAAACTAACGGACTTGCCAGATTTTGTTCTTTTAATAAATATTTTCATCAGCTTTTTCAAAACTTTTAACATAATTTACATTGCACTAATTTAACCAACATTTAACAATCCCTCCCTCAACCCAAAAACAATTAATCAATTAACTAACTGCCCCCCCCCCCCACTTTTTAGCTGCTGATTTGAGGCTAATTCCTTAAAGTGAGATTTGACCAGATGCCATGTTTTATGAAACCCCCTCCTCATTCCCTCTTAAACTAAATTTAACCTTTTCTAGGATTAGAAACTCCATTGTCTCCCAGCCATATTGAGGCACAGGATGGAGAAACTGACCTCCAATCCAATAGAATCCACCTCCTCGCAACCAGCGAGACAAAGGCTGAGACATCTGCTCCGCCCCTGTCTGGAGCTCCGGAAAGTCCGACATCCCGAATATGGCCCCAGGGGACTGAGTTCTAGGTCCTACTGTAACACTGTTGACATTGATGCTGAAGAAAGTGCCCCAGAACATCTCAGTTGTGGGTACATGATTGGCCAGCCCCCCCTGCACCCCTTGCAAGATTTTGGAAGAAGTCTAAAGAGGATTAAATGAGAGGCAGGATGAAAAAATAAAAGGAAAATAGATTTTAAAATATTGTTTTATAGGATGAAAAACGAAAGTATATCCTTTTTGGAAGAAAAAAAATAATGAGATCTAACTAACTGTGATTCAAACAAGAAGTTAAAAATAACCTAAAGGGCTGTGATGGGTGAGAAAAAAATCAAAAAGTAATGAGGAATGGAAATTGTGGAATAATCAAATGGGGATAAAAATAAGTAAGGCAGCAAAGGGTCAGTTCGGTTTAGCATGAAAAATTATCAAAGATTTTGTTTTTCTCTGTGCAAATTGATACGATAAAAACTAGACAAGTTCCTTTAAGGTATATGTTTAATGACCACACTTCAAAAATACTTAATTGGCTGTACACAACTTTGGAAAGTCCTGAGGCAATGAAAGCTGCTATATAAACGAAAGTCTACTTTAGATACGGAGCGTGAAAAAATGGCTAATTTATTCAATTAAATATATAGGTAAATCTTCAAGGTTGAAGATATCCCAGTCCAGTCAAGTTGGCTAGGGAAGCACAAAATGTAGACCTCAACAAAGATATGCTGCAGTGAAATCTGAATGCCCAGAGAATATGCGGTAAACCGTGAGTCAATCAATTAGAAATAGCCAGGACTTCTGTTAATTGGATTCTGTGGTGAATGTACTCACCATAATGCAAGCATGATACGGTAAACTGTGACCTATGACCTGGAACTGTATTGTAACCGCGATATGGCTCCGCCCTCACCGGGGCCATATATAGACTTGACTCTGGCTAGGCAAGTTCATGACTAATAAAGCCTACTATTCGCTCGCTCTCGCTGCCTCTCTGAATTGAAGGTATATCAATTTATTAGTCATAGACAGCACTGTGGAAGCTGCTCGAAAGCCAGACAGCCTCGAACTCGGTGCCTGCGCGTCCGAAGCCAAGAAAATATTCGAACATTGGCTCTGATGCTTCGAGGCCTATCTCAACTCCTCCACAACGCCTCCCTCAGAGACTCTCAAGCTCTGACTCCTCCACGCTTGGGTGAGCCATCGAATCTCAATAATGAAAAAGAAAGCGTCCACGTATGAGGCGGCGCTCGCAACTCTCAAGGTGCACTTCGTGAAGCCCGTAAATGGGGGCCAGGATTCTCCCCTACCCGGCGGGGCGGGGGGTCCCGGCGTGACGGAGTGGCATGAACAACTCCGGCGTCGGGCCGCACCTTTTGGGGGAAAGCCCTCCCATTGAGGGGCTATGCCCACGCCGGAATGGTTGGTGCTCCGCCGGCTGGTGTGGACAGCCTTTGGTGCCACGCCAGCTGGGGCCGAAAGGACTTCGCTGGCCGGCGTAAGTCCGCGCATGCGCCGGAGCATCAGCGGCTGCTGACGTCATCCCCGCGCATGCGCAGGGGAGGGGGTCACTTCTGCCTCTCGCCATGGTGAAGACCATGGTGAAGGCAGAAGGAAAAGAGTGCCCCCATGGCACAGGCCCGCCCGCCGATTGGTGGGCCCCGATCGTGGGCCAGGCCACCGTCGGGGCACCCCCTGGAGCCCGCCCGTGCCGCCAGTTCCGCCGGCGGGAGAGGCTTGATAGCAGCGGGACTTCGGCCCATCGCGGGCCGGAGAATCGCCGGGGGGGAGGCCGCCGATCGGCGCGGCGCGATTCCCGCCCCCGCCGAATCTCTGCTGGTGGAGAATTCAGGACACGGTGGGGGCTGGATTGACGCTGGCCCCCGGCGATTCTCCGACCCGGCGGGGGGTCGGAGAATCCCGTCCGAGGTGTTCGCCAGACACTCCTCACTACTCGCTGTCAACGCGCCGGAGAATCGCTGGATGAGTATCTCGAAACCCTGACTCTACTCGCGAGGAACTGCAGCTATCGAGATATGACGGCGGAGGAACATATGAACTTACAGATCTGGGACACCTGCGTGGCGGGGGTCCGCTCAAATTATATCAGGCAGCACCTGCTGGAAAACTGGTTCTCCGACCTGCGGGACACGGTAAAGGTAGTAACCTCGCTGGAGGTGTCCGACCAGAACCTCAGTGCGTTCCCCGTGGACCTGGCGAACCTCTCGTGGACACCCTCGTCGCGACCCCCGTCGGACCAGACTACATCGCAGGCCTGTGCAGCGCATCTGCCAGCCCAGCCCAGGAAACCGCAGTGCTACTTCTGCGGCCAGGGTCAACACCCCCGGCAGCGCTGCCCAGCCCGCACAGCAACGTGTAGCGATTGTGGAAAAAAGGGGCACTTCGCTAGAGTCTGTCTGGGCCGGTCTAAGGCCCAGAAATCGAAAACACATCAGGTCCGAACCATGGACTCGCAGCCCCACAGACCCCGCAATGCAGCTGCGTGCCTGCCCGGAACGCTCCCGTCAGATGCATCATCGGCATCGTGTGACTCATGGGGGCCGCCATCTTGGCCGCCGGCTCCAGCACCTACCAACGTGTGCAACCGATGGGGGCGGCCATATTGTCACCATCTTCACCCCAGCCTGACATTTGCCACTCATGGGGGCCACCATCTTGTGACTCCACCGACCATTCAGGCTACCCGCAGCTGGGCGCAGTCACCCTCGACCAATCGCAGCCAAAACAGCGGAGGAACTCCATGATGGTCGGCAGGGTCAACGGGCACAATACCCCCTGTCTTTTCGACTCTGGGAGCACAGAGCTTTGTCCGCCCCAACACGGTAAGGCGCTGCTTCCTCCACATCTACCCAGCCTCCCAAACAATCTCTCTTGCCTCCAGGTCCCATTCTGTTCAGATCCGGGGGTACTGTATCGCCAATCTTGCGACGCAAGGTGCAGAATATGCTCATTTTAAGCTTTATGTCCTCCTCTGCGCCCGCCTACTGCTCGGATTGGACTTTCAACGTAACCACCGAAGCCTGACCCTACAGTTCGGCGGACCGTTGCCCCGCCCCTCATGGTGTGCAGCCTCGCAACCCTCAAGCTCTCTCCCCCTTCACTCTTTACGAATCTCACCCCTGACTGTAAGCCCATCGCCACCAGGAGCAGGTTGTACAGTTCGCTGAACATGACGTTTATCAAGTCGGAGGTCCAGTGACTGTTGAGTGAAGGGATCATCGAGGCCAGCAACAGCCCCTGGAGAGCGCAAGTGGTGGTCGTCCGGACCGGGGAAAAGAATCGGATGGTTGTGGACTACAGCCAGACAATTAACCGATTCACGCAACTCGATGCGTACCCCCTCCCCCGCATAGCGGAGATGGTCAACCAGATCACGCAGTACCGTGTGTTCTCAATGGTCGATCTGAAGTCGGCCTACCACCAGCTCCCAATCCGCCCGGAAGAGCGGCAGTACACTGCTTTTGAGGCAGCCGGCCAGCTTTTCCACTTGCTCAGAGTCCCCTTCGGCGTCACTAACGGAGTCTCGGTCTTTCAGAGAATGATGGACCGAATGGTGGACCAGTACGGTTTGTGGGATACATACCCGTACTTGGACAATGTGACCATCTGCGGCCATGACCAGGAGGACAATGATGCCAACCTCCAGAGGTTCCTCCAGGCTGCCCAATCCCTCAATCTCACCTACAACAAAGAAAGATGTGTCTAGCCATCCTCGGCTATGTCGTAGAGAACGGAGTCCTCGGGCCCGACCCCGACCGTATGCGCCCCCTTACAGAACTCCCCCCTCCCCATAGAGTCAAGGCCCTAAAACGATGCCTGGGGCTGTTCTCCTACTACGCCCAGTGGGTTCCCAACTATGCGGACAAAGCCGCCCATTTATTCAAACAACCACTTTTCCCCTGACGGATGAGGCCTGCTCGGCCTTCAGCCGCATCAAGGCCGACATCACCAAGGCCGCAATGCACACGGTGGATGAGTCCATCCCTTTTCAGGTATAGAGCGACGCGTCAGACGTCGCACTGGCCACCACACTCAACCAGGCGGGCAGGCCAGTAGCATTCTTCTCCAGGACCCTCTACGCTTCCAAGATCCGGCACTCCTCGGTCGCGAAGGAAGCACAAGCCATAGTGGAAGTCGTGCGGCACTGGAGGCACTACCTAGCCGGTAGGAGATTCACCCTCACCACCGACCAACGATCGGTAGCCTTCATGTTTGACAACGCACAACGGGACAAAATAAAAAATGATAAAATCTTGAGGTGAAGGATCAAACTCTCCACCTACAATTACAATATCCAGTATCGTCCTAGGAAGCTCAACGAGTCCCCAGATGCCCTGTCCCGCGCGCAAGATGACCGACTTCAGGCTATCCACAATGACCTCTGCCACCCAGGGGTCACCCAGCTTACCCACTTCATTAAGACCCGCAATCCGACCTTCTCCACCGAGGTGGTGAAGGCCATGATCAGGGACTGCCAAGTCTGCGCAGAGTGCAAACCGCACTTCTACCGGCCAGACAAGGCCCGCGTAGTAAAGCGCCTAAGCATTGACTTCAAAGGGCCCCTCCCGTCCACCAACCAGAATATATACTTTCTCACCGTCATCGATGAGTACTCGCGCTTCCCCTTCGCCGTCCCCTGAGCTGACATGACCTCAGCCACCATAATAAAGGCACTGTACAGCATCTTCACACTGTTCGGTTTCCATGCCTACGTCCACAGTGACTGGGGCACATTGTCATGAGCAATGAGCTATGTCAGTGCCTGCTCAACAAAGGCATCGCCTCGAGCAGGACCATGAGCTATAACCCGCAGGGAAACGGGCAAATGGAGAGGGAGAACGCGACGGTATGGAAGGCCGTTCTTCTGGCCCTTAGGTCTCGAAGTCTCCCGATCCCCCGCTGGCAGGAGGTCCTTCCCGAAGCCCTCCACTCCATTAGATCACTCCTTTGCACAGCCACGAGCGTTTGTTTATCTTCCCCAGGAAGTCCATCTCTGGGGTCTTGCTTCCACCTTGGCTGAAAACTCTGGGACCAGTCCTTCTCTGGAGGCACATGAGGAGCCATAAGACCGACCCCCTGGTCGAGAGGGTCCAGCTGCTCCACGCTAACCCCCAGTACACTTACATTGCGCACCAGGATGGACGGCAAGATACGGTCTCCCTACAGGACTTGGCGCCAGCTGATTCCCCCCCCTGCATACGTCCCCCCCCCTCTCCCTGCTGCCCACCGACACCCCCTGTGCCCCGTACGCTCCCCTTGGTCTCCTGTATTGTCCCGCACTGACACTGCTGCCACCCATCACCCCCCCTGCTTACCCCCGCACCCCAACCATCTCCGACACCCCGGACTGAGTCTCAAGCTCCAGACACAAAGCCCCTGGAATCACCACCTGCGACAACAGTGCTCGTCACACCGCCAGAGCTGCGGAGGTTGAAGAGAACGATCCAGCCTCCAGATAGACTAAATATGTAATGACCCCATGTCACCCCCGCTTGATTTTTTTTAACAGGGGGTGAATGTATTCACTATAATGCATGCATGATACGGTAACCTGTAACCTATGACCTGGAAGCGGTGATATGAACTGCTTCCAGGTACTGTACTGTAACCCCGGTATGGCTCCGCCTCTGGCTCTGCCCTCAACAGGACTATATATAGACCGGCCGCCTGTGGGCGGCATTCATCTGTACTACTGACTCTGGCTACGCAAGTTCATGACTAATAAAGCCTACTGTTCGCTTGCTCTCTCTTCCTCTCTGTGAATTGAAGGTATATCAGGTTCACTTGCTTCAGGTAATCTGATCATTGACTACAATGTTGATGGAAGAGGTGTGGAAAACCCCCGTAAATATGCAGGCAAATGTGGGCAGCATGGTAGCACAGTTGACAGTACGGTAGCACAGTGATTAGCACAGTTACTTTACAGCGCAGGGTACCAGGTTTGATTCTCGACTTGGGTCGCTGTCTGTGCGGAGTCTGCACGTTCTCCCTGTGTCTGCGTGGGTTTCCTCCGGGTGCTCCGTTTTCCTCCCACAGTCCAAAGATGTGCAGTTTAGGTGGATTGGCCATGATAAATTGTCCTTAGTGTCCAAAAAGGTTAGGTGTGGTTACTGGGTTAGGGTGGAGGAGTGGGCTTAAGTGGGGTGCTCTTTCCAAGAGCTGGTGCAGGCTAGATGGGCTGAATGGCTTCCTTCTGCGCTGTAAATTCTATGATTATGTCAGTTTCCTGGGGTTTCCACGTACATCCCATGGAAATTGCAGCAGATGATTGGTACGATGCTCATGGACACTTTAAGCACTTCCAGTTATACTCAGGATTTTGGCTGACCATCATATTTCAGACTTCTTGGATAGATTAAACCTGTCTCCCTACATGCCAGGTATCTTGGGAAATTTGCGGTATTGCCAGGAAATGAATCGTGAAACCCCCATAATGTTATGAATGCTATGGATTTTATTACATGGTCTCATATAACCCCGTTGGCAGGTGAAGTTTACTTTCAGTCTGGGCATTAAATTGGTAGTTGCTTGTGAAGCACCCCACCTGATTTCTCTTTCAGTGGAAAAGACATTTTGAGCAGGGTCTACATCCAGTCTACAACTGTTAGTTTGTTGCCTATGCCCAAAGTGAAAATGACATGTTCGGTGCCTCTACTCTCTCCCTGGTAGCCCCAACCTTTCTTTGGAATATGACAGAATAACACTCTCTCCATGATACTTTGACTTACTTAATTGTCAGAGAAATGTATTAGGTAGTGATCAAATAAGCGAATAGTACTAAGAATGCTATATATATATATATATATCTTCACAGTTGTTATGTTTATTTAGTTCCTTCTGAACTAGTTCCCTGGATACCTCAGTAAATTTGTTCGGTGGTACTATTAAATTGTGGCCCAAGTGATATTTTTATTCATGGTGCTTTTCCTCATATTACCATTAAAAGAGCTCTCTGCCTTTCTGTTTTCAAAAGCTACGGATTCTCATATTTGAAAAGGATAGGTTGATAAATATTTTCAAAAACAAAAAGATGTTCAAATACAAACACATTTAAGTAATTGGCAAATTCAAAATCTGGCTGCTGATCAAACATACATTTAAACAAATCCCAACAGATGTTGGATTTCAATGGCATTCTCGTTCCCTTGCATCTGGCTTTGAATAACTAATTGTTGCAAATTAGGTTGGGGTATGGCTTCTGACAGAAGCTGGCGTTTAACACTGTACTTGCTGCAACAGAATTAACAAACTTAGACAGTGGTGAGAAAAAAACTTGGACAAAACGCTTCAGCTGTGCCAAGATCCAAATTAGTAATATCTACACCTGGAGATGAGAACAGCAAATGTAATATCCATATACAAAAATTAAGTGAGATATATAGCAAAATATACACTCGTCATTTAAGCACTGGCTATGGGAAACAGTCAAAAAGGTTCTTACTTCAAAGTTTGTCTAATCAATTTAGAAGGCACAAGGAATAGTTGGCAATAGGTCAATTCTTGAGAACTTAATTAAATTCCTTCAGTAACACAAGGGAGTGGATCTGGGCCATCCATTTGATGTAATTTTACTTAGGTTTTCTCAGGAATTTAAAAGACACATCTGAGGATTTTACAGAAGATAAAGCAGATGGATTCAATAATATTTCATCTTGCTATATTGATATTTTAGCTTGGTAACAGAAAGCAGAAGATGATAAAGTACACAGTAGATGTTCTAGGGTGTCGTAATTGAAGGAAGCTGGTCTGCGTTTCTTCTGGGTTCCAGCTATTTACACTATTTGGAATGACATGGAGGATGCTGATATTTGCTTGTTAAAATCTTTTAAAGTTCTGTTGCAGTACAATGGATTTGGCCGTTCCTCAACCATCTTATTAAAGACACCCAAAGAAGGGCAACGTGTGGCGCAGTGGATAGCACTGGGACTGTGGCGCTGAAGACCCGGGTTCGAATCCCGGCCCTGGGTCACTGTCCGTGTGGGGTTTGCACATTCTCCCAGTGTCTGCGTGGGTTTCACCCCCACAACCCAAAGATGTGCTGTTTAGGTGGATTGGCCACGCTAAATTGCCCCTTAATTGGAAAACAAAATTGGCTACTCCTAAATTTGTTAAAAAAAGCAAAAAAAAAAGAAACCCAAAGTGATACAAGAAACAGAACCGAAACATTTTCTAAAAATCAGATAAAAATATGGACTTCCTCATTTTACTTAACCTTATCATCTTCTAGTCGTTCCAATAACTTTCCCCCACACATATACCAATTAATTCTTGCTGGTCTTCAGGTTCACCCAACCTCACTAACAAGCCTGTCCTGCACAATTAAATCCTAATTTGAGCAAAACATGCAAGAAGTTGTTTCCACTCTTAGTTATGGCATTTATGCCTATACAAGTACATAACATGTGAACAGAATATTCTCACCAATGTCCTGAGCTTCGTTGCAATAGCAACATTGGCAACAAACACCGGGGCAGGATTTTCCATTCGGGATCAGGATCCTGACATCAACATTAAAAGCAGGTCCACATTGGGAGAAGTGACCTGCCAGTGGGTTTTGCAGGATTAATCAATTTGTAGCCAGCAGGCATGCTACTCACCCAAAGAATAGCATGTGGGCTCACAAAGCTCCCACAGTCAATAGGGAGGCCATCCAGCACAGAGGAGTTGCAGCCTGCCATTGCAGGTAAGGGAGAGTAAGATGGTGCCTTCATCTTGAGGTGCCCCCTCAGCACTTTCAAATCATCATAGAATCCCTACAGTGCAGAAGGAGGCCATTTGGCCCATCGGGTCTGTACTGACTCTTCGAATGAGCACTCTGCCCGTTTACGAGTGTCCACCCCACCCTAACTGTGCAATCCCATAACCTAATCTGCACATACCTGGACACTAAGGGGCAATTTATCACGGCCAATCCACCTAACTGGCACATCTTTTGGACTGTGGGAGGAAACCGGAGCACCCGGAGGAAGCCCACACCGAGACGGGGCAAACGTACAAACTCCACACAGTCACCCAAGGCCGGAATTGATCCCGGGTCCCAATCAAACACTTAAGAGCAGGGCTTCACCACTGAGGACCCTCCCGCGGCACAAGTGTCTGGATGAGCGGAAGACAGCTGAGCACAGCCTCCGTAATGTTCCCGGCAGAGTTCTGGGGTCTAGAGTTCATGATCTGATCAGAAGTGAGGGTGCAGAACAAGGTTTGCCAGCACAACAGGCTCGCTGGATGTCGCTTTGAGAGAAGGTGAGACAGTTGGTAAGGGTTGGGGATGTCTGAGGGATTTGAGGATCCCCTTGGATCTCCTCCAATTTTTTCCAGGTAAAAAGGTGTTTGCTGGTGTGCAAAGGTTACTCTCATTGCGCTAGTGGCAGATGAGGAGGGCAGATGTCGAAGACAGCAGCAATGCCAACATAGGCTGGATGCGACACCACATGTGCAGCGGGCCGCCACACACCCTGAAGATCCGGCTGCCCATTAGGCTGAGGAGGGACCCAGAAGCAAAGGCCAATGATGTGTCAGGGTGTAGAGGAGTCGTTGGTCCTTCCATGAGGTGAAGGACATAATTTGCCGCCGAAAACTTGCACCTCAGCAGGGAGACAGTGCGGCATCTGTGCCATGTCCTTGCGGGCATGGGCCTGTGTTGGCACTGTCAGCTGGTCCCTATACTGAGGAGGACACCCATTCCCGGTGGCGGTGAAGGTCACTGCAGAACTAAACGTCTATGCCGCCAGAATTCAAGCATGGACCTGTGTGGATTATGATCAGCCCATAGGTGAACCTGGGAGCAGAAGAATCCTCTATATGCGTGGGCATTAGACTATATCACCTTCGAGCTGGATGAGGCACACCAAGATCCCTAGGCTGTAGGTTCACCACCATTGGCAGGATGCCCCTGGTCCAGGGAGTCATTGATGGAAAGCATGTTCCTTGCAAGTACCGGGGCATCAGGGGGTGTCCTATATTAATGTTCAGATCATGTCCACCACTGCCTCAGGATCTTGCACGTGTGCCCGCTACCCTGGGATGTAGCATGACAGCTACATCCTGGGGCACTCAGGATTCCTTCTGTCATCGGGAACCACTCCAGGATGGCGGGTTGTCTCATGGGGAACAAGGAATACCCACTGAGGTAATCGCTGATGATGCCAATGCAGAGGCCTGAGACTGAGGCAGAGGGCCAAAATAATTAGGCCCATTTTTTTTATCCGGGCTGTCATTGAGCGGTGCATCAGGCTGCTCAAGATGTGGTTCCAATTCCTTGACCGCTCTGGCAGGGCCCAATAGTATATAACCCAGAGGACATCCTTCCTTGTGGTGGTCTGCTGTGCACTCCACAATCTGGCACAGCAGCGGGACAACATTCTGGAGGAGGAGGCAGAGAGACATGCGGCCTCATGTGAGGAGGAGGAGGCGGACCAGGAGGGGCTGGAGGACAGGCTGCAGCGAGGGTCCGACATGCCAGGAAACCCAGGAAAGACCTCATCATCTCCAGATTCTCCTGAGGTGAGGCTGTGTCCATCAGCTCAACAACCCCACTCCCCACACCCCCTATCACTCTGCCCTCACCCCGACCACCCTGTTTCCCCCAACGGTCTATGTAACATCATCCAGGGTGATGGGCCTATGTTGGTACTGTCAGCTGGTCCCTATACTAGGCAGGAGAATATTGACCACTTGCTGTGAGGAAAGCTCTGGGGGTCCTCAGTTTCTGTGGAAGTCTGACTCCTGTCTTTCTGCTGACAGCGCACTCACACCCGTCCTCATGACATAGTCTGAATCGGAGGCTTCTGACTATTATACCAGCAGTGTGTGTGTGGGAGTGTGTGTGTATGTGTGGGGGAGTGGGGGGGCTTGTGGGGAACAGGGAGCCAGGCCCGCTGTGAAGAATGAAGTGGCAGACACTTCACATGTATGAGGTGTGAAATGTTTAAATGGTGAACATTTTATTGTGGCAAATTTCTATTCCCCCAGCTATGGACAGTGACCCACTCAGTGCTCCTCACTCTTCATCTTCGGTGGTCTACTGCTATCTAGGTATATCCCAGGATGCACATCAGAGGTGGTGTCAGTCTGCTGCTTTCCGTGCCCTGTGGCCTTTTTTTGACCTTGGCGAACGTCCTGTGGAGGGCCTGGAGCCAGAGGTGTCAGAGGCATCTCTCTGCCACCCTGTTCTGCCCATTGCCCTTGAGATGTACTGGTGTTAAGAGGGGAGATACAGATGAACTAGAGGCCGCGATAGACTCCTTGGTGGAAGGTCCTGGGTTGGGCTCAAGCACTTCATCCTCCTTCAGGGTGACCGTAGGGCCCTGGGTGACTCCATGGGGTGGAGCGGCAGCTGGAGTGAGTTCCAGAAGCCACTGAGTCACATGGCGCTCCCAGTTCTCGAAGATCCCCATTATCTGCATGATGGTGTCAACGCCCTCAGCGATGTTCCTCAGTGACTTGGCCATGCTCTGGAATACCTCGACAATGTCCAATCATGCCTGGGACAGTCCTTCATCGACTGGGACATGATGCTGAGGTCCTAAGCTATGGTAATCACAGACTGAGCCACGCCTTGGACACCACCACTCAAGGCGCGGACATTGTGCTCCAGGTATTCCATTGCGGTCACAATTCCAGCAGTGTTGGCCTGGGTGCCACGCATTGTCGGCACTATCTCCTGCACCAGAAGTTTTAGAGACTCCTGCAATCTGATTTGAGGTTGCTGGAATGTAGCTGACACCCCCACCTGAATCTTGCGGTTCTGTCTGATCATCTGCATCAGCTCTGGGAGAACCTTGTCCAGAGACTTGACATCCGGTTGGGACCCAGCTGACTCCTGGGATCCAGCAAACTCCGACTGCTGTCTCCCTTGGATGTTCCTCCCTCCACCTGATGTGCATCAGCAACTGTGTGGTCCTCACCAGATCGTGCCCCAAAAACCTGCCCATAATGTCGCCCACCGAGGTGTGTGACTGCGCTGGTGGAGTTGCCGGTTGATAGCTGTGATGCATTGCCGGTGTCCTCCTCGGAGCTCTCCTTTGAGGTACTCTCTTGGGTGACAATGGGGGTGGGGGGGGGGGGGGGGGAGTGGAGCAGTGACTCCGGATGGGCCGGCCTCATCAGATGGTGATCCTGTGAGTGAATGGACAAGTGGTCAGTGCATGGGAAGGATAATTTCATGGGACATCAATAACTCGAGACAGGTCATCTGGATGAAGGGATAGTGAATCCTCACCCCATTGAGCAAGCTGACCTCGCTGTCAGTGCCTGCTATCTCTTCAGGCAACCCTGTGATCTCCAGGGCCCGTTCCTCATAAATGGTGAGGACTTGGATTGCTTGCATCCTGCCCATCCTTCTTCGCCCTTTCCCTCTTATTATGGGCTATTATTTCCTGCATTCAAAAAGAGAGGGCATTGTGAGCAACATGTTGATGGATCAGAGGTCGATAGCAGGTGTTATGTGTGGGCAAGCCATTTGAACATGAAGGGGTTGTGCTGGTGAGTGCCAGGGAGTCCTGAGCAACAAGCTTGAAGATCTGGGGTGAAATTCTCCGACCCCCTCCGGGGCCCACCAATCGGCGGGCGGGCCAGTGCCGTGGGGGCACTCTTTTTCTTCCGCCGCCGCCACGGCCTCCACCATGGCGGAGGCGGAAGAGAACCCCCCTACCGCGCATGCGCCGGTGGTGATGTCAGCAGCAGTTGACGCACCGGCGCATGCGCGAACTGGTGAAGGCCTTTCAGCCAGCCCCGACGCCGGCCGGCGGGCGTCAAAGGCCGTTGGCACCGGTTTTGGCGCCAGTCGGCGTGGCGCCAACCACTCCGGCGTGTGCCTAGCCCCCAAAGATGAGGAGAATTCCGCACCTTTGGGGAGGCCCAACGCCGGAGTGGTTGGCGCCACTCTGCTACGCCGGGACCCCCCACCCCGCCGGGTAGGGGAGAATCCTGGCCCAGATGTTGGGAGAATGTCAGTGAATTTTGGAGTTGGGGAGGTTGTTTGGGAATTTGAGGGGTGGCAGGCTGATGTCAGGAGAGAGATGGTAATTTACCCTTACTGCTTGTTGGAGTCATTGATTTTCTCCCGGCATTGGACGACGGTCCTCCTTGCCATGCTGCCCGAACTGACAGTCGCTGCCACTGCCTCCCACGCGGCATTGCTCACCCTGCTCCTGGTTCTCTGACCCTCTCAGGGGAATAGGTTGCCCTGCCACTCACAACGGCATTGCAACTCCTGGCTACGTCGGCCTCCCCAAACTGTGGTATAATGCTATCTTTGTGTCTTCACTGGGAGTGCTGAAGGAATATTTTTCAAAGCGGCTCCTCCTTGTTAGCTGAGGTGCAAGTCGGACAAATCAGATGGTGAGGGAGCGAAGCATGGCCGTATTCACATGGGCAATCATTTTTGGGGCTCAGTTCGGGTGAATACATACGACGATCTCTCCAACGTGGTCAATGAGAAACACTCCGCCAAATACGCTCAAAATTACACTTTGAAATGTTTTGGGAGAACCGCGTCCACAAATGTCAGGTTCAGTCAAAAAACCAGCATGTTTTTCCCAATTTTCTTGAAAGGAAGCTTGTCTTGTGCTGCCAATGAGGGCAGGATGGGACCTCAGCACACTGGCATCCTCGGCTTCACAGATCACCCGGGGCTGCAAGGGCGTCTACAACCCCAGCGGGCCCTAGATGTGTATTTGAGGAAGCTTTCAAGTGAGCCACAGAACTTACTTATAATGGAGAGTGAAAAAATCCCATTAGAAAAAAACTGATTTTAGCCAGGTCCCAAGTGTACAATGGAGGAATTTCTTGAGAGTTAATGGTGTGTGAAATTCAATCTAAACAAACAATGATTATAGGCCCTATGAAGTAGGCAGCAACTGGCTAATCCACAGAGGTCATAACATCCAATGGGGCGTGAAATTGAATGTCAACAAGCAAGTACAAAAGGATAAAAGCAGGCATACTGCAACAGTGAAACCACAGAACCTATTGAAACTTGAAGGGGTGAAATGCTTCTTAAAGAGATAAGTTGCTTAATGGTGCTTTGAGACGACTTTAGGACAGACAGGCTGCGGCAGTGTTGCGCGCTGTAATGTGATGTTCAACATGAAAGAAAGCAGCATTCAAGGCTTCAAGACCCAACGTTACCCCCATCCCAGTGAAGAACCCCAACTTTAAACCCACTAGCCCAATCCAATTCCCCGACCCCCAGCTCCTTTGAAGGGCTCCCCTCCCCTCCCCCACTCCTCTCCCCCCCCCCCCCCCCTCCCCCCGCCCCCATACTCTGGCACCAGCTTTTGCCTATGGAAATCCTGGAGTTAAGTGTACAGATGGTACTCGTACACTGAGAGTACCAGGAGGCCACTGAATTCTATTTTAGTCTCACTAATAAGATTAAAATAAATGCAACCTTGGATCTGATCAGGTGCTCACTCTTTCTGAGTGAGATCCTGATCACGGCATCTGGAACGGGCCAGGAAACTCGTGACCTGATTAACATCTGGCACAAATCCCATTTTGGGCCTCTCACTGAATTCACCGGCCCAGTGGTATTTGGGCCTGGAGATAATGGGGCCGGTGAATCGCCCCCTATGTATTATATTTAGCAGGGCTACTGGAGAAGGTCACAGGAGGGATATCCCTGGTAATTATGCCACAATGCTTAGGCCACAGCCCATTGAGGACTGTACCACAAATTGTATGAAAGTTGTTCTCTCCTTCAATGAAATCTCGCTTTTCACTTTTTCTCACTTCATACTCTTGCCTCCTCAAGGTCATTCTCTTCCTTTCGCTTTTTCATCTCCACTTCATCTTTCCAGCTTTACTTCAACACTCGCATTTCCACCTCACCCTGTGGCTTAGTTGGTATCACACTTGCCTCTGACAGGTTCTGGGTTCAAGTCCCATTCCAGGATTTAAGCACAGCAATCAAGGCTAACACTTCAGTGCTGAATGGAGGGAAGTATTGCCCAGCTGGAGGTGCCACCTTTGACATGAGACATTTAATTGAGGTCCCCATGCTTGTTCAGGTGGATGTGAAATATCCCATAGAACTATTTTGAAAAAGAGCGGAAGATTTATCACTGGTGTCCGAGCAAATGCTTGTCCCTCAATCTACATTACCAAAAAGCAGATTGAAACAGCATATCATAACGACCCGACAATCATTTTAAAATGTTGGTGGAATACAGATGTTAGTCCGTGATGTAAACAGAGTGAAAATCAGAAATCTTTCTTTGACCCTATTAATTTCTTACTCTCTCCTGTTTTTCTTACTGATTCTCCTTATTTCCTTTTTTGACTTACATTTTTCCGTTTTTCTGTTTTCTATAACACTTGGTGAGTGACTCCGTTGGAGATGGCAGTAAGAAGGAGTGAATAGGAACAGCAGCATAAGGCCAGTGTAGTTGCACAGGGGAGAGTTGGCCACTGTACGTCATGTATGGCAGACGTTGATGCTGAGGGGCGAGAAGGGAATGTGAGAGTTTCTTGGGAGGCCGTTTGAGGGTTAGCGTATGGGCATCCTCAGTTTTGTGACCCTAAATCAATTGGCTGTTTCCAGATGTTCAATTTATGTTCACACCTGAGGTAGAATTACCCATAAAATAGATCAGATGAGTTGAGCATTAGGAAAAGTGTTCATCTCGGAAAAATGCACTGGTAGGAACAACTGATCTTCCAGAGGGTTGTGGGAATTTAAAACCAATACAGCCAGCACCATTAACTTTTATCAGCAGGCGGTCATTGAATTAACATCCACTTCTTGCTACTTTCCTCCTTCAGCTAAGACCTACAAAACAATGGATTCTTGACCACTGTTGCTTCCTAACATTGCCATGACCCCTGCCGGTTAATCAGCTGTGTCCATTTGGGACCAAAACAGCAGAGCTCTGTGGCTTGGAAAGTGGCTTCGATTTGGCTCTGTGGCTGTGAGTTAGACTACCTCAAAACAAAGAATCTAACAAATTCTCCTTTGAGATCTGCAATGTTTTTGGTCCGTAAAATATTATTGGAGATGCCTGGAACATTTACAGCCCTAATTGATGTACTGGCATTTGAGACCCCTTAAATCAATGAGCTTAATGATTATAACAAACACATGTGGGATCAGGGCGATTATAACACAAACACAAAATCCTACAGATGCTGGGACCGGAAATGAAAAGCCAAAATGCTGGAAATACTCAGCAGATCAGGCAGCCACTGTGGAGAAAGAAACAGAGTTAACAGCAGTACTTTTCTGCCAGTCCACGCTGGCAGAACCTGGTCCGGTCCAGCCGAGGTACACCCTTGCCACGGGTTTTCCGGCAGCGAGGAGGACATTCAAGGGGAAACACCATTGACAACGGCAGGACCAGAAGATCCCGGCACCGGTGAATGGCAGGCCACCTCGAAACATGCGGTGGGATGCCCAGAAAACGTTTCACAGACCAGAAACTTTGACTCTATTCCTCTAGCCGCTGCCTGACCTATGAGTCCTGAATTTTTTCTTCTTATTTAAGTACAAATATAATATTAAGTGTTACATGAATAACACATATAAGAAACCTAATGAATTTAACATTAGGGAATGATTGAAGATGGCTGAAAATCCTAAATCAGTCAGAGTCTTAGTGCATCAACATAGGATTAATTCAAGAAACAATTAACTTGCAAATCACAGCGTGCAAATAGATGGTAATCAATAGAAATTGCTGGGAATTGAAATCCATTGAACCGCCTCTGCTCTACTCCCCCATAGGCATGAATCTACAGCAAGACTAATTTGTGAGGTTAATAGTCAGAGACCAATTATTGTAAATAGATGTTTCCTGGTGTAGCCTTTTAACTTTCAGATTTTTTGGTGGGTAATGGGTAGTTTTATTGACGTGAAACACCATCGTTTACCTCAAAATACTCGAAGCATACCTTCAACAAACAACTGTTTAAAAATGAAACACTGAAATCGTGAAATTGTTTATGTTCTGTAATAGGTATAGGTATGTGTTTCCAATGGGTTAATATAAACCTATTCCAAAATCAAAAATGTGCAGCAATAATCCTTCTTCAATCTGAACTAAAAACTCACCCACTAGCAAAGCGCACCGACTGAGAATTAAATATGAATCATTTCATTCCTCTCAGTAAATTGGAAAGTTTAAAGATCTCTAGTTTTTATTGTCTCCTTGGTCTGCATTATTATGATAAGATCGATGGTTTGAATACTTCAATGTTAAATATACAGTATGTATCCAATGGTGCTGACACAGAAATATAAATGTGATTATTCTGAAATAAGTACCTATTTGAAGTGGAATATCCAATAGATGTAATGACATTTTTGTATGTTTTTTATTGCTCATGTTTAAATTTATATTAACTTGCAGTTAAGAAGGCAATTTCAAAAGACCAAAGGCTATGAGCACATACAGGGTACTGCCATTTCCTATTCATACAGAAACGTTACTTTGAATACTGGTGCATGGGAAGTCATAGCCGAGCTGTTTCATGCTGACCAGTGTAATGATTTTTTGCATGCAGCAAAAAAAACAATGAACAAGCAACGTAGAGAAATGCATTCTAAATCTTTAAATGATTTAGTGGAAATAGATGGTGGATTGGGTCAGAAGGTTACCTCTGAAACAAGTGTTTAAATTCAGTCTGGACATTAATCCAATCTGCAAAATAAAAATGACAGGGAATAAGGTTTGAGGAGCTATGAGAACAATTCTGTGATTCTGTAGCCTGCAGTGCTGCTGTGAATCACAAAGTTGACTACGGACTACTATGTCTGGAAGCAAAAGGGTGATGAGGGCAAGAATCCACTCCTGGGATATACTTGTTAAGTTTGATTGACAATCTGGCGTTTGACTTCAGAGTCTCTTCTTGCACTACTGATTCATAAATGGAGCCTCTTTTGCTTCATCTCTCACCTGCTCTTTCACCCCATACGATATAGATTGCTAAAATTTGAAAACTTACTGTGCACTGTATAATATTTGTTTAATATTCATCTTTGTTCCATTGCATGCCAGTTGTGATTTGGCAAGGCTTATAGGGTGGGATTTTTCGTTCTGGAGACTAAGTGAGGTGATGGAGTGATTCCGCTGGGCGGCAGGTTGGATTTATCCACCCGAATTTCCACTTTTCAGCAAATTAATTTGCATCAACAAGGAGCTAATTGAATCTCGTGACGGGGAAGGCAGGGATTCATCCGACCTGCCATTACCTCATGGGGTTGAAGTCCCCGGCACATTTAAACGGCATATATACAGACAATCACTCACTGCAGGCGAGGTGTGTTGTGAACCTCTATTTCACCACGGCGCCCCAACATACAAAGCCCTTGGCTCCACAGATATGCAAGTCCTCTCTGGGAAACATTACTCACTCTAAACTCGCACCCTCATCAGGGAAACAGGCAGGATTGGAGTCCACAGAGATGCCACACACTTCCAGAGATGGGACATTAGATTGCATATCTGCCAGCCACTTTAACCTCACCATCTCTTGTAAGATCCTGCACAGATCCCTTATTATGGATGGTTCAGCAGATAAAACAAGTATTAATGCTTCTGAGATACTTTTTCATCCTTAGTGCTCTTTTATTTTTTCATTGATGGAAAGTGGGTTCCGCTGGCTGGCCCAGTATTTGTTGCCCATCCCTAATTGCCCTGGAACTAAATGGCTTGTTAGGCCATTTCAGAGGGTATTTAAAAGTCAACCACATTTCTGTGGGTCTGGAGTCACATGTAGGCCAGGCTAGGAAAGGATGACAGATTTCCTTCCCCAAAGGACATTCGTGAACCAGATGGGTTTTTACGACAATCAACATTTAATTCCAGATTTCACCGTCTGCCATGGGCCCCCAGAACAATTACCCTGGTCTCTGGATTACTAGTCCAGTGACAATACCACTTCACCACCACTGCCCAACGCTCACAGTCAATTCATCTGTCCTTATGCAGGACAAGATCTCTCGCAGCAGATGGGAGCGAATGAAGAATGGAGATAGTACTCATGAGTTGAGGACACTTTCCTCGCACAAGGAGTCAGTGGCAGAGCTAAATGGAGAGGACCAGGATTGTTCCTGTGTAGAAGGCAAGATTAGCCACCTCCCACAAGCCAGTGAGGGTCCCTTCAGTACACATCAACAACATGGGATCAACGACTGTGAATGACCTATAATTTGGAACCTGCCTTGTCAATCACTAATAATCTCTTCTCTCTATTCCAGCCTCCAGCAAGAAAAGGCAGCGAAGAGCTCCAACAAGTGCCTCAGCCCCAGCTCCCAGAACACAGTAGGTGAGGAGGCAGAGGAGCCATCCGAGGAAGACCCGTCCCCATGTTCTCTTTTACCCCCTCACTAATACAGGTACATGCACCTTGGTGGGTCTTAGGTCAAGAGTAGGCCCAGGATCACAACTTGGTGAAAACCTCACTGGCTTATCCAAAGCAGGTGGAGGCAGTGGGAACCATGGCCTCTGATATTTGGAGGACTGCTGGAGATCAGGTCCCTGCTGAGTTTGTGTCTGATGATGGAATCGACCCTGAGAGAAATGTAAAGACAGGCAGGGGAATGTCAGGCAATGATGCCAGAGGCCATCGCCAGACTGGAACAGGATGGAGAAGTCCATCCATGTTCTGTCTGATACCATGGTTCCAGCAGACAAGGTATCAAAGTCTGGGAATGGCAACTGCATGGGATACCTCATTCCAAAAATTTCTGCCAGATTTATGCTCAGCCCTGCACATCAGCGCTGTAGCCATGGATGTTTCAGCAGTGATTAGGTGAGAAGAGTGGTGGGCACCTCAACCTCCGTCCATGTGCCCCTTCTCCTCAGGGAGTCACGGAGGGGCCTGGCATCCAAAGGATGGAGAGATGCCAACCAAAATTCCAGAGGCATGGCACAGGACACTCTAAGGGTGTCCTCTTGCTCAAAATCCCCCATGCCTGTGACCCCATCAACTCCAGCAGGGCAGGCCAAGGAGACTGGGTGCACTTGACCCAGAACAGGAAACCCTTGGCAGGCTGGGGAACTCCAGGCCTTGGGCCATAAAGAACACCCACCAAATTCAACACAGTCAGTAGAACATAACAGTAAACAGGCTGCCTCCATCTCTGCTGCAGATATGGGGGCTGAACTTATATGTAGCCATAGAGTTAGAAAAAGCAATCTCATATTTGGTGGCATGGGTGTTCATTGTAATCTGTATGGTTACAAACACAGTTCTCATTTATCCCTCTCCAAGTCTCAGGTGTTGAGATATCTTTTAAGGCCTCATGTTTATTCAAGGATGTAGAGTGAACATCGCTCCCACCCTCCAATTACCTCCCATCTGGTCCCTCAGTTCCATAAGTCTCACTCAATCTCATCACAGTGAATCACCTTTAATTCCACATCTGTGACATGAAGAAAGGCACTTCCTGAAAATCATGGCTACACAATACACACGTGACTCTTTTATGTCAGGTAGAAATGATCTGATCTCATTAGAATGGTTCAACAAGGTTAATGATTCTCCTGATGCTGTTGCAGTTTGTGGATATGACAAGTATTTGATCCGACCAACATACGAGAGTTTTTTCCCCAATTGCACTTTGTAATGTCATTCATTTTATGACTGAGTTTTGGAGAACAGTATTATTCACCGTTGAACACCATAGCCTTTCGTGCAATGTGTTTTCCCCTCCATGTTTAAGGCTGAACATTATTCCTTTGTAGGTTTCCACTCTTCCCATGCATGATGCTGAATGATGGGATTTGGTTCCACTTGGTGACATTTGAAATATCTGTGAGACAGGAATGGATTTGTGATAATCTTACTTTGTCCATGAACGGCTGCCCAGTGATGCTCTATGGAATCCTCCGGTTGTGTCACAGAACGCAAATTGAAATGGAATTCATTGCATGACTGTGCATTCTTCGACTTAGGGTAAATAAAAAGGATTGGCCTTTGTGAGATGAACAATGTCAAGGACATAAATGCTATTAAAGTGATGCACTGGCAGGTCTTCTGAGTGCTGAGCAGGATCTATGTAGAGAAGAAGTTATTGCTGACTGTGTCAATGCACATCCCAAATGCCAAGGCAATGCAGGATGTAGACTTGGCAGACTTCCTACAAATGAAGGGTAATGAGTGCTTGTCAATAGTTAAACAATGGTCCTTCTGGACCACTCTCTGTGAGGACAATGCAAACATAACTTGCCGATTTGGGTGCATGCTGTTGTGTAACCGATTATTGCATCCTGATGTCCAATGGCATCTTGGGGCTCAATATCAAGATGAGGGGCAGGATTCTCCGATCACTGATGTTGAAATCGTGTTTGGCGATCGGCCAGCAAATCCCCATTTAACCCGGAATTGGGAGCGAGTCCCCAATGGTGTGGGGCATGTGTGCTCACACTGTTCAGGGACCTCACGTGGCAGCTGCGGACTGAGTTCAGCGCCGCCAAATTGGGGAGGAGCGGTCTGCTGTCAGGGGGGCCTTCATCGGGTGCTGGGAGGACTGGCGGAGGGTGGTCTGAGGATGGAGAGGATGGTCACACGGGGGCAGTTTTTGGCAGGCCGGGCCCAAGCGGGACCGGCCCCATGTTGCACGAAGCGGCCGTGCGTTTGAGCAGCCACGGACCCAACCATTCTCCGGCCTTATCCACAGGTAAAGCCGGCTGCTAGCCCCCCACCGGACGGAGGATTGGTGCGAGGGCGGCGGCGACTTCCTGGACGTAAGACTAGACGGATCCTTGATGTGTCTCCTGCACCTGAAAAGAACTTTGATCGTGGAAATTTGTCTTCACATTATTTCTCATGAAATCCTTTAGCTCTGAGGATATCCCGGGCATGCTTGTCACTTTCCAGCTGTACAATGGCATCCTCATGTGACTGGCCTGAATCTCTTGCCCTCTTCAAATTCACCCCCTTCCTAATTTTCCTCATCACCTCTATATCTCCTCGTGGCAACACATTCTTCTTTTGCAGTGCTAGGTTGTGCAGGGTGTAGCAAACAATGATGAGTATGAGAGAGTCCCACCTAAACGGTTCAAACAATTGAGGTGCTTAATTGGCAATTGAGGGCCACTTAAGGGCCTCTTCTCACTGCATTGGTATGTTATCAGTGGCAGGTGAGCATTGCCCTGAGGTAACATCACCAGGTGCACCCTGGTGACCATTTTGTCGGCTTGGTCGGGTCCCTCGTGATCAGTCACCCTGTCATCAGAATAAAAGTGGAAGTGGTACCAGAAAGATTGCACATTTCATTTCATAAATTAAAATAGAATTTTAATACTTAGAGTCACAGACATATACAGCATGAAAGCAGGCGCTTCGGCCCAACTTGTCGATGCTGCTCAGTTGACCAGAGTTTGTAAGTATTGGTCTTAGGGTTGGGTTTAGGCTTTGGGAGATGCAAGTCCGGGCAGTTTGCTCACCTGAACCATTCATCTCCTCCCATTCCCACCATATTTTCAGATCCTAAAGACAGCGGCAAATAGAAGAACTTGGGTGCAGAGATAGTATCCCTGCCTCGAAGCCAGAAGCTTGGAGTTCAAGTCCCACTCCAAGACTGGATGACCACAGAAGGTTCTCTTATAAGTTGACCAAATGCACCAAGCATGACAATATGTGTTTACTATAATATTAGTGTTTAATTTCACGCAATATTACTGGCCTGCCTCTCATGGTGCTGATATATTCACCCTCAACCATTATAACTTCCAGTATCGACAATTCCAATAGCCTCCTGGTCAGCCTCCCACCTTTCACCCTCTGTAAGTTTGATGTTATCCAAACCTCTGCTGCCTGTGTCCTAACTTGCTGTTTCCCATTTACTCTGTTCTGTCCAGATGACAAGGAATGACTTGGCTCCCCACTTTTATTCAACCCCCTTAGTTGGTTGCAACAAATGTTTTGTTTAAAATTCTTTACTCATAGACACCTTTCCCCAATCCAAATGTATTAACTTTTTTTCATAAAGAGCCAACATAAAACGGTTTGCTTGAGTCAAAGAAAGCGCGTGTTAATTCGTTACTATAACCCGAGGAAAAATAATAAGGACGTGTCACGCATACACACACACCACACATCAGAAACGTGAAAGTTAACAGTTCAATCAAAGTTAATAGAATTTAGAAATCAGCCCTTGGCTTTTCTGTGTGGCATAGATGGTGGTATGTTGCTGCTGTTACGTTGGTTATGGTAGAGCTCACTTTGGCATTTTCACAGTCTGTTGGAGACGCCTGTTGGCTTGTCCCCAGGGGAAGAGATGATCTGGTTATCGCTGCAGGGTTACCCTATTTTCCCCCACTGTTTGTCCCCACTAAAACACACATACAGAAAGAGAGAGAGGATTCCTGTTGTTGTTCTTTCTTTCTTTGATGCTCAGGCGTTCAAAGGCCCAGGAAGCCTTTACCAGGTGGGCCTTGTCTGGTCTATAGAAGTGCGGTTTGCACTCCGCGCAGATCGGGCAATCCCTGGTGATGGCTTTTACCTCCTCGGTGGAGAAAGGCAGATTTTGAGCTTTGACGTAGTGGGCGAGCCGGGTAACCCCCGGGTGGCAGAGGTCGTTGTGGATAGCCTTTAAGCGGTCGTCTTGCGCGCTGGCGCACGTGTCACGGGACAGGGCATCTGGGGGCTCGTTGAGCTTGCCTGGTCAATATATGATGTCATAATTATAGGTGGAGAGTTCGATCCTCCACCAAGATTTTATCGTTTTTTTATTTTGCCCCTTTGCGAGTTATCGAACATGAAGGCAACCGATCTCTGGTCGGTGATGAGGGTGAACCTCCTACCTGCGAGGTAGTGCCTCCAGTGCCATATGGCTTCCACAATGGCTTGAGCTTCTTTTTCGACTGAGGAGTGTCGAAGTTCCGAAGCGGAGAGGGTTCGGGAGAAGAAAGCTACTGGTCTCCCTGCCTGATTCAGACTGGCAGCGTCGCTCTCCACCTGAAAGGGGATGGATTCATCCACCGGCCACATGGCGGCTTTGGCGATGTCCTCCTTGATGCAGTTGAAGGCCTGGCGGGCCTCTGCTGACAGTGGGAAGAGTGTGGTCTTAAATAGTGGGCGGGCCTTGTCCGCATAGAACATAGAACATAGAACGATACAGCGCAGTACAGGCCCTTCGGCCCTCGATGTTGCACCGACATGGAAAAAAAATCTAAAGGCCATCTAACCTACACTATGCCCTTATCATCCATATGCTTATCCAATAAATTTTTAAATGCCCTCAATGTTGGCGAGTTCACTACTGTTGCAGGTAGGGCATTCCACGGCCTCACCACTCTTTGCGTAAAAAACCCACCTCTGACCTCTGTCCTATATCTATTACCCCTCAATTTAAGGCTATGTCCCCTCGTGCTAGCCACCTCCATCCGCGGGAGAAGGCTCTCGCTGTCCACCCTATCTAACCCTCTGATCATTTTGTATGCCTCTATTAAGTCACCTCTTAACCTTCTTCTCTCTAACGAAAACAACCTCAAGTCCATCAGCCTTTCCTCATAAGATTTTCCCTCCATACCAGGCAACATCCTGGTAAATCTCCTCTGCACCCGTTCCAAAGCTTCCACGTCCTTCCTATAATGAGGCGACCAGAACTGTACGCAATACTCCAAATGCGGCCGTACTAGAGTTTTGTACAACTGCAACATGACCTCATGGCTCCGGAACTCAATCCCTCTACCAATAAAGGCCAACACACCATAGGCCTTCTTCACAACCCTATCACCCTGGGTGGCAACTTTCAGGGATCTATGTACATGGACACCGAGATCCCTCTGCTCATCCACACTACCAAGAATTTTACCATTAGCCAAATATTCCACATTTCTGTTATTCTTTCCAAAGTGAATCACCTCACACTTCTCCACATTAAACTCCATTTGCCACCTCTCAGCCCAGCTCTGCAGCTTATCTATGTCCCTCTGTAACCTGCAACATCCTTCCGCACTGTCTACAACTCCACCGACTTTAGTGTCGTCTGCAAATTTACTCACCCATCCTTCTGCGCCCTCCTCTAGGTCATTTATAAAAATGACAAACAGCAACGGCCCCAGAACAGATCCTTGTGGTACGCCACTCGTAACTGAACTCCATTCTGAACATTTCCCATCAACTACCACTCTCTGTCTTCTTTCAACTAGCCAATTTCTGATCCACATCTCTAATTCACCCTCAATCCCCAGCCTTCGTATTTTCTGCAATAGCCGACCGTGGGGAACCTTATCAAACGCTTTACTGAAATCCATATACACCACATCAACTGCTCTACCCTCGTCTACCTGTTCAGTCACCTTCTCAAAGAACTCGATAAGGTTTGTGAGGCATGACCTACCCTTCACAAAACCATGCTGACTGTCCCTAATCATATTATTCCTATCTAGATGATTATAAATCGTATCTTTTATAATCCTCTCCAAGACTTTACCCACCACAGACGTTAGGCTCACCGGCCTATAGTTACCGGGGTTATCTCTACTCCCCTTCTTGAACAAAGGGACCACATTTGCTATCCTCCAGTCCTCTGGCACTATTCCTGTAGCCAATGATGACCTAAAAATCAAAGCCAAAGGCTCAGCAATCTCTTCCCTGGCTTCCCAGAGAATCCTAGGATAAATCCCATCCGGCCCCGGGGACTTATCTATTTTCACCTTGTCCAGAATTGCCAACACTTCTTCCCTACGCACCTCAATGCCATCTATTCTAATAGCCTGGGTCTCAGCATTCTCCTCCACAATATTATCTTTTTCTTGAGTGAATACTGACGAAAAGTATTCATTTAGTATCTCGCTTATCTCCTCAGCCTCCACACACAACTTCCCACCACTGTCCTTGACTGGCCCTACTCTTACCCTAGTCATTCTTTTATTCCTGACATACCTATAGAAAGCTTTTGGGTTTTCCTTGATCCTACCTGCCAAAGACTTCTCATGTCCCCTCCTTGCTCGTCTCAGCTCTCTCTTTAGATCCTTCCTCGCTTCCTTGTAACTATCAAGCGCCCCAACTGAAACTTCATGCCTCATCTTCACATAGGCCTCCTTCTTCCTCTTAACAAGAGATTCCACTTCTTTGGTAAACCACGGTTCCCTCGCTCGACCCCTTCCTCCCTGCCTGACTGGTACGTACTTATCAAGAACATGCAATAGCTGTTCCTTGAACAAGCTCCACATATCCAGTGTGCCCAACCCTTGCAGCCTACTTCTCCAACCAACACATCCTAAGTCATGTCTAATGGCATCATAATTGCCCTTCCCCCAGCTATAACTCTTGCCCTGCGGGGTATACTTATCCCTTTCCATCACTAACGTAAAGGTCACCGAATTGTGGTCACTGTTTCCAAAGTGCTCACCTACCTCCAGATCTAACACCTGGCCTGGTTCATTACCCAAAACCAAATCCAATGTGGCCTCGCCTCTTGTTGGCCTGTCAACATATTGTGTCAGGAAACCCTCCTGCACACATTGTACAAAGAACGACCCATCTAATGTACTCGAACTATATCTTTTCCAGTCAATATTTGGAAAGTTAAAGTCTCCCATAACAACTACCCTGTTACTTTCGCTCTTTTCCAGAATCATCTTCGCCATCCTTTCCTCTACATCCCTAGAACTATTAGGTGGCCTATAGAAAACTCCCAACAGGGTGACCTCTCCTTTCCTGTTTCTAACCTCAGCCCATACTACCTCAGAAGAAGAGTCCCCATCTAGCATCCTTTCCGCCACCGTAATACTGTCCTTGACTAGCAGCGCCACACCTCCCCCTCTTTTGCCCCCTTCTCTGAGCTTACTAAAACACCTAAACCCCGGAACCTGCAACAACCATTCCTGTCCCTGCTCTATCCATGTCTCTGAAATGGCCACAACATCGAAGTCCCAGGTACCAACCCATGCTGCCAGTTCCCCAACCTTATTTCGTATACTCCTGGCATTGAAGTAGACACACTTCAAACCACCTACCTGAACACTGGCACCCTCCTGCGAAGTCAAATCTGTGCTCCTGACCTCTATACTCTCAATCTCCCGTACCCCAAAACTACAATCCAGGTTCCCATGCCCCTGCTGAATTAGTTTAAACCCCCCCAAAGAGCACTAACAAATCTCCCCCCCAGGATATTGGTGCCCCTCTGGTTCAGATGTAGACCATCCTGTCTATAGAGGTCCCACCTTCCCCAGAAAGAGCCCCAGTTATCCAGAAATCTGAATCCCTCCCGCCTGCACCATCCCTGTAGCCACGTGTTTAATTGCTCTCTCTCCCTATTCCTCATCTCGCTATCACGTGGCACGGGCAACAACCCAGAGATAACAACTCTGTTTGTTCTCGCTCTGAGCTTCCATCCTAGCTCCCTAAAGGCCTGCCTGACATCCTTGTCCCCTTTCCTACCTATGTCGTTAGTGCCAATGTGGACTACGACTTGGGGCTGCTCCCCCTCCCCCTTAAGGACCCGGAAAACACGATCCGAGACATCACGTACCCTTGCACCTGGGAGGCAACATACCAAACGTGAGTCTCTCTCGCTCCCACAAAATCTCCTATCTGTGCCCCTGACTATTGAGTCCCCAATTACTAATGTTCTACTCCTTTCCCCCCTTCCCTTCTGAGCAACAGGGACAGACTCCGTGCCAGAGGCCCGTACCCCATGGCTTACCCCTGGTAAGTCGTCCCCCCCACAAGTATCCAAAACGGTATACTTGTTACTCAGGGGAACGACCGCAGGGGGTCCCTGCACTGACTGCTTCTTCCCAGTCCCTCTTACAGTTACCCATCTATCTCCAGTCTTTGGTGTAACTACTTCCCTGAAGCTCCTATCTATGACCCCCTCTGCCTCCCGAATGATCCGAAGTTCATCCAGCTCAAGCTCCAGGTCCCTAACACGGTTTTTGAGGAGCTGGAGTTGGGTGCACTTCCCACAGATGAAATCAGCAGGGACACTGACGGCGTCCCTCACCTCAAACATTCTGCAGGAGGAGCATTGTACTGCCTTCCCTGACATCACCTCTAGATTTAAAAAAAAACAAGAAAAAGAAAAAGAAAGAAGAGCTTACCTGATATTACCTCAAACCCTGCTCCCGCTGAAAGGTAAGCAAATTTAAAGGCACTCACTCACCTTCACGACAGGCCCCTGCTCCCGCTTCCCAACCACCGTGGGGTGGGGGTTTGGTTAGAGGAGGAGGTAGGGAGGGAAACACTCACGAAGTGTTTCGGGTTTAACTGTCACTTGCCAACAGCCTCTCCACAAATCCACCTTCAACTTAGGCTGACCGCACTGCACGTATGCAAATTCCCCCAGAACAGCTGATCAGTAGCTCTGCTCTGCTGCCCTCTGCTGGATGATTGCCTTCACTCAAACTCCTCGGGTCTACTTCGCGGATTCACCTTCAACTTAGGCTGACCGCACTGCACGTATGCAAATTCCCCCAGAACAGCTGATCAGTAGCTCTGCTCTGCTGCCCTCTGCTGGATGATTGCCTTCACTCAAACTCCTCGGGTCTACTTCGCGGATTCACCTTCAACTTAGGCTGACCGCACTGCACGTATGCAAATTCCCCCAGAACAGCTGATCAGTAGCTCTGCTCTGCTGCCCTCTGCTGGATGATTGCCTTCACTCAAACTCCTCGGGTCTACTTCGCAGATTCACCTTCAACTTAGGCTGACCGCACTGCACGTATGCAAATTCCCCCAGAACAGCTGATCAGTAGCTCTGCTCTGCTGCCCTCTGCTGGATGATTGCCTTCACTCAAACTCCTCGGGTCTACTTCGCAGATTCACCTTCAACTTAGGCTGACCGCACTGCACGTATGCCAATTCCCCCAGAACAGCTGATCAGTAGCTCTGCTCTGCTGCCCTCTGCTGGATGATTGCCTTCACTCAAACTCCTCGGGTCTACTTCGCAGATTCACCTTCAACTTAGGCTGACCGCACTGCACGTATGCAAATTCCCCCAGAACAGCTGATCAGTAGCTCTGCTCTGCTGCCCTCTGCTGCATACTGGGAGACCCACTGGGCGTAATAAGAGAAGAATCCCAGGTACCTCTTGAGGGCCCTGGGACAATGAGGGAGAGGGAGTTGGAAGAGCATTCGTTCCGGGTCGGGCCCATGACTCCGTTTTCCACGACATAGCTGAGGATGGCTAGTCTGGTAGTGCGGAAAACGCATTTCTCTTTATTGTAGGTGAGATTGAGTTTCTGGGCGGTTTGGAGAAATCGGTGGAGGTTGGCATTGTGGTCCTGCTGGTCATGGCCGCAGATGGTGACGTTATCCAGGTACAGAAACGTGGCCCGCAGCCCGTACTGGTCCACCATTCGGTCCATTGCTCGTTGGAACACCGAGACCCCATTCGTGACGCCAAAGGGGACCCGGAGGAAATGGAAGAGGCGGCCATCTGCCTCGAACGCCATGTAGTGGCGGTCCTCCGGGTGGATTGGGAGCTGGTGGTAAGCAGACTTCAGATCCACCGTGGAGAAGATGCGGTACTGGGCGATTTGGTTGACCATGTCTGCAATTCTGGGGAGGGGGTACACATTGAGGTGCGTGAACTGGTTAATGGTTTGGCTATAATCAACCACCATCCGGAACTTTTCCCCGGTCTTGACGACCACCACCTGAGCTCTCCAGGGGCTGTGGCTGGCCTCTATGACTCCCTCACGTGGGAGCCGCTGGACTCCGGCTCTAATGAATACTCTGTCCTGCAGGCTGTACCGCCTGCTGCGAGTGGCTACTGGTTTACAGTTAGCCGTTAGGTTAGCGAAGAGTGGAGGGGGGTCGATTTTTAGAGTCGCTAAGCTGCATATAGTGAGAGGAGGTAGGAGTCCGCCGAAGCTGAGTGTGAGGCTCCTGAGGTTACACTGAAAGTCGAGCCCGAGTAAGAGTGGGGCACAGAGGTCGGGGACTACGTACAGCTGGAACTTAGAGTAGCTGGCGCCCTGTATCGTTAGGGTCGCAATGTTGCGCCCTTGTATTTGGACCGAGTGCGAACCTGAGGCGAGGAAGATAGTTTGCCGTGCAGGGAAGATAGGGAGCAAACAGGGTCTTACCAGGCTTACCAGGCTTGTACAAAGCTCTCGGTGCTCTCAGAGTCGAAGAGGCACGGTGTCTTGTATCCGTTGACTTGAACAGACATCATCGAGCTCCTGAGGTGCTTCGGACACGACTGGTCCAACGTGACTGCGTTGAGTTGCGGGTAGTCGGCGGCTCGATCAGCAGTGCTGGAGTGGCCCCGTGATGACTTTCCACGGAGGTCATAGTCGTCGAGGTTAACTTCGGGTGATGGCCACGATGGCGACTCCCATTGATCGCAAGTGGCGGGCGATGAAGAAGATGGCGTCCAAGATGGCCGACCCGTGGATCGCACGTGGCGGGCGGCGAGGAAGATGGCGCCCAAGATGGTGGCCCCCATGATTCGCACATGGCCGGCCGCGTGGGGGAGGATTGCCAAGATGGTGGCCCCCATGAGTCGCACATGTCGGGCGGAGGCGGAGTCGGCAGACATGTTGCAACATTGCGGGGTCTGCGGCCTGCGAGATGGGGGAGCGATTGCTCTGGACTGCGGGGGAGTTAGAGGGTTTTGATTTCAACAGGCATACTTTGGCATAATGTCCTTTTCGACCGCAGCAGCTGCAGGTCGCGTTGTGGGCCGGGCAGTGCTGCCGTGGGTGTTGCGGCTGGCCACAAAAATGGCACGCTGGCGCTCCATAGTGGGTGGGTGGCCGCGCGGCGCAGGCCTGGGGCAGTCGCTGGTCGGGGGTCCACGATGGGGTCACTTGGTCTGCGGGGAATGTGTTGAGACTTTGAAACGCGACCTCCATTGATGTTGCTAGCGCTACCGTGTCCTACAAGTTCTGGGCTCCTTTTTCGAGCAGTCGCTGGCGCACATAATTAGACCGGACCCCCGCAACGTACACATCACGGACAGCGAGTTCCATATGCTGGGAGGCAGTTACAGCCTGAAAGTTACATTCCCATGCAAGGGCTTTTAAATCGCGCAGGTAGTCCTCTAGCGACTCTGCGGGGCGCTGGCGGTGGGTAGCGAAAATGTGCCACGCGTAGACCTCGTTTACAGGCCGCACGTATAATCGGTCGAGCATAGCGAGGGCCTCGGTGTACGAGTCGGTACTGTTGAGTTGCGTAGAGTTGTGATGGCCTACCCGTGCGTGCAGTAGGCTGAGTTTCTGCTCATCTGTAGTCTCGGAGGTAGTCGATGCAGCCAGGTAGGCCTTGAAACACCAAAGCCAGGGTAGAAAGATTTCCTGCGCCTCTGCAGAACTGCGGGTCGAGTTCTAGTCGACCAGGTTTGAGGGCTGATTCCATAGTAGTTTTCTTAAGTCTATTAAATTGACGTGACCATCAATTTACTCGAGACAAGATTGGAAGTAAGCTGTGGTTTTAATAGACTTACAACTGAGCCTGCCTGCGACCAGAAGAACTGAGGGCACACTCATAAGAACATAAGAAATAGGAGCAGGAGTAGGCCATCTGGCCCCTCGAGCCTGCTCCGCCATTCAATGAGATTATGGCTGATCTTTTGTGGACTCAGCTCCACTTTCCGGCCCGAACACCAAAACCCTTAGTCCCTTTATTCTTCAAAAAACTATCTATCTTTACCTTAAAAACATGTAATGAAGGAGCCTCAACTGCTTCACTGGGCAAGGAATTCCATAGATTCACAACCCTTTGGGTGAAGAAGTTCCTCCTAAACTCAGTCCTAAATCTACTTCCCCTTATTTTGAGGCTATGTCCCCTAGTTCTGCTGTCACCCGCCAGTGGAAACAACCTGCCCGCATCTATCCTATCTATTCCCTTCATAATTTTAAATGTTTCTATAAGATCCCCCCTCATCCTTCTAAATTCCAACGAGTACAGTCCCAGTCTACTCAACCTCTCCTCATAATCCAACCCCTTCAGCTCTGGGATTAACACAAGGCTGCAGTACTTTATACTTCCGGTAGTGGGAGGGGCCATGGGCGGAGCCGAGGGTGGAGCCCTGTATAAGCTCCTCATCTCCCCCTGTGGGTAGAGCCGCACAACGGCTCACAGAGCCCACAAGGACGCAATGCTATATAGTGTGAACGCAATACTATACAGTGTGAATTACATGATGTACATTCACCACACTCTGCTTCTCCCTCACTGTTTTTAACCCATTATTTCTGTGTACTCTTGGGGAAGGGGAGGAGAACTAGGCATGTCTCACATCTGCAGTCCATTTTACTTTCAACCCAGGAGCTTTTTTTTCCACATTCTGAGATATATATCAACAGGAAATGGGTTTTGGATATTCTAATGAAATAGTTCATTGTCTCCAGAAACACAGGACATTAACACATCATTTGCATTTTCCATACCTTTTCTTCAAGTGTCTCTGTTTGAAGCGGACCTTGACACTTCTTTGGGTGTGAAATTCCGAGTCCTCCCAGGAAGATCTGCCAATAAATTCCACATGAAAATTTTCCGGAATTTCCCTTTTATAATATCAGCCACATTTTGATAAATGTCTTTTGTATTTCTTTTTTCAAAAATATATCCTTGGTTAACTGTATGTTGTGGGCCACCCTCATTGTATTGGCTGTCGTGACATTTATCACCCTGTACTTGCTGACCCACGTTAATTTTCAGTCTGGTAAAACTTTTAAGTTTTAAAATTCTCATCCTTGTTTGCAAACCAATCCATGGCCTCACCCCTTCCAATCTCTGTTACCTTCTTTAACCTTAAACCTCTGGGATTTCTTCAGCCCTCCAATTCTGGCCTCTTGCACATTCCAATTTTCTTTTAAAATTTAGAGCACCCAATTTTTTTTTCCAATTAAGGAGCAACTTAGAGTGGCCAATCCACCTACTCTGCACATCTCTGGGTTCTGGGGGTAAAACCCACGCAGACATGGGGAGAATGTGCAAACTTCACACGGACAATGACCCAGGGCCGGAATTTGAACCCGGGTCCTCAGCGCCGCAATCCCAGTGCTAACCACTCTGCCACATGCTGCCCTCATTTCCCAATTTTAATTGTTTCAGCACTGGTCGCTATGCCTTTAGCTACCTAGACCCTAAGCTCTGGAATGGGGGTGGGGGTGGGGGGGGGAAGGGGGGGGGGTAGCAGGGGGAGGTGCAGAGCAGAGGCCTGGGGAGGGGGTTCCTTTCTGTACTGATCAGGCTCTATTTTTAAAGGGCACCCCGATCTCTGTGAAGCTGGCCTTGCTGGATCGATCAGGCCCTTCCCTGCCATAGTGACAGCATCACAGAATCACACAATAATACAGTGCAGAAGAGGCCCTTTAGCTCATTGGGTTTGCACCGACGCATGAAAAACACCTGACCTGCCCACCTAATCCCACTTGCCAGCACTTGGCCCTAGCTTTGAATGTTATGACATGCCAAGTGCTCACCCAGGCAGTGCATTCCTGACCGTCACCCCCCTCTGGGTAAAACAGTTTTTCCTCAAATCCCACCTAAACCTCCTGCCTCTCACCTTGAACTTGTGTCCCCTCATGACTGACTCTTCAACTAAGGGGAACAGCTGCGCCCTATCCACCCTAACCACCCTATCATGCCCCTCATAATCTTGTACACCTCAATCAGGTCACCCCTCAGTCTTCTCTGCTCCAACAAAAATAACCTATCCAACGGCCACTGATATTTTTTATTTTCAGAGAGAATCTAGATTGGAACTGAAAACGCGGCTGTGCAGCTTGAGAGCTACATGCCGGGTTTCAGTCAGAACCTGACACTCTGGAAAAAATATGGAAAAATTCCGTCCGTTGAGTCATAATTTTAATTTAAATACCACAAAATAGTGCCACCACTCAAAGATACAATCTGCTTTATTTTGAGCAGAAATGCTCCCATCGAAGTAATTCTTTCTCCACTGAGCAAGTTTTCAATCTGGTAAGCATTTCTTTCTGAAGAGAATTGAAAGGCAAGGTCACATGTCCTGTTGAGAAGTGCTAAAACACCCTCTGTGCTCATTAAAGGTAAATCAAAACTGAATAGTACAAACCAAAGCCCAGTGGAGCACTGACAAGGAAGAGGTTGATAACTCCCTCGTGACTTCATCACTCATGAACTATCAGGTTTTCCACACTTGTGGATAAATTCTATGTGTCACTGTACCCATTTTTCTGTATGTGCATAAATCAAACTGAGCAGGTTGTCAATCACGGACAGACAAGGCAAGATTCATCATTATAACCCCTACTTTGAAGGCCTCGTGCTTTATAAAGCATCTGTGCTTTCCAGCTGGGGATTACTTTGCTTGTGTTCATACATTCCATTGACATTAACGGACAGACAATTTGCAAATTGTATGGTTTCTCAATGTGACTGTAAACAGTATCGCAAACAATTCACTGCAGGGTGTCTTGAAGTGAAATTCTTAAATAGATTTAAAACAGCGAAGGATAGGCAGTGCATTAACTAAAAGAAGAGAAAATTACAATTCATTTCCTGTCAGAATAGATGACACATTTAGGGAACATCAACTGAGAAATGTATGACATATTCAGGAATTATTGATTTCAGGTTGTCATTAAACTAAGATGATGTTTAATTTGCCAAGTTCAATAATGCTTGCATTGACGTTTTTCAAAATAAATATGCCACAAAATAAAGGAACTCTTTCTGGTAATTGAAAAGGCATTAACCAATATGTAAACAGCCTAACCATATTAAGCATCCATCATACCTCCTGGAGATACTCACAGAGCTCCCAAAACACTTTAGCCCCAGTCTCCTTGTATGTGGTTGCCGTTTACTTGCAGGCATGATTCAAAATCTACAGTCATCTTTCACTTCCTGGAGCACCAAAGATGAATTATCATCTTTTACAAACTAGGCTGTGTTATGGTAAAAATATTGGTGCAGAGCTGTTCATATAGATTTGAATGGGAGCTGTATCATTAGATAAACAAAGTCACCAGGGCCAAAAAATGATTCTGAAACTGCTTTTATATCAAGTATTCCTGAATATTCCTGAATATTCCTGAATAGCTGCCTCCCATCTATTAACTCTATCTACATTTCCCGCTGCCTGGGGAAAAGGCCCCTCCTAGCCGGCGTACTCACTCTTCCAACTTCTTCCATTGGGCAGGAGATACAAAAGTCTGAGAACACGCACGAACAGATTCAAGAACAGCTTCTTACCCGCCGTTACTAGACTCCTAAACCACCCACTTATGGACTAACCTGATTAATACTACACTTGTGTATGCTTCATCCAATGCCGTTGTCGATATATTTACATTTTGGACCTTGTGTTTCCTTTTTATGTATTTTCTTTATATTTTATTTTCATGTACTAAATGATCTGTTTGAGCTGCTCACAGAAAAATACTTTACACTGTATCTCGGTTCACGTGACAATAAACACATCAAATCCAATCCAATTAATACATAATTATTATTTAGAATATTTAGAATAGAGAATTCTTCGAGACAGGACCTACTCCCATTTGGAAGCAAGGGGACGTATTAGTGAGAGGCAGCACTGTTTTGTGAAGGGGACGTCGTGTCTCACTAACTTGATAGAGTTTTTCTAGAAGTTCACAAAGATTGTTGATGCAGATAGGACAGTGGATGTTGTCTATATGGACTTCAGTAAAGCCTTTGACAAGGTCCCTCATGGCAGACTTGTACAAAAGGTGAAATCACACGGGATCAGAGGTGAGCTGGCAAGATGGATACAGAACTGGCTAGGTCATAGAAGGCAGAGAGTAGCAATGGAAGGGTGCTTTTTGATTGGCGGGCTGTGACTAGTGGTGTTCCGCAGGGAGCAGTGCTGGGACCTTTGCTGTTCGTAGTCTATATAAATGATTTGGAGGAAAATATAACTGGTCTGATTAGTACGATTGCGGACGGCATAAAGGTTGGTGGAATTGCGGATAGCGATGAGGACTGTCAGAGGATACAGCAGAATTTAGATCATTTGGAGACTTGGGCACAGAGATGGCAGATGGAGTTTAATCCGGGCAAATGTGAGGTAATGCTTTTCGGAAGGTCTAATACAGATAGGGAATATACAGTGAATGGTAGAACCCTCAAGAGTATTGCCAGTCAGAGAGATCTAGGTGTACAGGTCCACAGGTCACTGAAAGGGGCAACACTGATGGAGAAGGTAGTCAAAAAAGCATATGGCATGCTTGCCTTCATTGGCCGGGGCATTGAGTATAAAAATTGGCAAATTATGTTAGAGCTGTACAGAATCTTAGTTAGGCCACACTTGGAGTATAGTGTTCGATTCTGGTCATCACACTACCACAAGGATGTGGAGGCTTTAGAGAGGTGGACAAGAGATTTACAGGATGTTGCCTGGTATGGAGGGTATTAGCTATGAGGAGAGGTTGAATAAACTCAGTTTGTTCTCACTGGAACGACAGAGGTTGAGGGGCGACCTGATCGAGGTCTACAAAATTATGAGGGGCATAGACAGAGCGGATGGTCAGAGACTTTTTCCCAGGATAGAGAGGTCAATTACTCGGGGGCATAGGTTTAAGGTGTGAGGGGCAAGGTATGAGGCAAGTTTTTTACACAGGAGTGTAGTGGGTGCCTGGAACTTGCTACTGGAGGAGGTGGTGGAAGCAGGGACGATAGTGACGCTTAAGGGGCATCTGACAAATACATGAATAGGATGGGAATCGAGGGATACGGACCCCAGAAGATTTTAGTTTAGACGGGCAGTATGGGCGGCGCAGACTTGGAGGGGTGAAGGGCCTGTTCCTGTGCTGTACATTTCTTTGTTTTTTGTTTGTTGTTCTATATTAGGCTTAATCGTGCATTTACTGATAACCCCAAAGCAAAATTATTATATTTTGTTACAGCTTCTGATCAGATTGAATTTTCATTGGTGGCTCAGTTTTAATTCTGAACCAGATTTCAACGGGTGAGGAGAAATGTTCATTAGAAAATGACCCATTTCTTCAGAAAAGAGAAAATTGCCCTCAGTAAATCCTGACAGGATGTGGTAGAGGCCATTAGATTTGACCAGGGAAGTGTCTCGATCTGCTGCCGAGGCTGTCCCACAATTATTAATTGGGAATGGGGTGGTAGATCCGGGGCTGGTGTGGCGGGAAGGTCTAAGCTTTACTCAGAGGGGGCCATAAGAATTATCATGCTGCTCTTCTTGATCCCACAAGGAAAGTTCCCCATTAGATTGTCAGTGTTAGAAGCTCATCCTGCTTTCTCATCCAGTCCATCGAGTTAATTTTACAGTCAAGTTCTGGTAGGTGAAAGAATGGACCTCACCAGCCTTTAGTGAGTGTCCTTTTCATTTGAGCAGTTTAGAATCCTAAACAATCAGCACTTAGTGGCCCAATGATGGGTCATTTTAACTGCTCATCTATCCAGTTTTCGCTGGGTAGCTCGGGTTAAAATTTTCCCACAGGACTTCAAGTTGGCTCATATTAATGAACCTGGTAAATGTACTTATAAGTTGTCAGCAGCTGTAAAAGATACCCACATTGAACTTAGGCTGGCACCATGTTTTCCGTTGTGACCAGTGCTGCTCATCAGGCCTATGCATGCGGGGCCCAGGACCTGGTGATTCACTGGCCGTTTTCTGCACGATCTGTAGGTGCTCCATGTGGCGCTGGTGCTAACCCTTCACTGGTACCGGAATCGGTGAGGGGTCCATGACGATATTCACATTGTGAATCACCTGCGGATTCTCCATTAGCGCCGGCACTTATCCTCAGGAACGGAGAATTCCCCCCATTGTCTTTGTTTTGGTTAAAGCATTGTAATTATATATTATGACATGTCACTGTGAACTATGAAAACTGTACTTGTATGATGTATTAAGTTTTATGGTTAGAAATTTGTAATGTTAATTTTGTAACACCAGTGTATAGAAATCTTCATGATTATTAAGATTTATTTCTTTCAAAGAACATAGAACATAGAACAGTACAGCACAGAACAGGCCTTTCGGCCCTCGATGTTGTGCCGAGCATTGTCCGAAACCAAGATCAAGCTATCCCACTCCCTGTCATTCTGGTGTGCTCCATGTGCCTATCCAATAACCGCTTGAAAGTTCCTAAAGTGTCCGACTCCATTATCACAGCTGGCAGTCCATACCACACCCTAACCACTGTCTGAGTAAAGAACCTACCTCGGACATCCCTCCTATATCTCCCACCCTGAATCTTATAGTTATGCCCCCTTGTAACAGCTACATCCACCCGAGGAAATAGTCTCTGAACGTCCACTCTATCTATCCCCCTCATCATCTTATAAACCTCTATTAAGTCGCCTCTCATCCTCCTCCGCTCCAAAGAGAAAAGCCCTAGCTCCCTCAACCTTTCCTCATAAGACCTATCCTGCAAACCAGGCAGCATCCTGGTAAATCTCCTTTGCATCCTTTCCAATGCTTCCACATCCTTCCTGCAGTGAGGTGACCAGAACTGCACACCATACTCCAAATGTGGTCTCACCAGGGTCATGTATAGTTGCAGCATAACCCCGCAGCTCTTAAACTCAAGCCCCCTGTTAATAAACGCTGACACACTATAAGCCTTCTTCACAGCTCTATCCACTTGAGTGGCAACCTACAGAGATCTGTGGACATAGAACATAGAACGATACAGCGCAGTACAGGCCCTTCGGCCCACGATGTTGCACCAACATCATTTAAAAGTTTATTGGATAAGCATATGGATGATAATGGCATAGTGTAGGTTAGACCCCAAGATCTCTCTGTTCCTCCATATTCCTCAGAACCCTGCCGTTGACCCTGTAATCCGCATTCAAATTTTTCCAACCAAAATGAATCACCTTGCACTTATCAGGGTTAAACTCCATCTGCCATTTTTAGGCCCAGCTCTGCATCCTATCAATGAGGGAGGTGTTTGGAAAATAAAGGTAGTTTCAATGGATTCATATTTATATTGACAAATGTGTAGTTTAAGTGGGTTTAATTTAATGTTTCTGTTCCTGGAAGGGTAAAACCTAGAGTTATATTCATGCTTGACAAAGGTATTTGTATGTGTGGGGGTTGGTTACGTCCCAGTTGTGCTTCTATTGGGCTTTAATAGGGCTATGGTGTGAAGAATAAATAAAAGGCATATGCATGTAGGTGTTGCTTAGAAACTGGGGTCTTCTACGGGACAGAATCTTTTAAGTTTTTGTTAGCTAATTTGATTGCAATTGAAGATGAATAGTGAGAGAGAAGGCAGATCTCACAGCTCTGCCAGAAACAATTGGTTTAGAAGGTATAGAGTGAACATCTCTCTCAGTTTTGCTGGAAGAAAAATCATACCTTGGAGTAATGGTTAAGGAAACAATTGCAGAGATCTGAAGAGCAGCCAGTTTAAGGAAACTGGAGAAATTAAGAGAAAAATGCCCAAGAAGTCTCGAGTTAAGGGAACATAGACAAATATATTGTTCAAAGATAAAATTTCAAGGAACAATAAACAAAGTGTTCTACTTTAATGAGACATTTGCAGTAACGAGTTTTTATGTGGGAAAGCAGCCGTCAAAGGTAAAACAATATCTGATTTTAATGCAGTCTGGGAATCAAGAGTTGAAGTAATTGTGGGCACTTTGCACAGCAGTCAAGACAAAGAAAATCTTAAAGAGGTTAGTGCAAAGTCCTGGACTGGATTCGCTGTTAAATGTTGAGCGGAAGCTTAGGTAGAAAAAGCCATTTGTAAAACCTGGTCTGGATTTCAGAATGCAACCACTATGGAAAGAATTATGATGAGACAAGATTTTAAAGCGTGTTTTTGGGAGCAGACTTTAGAATCTCTCATCTGACCAACACTTGGGAGGATTTTGAGGAAAAATCCAGAGACATTTGCTTGGGTTCAGAAAGGAGTGCCTTTTGCCACAACCACCTTGTGTGATTAAAAGGGACTTTGTGTATTATTGAGACATTGTTATTCATGAAGGCCCACTTTCTCAACCTTGACCCACACTTGAGGTATGGTGATCCTCAGGTTAATCCACCACCAGTCATCTCTCCTGCACAAAGGGAAAGCAGCCTATGGTCATCTGGGACTCTGTTCCTCCACATTTTATTTTTAAAAAACTGTTACAGTATTTTGAGAAAGGGTTCCATTCTGGGATATCCCTGTCCAGTTATAACATCAACTGGGTTCATAACAAATGTCAGAAGTATGGGTCTGAGTCCAATTTCTTAAACCTAAATGAAGATAATTATATAGATATGAAGACAAAGTTGGCTAAAGTGCACTAGGAAACTAGGTGGTAGAAATACAGTGGCAATGTTTTGAGGAGATATTTAATAACTCTCAGCAAAGAATTATTCCAATTAGAAAGACCGTCTGAGAAGGGTGCATCATTTGTGGCTAAATAAATACCTTAATTATATTATCAAATTAAAACACTGCACAAATCTGTGAAGATGAGTGATAAGTCAGAAGATTGGAAAGACTTTAAGAACCAGCAAAGGATGACTAAAAAATAAAGGGGGAGAAATTAGAGTATAAAAGAAGGCTAGCTAATATATAAAAACTGTTAAATGAAATGAAAATCGCTTATTGTCACGGGTACTCTTCAATGAAGTTACTGTGACAAGCCCCTAGTCGCCACATTCCGGCGCCTGTTCGGGGAGGCTGGTACGGGAATCGAACTGTGCTGCTGGCCTGCTTGGTCTGCTTTAAAAGCCAGCGATTTAGCCTGGTGAGCTAAACCAGCCCCGATTAACTTGAAATGTCAGCTCGCTTTTCCCCCACACATGTGGCCTGACCCGCTGAGTGTTTCCAGAGTATTTTGTTTGTATTTCAGATTTCCAGCATTCGCAGTATTTCGCTTTTGCAGAATATGTAGATTTATGTTACAGGGCAGTCTCACAATAAAGGAAAAATTACGCTCTATAATATGCAAGGCAATTGTCGTAAGTTGCACAAATGTGCTGTCCCCTATAAAGCTTGTGAGTTTATGCTTCTGTCATTGTGGCTGACCCCAGGTTTGTGGATTTCTCACATTATACTGATCATATCAGGCTCGTTTCGCTTTATCATACGTCCCTGCTGTGCATTCACCTTCTCCAACAGGCGCAGACCCAACTCGGAACTCGTGCACTGTTGGGAAAGAGGAATTTCAGGGTTAAAAATGCACTTCCATATCTCGCTTGCTTTCCTGCCAACCCACGAGTTGGGCTTGCCACCCATCCTGTGGCTGTCAGCTGGGCCCAAAGCCAATTTCCAGGACTTTCCCACCCTGCACTCTCTGGAATATTTCTTCACCTGTCTGGGAAAATTCTGCCTCTGATCCGGACTGAATGCCCTGTTCTTACTGTTTATACTAAGTCTCTTCAACCAGGAGCACATTTTGACATTAATTAATTTGAGTCTGATGCGTGTGCTGGTAAATACTGCAGGCCTGGAGAAATGCTGAGATGTTCACCTTAAAAGGAATCAAATCAATTTGCTCCGGAGTAATTTTTAATCAAACTTCCAGCATACAAACCTGCTGCACAGGATGACATTCTCTTTGGTGTTGCTGACCGGGTATAACCATTAATTGAAAAACTTCACAAAAGGAACTAAATTACATTTGCTTTTCTGAAAAGCATACATCTCCGAAATCCAGCTGGTGGGCATCCCTTTTAACTTTGTACATTTTATGTACGCAGCAGTCACATTTAAATCTATAAAATGTGAATCTAAAGCTATAAATTAGACTTGAGTGAAGCACCAAAATAAAGAATGGTATTTTAAATGCACATTGTGACCCAAATCAGGATTAAATTTGTCCAAGGATCAAGCTTTCTCTAATAGGTCCTAACCCTGAACTCACCATGACTGCGTGCACTATAAATCTTTCCAAATCTAGTTCATCAAACTCAGCCATCAGGAATGGCTAAAGTTTCAGCTTTGGCCAGAGGACTACTAATGGGTGACCTCTTGTTAAAATAGCTCTGCGGTTCTTAGGAGGCATATTTTTTATGTCAACAAACTGAAATCTCCAGTCTTGTCATATTTACTAGCTGCACACATCAAGGTTCCCTTGGGATTCAACTCATTTAAAGAACTGCACAAAGAACTGTTTGTATAAAGGTGGGGACAAGTGCACATTTTTTCACAATGGGGTTTCTCCGTAAATTCAGCCACAGGCTGATTAATCTCACTGACGTTAGAGCTACTGATCTTCCAGAAAGGCAAAGAGCTCTAAATAAAGGCACATGGTGATCTTCAATTAGCATTTATCACTGTTCAGTTAACAAACTCAGCACTGCGTGTGGTTGCCTTGAATGTGGCTGGTATTCAAAGTTTATTTCGGGATGATAAGGAAGCTTCAGATATGATAGGGAACAGTGACAGCTCAGTGTTGAATGCTTCAATTAAGTACAAAAAGGAGTGACCCCATTAAAAATGGAGACAGCTCGACTACATTCTTAATTAATCAAACCCAGCCATCACTGAGGCTGCCATTGAATGAAAATAACCAAGATTTAATTCATCACATTGTATATGAAATATTTATGTACATGTAAATTTCCTTAAATAATTATTGCTCGTAATTACGGCTATTGAGAACTGTACAAAAACACATTCACCCACACAAGAGTTTTAAACTTTGCTAATAATTGTGTTTTTGTTCTTCTTAAAAATAAATGGAAGTTGCAAGTCAATTCGTAAAGTTGATTTCATGATGCCCTGATGGAGATTGCACATTTTAACATTTTCAATTGCTGAGGGTAAATTGATAATTAACTATGATTATGAGGTGCTTTTGGAACCTGTTTGCTTCAGGAAGTCAGGGAGCCATTTCCCTGTATCTTTCCTGAACTGGCAGGCAAGATTTACTTTTTTTCCAGTTTTCAGCCTCGTTTTTTTCCATGGTCAGGGATCAGACATACTTTGTTGTGTGGATGAAGACAGTGGAGTAAACTGCTGACAATCAATGCCCAAGCTCACATGTGAAGAGTAACCATACAAGTGAAGTGCAGAGAACTATTGACAGCCAGGGAACTATCTACTCCAGTTTACCACAAGCTTCAAAAGGGGATTAAGTGAAGAAAATTAAAGCGAAACTGGGAGAGAAAGAAAATTGCCATATTTGTGCATTCCTGTTGAAGTACGTTATATTTAAATGATAAATCCACTAGTCACTTGGTTCTAGGAGAGAGCTGTGCTCATAAGAAACACTCAAACTGCAAGTATTGGAGGCAGTTGGTTGGAGGATAAATACGATACTGTAGCTTTGACTCAGATCTGTACTCCCAGCCATGAGCAAAACAATGGAAGATCTTACTCAGTGACTGCAATTACAGCCTTTATTGGACAAACCAGTTTAAATGCGAATGGATCGAGGGAGCAGTTTGTGCTTTACTGTTCATCTCAGTTCAACCCTCTTTTTCAGGCAGCACATGATAGATTGACAATTTGCTAGTTTTGAGTTGACTTTTGCCATTCCACCTGAACTCTGTCATTTTCAGTGCCAAAGTGCGGAGGCACAGGGAGAGAAACCAAGAGGAATGGGCCTTTGGCAAGATGGGGTGTGTTATTAGGTCAGTAGGCCCTTATCCCTAATGCAGCAGGGCTACACTGCGAATGTTGGGTCAAGTTGACATTTGTTTCTAACATCAGTCACCAGGAGAAAATCATACCAGGAATGAATATTGGTACCAGCCATCGGTCTATTTTGTTCTGCATGGTTTCCTGCCATAACTTGAGATTAGTATCTTATCTAATGTGGTCATCCTGCTGACCCCATGTGAATAAGCTGAACCCTGAAAGCAACTGGGTCGAGCAGAAATCAAGTTGTGTTGGCATACGAAACATACCACCCAACCTTTATTGGGGCAAAGATTGCAGAAAATCAGTCAAAGTATGTGGAAACTTGTACCCTCGCCAATGGAGTTTGGTAGCAGGGGCCATTTAATCGGGCAGGAGGGTGGTGTATGGGCAACATCCCTCCTCCACTCCTAGTAACTCCACGGCAGAAAAAAGGCCCATGGGCAGCCTTCCACCCTGTCATCAAATAAAGACCTCATCCTGCCACCGTTAGTATTAATCCAGTGGTGGACAGCAGGGCTTGCCATGTGGGGCGCACGACAAGCAAACCTGCCTTGTTTTCTTGTGATATCCCTGGAAGAGTCTCTTGTCCAAAGGCATTCAGAGTCTAATGGAGAAACCAGTCATTGGGAATGAGGGAGGGAGAATTGAGAGCCACCCCCTGCTCGTGCTACCAAACTCCTCTCCACCCCACAAACCCCACCCTACAATCCTCTTCCTGCCATTGATCATCTGTGCCTGGTCCCTCCGGCAATGTAGCACCAGCAGCAATCATTGTCTCCCCGGAGGTGCTGCTGAGTACATGGGTGTTGCTGGTATCGTATTAGCCAGCACCTCTTGATGGGAGAGAGGAGAGGTGAAGAGAGAGAGAACCACCCCTGCAGTCCTTGTTCCTGGGAATGGACTGCCACTGCCGGTTAAATGCCTGATTGGCACAAGATGCAGTGTGCCTTCACAAAAAGAGATGACATAGAGCTCTTGCTGGCTCTGGGGCTGGTGGAATTCTTTGGATATGACAGGGGTCTCAGCCACTGCTGTAAAGCTGGGGAGAAGCCTCCATCTCCTGTTTTAACAGGCCAGTGGTGGGCCTTTCGTGAAAGCCTTCAAGCAAACACTGCAGGGTTAATACCAGCAGCGGTATGAGGCCCTGTGCGTTAATTGCCCACTTCAGTGGAGTGGGATGGTTGTTGCTATGAACGGGTGAGGAGGAGTCAAATGATTCCTCTGTTTGCCCTCCTCGTTTGACCGCAACCTGCTTTATTTGTTTGAAAAGGATATATTTGCCAATTATGTGAGCACTTAACTGTTTTCGCTCTGTGATCATGAAAGAAATAATCGGACAGGTTTTTTTAGTTCAACAAAGAAAGACTTTAGCTTTATTGCACTTAAGCCAATCTACGTAAAATAATAAAATACGCTTCAACTTCAGACGCGCACACATGCATGCATGTGCGCATGCAAACATACACTCATGCAAACACACCAACACGCATACATTACAGATAGGGAAAGAATAGGTTGACCAAATTAGAACTAGAAATTTAAAAAGTAAAAGAATCTACAGTTTATAGTTTGGTGACCGGGTTGGATTCAGGTTCAATTTGTTAGTCTCAATGCTTCAATTTAAAGATGTAGGTTATTGAGTTGGTTGCTCTTCAGGAGACAGTAGGGCAGGGTCTGATTCTTTGAATAAACCTCTCTCTGCAGCAGGGTATCCCTAGATGATCACCTTCAGCAAACATAGCTAAAAGCTCACCATTTGGGTTGGCCAAAAAAGGAGGTGGGGGGGGACTCCACTTTGATATTTTCCCAAAGTTGCTTGGCCTCATTTATTCTGAGAAAACATGTGCTTAAAACATACAAACATTGTCATATGACCTTCCTCCCCCAACTACCAGGGGGATTCAAAAAAAATATTTGCAAAGGTGATTTGATTAACTCATGTCTGGAAGCAAACCTAGCCAGGGTCCCATTGTCCAAATAATTAGTCTTAAAGGCCCGTCTTCAATAGTTGAATAGGTGATTTCCATTGATGCCGTGCTAACAAGACAGATAACCTCCAGACTCTCTTAAAGTCATTTTTATTGATGGATTTTGGAGACAGACCAACTCCACTCTAATTCATTGGAATGTGCAACTTAAAGTAATGCAAACTTAGGTTAGTCACCTTGGACTGCTCACAGTTGCTTTCATCTCTGTTTTTTTTCTAAGACTGTTTTTGAAAAGTTGGGTTTCCAGCTGATGTATCAAAAATCCTGATTTGGCATACTGGGTGGGATTCTCTCAGCCCAGGGCTGGGTCGGAGAATCCCTGTGACCAGGCCACGCTGCCCCGACGCTGGCACGAGATTCTCCGCAGAGCGGAGAATCGGCGCCACTGGTGCCGGCGTGTTTGGCACGGCGCCGGTTGCGGGCCGCTCTACGCGGCTGGTCCGCCGATTCTTGGCCCACGATGGGCCGAGCGCCCGCAGTTAAAACGCTGAGTCCCGCCGGCGCCGTCCACACCTGCTCGCAGCCGACGGGAACTCTGCGTGCAAGGGTCGGGTGGCGGCCTGTGGGGGGACTGGGGCTCCGACCCCGGGGGGTCCTCTGATGTGGCCTGGCCTGCAATTGGGGCCCACCAATCGGCAGGCTGGCCTCTCTGTCCCCCGGCCTCTTTTCCTACACGCCGGCCCCTGTACTCCTGCGCCATGTTGTTTCGGAGCCGGCGCGTTGAAGGAGGCCACCACGCATGCCAGAATTAGCCAGAATTACTCCTGGCAGCGGCCCGTTCATACCGTTGTAAAACGTGACGGTGTTTACGACGGCGTGGGCACTCTGCCACAGGATGGGAGAATCCCGCACAATGTATTTCTTCATAACACCATACATTGGCATTTCTGTCACATACCTCATCGGGCTGGAGGTGGGAAGGTGGCAGGATCCTTATCTGCCACTTTTCTGCCTGATAAAATTCCTCCACCAAATTCACCACGTCGGAAGGCACAATATTCTACCCAGTGTGTCAGTAAGCATGTAGGGCGGCACAGTAGCACAGTGGTTAACACTGTTACTTCACAGCGCCAGGGTCCTAGGTTCGATTCCCGGCTTGGGTCACTCTCTCTGCGGAGTGTGCACGTTCTCCCCGTCTCTGAGTGGGATTCCTATGGGCGCTCCGGTTTCCTCCCACAAGTCCCGAAAGACGTGTGAATTGAACATTCTGAATTCTCCCTCTGTGTACCCGAACAGGCGCAGGACTGTGAGGACGAGGGGCTTTTCACAGGAACTTTATTGCAGTGTTAATGTAAGCCTACTTGTGAAGATTATTATTATCCGCTCATTTAAAACCAATCAGTAAGAAGGGTCTATAAGTAGACTTGCAACAGCTTTTACTTTGTAAAGGCTAGGCAAAGCAAAATGTATATCAGCATAAGCCTGAAATTACCCTTTGAGAAAGTAAGAACTATGAGACGAATGCAAATAATTTTTATAAAAACCTTCTTTCACGGGATTATAAGCATCGGTGGCTGGCTAGCATTTATAGCCTATCTTCAATTGCCCTTGAGGTTATGGTGAACTGTTTTATTATTGAACCGCTATAGTCCATATCTTACCATACTTGTAACAAAGTACTGAGACTATAGAAGGAACTTTAATTGAAGATTGGCTGGCATGGGGTTAAAATCAAATGGCTCTTTTTCCTGCTGGGATACCATCCTGCGGCAATTTAAACACCATGCGCTTCAGCTGCCTATCCAACACAGGCGGATGCCTCATGAATATATGTTAATCCTCCCAAATCGAACCCTGAGGCAATTTTAATGACAAGGGAAGCTAGCTATAGACTTAGCAAAGGCCCCAAAATTAAATAAAAACTTTTCTTTGTGAGGCCGGGAGGAACAGGGTTTGTTCTATCGTCTCTATTTTCATACTTTTCAACTACCTGCACGTCTTTCCAGTTATCAGAGACTTGTCATTTCTAAATACATTGCAGTTTCGTCACAGCCACTAACTCCAGTTTATTTTGTGTATCTTTTTTGAAGCAGCATATTGAAGTCGACATTTTTGACCCAACATATTTAAAGGCTTGAACTATTCCTTCTGATCTTGGCATTGTAGTTGATTGGTCGTGTTCTGAAACGGCTACCAGGCCTGCAGGATAGGCTGTCATGAAAATCTCTGACCTCACTGAGTACCCATATCCGATAAACATAGGTCACCCTTGTGTGAATGAAGCACAGTCACCCAACTGGACTCCACTTGCCTGCACTTCTGAGGCCTACTTTAAAACATTGCATTCATTTCTCTGCTTCAGATGTGTCTCTAATCAGTGGAATCTAAAATTAAACTGTTGGCTTCCTTTGTGGTGCTTTCTCATGAAATGTGTTTTTCCGCTCTTCGCTGGAGCATAGGCCATCACCCAAGTTTTCATGATGCAAATGTACAGGAGTAAAGTGTATGTTGGCAGGCTATGTAAACTGGAGAGGGGCGAAAATCAGAGCTGAATCCATTACTGTTCCCACCTGACATCCACACATCTAACAATCCAAAAGCAGTAGTAGAAGTAAATTATTTGTGTGTGCGTCAGGAGGAGGGTTATTGCGTATAAGTGCGACTTGACCGGGAGGATTAGCATCTGTGCAAAAGTCAAGGCTGAAACATTCGCAATGATCTTCAGTCATAAGTGTCGAATGGATGATCCATCTCAGTCTCCTCCAGAGACCCCCAGCATCACAGATGCCAGTCTTCAGCCAATTTGATTCACCCTACATGATATCAGGAAACAGCTGAAGGCACTGGATACTGCAAAGGCTATGGGCCCTGACAACATTCCAGCAACAGTACTGAAGACATGTGCTCCAGATCTTGCCGCGCCCCTAGCCAATATGTTCCCGTACAGCTACAATACTGGCATCTACCTGGCAATGCGGAAAATTGCCCAGGTATGTCCATATATTGCCCTATCAGTCTACTCTCAATCATCAGTAAAGTGATTGAAGAGGTCATCAACAGTGCTATCAAGCCACACTTACTTTGCAATAACCTCACTGACACTCAGTTTGGGTTCCGCCAGGGTCACTCAGCTCCTGACCTCATTACAGCCTTGGTTCAAACATGGACAAAGGAGTTGAACTCCAGAGATGAGGTGAGAATGACTGTCCTTGACATCATGGCAACATTTGACTGAGTATGGCATCAAGGAGCCCAAGTAAAACTGGAGTCAATGGGAATCAGCGGGAAAAGTCTCCACTGGTTGGAATCATACCTGGCACAAAAGAAGATGGTTGTGATTGCTGGAGTTCAGTATCTCAGTCCCGGGACATCACTGCTGGAGTTCCTCAGGGTAGTGTCCGAGGCTAAACAATCTTCAGTTGCTTCATCAATTCCTTCCTTCAACATAAGGTCAGAAGTGGGGATGTTCGCTGATGATTGCCCAATGCTCAGAACCAATTATAACTCCTCAGACACTGAAGCAGTCCACGTGCAAGACCTGGACACTATCCAGGCTTGGGCTGACAAGTGGCAAGTAACATTCACGCCACACAAGTTCCAGGCCATGACCATCTCCAATAAGAGAGAATCAAACCTTTACCTCATGGCATTCAATGACATTACCCTGACTGAATCCCCCACTATCAACATCCTGGGATTTACCATTGACCAGAACCTGAACTGTACTAGCCATATAAATGCTGTGGCTACAAGAACAGGTCAGAGACCAGGAATCCTGCGGTGAGTAACTCACCTCTTGACTCCTCAAAGCCTGTCCACCACCTACAAGGCACAAGTCAGAAATGTGCTGAAATACTCTCCACTTGCCTGGATGAGTACAGCTCAAGAAGCTCGACACCATCCAGGCCCAAGAAGCCCACTTCATTGGCACCCCTTCCACAAACATTCACTCCCTCCACCACCGACGCACAGTAGATGTGTTCCATCTACAAGACGCACTGCAGTAACTCACCAAGGCTCCTTCGGCAGCACCTTCCAAACCCACAACCATTACCATCCAGAAGGACAGGGGCAACAGGTACATGGGAACACCAGCACTTGGAGGTTCCCCTCCAAGTCACTCACCATCCTGACTTGGAAATATGTCGCCATTCCTTCAACTGTCACTGGGTCAAAATCCTGGAATACCCTTCCTAACAGTACAGTGGGTGTAGCTCCACTACTTGGACTGCAATGGTGCAAGAAGGCAGCTAAGCACCACCTTCTGAGGGGCAATTAGGTAGCCGAGCCAACGAAGCCCACATCCTGTAAAAAAAATGAATTAAAAAAACTCCTCCTGGAATTGATATATGTGCGGGCATCAGGTGAGAACAATAAAAGATTCAGTTCTGATTTCCACTCCCTCCTCTCCGATTTACCTATACATACATAGTTACCCTGCCAACGTTATTGTTACCCTATAAAATTGAATCATGGCAACTTGGATGATGAGCTGTACCCCAGCAATGAGTCCCAGTGAAGAGCAGAGGGAAGTGTTTACTGAGAAAGCAACATTAAGCAAACCAGCAGTTTAATTTTAGATTCCATTAGCTATAGATATATGCCAAGCAGATAAACCAAAGCTGAAATCTAAATGATGAACATTATGAAATAAACCACAAAAACCTCATAAACACATGGGAATCACTAAAATTAAAAGGTTTCCTAATTGCCATTGTGCAAGCACCCAAACCTATTGGCAGTAGTATCACTTCGTTCAAATTTGAACTAAGTTCACTTGCAGTTCAAACATCACCACATGTGAATGGAGCTGAGGCCCACACACTGCACCAATCCCCCAAACATCTGGGCACTGCTGCCAGTATGTCTGGTGTTTATTGCAATCTAAAAATACTTCAGTAAATCTGCTTGCTAATTGCTTCATTTAAATATTGCTGAGAAGAGAGACATTTTGCCAAAGCTTTTCATCTTGCACTCATCAGGACATATGCAAGGATGCAAATTTCAAATGATCAGAATAATTTATACTACGAGGGAACAGGATATTTTTTGGTTGGAGAATCAGCAAAGTATCCACAAAACTTGAACAGGTTCACCAAGCTGTTTGATACTGCTCTGATGCAGTGGCCACGTGAGTGGTGTTACTGCTTACCACAAAATTGAGCAACGTTCTGTGTGAATTTCAGTGCCAGTGTGATGTCAGGCACATACATCCCAATGATTGGCTGACTGAATTAAACAGCACGTTCCTTAGCAATAGGAAGAGTACAGCCTGCACACAACCAGTCCGTCCTTGCAAAACCCAAAACAAAACATCTGCTGTTAGATGTGATTCCACGATTGGGCAGCACTTGTTGAATAATCCCGAGTTGCACTGACAACCATTTAAGATAATCAGCCTGTTACATTTTCTTTGTTGCCGCAAAGAGATAAGGCATGGAAATGCCCACACTCTGGATTCTTGTAAAACACGATGAGAGATTTATGAGGCGATGTTGCGAGGTTATCCACTTTGGTAGCAAAAACAGGAAGGCAGACTGTTATCTAAATGGCCATAGATTAAGAGAGGGGAACGTACAACGAAGCCTGTGTGTTCACATACACCAGTCACTGAAGTTAAGCATGAAGATGAAGCAAGTGGTAAAGAAGGCAAATGGTATGTTGGCTTTTCATAGCGAGAGGATTTGAGTACAAGAGCAGGGATGACTTGCTGTAGTTAACAGCGCCTTAGTGAGGCCACACTCAGAATCTTGCGTACAGTTTTGATCTCCTTACCTGAGGAAGGATGTTCTTGCTCTCGAGGGAATGCAGCGAAGGTTTACAAGACTGATTCCTGGTATGGTAGGGTGGATGTATGAGGAGAGATTGAGTCAGTTCGGATTGTATTTGCTGGAGTTCAGAAGAATGAGGGGGGAATCGCATAGAAACCTCAAAAAATTCTAACAGGACTAGACAGGGTAGATGCAAGAAGGATGTACTCGAGTGTGGGTCATGCAGAACCAGGGCTCACAGTCTGAGGATACGGCATGGACCATTTAGGATGGAGATGAGGAGAAATGTCTTCATCCCGAGAATGCTGAACCTGTGGAATTCATTACCACAGAAAGTAGTTGCAGCCAAATCATTGTTCATAGACAGAGACAAAGAACATACAGTGCAGAAGGAAGCCATTCAGCCCATCGAGTCTGCACCGACCCACTTAAGCCCTCAATTCCACCCTATCCCTGTAACCCAATAACCCCTCCTAACCTTTTTGGATACTAAGGGCAATTTATCATGGCCAGTCCACCTAACCTGCACGTCTTTGGACAGTGGGAGGAAACCGGAGCACCCGGAGGAAACCCACGCAGACATGGGGAGAACGTGCAAACTCCACACAGATAGTGACCCAGCAGGGAATCGAACCTGGGGCCCTGGCGCTGTGAAGCTGCAGTACTATCCACTTGTGCTACCGTGCTGCCGTGGGCGGGATTCTCCACCGGCGGGATTTCCCCTTCCGCCGGCAGCGCACCCGCATCTGTGGGTTTCCTGGCGGCATGGAGTAGCCACAATTGGAAATCCCATTGGCAGGTGGCGGGAATGGAGAATCTCACTGTCAGCGAGGGTGCGCTGCTGAGGAAAATTTGGCTGGTGAACCAGAGAATGCTGTCCTGTATGTTGTCAAGAAGCAGGTAGATATAGCACTTGGGGCGAAGTGATCAAAGAATATGGGGGGGGAAGGCGGGATGAGTATATTGAGTTAGATGAGCAGCCATGATCATAATGAATGACAGAGCTGGCTGAAAGGGCCGAATGGTCTCCTCCTCCTCATATTTTCTGTTTCAATGTTTCGACAATCAAGATGGTGATCAGTGTGTGCCAAGACTCTGCTGGTATCACTACCCATAATCAACAGGAATGTATTCTCTGATACATAACACAGTCAAATTTGTAACATGGCTCATTTCCACTGGCTAGAAGTTACATTCATATGTGGGGCCTCATATTCTGCACAGAAAGGGAAAGTGTTCAAGCCTTCTGTCATGTTTTAAATACACAGGAGTTTGGAGAGACTACAGTTCCTTTTTAGTTTTCTCCATGCTACTGTCTTGGTCAATTAGGGTTAACTTGCTAACCAATCAACATAAATTTCCTCTGTGATGAAAACTGTTGTGATCGTTTGAACTCTGCCATTCTTGTATTTGTCCTGATGAGTGCAAGACAAAAAGCTTTGGCAACATGGCTCCCCTTGTCTTAAAAACCTTTATGGCTGTTGTGTACATATCCATGGATGCCCTCTGGGACCTTGCCTCAGTGGGAATTCTTCACGATCAACTTTAAACGTTGAGTGATATAGGGCCCGAACTACCGAACTTCCTGCCAGAATTGGAACAGGAAGTGGCCGCTGGTCCTGGGAGAAGTCTCCCCAGGGTTTTCCAAAGGCCAATACGCCTCCAGAGTTCTAACCAGATCTTGCGTGTTGTCGTGAGGGGCAGGACCCAGTCTCGCAAGTTCAAGAACTCACTTAGCCGTGCTGACTCCTGATTGATCTGTCACCCAGCATCTATCGGCCTCACTGAGGAGACTCCAGCTTGGCACCGTTCATTTCTGTTCCCCACTAACAGGGACCAGGTGGAATGATATCTGGGGGGGTCTGCCAGGCGATCGAAGGCCCACGAGTGTCTGAGTGGTCAGCTTCCAGGCAGGGTGGCACCCTGACACTGCTGGTGGCACCTGGGCACCTTGACCCGGCTCTCTAACACCCTGGCAGTGCCACTTGTGCACCCTGCCAGGATGCCCAGGTAGCACTGCCAGGCTGACACGGGCACTGCCAGTGTCATTGTGCCCATGCTGGGGATCAGGCCCTGCCCATGTGATGTGGGATGCAGGGGGGGGGGGGGGGGGGGGGGGGGGGGGGTCCGTGGAGCCCTCAACAGGTTGGATCGGGGGTTCGTGAGATGGGGGCAGTATTTACAAATGACGTCCCGCTGACTTCCTGCATTGAGGAGCTCTGCTCGTTGGGACTCCTTGGTGAAGGAAATGACACTGAGTGTGGCCTTGGAGGGTGGGGTGGGCATTGCCCGCTGAGGCATGAAAACAAGATAGAGTGCCGTTAGATAGTCGGATTGTTCCCGGCATTTGTCGTGCCTGTAAGGTTATTTGACAGTGAGAAGCATCACAGCTGAGCCCAGCCCTACATCCTACTAACTTCTGCTTACATGCACCTTCTAACACAGGGTGGTGGATATCGTTCGGGATGTCTTTGTTGACTTCCTGAAACCAGGATCTCTGAGACCATCTGTGGTGTATATACTTACATCCCAACAACTTTTGCACAGATCAAGAGACATCCTGGCATCTACTGTTCAGCTCAAAGCTGCCTTTACTGATTAAGCCATTGGGAAAACCATGTTTAAAATACGTTGTTGAACATTATTGACAAACATTTCCCTCGCTTAAAAATAATTGTATAGTTAAATGTTCGTCTTTAAGTGTACGCAAAGAGACGTGTGTGTTATGTAATAGAAACCATGACGTACTTTGATATGTTTCATGTTGTGGAACCTAAATTTTACCATTTAAAAGTGACCATAATTTGGTGTAAATTTGCAGTGAGGGACAGTATATGTTGCAATGATAGAGGACGAAAAGAGAGAGACTAATAACAATTTGTGTGTGTGGTTTTTCAATATCTGTTTGAAGAAGTGCTTGGTAATTCCCTGTTCTTTAGGCAGTAAATACCCATAAACAAAGATGGAGAAGTACAAAGATTTATTGCAAGCATCATTAACGAGA